>NW_028288638.1:1831198-2441598 GCF_059628265.1 Tinamus guttatus
TAGCAACCCTTCCCCCCACCCACCAAAATTGCACGCACTTAACTAGAAGTGAATTTTGGGAGATTGAGGTGGAATTTTTGTGAGCTGCAGGCATCCTGGTTGGATTCAGAGACTGAACACTCTCACCTCACTGTAGATGCCCAGATTCCACCCCACTTCCCCTTTCTTTTTCTTGGCTTTTCAAAACTGGTTTAAAATAGCATCTATAATGAATCTTAATGGGTTAATTCAGCTTATACATACAGATGAGCTTGAATCAAACCTTGGAGTCAAACATCTGTGAGCTTCGGGGAACTCCAGGTTCAAGCTTGCAGCTGAAACTCATCTTAGTTTTTAAACACGTTTTTGTGACAAATGCCAAAATTCCCATGAGCAATTTCTTTAGCCAGCCCCCTCCCCCAGTCAAACCAGAATATCCCTGTGGCTTCTTTGCAGAGTTTTTCACTTGATTTTTTCTGCATAGCAGCTTAGTGACTTTTAAGATCCCTCTCAGTGTAACCTGAGATAATTCCAGTCTTATCTGCCTCTCCTGCTTGAATTGCAGAAGGTAATTAGCACCTCGTTGAGTTGTTTGTCTTTCCTTTTTACTTCCCCTGGGTTCAGCTAACTAAAGCAAATTTTGATTGGTTTGAATTACAGATGAGTATCTGATCTAAATACTTGGTTAATTAGTTTCTGGCCTGGTAACCTTGTTTTATAGCACATTTTGTAATGCAACCTTATGGAACAGCCTGGTATAGGTTAATGTGAAGGGCCAGGTGTGCATGTCTGTCTAATCATCTTAAATATCCGTTCAGTATCTGTAACATGTTTGTCCTTTGTTTAATAGGCAGCAGAGAAAATGACTGAGATTAAAAAAATAAGTATGACTAGAGGAAGGCTGTAACCATTATATAGGTAAGCATGTCCCTTACAACTAGTCTATAAAAGAAAAAAATTTCAAGCTGATCAGACCTGCAGGTTATATTTAAATTGTTCAAATTGAGTCTTCTATTTATGTACACATAGGCACATTTACATATATATAGCATACATCTTTATAGGCATACATAGTTCCAAGAAAAACCTTATGTGAGGTTTGTGCCCCAGGTACAGGTAGTTACAACACTTACATTGCACCTTTATTAGCTTAAACAATGTGACTGATGCCTTTATTAAACCAGTCCCACATCACCACTGCAAGGCAGAATCCATTAATTACCTTAACCCACCATGAAGGTAGTTGGACCTGTAACACCATGGCCAAAAGGAGTTCTAGAAATACCATGGTCTGTCAAAGGAGTTCTGCACTAGTGTGTTTTATGTTGGCTGCCCAGCCTAGCTAAGAGCAGGTGGCAACTGGCAATGCTGCAGTTCTCTCAATCATCTGTCTCCATGTATGGAAAGATGCAGCAGATCCTGCCCAGCACTAGCTGATAGATGTATCAGCCTACTGATTTGTAGGGAAAGGTCATAGCTACAGAGGGACCCATACAAAGCATCCACTGCTTTTCATTCTATTTCCCAGCCCCCCAAAATTGCCATTTGTTTTACTCTTTATATGGGTTTTCAGCCTCTCTCTACCTATATTAGCAATTGATAATAGCCCCCATTACCCTTGGACCTACACTACATTTTGCAATACACTTGCCTTCACAGCCAGCTTGTGTCATAAGGAGGCACTCACATTCCCATTTCCTCAAGAACATGGATACAGCACATTGACTAGGTGTGGAGAACCAGCACAGCAGGCAACAACCCAAAAGCCCCACAACCTCATCTCCATCCAGGGTATCTCCTGGGTGATCCTTATATTCCTTCCCCTGCCCCCACATCTCTTTACCTTCACCAGGTGACCTTGTTAACATCTAATGGTTGGCCTCAGAAAATCCCTGTTCCTACATCTTTCCCCCTTTATTTTTTACTAATGATTCTCACTGCTGCTTAGTTATAGAGAGCTTCTAAGGCTCACACTTTAAGTAATCAGATCAAGTAATCAGATCATTATTTTCATCCTTAACCAACCTTGTATCCCTGTTCCTACATAGCTAGGGTCACAAGGAAGGTCTGTGGCATAGATGAGAAATGAATGCAAGGCTCCCAAATTTCAGATTGGTATCTCAAAGAAAGAACAGTCTTCCTCTTGTCCTATTGCTGCTATTCATTGTTGTTGTCATTGTTGGCCTTTGTTATTTATTTACACTTGAATTTGATTTGATCTGAAATCTTGATTTTTTTTTTAATCGTTTACACCTTCCTCCTTTGCAGTTTTTATTACCCTGTTTCCGGTGTTTATTACTGTGTTGAAATATGGTCTCAGCTGGACTATTTGAAACATACACTGGGTGACACTTCGGAGAGAGACTGCATACTAAAAGACTTCAGCAACACCAGTATCTGTGTATTGGGTTGCATAGACTGAGATTTTACTAAATTCAGGCCAAAGAGATAGTAAATGCTCGATTGTGGAATGTAGAGCCAATCCATGGAATTTTCCTAAAAACATAGTTGTATCAATTTAAATAATGGTGATTTTTTTTCTTCTTCTCCCTCTTCCTTCTCTTATACCATGGTCAACTAAAAGTAAAAGTTTTGGACTTTCTTGGCTTAAATAAATCTTCTATTTACCTTCTTCAGTTAGGAAGGACAGTTGCTGTCAGCAGTTAATAAATGTTATTTAAGGTTAATCTTGATCATGGAAGTCAATTATTTCATTCTGTTTTCAAGTTTCTGAAAGAAATGTGCACGTTTAATTATTCCCTTTTGTTTCACCATTTCTTTCCATCTTTATTGCCTGTTTTTAACAGCAGATAGATTTTATTGTCCTTATTGCAAAGGAAATCCCTTGCTTTACTTTTGGCTCATCTTGTGTATGATCAGTCACACTTTCAGAAGGACATATGATGGCTGTGAAAGTGCAAGAATTTTTTTCTCCAAGCTGCTTCTATGATTTTTTGGATCTAACTTCAGACTTCTTAATGCCTCAAAGAAAATATTATTAATATATTGTGATTCTTGGCACTTTTTGAACATGCTGTTGGTGCTAAGGAAGTGACTTTCCTTCCACATGACATGTAGAGTTTTGAGGGCCAGATTCTGATTCCTCTGATGATATGTCAGATCAATGAAAATATGATGAAGGTAAATAGCTCTGTAGTTTTCTGTAGTTTCTCTGGATTAGGTGCTGAACAACTGAGAGGAGAAACCAGCTCATAGTGTCTGCTTCATCTAGCAAAAGTTTCCAGTAGCACTGACATGAGAGAACAGAAAGTCAGCAGGCAAGAAGTGGCAGTGTTGAGATCACTGGCATAAGTCTGCTATTTTTATGAAGGTTTTGCTTCCTATCCAATTCTTGCTAGATTTTTAAATTGTTTAGCATACAGCAAGTCTCATTATTCTTAATAGGAGTTGTTGGGAACTGAGTATTTTTGAAAATCTGCCTGAACCTTCTTAATGAATATACTCAAGGGAAATCAAACATTTGGGATTTCTGTTGAAATTCCTCATTGAACCCTAACAACTCTTTTTTTTCTTTTTTTTTCTTTTAAGCAGGAAGAACGGTTACTTCATGCAGAAAATATGTTTTCCAAATGCCTTGTTCTTTTTCCCCTCAATCCCTTTCTCAGTTGCTATGTGAGCATATTTTCACTATATTTTTAACCTATTATTTTGACTATGTATTACTGCCCATGAGCCAATTTTAGAGTAAGGAAACTATATGATTTTCCATGCCAAATCTTTACCAGGTGTACCATTGGTGTACCTCATTCAAGCTGCCACAGTTTTGGAGTCTAAGACTGATCTAAGTACCTGTTTACCTGTGCAGGAAAGTACCTAAGTTTAGATACATGCTCCAGTAACTGACAATTTTACATAGTGGTGTTTTTTTCTCCATCTAGCATAGCTTGTTTCTTTTTTCTTTTTTTCCTGATCATGCCAATAGGCATCTCAAATTAAATATTGTATGTACTCTGTCACTTTGTGCAAAGTTCATATTTTAACTCATTAGGATTCATCATAATGCATGTCATGATTTTCCCTCCTTCTGTTTAAATTACGGTGAGGAAAGGAGAAGAAGGATATCTCATTGAGAGTTAACTTTCATGATTTTTCAGACCTGGTGCCTAGGCGAGCAAAGCAGAAGCAGAAGTACTTCTTTTATTCTTCTGAGATGTTTAATGTTGTGATGACTACTGTCCTCAGCAGAAAATGCCAACCATTCTCCTATGCAGAAAAATTTGATATATGGGGCAAGACTGCCAGTGGCCAGAGAGTTTGTGAAAGTATAAAATAGCAAAAGAGTCTGTTGCATGCTCAAGGGGACTCAACAGGATCAGCTTAATAGGATGCTCTGTTCAATGCACAACAGCAGCAAAAAGAAGCAACTCTTCCTCTCCCCTCTGGTCTCCTCCTGAAGCTGGTTTGAGACTCCGCACTCTTGGTCCCTGCACTGTGATCATTGCAGTTATCTTGTTTGGACGTTGTCAAAGCAATCGGAAGCATTCAGGTAACTAAATGGCTGTCTCCCTGCTCCGGGGGTGAATCACTGTCTCCGAGTACCTGCCGGCAGCACCTTTCTTCAGGCTTACCTGGTGTAACGGTGATCTCAGTGGAAGGCATGAGTCACTTCCAGAATTTATGAATCACCGAGCCCAATCCAAAGGATGAAGTAACAGTGTTCTGGAAGAATTACTGAATGTAACAGAACACTATAATTTCATTGTTTTTACATCCATCTGTAGGCTATTACAACAGAGTACAGTTATCAGTGTGTTCTAGGAAGTGGCTTTTAGGTTCTACAGAAAAAGTCAAATTCTCCGTAAAATTCTGCAGACCTCTGATCTCTGCCAAGCCCTAACTTCTTGGGGGTTATTTGCTACTTTCTGCGGGAGTCTTTCACAAGGAAGAATCGTACAAGAGTGTTGAACTTGTATTCCTGCCAACTTAACTTTCAGTTGAGTTCCTTCTTCCTGCCGGTTGGTTTATGTGATCTGAAGTCACTGGGAGAGTTTAATTTTGATTTGTGTAGGGCCTTGATTTTGGCTTTGGATTCTTGCATCTATTTTTGATGAAAAACCTCGAATCATTTGGCATCTAACTTCTGAATCTGGCCCACCATCTTAGTTGTTTGCAAAGCCTAGCACATGGGTTCCTTGTTTGTTTTCTAATTGAAGCTGTTCTTGAGAGATGATAAAAACAGACTGAAATAACAAAGCTACTTCTTGTGTTTTACTTGCAGATCTGAGAACCAGCTAAGCAAATGTCAGCCAGACTTAATTCAAAAAGAAAAATAGCCTTCTATCTTATGTGCCAAACTTCAAATAACATTGAACCCCTGAAATTGCTGGTAGTTATATTCTTTAACTAGTTAGAATAAGGGTGGGGGCGACTGGAACAGTTATTGTGATTCAGTGATGCAGGGAGCAGCTCTGCTTTATTAGCAATGAGTGATGAAATTAGATCTATCGGCTTAGAAAGTCGGTTGTATCATGTGTCCCCTCCTCAGACGAAAGGAAAATGTGGGAGAGATCTGTTGATTCTCCTGCGCCCTGGTTGCCTCACGGACCTCTTCGTTTCAGACACATCAAGTGCGGTGGGACGTTGTGTTTCTGTTTAAGCAGACGAGTGGAAATGACGCACCAAGGTGACAGTGCCAGAAGTGCAGTGGGGGCGGGGAAGCACCTTTCTAGATAGTACCTTTTAACTGCTCTTATGCCAGGCATTTAAAAATGGTAAGAGCTTGCTCTTCTCATTTTTATTTCTTGCCCAAGAATAATCTCTTTCAGGGAAAAATGAGTGAAACAAATTTCTGTGAGAGCAGACACAAGCAATGGGCTTTCTGCAGCGTGCATATGCGTGGATGTGCATGTGGGGGGAGGCATGCTTTGAGAGGAAAAAAACTAAAAAACTCTTTTCAGTTTCCCCAGTTATTTATTACATGTCTTCAAGTTGCCTAACTGTACTCAGAGAGGTTATCAGTTCTAACAAAACAGTTATCAGGGGGCACTGAACATTTTGTTTTTCAATCAGATTTCCCAATGGCAAAATATATTAATGTTTATTAATAGAAGAAAGTCAAAGCAAAGGAAGAAAATCAATCTGCAAGCTAACAAGGAAGAAAAATGACTGCTAGTTCTTAATAAGCTATTAACTATTTATCATAACTATCTAACAATCCCTCTCCCTTATTCAGAATAGCCTCTGCGATAAATGTAGTGTCCAGAAAAGGCTCAAAGATAATAGTAAAAATAAAGACTATTTTCTTCCAGCTAATCATATAGTCTAGAAAAGTAGATTATGTATGTAGGAATATTTTAGTGACACAGATGTATATTTCCTAACTGTCCATGTCTAGCTTTGCTGCTAGACATGTCAGAGAAGGAGATAAGTCTTATCTTTTGAATGTGTTTTACAGGAAAGTCTGCTATGATATGGGTTAGACTGCATTTGTTGCTTGAGTTAAATTGCAGCTAATTGTGTGTGTGTGTCCAAATGGTTGTCCATGCCAGTGCTGGACTTGGCCTCCTGAGACTATTTTGGTGTAGGGAGGACTTGAGAACTGCCACATTCTGAAAGCCTTATGTTCTGCTCTGACTGTCACTCTTCTGTTGGTATTGATGGCTATCAAGCAATTCAAACAGCACTTTCTTATCTGAGATTCTGCTCCTAAGCGTCGTGGTAGATTTATGGTTTTCTACATGCCATACCAAAAGGTTATATCCAGGGCACAATGTTCATTTGTAATCATCCAGAAATACAGGCACTGGGATTTCTTCACAGCTGCAATAACATTGCTTTTAAGATGTAATGTGTGGGACCACTCATCTAAGCTCCATAGATCATAGATAGTCTCTGGAACAGGATGCTAGATCAGATCCCTAATCTTGTCCTTTAGGGCTGAGTGTGCGCAAACTTTGGGAAACCTCCCCGTGGGGCAGGCTGGGGGGATGTCTGTGGAAAATGAGCCTCAGATCACTTGGTCCTCCTCTCTGTGATCCTATCACCTTAATTCCTAAAGTTCTCTGAGGAATTGTTTGTTGCTCTGTCTCTGTCCTGTTCTTTGCATGTTGATCTTCTGATCCATCTAGTTTTTTCCTGCCATCTCTCATGCAATCCCAGTAAAAATAACTTCAGAAGAAGCTCACTTCACTTAATAGGCTGTCAATTCTGCTTGATGTCCAAGTTATTCTAAACAGGAGGAAGGGGGAAAAAAAAGTGAAATTTGATTTAATAGATTTTCTTCCCTCTTAGTTTTTAAACAAATAGCAGTTTTTCTATTATGGGAAAAAGTTATAGGGAACAAAAATTGCAGTTTTCCATTGTGTCTGAAAACATTTTGCGCAGCTTGTGGAGAAGTGACATAAGATGACAGAAACAGAGTACCAAAGCCAGTGAAAATGTCTGAATTTGTTTAAACTTCCCGTGCCGGAAGGTCACACACTTAAGACAAACACTTGCTGACCCACTAGGTCACTCCACAGGATTCCATTCTGCAAATTTAGCTTTAAAATATTTCTGACTTATGTGAGTGTTGTTAAAATTACATCCTAAGAGTTAAGCTGGACCTTCAGCTCCTAAGTGTTGATTAACTGGGTTTCCTGAACCCTGTGCTAGCCAAAATGTTTCTGATGGTAAGAAAACATGACTTTTTACATCTGAAAATGGGGGCAGAACTCTAGACTGGATGCATTGATAGACCTCTTCCAGGTATGCTACTCAGAGCAAAATGTAATCTCTCATTTAGAAGTGCCTGAAACACAGAACATGGTTAAGCACGATGGTAGGAAACAGTGAATTAAGATTCCAGACACTGAAGAGGGGAAAGAAACTGTCTTTATCTCCCTTCACAATTGTAAGTTAATGCTGTTTTGGGACAAGTTTTGCCAGTTTGGCTGTTCGGATTTGGAAATTTTGAAGTTTTCTGCTTACCTCACGATTCTTCCCTTCCTCCTCTATTTGTCCCTACTCTCCTCTCAGTGCAGTTTGATTTCTCCAGACTGGTCAGCAAAGCTACTTGAGACATCTGTCAAATAATCTCTGCTGTCAGCCCCTTGCCTAGCAGGAGTGAGCCCATCATAATCTCAACACCATGAGGTTTGCAGTATGAATCCAAACTCTGTGGCTCTGGCTTCTTTCTAATGAGTATGACAGCTGATTAATTTTACCCACATGTTCCAATGTACCAATCTTTGTTTGCCTAGCAGCTAAAATATTTAACAGCTTGGAGAATGAAGACAATGCCAGCTACATCTGCTTGTTTTAGCTATGTAGAAGGTATATTATTTCCAGTATAAGCATAGGCATGTATATGTGGAAAATACATTCTAAACCTCTGTTGAATAGCAATGTCCAAAAGTTAATGGAATTATCCTTTTACTTCAGTTAGTTCTAATTGAAACCATCCAAAGTACCCAAAAGAAACACTGTCTAATTCACTTTTACCTGAATGTTGGCAGGCTGCTTAATGTTATCCTCGATTCCTCTGTGAATGGCTTTTGAATCTGGGAAGCAGCATGTGTTTGAGGAGTGCTTGGATCTGGAATGGCAGCACGTGATCAGCTGTATGTCAGAGTAAAGCTGAAGGGACGGGGAATCTTGCACCAGACATGTAGGGAGATATTTTTGTTTACGTTTACCAAAGAGAGGGAGGAAACGGTGAGGTTCTGCTAAGCTGCTGCCCGAGTTTTGAAAGGGAGCCATTCTTTGAAAGATGAAAAACAAACGTCAATGAACTCTAAGGAATTAGATCATCTTGGCTGAGCTGAACCAAGGTTTACAGTGCAGATCCACATCTGCTCAGTGTACTCCAGGGAAGACAAGTAGAACACAGTTCATAGTGCAGTGTAGCGTCTTACTGAGCAGTCACAAAGATAGGACCAGTCCCGCTGTTTTCGCCTGCTCACTCAAGGCTAAGGTGGATGTTGTATCGTGACATATCGATGGCTGTGTGCTCATGTGCATGACTCCCTAGTCTGGTAGCAAATTAATTCTCAGGTAGATTCCAGCAGTTTCTTATGCTCTCTCCATCAAATCTCTCTACATGTTGGCTTTTCCTTCCTGTTGCTTCCACCAGTAGCCAAGTTGCATGAACAACTTCGTGACTAAGCTAAGAAAATCCTTTCTTAGGAAGGCATGTGTGATTATCTCTGACTTGGGGATATTGCCTCAGTCACTTTTTGGAAGGATGAAGAAATTTCGCTAGACTGGAATTTCCAAATGTTTATTGAATGAATAGTCATTGCCAGCAAGATTACTGGGACAAACATTATTGTGTCAGGGGGCAGCTGAAGACCTAAAGGTTAGATTCACGCAGAACAATTAAATAGTACAGTGGCTTTCAAAAGGCTCTTGTGCAAAAGAAACCACTTACTGCAACAGGGCTTCCCTGCACAGTGATAGTCAGCTCTGAGAGGGCTCTGACTCCTTTCCCCTATGGAAGATGACTACATTACACTCTCACCTCAAAACGAGTGTTTCTTATATTGCCAAGGACCCTCAGCTATGTGTTGTGTCTGTGAGGATGACAAAAAACCCTAATGCTTGTGACCCAGAGGACAAAGTACTCGTAGTAGACTATTAGCCATGAGACAGCCCAGCTATAGGAGACTCCCAGATGCGGATTAAACTGGCAGTTTCATTGGAATCCTTTTTTTCAGTGGCTTAAGATTTTCTCCCAGAAGTGCTTTTTTGAAGTTACTGTTCCCGGTGCTTTATCTCTGGCCAGGAGTTAATATGTGTGTAAAGTTGCAGCAAATACATTCTGATCTTTCCCAGAATTAGCAGTGTGAAAGGTCTGTGATAGGGAATAAGCCATGTTGTGTCTGGTCCAGTCACTCAGCCGTACATCTCAGATGAGGGAAAAATGGTTCCAAAATAACATTTAATCTTCATGATCCCAAACTTCTGGAAAATTTAAGCTCCTTCTGTTACAGCAGATTTCCATCCTGCTCTAGAGTAGAATCATCCCTACTCTTGCATATCTAAAGCGCTTGTCATTTGAGACAGTTTTGGATATAAAATGATTCAAAATAGAGTTGGTGGCAGGGTGCCTGTTACAATTTGATATGCAGATGGTAGCTTTGAATTTCCTTGCTTTTGAGAATACTCAGATACTTGATAATATTTCATTTTTGTAATGCTTGATGTCATGGATATCCTATGTTAGTGCATTTAAAAGAAGAAGAAGAAGAAAAAAAAAAGCTTGATGCACAGTAGTTGCTGCATGTGACTGCATTAAGGCCTTATCCCCCCAAGAAATATTTCTTGGCCTTCTGGAGCCACAGACAACCCCCGGCCAGGGACACTTTGGTTCCCTCCCGCGCAGATCGGAGCCATACCTTGTAGCCCCCAGGAGGATTGACTCCAGGAGGAATAGAAGCGCCGGCACATTGCGAGCGTGTCTTCTGCTGCGGGGCTGTCGGAGCGTCGCGCGGCCGCCTGGCTTGGGCTGGGGAATCGCGCTGAGGGGAGCGCCGTGCTGGCAGCAGGGCTGCGCACTCCCTCGGCCCGAAGCGCCTTGCTGCGGCTCAGAGAGGGAGCGCGTGAGCATGCTCATCAGATCAGAGGAGACTCCTAAGGATGAGCTGTTTGGGAAAGGGTCATTAGCAGCTTCTTAATTTGAAAAGATGCAGCGCCCTACCTCATGCAACACTTGGATTAACCTCCACAGTGACATTAATAACTATTTCCCTGTTATACATTATGGACTTTCCTGTGGGCTATTAATTCTGTATAATGGCTCTGTTGGTTGATTATGAAAGGCTGAATTGATTGCCCTCTAACATTCAAGCAGCATAAGTACCCCCGAACCCAGCTGATGGCATTTTAGAAATAGCTAGACAGATCAGATTGACTCTTGGCTTGAGCTGGCTTTTGTCCAACAATATCTCGGGGGTTTTAGATATTGTTGCACGTCTCTCTAGCCTCTGTCTGTCTGTTTTAACCTCACTAGCACTAACACAGTCCCTAATGGACTTTGAGAGATCACAGAATATTTCCTTTTTTGGGCTGAATTCTCTCTTTTAGCAAGGCTGCATAGATAGTGTCAGCATCTTAAGGCAGCATGGGTGTATCAGTACTGACCCAACCTCACACTGACAGCTTTTTTCAGATATAAGTTCCCTGCCAAACTAAAACCAGGTCAAAGAACTCTTAACTTTATTGTGTAAAGTTGCTCTAATTATAGCTGAACAATATATTTTATCATCTGCTCTTACAAAATGGTAGAAACACTCACTTCATTCAGAAGCTTGTCATCCAAAGTTTAGTCGAAAAGCAATTCATTTTGAAATAAATGCTTCCAGATGCTTTCCTGAAACGAAGCACCATCTTTGATTAAAAACAAATAAATAGCTGAAACAACTGAATGAATTTGGGCTCGTGGCTAGTTCATGCCACGATGTCTCCCCTCTCTTCCAAACACCAGCAGAAATAAGCTGAGAGCACAAGTAAGTGTTTGTCTTGGCGCTGCAGGCTGCGGAAAGGCCTGTGAGGAGGGCAGCCAGAGGTGGTGGGGATGAGCTGCCCGAGCAGGGCTTGTCAAAGCGCACACTTCACCAGCCGCAAGGAGGTGCCCAGCTGCAGTGCCATTGACTGCAGGGAGTGGGGCAGGATGCAGAACATCCTGCTTTGCCTTTCGGCTAATGACCTTAAGATAGCACCTACTTTACCAAAAAAAGGCAAAAGGGGTCTTCTGTGGCCATCCTGACCATTTGTGGTTCCTAGTAACCTGACAAGACCTATTCTGATGCATACGGCCAGGGAAATGCTTTCCTCCAAAAATGTATGTTCTTCCTTTTAGCAGATAGCTCAGCTTACCTGAAAGAAAGAGGCCTGGGGCTTAGCAGCCAGGCACGTTTCTTAAGAAGATGCTGAACCTAATGGTACTTTTGATGGTTCTTCCCACAGCAGGCTTTTTTTTACCCCATGCATAAGTTAAATTCTTCACCTGGTTTGCGACAGTGGAGGAAGAAGATTCATTAACAGTCCTGCTTTGTTTCTTGCACTTCCTGAAATCAGATAGATAGCTCAGCATGCTCAAATAAGGGTTAAGGCTTGCTGCTTTTTCCTTTCCTCCCCAGCCTTGCTTCTTTTTGCTTTTCTCCCCTTCCTCTTTCCTACCCTGCCCATGCATTCAAAGTACTGTCACCCACTTTCTGCCTTCTTGGAGAAAAAAGGGCAAAGTTTCAGCCTGCAAATTTTGTTGAATGTAAAATTAAAGTCATTTGTGCGCAACGGGCAGCCATGTGATAGGTAAATCACAAAATCACAGACCATGTAGGACAGTCTGAATCTGTAGTGGCTTTGGAGAGAGCGGCCAAGAGGTCATTTTAGTAGTTGGAAGGAGAGGAGCAGATGACTGTTGCTACCTAAAGAAATCCATGTTATCATGGATTGCTCCAGGCAAAGGAGGTGGTAGCCAAGCTGCAGCAGAGGAGGACGGCACAGGCAGGAAAGCATTCAAGATCTTAGAGATAATCTAGCAAAGTTAAGATTTCTCTCTCCTATTAGTCTGTTTTATAGACGTTTATAGAAGTTGAAGTTTAAGAGCTAATGTGGGAATATGATGACTAAACTATTTCGCTGTTCCTCTTCTGCCGTGTAGGTTATGGCTTAGTTATTGTAGCATTAGAAAACATTTGCGTACTTGTGCAAGGGCTGGCTCGAGGAGCATTTCAGGTGCGAATGGATGTGACTGCGGCTACAGCAGGAGAACGGAGCAGCAATCCAAGAGGGTCCTTTCACTATCCGGGTGAAATTTCTTGCATAGGAAGTCTCCTTAGCTATCAAGGAAATTTGCATAAGAAAGCATACGTTTAAGAATAGTATGTTTTATTTAGTTACAAAGCATTTTTAAACTGCAGAAAATGTTGCGTTTAATGAGTACTTTAGGAAGAGGTTTAACTGTAAATGCCAGAGGTTTGCCACTGAAGTGGCATCCTCCTCACACAACGTATGTGCAAGTCGCTGGTGTGTCTGGCCTCGCTCCTTGTGAGATACAAGGAATTTCACTGAATTTAGTTCAGTTAGTGCTCAGAAAACAGGTGCCAACAAGTCTTCACCTGCTTTACTCCTCCTACTACTCTTTCTTCCTGAAAACAAACCAAGCCAAAAGCCCTTCCAGACGTTTTGTAACAATGTTTTTGTTTATAGGAAGCTCAGCAAGCCTCAACATCACCAGTGAACCGGGCAAGTGTTAAGAGTGTTGGCTCATATTGGCATGAATTCTGTTGCTGCCCCTTAAGTCCCCATAAATGTCCTAGTTTTCCAAAGCCTCTGTGCCCCAAAGCTGCAACTTATACCAAGAGTAGTCATGTGCTGCTTAGTGTGCTGCTTAGTGTGCTGCTCAGAAGGAGTCGATTTATTTCGGCACTCGTTTCTTCAATGACCAATACTGGGTGAGATTTTTTTTTAAATACATTTTAACATCCAGGACCTGCAACCTAGGTGTCCAGCAGAGCCTTCTGCATGCAGGGTCATTGCCTGCACATGCTGAAGTACCACCATGTGAAGCAGTGCGAGATCTCCTGGAAGACATACAGTGAGACACCTCTGAAGAAACAGCCTGTCAGTGACCAGGCTGTTCAGACAGACTGTCTTAAAGCTCCCTGTAAATTTACTGAGCAGTGCAAAAGCCTCCATGGCATTTTGTGCTGAGATGCTATCTTTGAAAGGGAATATTTTCTCCCGAGTCAGCTTTGCAGGGAAAAAAAAAGTTTCTTCCTTTTTTTCTTCTTTTTTGGAGCAGCTCGGAAGGAAGGAATGAGAATCTGGCAAGCACACAGAAAAGGGTGGAGTGTTGTATAGAAGAGGAGGCTAAAATGGAAAAATTGACTCCCTTGAATTGAAATGATTCCATTATCGTTTGAATGTGATATGACCCAATAAATTCCTTCTGTCTTTATAACCCTGGGAATTGTTAATTTTCTCACTGTGAAGGATACAATTCTAAGACAGAGTTCCCTGAAAAGCCTAGAAAGACTTCAGAATAAATGTAAACAAATCAAAAGCTTGTTGGAGGGAAGAAATCAATAAACAGATTTCTCAGCTTTTCATTCTGGAGAAAGAGTCCTTCAGAGGGTCTGTTTTTATTATGGCATGAGTCAAAGGAGGAGCACTCAGTACTGTCAATTTTTATAGTGATCCGTAATGATAGCCCTCCCACTTCTGATCATTATTGCTTCTGTAACTATAAGAGTGTAAGAAAGGATGTAAGAAAGAAATTACAACTCCCTTCCCTATCTACCCAGGAGACCTGTCTTTCTTCACAGGGATAGTGGATGGGAGCCCAGCCCGGTGCAAACTGGAGATACAGCTACTGGAGATATGACCGCAGTTGGAAAAGAGCAGGAAATGCCCGCTCTAGAGTTAAGTTCCCCTTGTGCAGACATTCCTGCCTGCTATGGATTTGGTGTCAGCTGGTCAGGATGCTACGGGACCAGGTTGGCACTGCCTAGGTTTGTTCTTCTGTTTCTTGGGACTCTTCTAGAAGTGCTGGTTTTGTCAACAGTGCTGACTGCCTCCCTTATTGGTTCTTCCTACTGGGACTTCTGAGACAGCTGCCTCTGCCAAACTCAAAATAATATAAAATACGTGAAAACCATGTACTTCATTAGGTCCAAGAGCCTCAGGAGTAATCTTTTAATACACCATGTATGATTATTCTCATTCTTTTAAAATAGAGTGAAATTCATATCTTCAGAATAGGAAAATTTTGTAATTAAGCTTTGAAGTGGAGAAGAAATGAGAAGCTAGGGAGCACAAGTTTTTCAGTGCAAGCCCCCTAATATGGAACACATGAGCAAATGATCAACTGGTTGGCCCAAGACATCATGTAGCATTTGGATGTGGTCAAGCACTAAGCATTCTCATAAAATGTTCTTAATGGGCCAAATGGACTATTATAGCTTAGGAGGGGAGAGAGAAGTTCTAGTTTTGGCCAATGTTTCTGATCAGTCCATGAGAAAATCCACTTTCTCCTTGGTCTCTAGTCAACACCTCTGGTCTGCTGTGTCGAAAAAACTTTACACAGGTAAAAGATATGATAACGATTCTCGTTCTCAATACCTATGTGTAGTGCCAGCAGTTTCTCTTAGTATGATATTCCAGTTCTGGCTTCTCTTGTGTTGTTGTTTGTCTTCTTAAGCTATAGGCCAGACACATGTTGAGAATCCTAAGCAGTAGTTGCTAACGCGGGCGATTATGCAAAATGCATAAACAAAGCTGCAAACAAAACGGTGGAATGAATTACTGGAAACAGCTCCTAATATTAGCTAATCTTAGTCACATGCGCATGCAAACTAGGTATCGTTATGGGGTTCAGTAAACACTCCCATATACAGTGCTAATCTTTACATCTTATTTATATGAAATATATAAATGATAATGAAAACTCAGTGGACTTTCACTTGTCTTACTGTGCCACAGAGGGTATGACTGGTGCAGTAGAGAAAATAACCAACTGGCGACCTGACACTGCAAACTGGCAACTAAGATGTGATTTTCTGCTAATGAAGTGAGGCCCAAGGAATGGTGAAAGCCAAAGAAGAGCTGGCAAGGACAGTATCTCCTCTGGGACGCTAGGAGTACATCTGCCGTTGTGATTTGGGCTTGTGAACGCAGAGCTTTACTCAATAGTAAACTTTAATACCATTGACTTAAAGTACTGTGCACAGGCTTGTTCCCTTCTGAAACAGTCAGTTCAGCAAACCTCTCACCTCTGAAAGTGTGGAAGAGTTACAATATTTGAGATTCAGATCTCCAAATAGCAGGAGGAAACACCACTGTCATACATGCCACATTTTTATTTCTGCTGTTGCCTTTTCCTGGAGCTAGCAGTAGCCAGTGACAACTTTTGGAGGGCACAGTTAATGTGAGATGAGCAAAGATGTGGCTATGATGGATATTTCTGTGCCAGATGGGAGAGCCCTGCTGTTCCTCCCGACCATGTGTGAACAACAAGCCCCAGGTGCCCGCATATGGAGGAGCTCCAGCCATGCCTCTTTGCAGGGCCATGGTGGGAGCATCTTTCAGCTACCTTCTTGCTGTGGGGAATGGTAGCAGCAAAATGGGAAACAAGTGTACCCAGCAGTAATGATGAGTGACAGCATAATGTTAGATTATTTTGAATGTGAATGTGTCTGAAAAGGAAAGTATTTAAAAATGTGAGAGATAGGGTACTCTGGTCATGTAGCAGTCTGTGATACATAAAGAAGACATAATTGCTATCCCTTCATGTAAAAAGGCAGAGTGAAAATTGTGTGTGTGCTAGGGCTGTACTGGTGCATCGCTCAGCGGGCAAACTTAATTCTCTCTCTCTATATATATATGTGTGTGTGTGTGCGTGCATGTATTTTTTCAGAAACATGAGGTTAGCCAAATGAGATTATCTAGAAGAGCGCAGATGGGAATGGGGACTTGAATTTTGCATTAACGCGTCATTTCTCATGGAAGTTAGTAGTTTTCTTTCCACCAGGAAAATTAATTTACAGGATTATAGCTGCTTACTGAGGTAGTTGCAGTTATCACAGCTAAGATGCTACTACAGTTATAAAATACATTGCTTCCCTTTAATTTTCCACATGCCTCTCCTTCTCTATTCCCTACATTTTGGCATCAAAGTGTACTGCTAACTGAGAGAAATCACAGCACTGGGCTATGTCCTAGATCTTGGCCTTAGTAGGGGCCAGGGTAGTTCAAGAGACTCAAAGCATGGAAGAGCCTCCTTCTCTGCTTCTAAGTTGCCACTTCCATTTCTCCAACCTGTTCATCTGTTAGTATTTTAGAAGTTGTTCTCAAGTGAGATGCTGTTGATATCCTCTTAATATCTTCTGCTATAAGCCTGAGTGGCAGTCCATGTTTGTTTAGATAACCCAAAAAAGAGCATTTATCCAGACCTCAACATTTGGCCTCTCGCCAGCTCAGCCCTACTGAGCTGTATTCACCTTATTTGGGGATGTGAATACTCGGAGAATACCCCATCTATCAGTCTCCATTTCCTCCCTTAATTTGATCATCTCTCACTTCCGGACCTGTTTCTTTTCAGTCAGAAATCCTTTCTTAACTCCCGTGTCCTTTTGTCTCCTGTCCCTCCCAGCAAGCAGCCAGATATCTACTTTATTTGTTTCTTAATAGCTTGAGCAACTTCTGGATTGGTTTTTTTATCAGCCTAAGATTCTATTTCTCCAATTAAAATGACAGATGACAGAGTTTGTGTTTGTTTATTTTCTGCACTTTCTCCCAAGAGTGAGATTTGGAGTGACACAGGTGGATATAGGTCCAGTTCAAGAGCTGCTGCATATCCCACTGAGGTGCCAGCTTACATGGAAAAGTGGTAGGATAAATGTTAGCAACTTAAGTGCGCACGTGTCTTGTAATTCATTTGTTTGGTGAGTGTTGACCAGCTGCCCGCTTTGGGTGCTGAGCTCTGGCTTGTGCATTTTGAATACTCTTGTCAACTCTCCCTCACCAAAAGGGAAATGTGCGACAAACTTGGGAAGGGGAGTCAAGTCATTAGGATGGTTGGAGCAAGTTTGTATCTGTGGCTTAAGCTCATAAATGTTTTTAGAAAGTGATAGCCTTAAATAAAGCTCTTCTGTGTTTTGGGGAGAGGAAAGTTGTATGTCTGAAGGACCTCTGGCTCAAGTGACCACAAAACTGAATTGTTCAGGATATTTTGTCGTCCCTATATCCCTGTAAGGCAAGAAAAATATCAGAGCAGTCTGCGTAAGTGAACAGTTTTCACAGAACTAGGAACATTATTCTAATTGCATGAAAGTTACATATGAGAAGCCAAAAAAATTCTCATTTTTCTTTCCCAATAAATTTAAGGAGCACAGCTCTTCCATCATCCACCTCCGTGGTGGATTTTGCTGTCACTTTTTTGGCCTCTGTTACTTCAAGGACAGAGTTGGTAAGAGACTTTCTAGTCACAGACTTCATGAGACCATTTGAAACCATAAGAAAGTGGCCTCTTTCACTTCTTGTACGTTTAAAGATGAATTGCTTGGCGCACCAAACATGAATACTTCATAGGCTAAGCTGCCTGCTAGCAAATTTTGGAGTGAAGTTTTGGCAATGTGTTTTGCCTATAGAGCTTTCTGACTTTCTCTGGCCTGAAACACTCTTGTGTGTCAACTGTTCTGTTGCCCAAACTGAGATTAGTAGAGGTGACTCGGATCTGACTGGCTCAATGTGTATTAAATATATGGGGAGGCTCTTCTCAACTCTTGAAGGCACTTTCCTCCTTTGGCATTTGTTAATCTGCAAGGAATGCTGAAAAGCCTCACTTTGCCAGTAGACTTATAAAGAGCATTGGATTTGTAAGGAAAAAATGTTAGTTTACTCCTGCTTCCCCAGGAGTAGTAGTGGGATAGAATGCCTATAGGTCTGTGTGGAAAGGTAGAAAATGGAAGAACATCACCAAAAATAATTAACTGGATAGTTGTTCTGAAAGCTCTTGTATTTTTCTGGGGAGATGTAGAAGCTAGTAATTTTAGAAGTGCCAAGAATTATGGGTGTGTAGCAGAGAAAACTATGAGCAAAAAAAATAAACTGACAGAAAGGCATTTTATAAATAAGAGGCATAATGCATTGAGGAATAACTTGCAAAATGTGTTTGGTTTAAGTTTAGTCACGTTAAGAAAGTAATTATTTCAGTGATTTGGGAGCTGATGAATTAGGAGAGCTCACCAGACTAATGTCCTGTGAGTCAAGTGGCTGACAGGTGAAAAAGATGAGGTGAAAGAGTTGCCTGCAACTACAGAGTGACTCCACATTGAAATAGTATTTGAAATGCATTAAGTTTTATTTGGCTGGTATGCATGGCTGTGCTTTGTCAACTGTGCAAGCTTGGTCAAGATGAGTCTCTACAGATGGACAGAATTTCAGAGATCATGTTCCATATTTTAATGAAGGCTATATCTCTGTTTCTAGTAAAATGCTGACAACAAACAGCCTAGGGAGCAAAGCCAAGTAGCTGTCAAATGTGAGGTGACCTGAAATGAGGGAACTGGGCTCAGCAACACCTGGAGCAGGTTGCTTAAAGATGAAAGAGCTTGCAGTTGTTTCTCTACTATAGTTGTCAAAAGTGCCTTACACGTAAAGCCTCCCAAATCGGTGGTCTTCTGAAATACTGCTCTTTTTTTAAAATAAAAAGCATTTTCTTTTTTGACAGAGCTACTTTCTGTCCTATCTATCTGTCCTGATGAGAAATGCTGAGCCTGCTTCTGGCACTCGGCAGCTCTCTCGCAAGCCCCTTGGCCACCACAGTTTCACCAGTTCCATGTGGCAAACGTGCAAAAGTAGTGACAGCACACAAGTTCTTCTGAGGCCACCGCTCGCGCTGCAGCACCTCGTGACAGGTGGCCAGACAGAAGGACATGGCTGTTGGACGGCTGTTCAGAGAGCTGGCAGGGAGACAAGAGTGCTGCTCGCAAACTTTGTTGCCTCAGAATTACAGGATCCCAAAACATTATTTTTACCGTCACTTTTCAGCACTGCAGCTTTCTTGCTCCTGGCTTGACTGTTCTTGGCCTACAGATTTATTAAGTCTGATGTCTGCTTTGTTTCTTGTTTAGGCAGATAGAGAGGATGCACCTGCCTGAACTGCTAAATACGAGGAAGGCTCAAAATATAGTTGGGAAGTGCCCGAATCGTGGGCATCCATGCATAACCCCCAAACGTAAACACGAGGTACTGTATGGTGTGTATGAAATAGCAGCCCTCCCCTCAGGGCTGTCAGTGTGGTTCCAATCCTGTCAATGTCTTCAGAAACCAGAGCCATCACAAATGCCCCATTAGTCAAGGGTTAGCTGGTCCCACAGCTGTCACTGTTAGCACCCTGCCCTGGGCTCCGTCTACAAAAGACTCGGTTGCCAGCATGGGTGTCTTGTGAGGAAAGGGCCGGTGGGGTGGCTGGACCATCTGCTTAATTTCAAAGGACTGAGTCTGGGCCAGAAAGTAATTAAGAGCACGTTACAGGGAAGATGTAGCAATGGGCCATTTTGTATGAAGAGAGAATGGATCAAACTGTGCTTGTAGTTACGGTTGCTTGTGAATAACTCTGTCTTCGGTGACAGTGACCTGGGGTTACAGTGGGCTAAAAAAGGGTAAATGTAATTTCGATTTATGCAGTATTCTGTGGTAATTCTGAAGATAGTCTTTTCTGCATATATACATCAAGTTATACCATACTTATATAACAAAAATCAAATACAAATACACACTTACATTATACTGACATAAAAGTTAAGGCCCAGATTTTCAAAACATAATGCTAAAAAAATCAGTATCATAAAATAGCAACCAGACTTTCAAAAAGAGGGAGATACTCACTTAAGTAAGTGGATGAGCTTTGCTCCCTGATTTAGTGCTCTGATTTATATACCAAAAAATACTTTCTTCTTTTTTTTTTCAATTTCAACGTAGATTGCAATGTTTTGCAGAAGAGAATGCACTCAGTCAATGAAATTTATAATCCTGTAGTTCATACCTCTCTTGAAGCTATGGGAAATCTTGGATAATAATGTAAGCCACCAAATACTGTAGTTAGACTTTTCTCATAGCTGTTGTACTCATAAAGAAAAGAAGAAAGCAAACCTTTAGTGAATATCATTTTGCTAAATATTTATGTTTCAATTCTTCTAGGTAAGGTCACTTCCTTTCAAAAACCTAAACATTTTACTTTTTGCCAAAAAATATACATATATCTGAAATTTCAATTTGAAGGCATTTAATGTTAAAAACCCTAAAACCTCATAATTGTGTTTTTACTGAATTCTTCATAGGAAATCAAGTTGTATGATGAGCTCTAATCCACATGTGCCCATTTGCCTGATTTCTAAAAAGATAACAGAAATACACTTTTATGCTATACACTGTTTGTTCTACTATTCCATATAAAATACAGTCAGATTACTATCCGTATTCTCCTGGATTCAGATTTCTTGTAAGTTTGAACTGAAGACAGTAGACAGTACTTTGTTTTGAGTTGCTATAAATTTTGACATTTGTCTAAGGGGATAATTCATGTAGAGCTGTAGGACTGTTGTTTGAATTCCAGCACGAAAAATGTCTTGTTTTGAAAGAAAGGCTTGTTTAAAATCACAAATCTCATATGAGAAGCCAGATAATAAAGCCAAAAAAGGGAACAAAAACAATTCTTACAAGGCAGACCTCTAAGCTTTTAGTTGCCTGATGTACGAGCTGTCAGAAATCCAAAGTTCACCATGTGCAGGGAAATGTTTTGCAGAATCCCTAAGTTAGGGCTGTCTTGGCAGGATATGTTTCCTGAGAAACATTCTGAAATTTTTCATTACTTACCATTGCAAAAAGCTTCCAAAATGATACCTATCAGAAGCAGAGCAAGAATGCCATTTTAGGCATTGTTTTCAACATGCTTGTGGTGTAATCAGTATTTTCTCACCATTTCTAGAACTAATAAGATGTGTTTCCTTTTGCTTCAGCTACCATAGGTGAACTTCCTAAACGTTTTGTGTCAAAATTATTGAGTATTTAGGAGCTGATGCTTCCTTTATCATTACAGAAATGCTACCCACTGAGGGAAGAATACCTGCACGGATGGACCATCAGTGTTAGTTACTCAGTGTAGTAGTCTAGGATCTAGGGGGACTGACTAACAGTGTGAGAAGTACAGTAGGTTTGAAGTTCAAAAGGGTTTTGTTGGTAGATTTTATTTGCATGATAGATTCAACCCCAATCAAACAGGATCACAACCAACTGTTCACAAATGAGAAATGTGGGGAGCAGGGACTGCCTAGTGAAAGGCTCAGCTGATGTCTTCTCAGGATGGAGGCAAGAGCACAGATAAGACAGTAATAGTAGGAACAGAAGTTAGACTTGGGGATGAGGAGGGTCGCATTACCCTTTTCTCCTCCACCACTATTACCTCTAAATATGTCCTCTAAGCTGCTGAGGGTGCCCTGCAGGCTCCTGGTAGCTTGACTACAGCAAAGATAAAAGTTGAAAGCAAAAGCTATCATCTAGCACCTCTCTGATAAAGAAAGAGTATCTTGAGCGGCAGGTCTCATGGACTCCCTGAACTGCACATAATCTTCCCACTGGATTAAGAAGTATTAGTTTTCCAGCCCTCAGGTAAGTGCAAAGTTCATTTTAAAGAAATGGGAATATGGTTGCAGTGAGTGCA
The DNA here is from genome assembly GCF_059628265.1 of Tinamus guttatus. NCBI lineage: Eukaryota > Metazoa > Chordata > Aves > Tinamiformes > Tinamidae > Tinamus > Tinamus guttatus. Next base: position 1,853,343 of record NW_028288638.1, read on the forward strand.
AGCTAGTTATGTTTACAGCAAATTAACCTAGTGGCTTGCTTTCATCCCTAACATTGAGTGAATTCTTTAGTATAAACGAGGGCTAGAAGTGATGTCGTGTAGCATCCTCATGGTTATAGGCACAGTTATATCCTATCTCCTAACCCTAACCCTAAGCCCTAACCCTAAAACCCTAACCCTAACCCTAGATCAAGCTACATCTTGTAATAGCGTTCCTGCACTTACTACTTCTAGTAGCATCAGTGTTCCAGAACCTCTCTGCTCAAATGTTTAGAAACATCCTTATTTCCTAGCTGAAATGTATTTGCGGCTCATTTTTGCCCAGTCTGAATTGAGTGTCCAGGGGAAATCCAGGACGCATAGTATATTCAGTGCCTGAGATGGACTGTAATTGCACGGAAAGAGCTGCCAGGGAGTTCTGTTCAATGGACGGAGGCGTTTGGAGAAGGGTGGTGCCCTTGCAGTTGTGAAAGAAATATTTCTCCATATTATCAAAGCATAAGTCTGTAGCTCAGCTGGTCCCAGTGGACAGTGAGGGTAGGAAAGATTCTCGTCTTCTAAGCCAAACCTATAAAACTTCCAAATATCTTCTGCCTCTTGAGCTCCAGTAACAATAGGCTTCCTTTTCTCAGCTTCAGCCCCGTTCACTGAAACAAGAAGTATTAGTTCCCAGGGGAAGATCTAAAGCTAAGCAAAACAAGCTGCACACAATTATTGCTTTCTGAAAAGCAGGAGGAGCTGGGCCAGTACAAATGGTAAGGTTCAGTCCCTGATAAGATTTTTTAGAGCATCACTGAAGGGCAAATCACACAGTCCTAACTCAGCCAAGCATCTCCAACTCACATTCTGACCAAAAAAAGACTAAACGATACGGCCGTGAACTAAATTGTTTCCTCTATTCCCCACGCAAAAATGCTTTAAAATGTAGCATTTTCTAGAGTGTGTCACTTTGCTGTAACATTACTGGTTGCTGGAGCGGGCTTTTTTAAGGATAAGTAGCTTGCAGCAGGTCAGTGGTGTTTGAAGATCAAGTGACACTGCACACAACAGTGTTTTTCCCTGCGCTAGCAGCACTTGCCAGTCCTTCCATCATTTACAAGTTTTGCATCTCTTCCACCATTCCTGCTATGGCTCCCTGCCCTGTCTGCAGAGATGAAGAATGTCCACTTCAATCTGTTTAGAAGATTATTATGACAGATGCTTCAAGAAGTCTGGGTTTGCCCTCCCTGCAGAGCCGTATGATTTTCATAAAAGGAGAGGTTCTCTGATGGCCTTCTGGGGGCTTGCGTTGTCAGCATCCGAGGCAACGGCAGGGGGTTACCTCTGAACCTCTTCTGAACTGCGGTTAACATGGTGACTGTTTTCACTGTCTGTCAAGGTAACACAGCAGTAGGAGTGGGCAGCAGATGAGCGTCCAGCTGGACCAGGCCTGCACACACGCAGGTGTAGCTGTCAGCAGCTAAGCAAACACTGCTGTCAAGGAGCCGGAAGAAAACACAACTCCTGTGCCCAGAGGTATGGAATTGCAAAGCTAAGAGACATTGGAGGTGAGGGCAGCTTGCCACGCAACTTAGGTAATGCTTTTGCATGCAGTGAGAGCTTGGTATTCTCTTGTCAGATACACTCACCATTTTTTACAATGGTTCCTAATCTCTGTGTCCTGGTAACTGTCTTCCTTCCCTCTGGGCATCCAGGCTGCAGTAGTGACTCCGAGCCACGGGCTGTATCATTCAGTTGGGTGCTTACACTTTTTCCTTCTCTCTTATACCTGTTCTTCTCATTTGTCGCTGCAGATGTAGTTTCAAGGTGTTGAAACTGTCTACGGGATTCATCTGAGAGCACCTCTCTTCTTGTTCTGCTGCAGCAGTGGAGCTACCCATTTTAGATATTTGTGTGTTTCCCTCTGTTCTGCTGCCAGCATGACTTCATTTTTGGAGCAGGTTTAGCACTTGATGAGCCTTTCAGACATTGACTGTGGGTTTTAAACCCAGGTGAAAGGCATTCTTGATCTTCTGTACTTCAGTCCTATTCTTCGTCCAAACTTTGTGATGATGATGATGATGGTTTTGGTTCTGTGTTGCTACATGTCTCAGAATGGCTGGATTTTCTCAAGCTTTAGGCTGTTCTACTGCATATTAAGGTCTTTATGGTTTTAATAATTTCTGTCCAAACCATTGTGCTTTGGTTACAATCACTTTGAGATAAAGAAAGGCAAGGAGGAGGCCTTGTTGAAGAGCCCAGCACTGTTAGTGTTTGAAGTTAAATCATGCAACGCTACAATTGTCAAAACACACATCTGTGTTTATTGAGCATCTTACGTCTTTAGTGCCTTTTTTTAAAGGCCTCTTCTTCTTCCAGTTAAGTTGCCAGGGATAATTTCAACACACATTCAGAGTCCTAGATGAAAATAGTTCTGATGAGTAATGCTCCTAAGAGAGTCTATGGTGGACAGCAAGTTAAACTTCAAGTTAGACTATGAACTTCATGTAGCCTGGAGGTTCTTGTTTGCAATATTGCTTGCTGCTTTTCATCTTAATGGTGGCATCTTTTTTGCTTTCCTGAATTTTTGTTAGGATAGCTACTAGACACAGACTCTGAAAATGCAATACAAAATGTCTGGTGTAAAGCAGACACTAACACGATAACCTAGCTGCTTACTCTGTATTCAAAACATAACACATTTGGATAAAAAATTGTTGCAGCTTAGTGAAGCAGTAGCTAACAAGAAAATAGAATATTTTGTAAGATGGATCTAGAGAGCCTGAGAAAAGATTACATGACTTGACATGCAATTGCTAGTGATAACTGTGTCTTTCAGATTCATATTAAGCTTCAAGGCAAATAGTCAATTCCTTCCAGCAAAAAGCAGCATGGTTATCCAGCAAGTGCTTGCCTTGGAGAACACTGTTTCATTTATAGTGGGTGTTGGCGTATTTTATTACTATTATTTGATTGCTTGACTTAGAGTTAATGTGTTTATTTCTAAATACTGCAGTAACTGTGGTTTCAGAAATGTTTGGTTATTTTTGTGAATAGTTGCAACAATTATTTCATCTCTCCCATCCATTTCTATTTTTGTCCCACAACAGCAAGTAGGGACCATCTTCTTCCCCACCCCAAAGATCCTTGAAACTCTGATATGGGTTAAAATATTCACCTGTGTCATGTGACACATAGGCTCATGACATGCGATGGAGAAGAAACTGCACATGGTTCTTAAACACGGCAAAGAAAATCTATTGAATTCCTGCATAAAAAGAGACCAGGAGCGCCGCCATTCCCACCACATCATCTTCTGCTGGGCTTAATCAGAGTGAGCCATGAGGGTGACAGAAGCAAGAGGTGGCCAGGCAAGAGGTGGTGATGGGCATGGGTGTGAGCAGAGGCGTGAGCTGGTTCTTGATGCCAGGCACCCAGGGTGAGGCAGGTGAGGTGTCCTCGGTGTCTCTGTGGGTTACCTTGTGTCAGCTGAGCTGAACTAGCTGATTCACTGTGAAATGCAGGATAAAATGCATTATAGCTCCTTTACTCTGGCAAGGGTTGTGTGCCCACTGCCAAGACAGTGCGAATAAACTGAGAATAAACTCCAGCAGGCATCTTCTCCCTCACTTTACTGAAAAAGAAACTATCTGAACCAAAGCTCCTAATTGCATCCCATATTCAGTGGATTATCCTGGCCTTACGGACAAATACTAAAATGACAATACATTTAAGGAAGATTCCTTACGTGTAGCCTCTTAAAATTTGACATGTGGGGACTTACCACTGTACAGAGATACTACTTTTCCCCCATCTTAAGAAATTCAGATTTTGGGGTTCTGTTTTATTTTTACTTTTTTAAGTTCTTGCCAATAAAATACATACCGCCTTTTAATTTAAACCTACAGGATGTACTTAGACTAAAACCAGGGCACTTAAACTTTTGTTCTGTATAATTAAAAAAGAATTTCCAAGCACCACAGCAGATCTCAGCTTCCTGTGCTCTGTTGCTGTACTGCTAAGGCCACAATTTTCCCATGTGGCTCCCTGCGTTGCAGCACTAAAGCTATTTGTGAGGCTAGGCCTTGAACCAAATCATAAATTGATTAAAAAAAAAAAAAAAAGCCACCCACCAATACTCACCATTTTTTGCTTCCTGGAACTTCTGTACAAAATGAATGTCCCATGGGCAGTAGAGTAGTTTCAATTCAGAGACATTTTACCAGCACTCCAGATTCACTTTGCACAGAGCAACAAAGAATTAGGGAGGAGGTCACAAAATCTGAAAAGAAATGTCTTTGTGGGAAAATGATCAAAGTGTGCACCCAGGGAAGATGGATGGAGCCCGCCTAAAAGAGCTGTGCAATTCTTCAGGGACTTGCTGGAGTTTTCACTGAATCTATGTTGCAATTGCTGTCATGGTTCATACTTTATAAATCCATGGCTTGCTCTAACTTGTAGTGGTGTGAACCTGATGAACTGCTACTTGGGTCATTTGATATATGTTTTAGTAGTCTGAACTTAGTCTTCCCCTAGTTAAATACAGATGAAAAGCAACACTGTGTGCTTTTCTGCTGTAATCCCATCAATCTAAAGATCAGCGCTTCTACTTAATGAACATGGAGAATATGCTTAATGAGATTAATAGGATTAAATGCATAGGTTTCTATAGAAATATTTTTAAAAAACTTGTGGAATGCGGTGGAAAATGATGTCGATGCAGCATGTTTGTAACCATCAAAGGGACCCAGTGAGAAGAGCTAACCGCGTTCTAGGGGATTTTTCCAAAGGGAAGTTTTCTGGGTCGCCTTTCGCTCTCAGAGCTCTGGTCTCTCCCACTCTCACTGTTGTTGGAATGGTTCTCATTCCCAGATCTCTGGATGTGTTTGATTTGGGTCCCAGCTCCAATTTCACAGCTGTTACTCGAATAAAAATAAGGTCCTTTTGAGGTTTAGAGTGCCTGCTCTGTCCCCCTTATTGAGGCCATGAAGGCCTCCAAGAAAACTAGGAGGTTTGCCAAAGTATACAGGGTCAGAGGGAGTCCCCAAAACCATGGCCTCCCTAGCAGAAGCAGCAAGCTTGGCAAGTGCAGCTCCATAGTCCTGGGAAGCAGAGTCATCAGTTTATTCAGAGAATCAGGAGCAGCACCGTGATTCATTTTCGCCTGGATAGGACTTGATAATGTGTCTCAAGTCCAGCGAGCAGCCCCACCTTTGCAGTGTCCGAATAGCTCCCAGCCTGAACAATCCCGTGCGCAGCATCCTGTGGAAGGCATCCCACTGTCATCCTCTGGAGACTCTCTTATGATCTAAGAGGCATAGTTGCTCTTTTCAGGCAACATTTTATTTTTATCTGTTGCTGCTAGCCCTATCCTATCTTACTATCTTGACTGGCTCCTCCTGTAGACCAATTACCCGCTGATTCATCATTTAGCCGAGTTACATATATACCTTATTTTTCCACTAAGCCAAGTGCTCACCTATTTGATAATTTTGGGTGGGTCTTTTATGTTTTGCAGCATGAGAAAGCAGAATATCCAAATACTGTAATAATTAGCAGTACCACATTTTGTGTATAATAAGTGCAATGGAGCAAGAGGCTCACAGAATGGCATGTATCTTGGAACATTTGTAACATTAAGGTAATAAGATGTTTCTAGCTTTAAAAAAATTCCATCTGCTGACACCGCTAACTTCTCATTTCACTGTATCTAACCAGAAATGACCATACTGAAATAATATGTAAACCTTGTTGTGGAATCCACATAAAGGGAGTGAGATCACTGGAAATATGGCCTAGATTCAGTCAGAACCTGGCCCCAGCTTGAACTGGTGGGTTATGAACGTCATGTACTATTCTCTACGTGTAAATTACTGCATACGAAGAGCAAATTTTCTCTTAATTCTGTGAAGTTTTCTTTTTTGTGCTGTTGCATCCTTTTTAGATCTCCTCTGGATGTTGTTGGTAAAAACGAAAAGAATTGCTTACAAGAAAGCTTGTGGAGAAATGTTGGTGTTTGACAGGAGTGTTAAAAGCTGAGCAAGGTGTCAGGTAATAAACTGTGAGAAACAAGAAGTAAGCTATATCACCCAAGTCATGGGATTAAATGCTGTGAATTTACATGCATGGCTCCTGGCTTTGCCAACTCAGACATTTGTTTGGAAGTCATGGCAATCCAAATAGTTCTTTTCTGTCTTCATTGCTTCTTCTTCCCACATTCTCCTTTGTCCCCCCACATGCATACATTTGTCATCTCAGTTGTAAACCAGACCAGTCCTAACAGAAAGGGGCTAAAATTAAGGCTTTTTACATTCTTTTGCAGTGCTCTTTTTACCTGAGGTTGGGTACCTGGTCCAACCTGTGATACTGACCCACGTGCGGTTGTGCTAGGGAGCATGGAGATGCAGAGCAAGTCTGGGCACTCTCAGCTCGCACAGGCATCCACGGGAGAGATCTGTGAAATGGGGGTCCGTGTCATCACCTATCGTTGGACAAGTTATTTTGCATTCTGTCCCTATTTTACCCATCCCTAAAGTGTGAGAAATTTGTGTAGGACCATCCACCTCACAGAGATATTTGGCAGGTTAATTAGCTAAGATGTCTCAGCCTGATACCTGTCCTCTAAAACTTGCTTGAGCCTCAAGAGTCCCAAAATAAGGCTCCAAACTTAGGAAGGGTAGCATATTCGACAGTGTTTGTGTTGAAATTGGTGAATTTACATTTGCTTCCAGAAGCCTGGATATGATCCAAAAAACCCTTCAGTTCATGGTTGTTTTAGCTTTAAGGGATAGTATTTACTGTCACTGCCTTGTGTTTCTCTGGTTGTTTAAAAGGATAAAAGAAAAATGGAAAAAGTATCCTGCAGGAGCTTTTTAACAAAGAAATGTAAACCTCCTCAAAGTGAATTAGCCTAATGTAAAATAAGCATTTAAAATTTAGAGAAATATAAAGATTTTCGCATGCCATCTGGAAGAACAACATTAGTGTTAATGCTTTTCATCCAGCTCAGAAAAGTATGCTCCATTATATTCTGTTTACTAATGCCCAGAACACCCTCCCTGAGAAATAAGCTTTTCCATCTCTAATGAGCACAATGGTCAGAAAACCTCCAGTACACTCTTTGTTCCCAGGTTCCTGCTCCTTACTGCATCCAAACTTAATAAAGATGTTAATTAATGGGAATTAAATCTAAGTGAAGTTAATACCTCAACTGTCTCTTCTTAACAATGTGTAGTTGGATTAATTTGGGAGAGCATTGTCTTTTTTCATCCTTATTGCACTATTTATCAGCTAATTGGGCTGTGTTCAAACTTGCGGGCAGAGACCAAGAATGGAAGCATGATCTTCAAGGTGCTTGAAAAATTTGAGATCGCAAGTGTGTTCCTATTTTCTGTTGCAAACCCTGCTACAAGACCCATGAGCAAGTGTGTGAAAGTATTTCTTTTTGGAAAATGAGAGAAAGATAAGTATCGTCTTCTTCCTTATTTAAAAAAAAAAAAATCAATTAACATTTTGCTTTAGCAGACAAGGATCTGTGTTGCCTACTGGGCAGAAGAACAGTTTCCTCACTCAGCTTACTGTCTTCTCTACTGCCTTTACTTCAGCCAAAGTCATGATTCAGAAGAAAAAGCAGTCCAGTGCTTGGTGTCTTCATTCCTACAAGGGGGAGGGAGTTCTGTGGTAGGCTCATGGAAAGGAGCAGAGATGAATAAGAAAAATTGACAGGTATTAAATGTCTGCATTTGTTTGCTTTATCATATTGGGGGGCATTTCTGTTAAAAATGTTAGCGTGTCATGAAGGGGAGCAGTTTTACCGAGTGTACAAATCAAATGCAGATAACAGTGTCTAAGCAAGGCCGAAGGGGGGAGTCACCTTATTCCAAGACTATAATTTGCACCGTAGGAGTGCAGGAGTCAGAGCCTAGTATAGAATGGAGACCATTTCTGAAGCATAAGAGGAAAAAACATTTTCTAAAACACCAGAAGCCCAGCAAATGATCCAGAAGGATTAGCCGAGCAGGAGCAGCTTCGTAGGGGAGGTTGAGGTGGGCTGAGGATTCGATATGTGTCACAGCCCTGGGGTTTAACAACCTCAAGCTGCGGGTGAAAAGTTCCTTCAGGAGGGGGAAGGAGCCAGCTGCCCTCGTTGGTCCTCACCCGAAAATCCGCAAGGGACATGTACATGTTTATTGTTATATTTTGGAAAAGAAGCAGCTGGTTATTGCATGTTATCTGTTTATCTTCCTGTTGTCCTTTTCTGTTGTTTCTTAAAGCATCCTTTGTTAAGCTGCCCACTATATCCCATGCAAGTGAGGAGGATTAGCTCATTGGAGCATTGCTCAGAGCTCTGTTTAATTTTCCCAGTTTTTTAGGGAGGCTCCAGAGCCAGCGCTTGTTAGTGACCCCCAGCCTCTGAATTCAGCTCTTGTTACTGCCAGTCGGGGATTGACAGGAAGATTGCACAACAAAATAACTAATTTCCAAGGGAATTAAGCTCCTAAATACCTTTTCCAGATTTCAGTTCCTCTGTGTCTCGGCTTTGCAAAAAGGCATTCCTATCTCAAATAAATTATATGTGTGTGATAACTTATGAAACACTTGATTACAAAAGGAGGAGGACAAGGAGGCAGCCAAGTACAATCTATAGTAGAGAAAGTCTTTGTCACCTCCATAGTTCTAAGAGTAACTTAGTGATTTAACTCTAGTATTTTTTGATTTACTCATTTTCTTGGTCTTTCATTATTTTATGAGAGAGAATTTTCACAATATTCCAAGTAATGAGGCAATACAGGAAAAATGACTGAGTTTTTGGAATATAGAAATGTATTTCTTTGGGAATCCTTGAAGCAGATGAAGTGATAGACAAAAAATGTTTCACTGTAGCTTCAGCCTAGAGGAACTTGTACTTTCAGAGCATCTGGAGCATTGGCACAAGCTCCCATGTTGTGTTTTTCCTTTAATCCATTCATGATCTCCCCCCCCAGAATTAGTCCATTCTTTGGCTTAAAATGAAATTAAGTGAACCCACTAAGCAGTTAAAAAAAGCATGAAACTCTGGCCTTTGCTTCGTGTAAGCCACTATCCACATTTGTAAAACTACATTGATTTGCCCCAACTACGTTTTAGCCTTTAATCCATTGAACAGCTACTAAAATGGACTAATCAAACATTATTTATTGCCTAAAGTTCAGATGGACTTAAGTGCAAATGTATCATAAATCTTTTTTTGTTTTGTTTTAACTTCTAGCCACCACTCTGTATACTTCCAAGCTTTAAATTTTTCTTGTCTTGGTGGATGATGATTGAGAAGGAAGTTACTTTTCCAGCTGGGAGGCGTATATTTTCCACATTTTTTGGTGTTGTGTACTCATTTTCTCTGAGTAAAAATAGCATAAAAGCATGAGGTAATGCAACCTGCCTAAGGCTGGACTAGTTTCAGCATTTCTTGCTCAAGCTGTGTATTGCAGGTGAGATTTTGTTATCCTCAGTGAAGGACTGATCTTGATCCCAATATGTTGACTTATGTTCCTCACGGTCAATTCAGGATCCAGCAGGAAGTTGTGATTCTTGGAGGAGCCAAGAGGTCTACCTAAAACTGTTTTGAGGGGGCTCCTGTACTGCTAAAGTCTGTGGGGTAGACTTTAAAAAAAAAGCTGTGGGGTAGACTTTAAGCAACGTGCAGAAAGACAGCTGAGGCCCTGGGGCTTGACAGACCTAAGACAGACCTAAAGCATGAAATGATGCTCGCGCTTGCTTGCTGTTAATGATGGTCTTTGCGTCTGTTTCCTTATATGCCTCTCAGTTAACTTTTGAAGTTTAATATGGGCTTATTTGAGGGAGGAAAGATGATATTAAGGAGATGATGTTAAGGTAAGGAAAAGAGCATGGAAATGGAAAGGTATGGAAAAAAGCAAATCCATGGAAAAAATCTTGATGGAAAGCTGGTGAGTGGATGGAAAGTAATTCAGAAGAGAAAAAGATAGACACCTCCTTTTTTCCCTTTTCTCTTTTTTTCCCTTTTCTCTTTTTTTCTCCTTTTCTCTTTTCCCTTTTTTTTTTTTTTCTTTTTTTTCCGTGGGGGCATCTATCCTTCAAATTTCCTTTACAACACAGCTTTTTTCCAGTCCAAGCCCAAACAGGACCATTACAGTAAATCAGTCTCATTTGCTTTGTAACATTAGCCACAGAACTTCCTTGCATTAGGCCTTGATCAAAACAATGTGTGCCACAGAGGGCCAAAGGAGCCACACAGTGAAAGAATCAGCTGTTTTATCTTTACCAAAATAGTGACTGCTGAGCCCTGGCAGGGCCTTGCTGCTGCTGGGGACAATGGCAGGGTCCTGGGGCAGGGAGATGGAGATTACAAGGTAGGGGACATCTGGACATACAGCCCCCTGAGACGCGGTCATCCTGATGTCTCTTGTGCGTGGGTCTGTTTACTTTTGTTGAACAAAATGGAAGATGTCGTTAGGTCATTGTGTAGATAAAGCTGTGCCGTGCTTAGGTCTTAAAGGTTGCGTGCAGTCCTGAGCCATTGCAACCTGAACCACAGGCAGCAGAACTAGAATAAATAGGAAAAGCGTAGCAAGGATTATTGCAGGTATGAAATGTCTCTGTAGTAAATAAACCAGGACTTTTTAGCATAGAAAAAAGAGATGACCTGAAGTGTTTTCGTTTGTAAGCTCATGTATGGTTCAGAGAAAGTGAATGATGGATTGGATCCCTTCTTACTCTCTCCTTCTCTCAGCCATCTATGCAGTTCTGTATTTCTGTGTAAAAACTAGAAACCTTTCAGTGAGATGCTGCAGCTTTAGACTAAGCTGAAGAATGTCTTTTTCACAAAACCTCAGCACTGTTCCCATAACTTCCTCCTACAGAATAATATGGAGTTCAAAACTAACCGGTTTATTTTTATTTATTTATTTATTTTAAAATCTAAGCAGGAAGGTAGGTCTGTTGGTGATGGCCAGATGCAATGGATCTGGCTACAGTCTCCAGACAGTCCCTAAATAATTTGCCAGAAGCTAGGAGGGCACCTTTGTCACGATGACTTTTTGTCTGTTTCATTTCATGTTTTTTTTCTGTCCCATGAGGTCTCCACTGCTTTTACTTTGGGAACAGGACCCTGCACTAGATAGACCTTTACTGAGTCAGTATGTAACATCCTAAGAGCTTCCAGGGATTGTAAGGGAAATAGCACTACGTGCATTTCAGAGTCTTTCCTCTGCTTTTTTTCCGAAGACAGACATGAAAAACTACTTTCTGTATGAAAAGAAGACTAATCATAATCATCTGTTTTTTTTCCACATTTTTTCCCTTTCAGTAAATTAATCTATACAATTTCCTTCATTAAAAAACAGTACTGAGATTCAGAGAGTTGATTCAGTGTAATTGAATCAAACCTGCCTATCCCAAAGGCTTTATAATACTTTCCCAAAGTGGTTTTTAGAATGTTAGGGAAAATATTAGCAGCTTGAATTCAAAGATTGGACCTTTCAGCTGTCACAGAAAAGCTTCATAAATCTTCCTCTGTGATCAGTTATTTGTGGTTCCTTTGGTGGCCTCATGGATTAAAGCCTAGAGAGGGCTAGGTTTCTGTCTTGGGAAATCAGTGTGCTGATCAATCTACATGGTATTTTGAGATAGCAATGTGCAAATAAAGCTTAAGTGAGGGGAATAATATGGGCTAGTTGTGTAGGGCTGAAGTACATCTCCTTGGTTTGCAGGCATAAACTGTATCTTGGCTTAGACTCCAACAGCTCTTTTGAACCCTCTTTTCAGTTTTACCTGAATAACTCCAAAGTGATGCCATAAGAAATCCAGCTGCTGGTCATTCTGGTATGAGTCATTTTTAATTTTTATGAGCACATCCCACCAGGTGAAGGTCTTCTTTCAGCACTCTGCAGCCTGTCCAGCTCTGCTTCTTCCACTTGAGAATAAACCATATTTCTATTACTCTAGTTATGATTCTTCCTTTAAAGTTCATAGAGCAAAACGCCTGGAAGCACACTCACGTTTTGGGCACAGACTCAAGTATTACTCTGTAGGAACATAAGCTACACCAAGGCTGCAGCTTCTCTGCTGATAGCGACACAGCATGCAGAGTGAGAAAATGTACCACGGAGGTGTGTGCAGTGCCAGTAGTTCATGCAAATGAAATATTCAGTTCCTCTTATTTCACTTGTGTCAGTGATTTCCTCAGCCAGGCTTCAGTGCTTTTAAAAGTGCAAACCTGCTGCTTTCTTCATCACTTGCAGGGCCACTGGGACCTGCACTCAGCTTGCTCTATGGGAGTCAGCAGCTGCTTAAATTAGGGAAGGCATGCGGCTGATTGAATCACCTGTCACATTGATTTATGGAGCTCCAAGGTCATTTCTTGGTGACTTGTAAGTGATTTTCTTTGGATGAGAAATACTGAAGAAGAAATTGCAGATGACCACTTTATTAAGAAAAATGCGAAAATAATGAATAAAGACAGTAATTTTTGGAAAATGCCACTGGGTGGGAGGGGGCGGGGGGAGAATGCAGCACCCATAGTTTAAAAAGAGAAAGCCTTGCTCCCCACTAGCAACGTCTTTACAGTGTACTCATCTGTCTAGTAGTTCCTGAATGGGTGCTTAAGTGTGTTGCTGCCCTTCTTCTGACTAAATTTAGGTATTTGCTCTGAAAACTTTTGCCACAGGGAAAGAAATTTCTTGCAATCCATATCTATTCCTATGCTTCTTACCCTAATTCTTATGTTGTCATTCATCCAGTTAGCTTACAGTTCTTCGTGTCGTGCTCATTCTGGGAGATTGCTTGTGAACTGAAATGCTGTTTAAGTTAAAGAGCTGCTACTGCAAGAAATCTGGCATATTTTAATGAAAAAGCATTTCTTTGTCTGGAAGAATTTATCTTTAAAGGTTTTTAATTGAAAAAAAATAATAAGAAAAGCAAAATAAAACATATTTCCCTTTTTTGGTGTTTTCAGTACACCAATCTGATTAGGCTTGGGGATTTTTTTTTCCCCTCCCTGGCACAGTAAAAGTCACCTGCAAGAGCAAAACTTGGCCTATTTTGTTTTATTCTTTATAAAGATTTTTCCTCATACCTGTCGTTCGTTCCTTTCATCTCGCACTTCTGACTAGGAATGCTGTTGATTACATGGATAAGACTGAGAGCACAACTCCATGAAGAGCCACAAGCACTCCCTTCCATCCGTGAACTCCAGGTATCACACACATCATATATTGCTTCTATTTTTGTGGAAGAAAAAAGCTTTTCCAAAGTAAGGCTGCTGTTCACTGAGTAATATGGAAATCATGGCAATGTCAGGGCTGTTATCCCATCAGGGATTCTCAAAATAACAAAAAAGGCCACACAGGAGACCTAGAGCTAAAACAAGCTCAAACTATGCAGAGCAGATTTCAGAAATCCAAGGCACATTTTGCAGAATTGCAGTTATTTTACAAAGTCTGGATTTTTCTTTTTTTTCCAGCTTGCTCTTGAATCAAACATGTTTTTCTTATCGCACCAAGGGAAGCTTTATTCCACAGTCCAATGGAAATGATGCCTAAGCAGCTGAGTTTGGGTTCAGTTTGGAGAAAGAAATGAGTGGATCCACAGCAATAGCAAAAATGTAGAATTTATAGAACTTATAGTTCTGTCAAAACTCTGATACTGTAAGGTGAAAGCGAAGCATTAGCTATGTCAATATATACAGTTGATGTATATGTAACATTTATTTTTTCAACACCTTGATCAATTTTAACTTGTCACCAGACAATTGCTCTGACTCTCACTTTCTAGGTTCCCAACTTCAGACAAGATGAATGAACCGATTCAAAATATGTAATAATTTTTACTTCTAGAGACAACTAAAATGAATTATTTTCCTTTTTCCTTTCCAGAAATGTTCATCACAACTTTTCCACTTTTTTAAGATCTTCTGAAGTTCTGGGTTCCAGGCAGGACAAGAAACAGAAATGCAGTAATTCTGTGAACGAAAAGGTTGTTCCAGCATTTCTGGCTTCTCTGGAAGGAAATTAGTGTTACATTTTCCATATAAAAAAGCAATCATATTCTTCCTTTTGCAATGACCTTTAGACTTAGTGAACAAGACAAGAGCAAAAAGAGATGTCTTAATGAGAGAGTACATGGTACTGACCTGAGTGTTGCTGTCGGGACCCCTGTTAAATAATTTATGTGCGTGCAAAGTGGATGGAAAATCTTACTGGATAGGAATGACACATTTAGACCTGAGTTTGAACTTGAGTTTGAACTTCAGGCTTGAAGATATAGCCACCCTTAGCGTTTTCAAGACTTTTCTCTTCTGCAATGCCAGAGGTGTTAACTTCTTTGGGGGAGGGAAGGTGCCTCTACCTGGAGCACATAAGGTTGCTTTCTGGTGGAAGGGTCATGGGCAACCCTTAGGAGCATGTGCCTCCAAGCAAGCCTCCACCTGGGGCAAGCCACTACTCAAAGACACATGCTCATCATTTATGGGCAGTCCTGCAACCTCACTCTTGCCAGAGGCAGCTGGTGACTGGCAGCTGCTCAATCAGATCTGGCCCATAGGATCTCAAAGCTCAAGAGAGACTGTGGCATTTTAGCGCAAGGGTAACTATTACTGTAGGAAAGGGTGAAATGATAGTCAAGTGGATGAGATCCTGCTCAGCACTCAATAAATCCTCAGTTCATTCTTTCCTTTAAAAAAAACACATCTTTAGAGGGAGAAAAGCAAAGAAATGAAATTTCCCTCATATTTGACTAAAATCCAACCATCAAATAATAAGTTTGCTTTTGTTTTAGAAAAAAGTCGTGCATCCCTAATGTGTTACATATTTATGTATTGTTTTAATTACAATTACTTTTGTTTTTCACCTTGGATGGTACAGTTGATAGCCAGTGATTGCTGCTAGGTAGCGCACAGGCCCATCTGTAGTGCTGCAGGTCTGCCCGCTGATCTTCAGAGCTTTTACAGTGCTGAGAGTTATTGTTTTATTTGTCTCTCAGATGCAATAAAGATGGTGACACAAGAAGGGTCTTTTTTTTTTTACTACTTTCTCTACCTGGTAATAGTTAAGGGGAAAAAGTTGCTCTGTTTTTTGTCTTAGGAGAGCAGGCATGTTTGCAGATCCAGAAGCGCTTTGACATTACAATTCTGAAGCCTTTATGGATGGCAAGTGTTATGTAAATCAAAGGTAATAAGGGTATGATAAGATAGGAAGTAATAAATTCTTCTACAAGTAAGCTTCACTACTTATATGCAAAGTTTGTTGAAGAGATGGTGTAGGATTTATGTTGCAATGTCAGTGACTGACGGTGGAGAGTGGTAAATCACTTGACAAGGAGCTCTTTGAAGAAGCAGTTTGCTTGGCAGACCCTGCATGGTCCACGAACTACTTGTGACAGGATCAGTGACAGGTAAATAAGAGGGCAGTTTACTATTAGGCTACTAACAGGTAAATAGAATTTCACTGATAAGAAGGCTAAACCTCCCCTAGAAATATGTTAGGAGGTTGCAAATTAATTTGGCTGAAAATTGTTCATCTAGCATATCCTGTGCTAGCATAGGTTTGTGGGAGGGTAAAGAAGGATGGAGGACTGTAGCATATTTTCTGATCTAAATTAAATCTCTCACAAAGCCTAAGTACAGTATCTGGCTGCTAGAATTATTCAACTGGAGAAGTGAACTGGGGCTATGCAGTGTGTTTTTGTTGAATCGGGATGTGGAAAGCCTCGATTTTATTTGTGGCACTGTGTTTCTTCCCTATAAAACAGAGATGATAGATAAAGACACTGTGAAGCAGGGTCACCTCAAAGCAGGCTTCTTTCATCCTCCAGTTCAGGAAAGCAATCTTATGAAGCACTTATTGCACGAAGAGTGGGAGGAACTCATACCTCTCTCTCAATCTTTGTATTATAGGTAACAGACATTAACAATTTCTCAAGAATCGCATTGTCATTCCAGGAGCCAATACTACAACTCAGGCTAAGGCAGTGAGCAGAATCAGCAGAAATTAATTTAAGTCTTGTCAAAGCCACATCTGACACGATGTTTGCAGGTTCATGTTCTCGTTGCACGACGTCCTTCCTGCAATTATTTGGATAAGTAACAATAGCCTTGAGAATTAGCTTTTTCACAGTTCATCCTTAATTTCTCTTTGTACAATCATATACTAACCATCTCTGAAACAAAGTATAGCACCGTTAGGTTTTTAAGTAGGAATGCTCATTTGTATGAGAAGATTCTGAAGAAAACCCACTTACTTTTGGTTGGAGAGAACAGTATCTTGGTTTCTTGCTATTTTTTTTTTCATTTCATTTCTTTAAAGCTATTCATGCAGATCTGCAGTTCTGACACTAAGTGTTCAGACACTAAGTCATGGAATTCGTCTCACAATTACTGTATGCCAGCAAGCTGCATGGTGGAGCAGTACACAGCTCATGAATGAGTTATATGCAGTGGAGCGGAAACCATAGGTCTTTCTCTCTTCCCTTCCCCCTCCCCTTTATTTTTTTATGAGATATATACTCAAAAATCCCAGCAATAATGCATTGTTGACAAAAAACAGCATTAGCATTAAGGTTAGGTTCTGACTCACTTAGATTCAACTGCTCTTGGGAATGACAAGTGAAAAAGCAATCCACTTCATATCCTCGTAAGGTCTATCTGGAGCTTGGGTCCAGGTCATGAAGGAGTAATTTGGCTATCTGTGACCTTATAAAGCACCTAGAAAGGAATTAGATGGGGCTGATTGTGAGGCAGTTTCTCCACTAGACAGTCAGATTAGCTGTGCCGTAACCAGTGTCATAATAAATTATTAACTTCATACTGTAAGAAAAAAGCCTTCTGTTGTCTCTAGTTGTCTCTAAAAGTAAAAGTTATTCTATATTTTAAATCAGTTCATCCAATTGGTTTGAAGTTGGGGCTCCCTTTGTTCAAGGACAGCCCTACAATTGCGATGGTGTCAACGTGAAACAAAAGAGAACAGTTTTTATGAGTACAGACTTAGCCTGGATTTCAATATATGTTCTGCATATAGAAAAATGAAATGTATATCCAAGGGTTAAAATAAGTCATTAGTAACATATATTCTCTGAGGAACTTATGTCTTGTGTAGGAAGAAGTGTCAGGTAGTTCTCAGTGCAGTATTTTGCCAGAAAAATTAAAGTGAATTACAGAGTCAATTACAAATTCTTTGATGGCACTGGCAGCAGGAAAGTCTGACCTGTGGGATACAATGCGTCCTTTAAGCTGCAGCCAAAGATCTAATTAATAATATACTCAGCTGCTGCAACCACAATCTGCCCTTCTGGGCCATGTAGCTTTATAAAGAGTAACTTCATAACATAAAAAGTCAATATGTGGTTTCTTTGACGCTAATTCACATTTCTTTCAGTCACAGAACTTACTGTCAGGATGGCAAGATGTATTTGATCCTTTCTCAATGTAGAAGGAAGTGTACGTAGCCTGTTGAGATCCTTTTCTAACCAACTGTTCCATAATTTTCTCTGTCATATCACTTCCGAAGTGAGGACAATGTTTTTGAACAAATAGTTGTTCTGAATTCACCTTTGGAAGGTATTTTCAGGACTTCAACTTGGCAGCACAGATATGCTCATGAATATCATCTGCATGTGCAATTTACCTGCCAACATTTAGGTGAGATTTTGGTCATCTGTAGATTTGGCTGTGGCTTTGTATCCCTGAAATGGGGAGTCCACACCTTAATATGGTATGGATTAAACCTAATTTAGGGTAAACAGAGGATCTCTTAGAGGATTTAGTAGACAGAAGTGGTTTTTAATGTCAGAAAGATTGGCATCAAATGCTGCAACCATTGTAGTCTTGTCTAATGGAGTTGCTTTCCCTGGGATCTCATCATTGGGATGAGTGATTTTTGTATTAGCTTATAGATTATCAGTTTTGATCTATTTTTTGAAAAAATAGACAATAATAGCAAGCCATACAAGGAAGTCCTCTTCTGCCAGCTCTGCTACATGGCCGTAGACTCGGGCAGAATCGGTAAAACTGGGGAAATCCAAATATTGCAGTTTTAAGCCATCGCTGTTTAACACATTGCCCAACCCTGGTAGGGGCTTAAGCAGCTGGAGTGACAAATGCTACATGCTATATATAAATCGTGCTAGGTCTCACTCAAGTATTTCAATGAAAATTATCAATAGAAAGTAAGTTAGTTTTAAAGTAATAGATGAGAATGTGTCCAGAATGCACAGAGGAACAGAGACCATCATGTATATTCATCTCCATAAATGTGCAACTCTTCCCTTTTCGTGTGCCAAGCTGCTGCCTTAGTTCTTGGGAGGTCCCACATTAGCATGGTACGAGGTGCAGGCTAACCAAGCCGTTTGGTGATTGCCTGAGAGGGTTGGTCCCCCTCAAGAGCGTGTTTGGTTTCTGTAGCCTAAGGGATTTCTGTACTGTGCTCCATCATCCTGCACGGATGGAGCCTGATGCAGCTCTCTGGAGCCCTAAGCTCAACTGAACCCCCAGAAGCTTTGGTGATTATTAATAAATACTTGCATTTCTGTGATTTCCCTTGCTCACACTGCCTTCATCCCCTGTTGTAGGCATAAAATCACTCTTTCCACCTCTGGCTTCCAGCGTCAGGGTCTCTGACACTGTGAAAGGGATTGTGGCTCATTCCAGCTATGAGTTGGGGATGAGATGGGTCTGGTTTGATTGTTCTGTGCAGCAAATAGTTTTTTAGGATGAGTTTCCCAGAGGAAGCGTGTCTTTTCCTTTTTTTTTTTTAAGGACTTGGCGCAGTTGTTTGGGAATAGCAGGTTCCAGCTGTAAGACAGTAATTGCAGACTTACTGCTAAGGTTTGAAGTGCTGTCCTGACTCCTTTCCAGGTATTTGTGCTGTGAAGCAGTGATCAGGGGACCCGGGGATATTCCCTGGAAGACCAGAGTCCTGCTGCCTCTCCCTCCTTTTGGGGTTTCTGTGCCTCCAGGTTACAAATTCGAAACCTTGCAATAGCACCATTAGGCACATTGAGGAATGGCTGCATTTTTCACATATCATTTTGACTGCTGTCATTCTCTCAGCTTAATGACACAGTTCCCCACTGTTTCAGACTCCACAGGTTTCTTGTAATCATCTCCTCTTTCTCTCTGGCACCAGTTGCTATCATGGCACCCTCCCTTCTTGCTAGGCATTGCTCTGCAGCCTTCAGGAATGGGCTGTCTTTGCTCACCAAGCCAAGGCACTTCTGCTGTTTTTTTGCAGATGACCATCTCTGAAATACTCCCTTTTTCCTTCTCCGCTGGCTCCTGTTCCTCCCCCGTGCTGTGCAGAGTAACTTCTGTGGGCTGGGTCCAAACCGTGTCAGTGAAAGCACTGAGGCAATTTTCCCATGTAATAAACACTCCTCACGTGATGCTTAAATCAGATTAGAGCGGTGCCCAAGGTGTGTTTTTAATAAACAGGAGAAGAAAATCCTATCCCACCCTACCACCTTCCCCGCAGGTAATAGAGTATTTCTTTTAAGTTTGGCTTTCAAGACAGCTTAAAAATGGTCTTTTGGCCTTCTGATTCCCTTTCATCAAGTAGCAAGGAAACCATCCAGGTCCATTTCGGCTCAGTGAGCCTTAGTGTATCTAGTTGCAAATAAGGAGTTTTCCCTTTTTAAATTGAATCTGACTTCTGACAGACAAGGGTTAAATTCAACCATGAATCAAAATAAGGCAGACTCTAATTGAATTGCTTGATTTAACCCTGCTGTGGGAATGATGCACTATTTGCTGTTGGTATTAGCTGAGTTTCATCCCTGGAAATGCAGAACTGTGTGTAGTAGAATAAAAAGGCAATAATTGCTTGTTTTTTTTTTTCTTCACTCATCTGCTGTGAACTGGCAGAGTTATATTTATGCCATGGTGAAGACCCTACTTTTTTCCTACCTATGTCTAGGAGCTTCACAGCCTTTCTTGAGATTAGCATCTCCATGAGCCTCGTCAGCTCAGAAGGGCTTGCAGTGAATGGCATGGAACAGACATGGCAGAGAGAGGGGCAGAGAGATACCTCGTCTGGCCCGGGTGGCAGCAGGTCAGGGGAAGAGCTGAGTCACTGACTGGAAACACCTCCCACCCCCTCCCTTTAACGTGCTTTTTCCCAATCCCTCAGTCAGAGAGGAAAAGCAGTCCCACTTCAGGAGGAATGTGACACACAGCACTTGGGCGTTCCTTGCTTGGTGTATCCCTGTATGTACTTTTTAAAATAACCAGCTCTTGATTTCAAGGAGCGTCTTACAAAACACGCAGTAATGTTGTGTGAGAGGCAGCCTTTGCTGCAGGAGCACTACTCGTGTTCATCACAGTCATGGGTTTGGGTGCTGGTCCACCAGCAGCTGAACGTTTTCTCCCACTCTGTGTGTGTAGATGAGACAAAACACGTGGTTTGTAGGGGTAAAGAGGGTTTCAAAGGAATGAACCTTTGAGAAAAGAAGCTTAGAAGAGAGTTTTCCTAGTGCAAGGTGATGGGGAAGGCCCCTGAGATGCCTGCTAGTGGCACAGACACCTCTGTGCCCACATGTCCCTGCACCGCTGGCAGCAGTGACCCTCCACAGGGTCCCTGGTGCCTTCCCCTCCCCACACTGGAGCCGCACGTGGTGCGTGCAGGCTGGGTCGTGGGCCACGTTTCTTCCTACGCCCAAGCTCTGCACGCCATCAGGAGAGACAAGTAGACGGAGGAGAGGTGAGGCTAGGGCCAGGCGCTCAAGCTGAGGATTTCTTGGCTACTCTGATGCTTGCGTTTCTCTACTTAAAAATGACTCAGTTGTTCTCCCTCTTACGATATAATGAGCCACATGAGAAATTTCCTTGGTTAACAAAAAGTTGTGCTTGCATAACATCGTTCTTTCAGTATGTTCTTCCCCCATGGGGAGAAAACTGAGGAGCAGAAAGGTTAAATGCTTAGGTTGTCAAAGGAATTGCCATGGCTGAGGAGCACAGGCTTTCTCTTGTCTAAAGCTCCTCTGGAGCTTGGCTCCAGATGATGTAGAAAGGTACATTTATTTTATTCCATTTTATTTTTTACAATGCTTAAAGCAAGGTTTGGTTCATGTAGGCAGCAGGGCATGCTTCATTCCATTTTGCAATAGGCCTCATCCACAGAAGTCTTGGGGAATTTAATAGCTGAACCAGGTAGCTGTCAGTTGGACAGACTAGGTTGGGACTAGTCCTACATCATGAAGTCCTACATCACCATCCTGAAAAGGATGAGTTTGTGTCAGAGTTCCCTGTGCTGACCACCAGATACATTTTCCAATTGAAATATTGTCGAACAGTGACTACTGGTCTACAAAGAGTAGTGATGGGGCCCTACTTTTCTCTCCTGGGGGTGGAGACATGGCCTCTAACTGCAGTAAATGATATGGGAATTGCAAAGTAACTGCAGGGCTGAGCAAAAATGGTCCATTAAAGAAAAAAAGAAGCAGTGAAAAGGATAGTCAGGGTTGTTAAAACTGTGGTGTGGGAAGGATAGAATATAGCATTCAAAGAGCTTTTGGTTCATTAGCAAGCAAACATGCTGTGACAGCTCATCGTAAAACAAACATTTTTCTCCGTATGAAAATGAAGGTGTTTGTTTAAAACAAAGACTGAGCCTGGAATTATTTTCTGTGGCTGGCTGCCTGGGTATATATGGTGTCCTCAGTAATCACTGCTTTACCTGCTCACTCAGAAGGGAAATCCAGTGTTCTGTAAATAAATAAATGTATGATCACTCTGTATTTGTGCAGCATATAGCACAGCAGAGTTGTGGGAATAGCTGGGGTTTCATAGGGACTATCGCAGCATAAATAACAGAGTAGAGCTTGAGAGGAGAAATACCTTGCTGTGAACAAGTCTGTGTTGTTTTAAAGTAGGTCTTTTAGAGGAGTTAGGTAAATTGGTTTAATGTATAGTTTTGATTTCCTATGTTTCTCCAGTTCAAGCAATGCATCTTTTTCATTGCTTTTGTTTGCGAAGAGGTTGACATATTTGAGTACTCTGTTACTCCTAAAATGATGCAGAGCAAGACATTAAGCAGTGTTTCAACTGAACTCAAGTGTAAAAGATACCTCATCTCTGATTTGTGACCTGATGTGCATCCTATGTTCAATTTACTGTGAAAAGGAAAAAAAAAAAAAGGACAAAAAACAAATCAACTTCTATATTATAGAAACTACTCAATAGGAATGCTGAATGCAGGATACACGTCAAAAGTTGTTTAACATGATTAAACCTAAAAATAATAGTGGCTAATAAAGTTGGTTAAAGAGAAACTGAAGGAAAAACATCATTAGAAAATGTATGTTTGCTGAAACTGGAACAGTTTTGGTTATCTCGGTTTTTGTTTTATAGTTTTGAGTGGAGAAAATGTCTAAGTGGGGAAAAAAATGAACCATTACTTGTATAACATCAGTATATTTTGTTCCAATTTACCTGTTTATGTTCATTTTGAAGGGATGAATTTTAATTCTCTATAATACTATTTTGCACTGTTTCTCCATTTTCTTTACCTGTCAAATCTTTTTGGCATTGATAGTTTTGGAGTTTTCATTTTGCAAAATGTTTCCACCTTTTTTGCCCCAGTTTAAAGTGGAAAAACTACAAAACCAGCAGTATTTTCTGGAAGTAGAAGCGTGCAGTTTCTGACCTTTCAAGTCCCAGGCCTATTATGCAAAGCCCTTAAACATATTTTGAAGCTGCGTTTAGGTTAGTGAAGATTTATGCATGTATTTAAGAGCATTGTTACAGAGTAATAAAGGGAAAAGAATAGCTTTGCACAGTGTCAGAAATATTACAACAGACTCTTTTTAAGTCCGTATATTATTACTGTATCTATAATTAAGAAATTATTTCAACTGTTCATTAATTTCCTTCTTGACATCAAGACCAGCCCCATGTAGACTGGCACTTTCTCAACATTTTTCAGTGTTACATGCATAACTATACATGCACGTGCTTGTGTATATGTGAATATGCACATATGCATGAATGTATTCAGGGTGTAAAGTAGAAGACATTTTCATGTACAGACTTCCAATAGTTAAAGCAAACTTACTCATAACAGAGCTGGATAATTTTATGAGTGGGATTATGCTATACTGTTTTTACAGTAACAGGGAATTCAACTCTGACCCAATAAGTGCCTTTCTATCCTTTTATCCTACATTTTAGTCTATTAAAAATCTCTTCCTGAAAACAAAGCAAAATTTCAATTTTGATTTAGAAGTTGCTCATCTGTGTCACAACTGCAATAGGAAAAGAAAATGTTATGACCTAAATAACTTGGCATAAATAGCTATAGCCACTTTTGCTGAGGTTGTTGAGAAAGCAAATGCATTGTTATCTCTTTAGGTAGGAAAAAAAAAAATGGCCTGTTTACCAATACGCTTTCTGAATTAGAATCATAGAATCATAGAATGCTTAGGGTTGGAAGGGACCTCTAGAGATCATCTAGTCCAACCCCCCTACATACGCAGGGACACCTAGAGCACGTGGCACAGGACTGCATCCAAGCGGGTTTTGAAGATCTCCAGAGAAGGAGACTCCACAACCTCTCTGGGCAGCCTGTTCCAGGGCTCTGTCACCCTCACTGTTAAGAAATTTTTCTTTAAGTTCCTATGGAATTTTTGATGTTTCAGTTTCCAGCCATTTCCTCTAGTCCTATCAGTGGCCACCACTGAAAAGAGACCATCCCCGTCCTCTGCACTCCCTCCCTTGAGGTATTTATATACACTGATTAGATCCCCTCTCAGCCTTCTCTTCTCCAGGCTGAGCAGGCCCAGCTCCCTCAGCCTCTCCTCATAGGGCAGATGTTCCAGGCCCCTGATCATCCTTGTAGCCCTGCGCTGGACTCTCTCCAGCAGCTCCACATCCCTCTTGTACTGTGGAGCCCAGAACTGGACACAATAAGCCCAGAACTGGACACAATAAGCCCAGAACTGGACACAATAATTAGATATTTTCACACTGGTTGGGGATTATTTTCACACTGGTTGGGGATTATTGCACTCATTTGTAAGGCTCCAGCCACAAGCTGGGCTTTCATATATTTCTTTGAACAAGCCTGAACTGCAGGAGGTAGCTCACAAAACATTGCTTCTCAGGAAAAAAGAAGAAATTAAAGACATTGGAAGAAATGTGTATGATAACTGCAATCAAAATTTTCCATTCTACCCAATCCAGGTGGACCTAATTCTATAAAGATCTCTTGATAGAAGTCTCTCTGCACTCATGCAGAGATGCATCTGAATTACCAACATAATGCATTACCTTAAATATGACTCTGCAGCGCCACGTAAATTAGGCCGCCAAGGAGAGCCACTGAAAGTTTTGTTAAAGCTTTGTTGTAAGAACAACATTGCTTAAATTTGGAGCCTTAGAGTAGAAATAATAACTGCATCAAAATGAATGCCTCCATTGGCTAATGAGGGACATAATTTAGAGAATCTTTATTATCATGCTCTATTTAATTAAAAAAAAAAAAAAAAAAAAAGAGGCTCTTCTCTTGGCCAAAGCTGTAAAGCTATTGAGTAAGAGCACACAGAGGCCCCAGGAAAGTGCTTGCACATGTTCATTTAAGATAATGGGGCTACTCAAGTGTTCAAAGTTATGTTAAAGATATACATGTGCTTTCAAGTGTGTTACTGACTTCAGGCCACAGTAATGAAAGAAACAGAATTTCAGAGCAATTTTAATGAAATGAATTGAAATCCTGTGCACAGATTTGAGGGGTCACGTTAGGTGGCCTAAATCCCCCCTCCAAGTCCCTCAGCATAATGTTTCCTACTGAGTGACTGGCTGTAGGCCTGCAGGACTGAATATTCAGAATATTACCACCCAGTTCCTGCAGACAAACAGCATATGAAGGGCCTGCATGCTTTTTTTCCTCACATTCTTTCCGTTGATACTTGAGCTATTTGTGGTAAAGTTTAGACAAGGCTGCCCCCACACCTCCTCTTTTTTTTTTTTTTTAACTTTTTTTTGACTTTTCCAAACTCCTTGTACTGGCTTTTGAATAGGTTAAGCTTTGTCATGCATTCTATGGGATTTTACTGTAGGAAGAACACAGGATTTAGACATGAAACACAAGGATTTGGTGCTTTTGTACTCCTTGCTTTTGCACTGAAGCACTGGAAGGTGAGATGCAGAGAGCTGAGAACTTTGAGAACTTCCTGCAACTGCAAATGTGCCAAAGCTTTTTGGAGGTGACAGCAGCAAGTTACTTCTGTATGGCATTAATTGACCCCAAACTGAGTTTCTTGGGTATATCCTTGACAAACATGATCTGACATGGCACCCTTCGAAGTCAACTGGCACCATCTGATAGTCTTGCACTCTGTATGGTGACAAAACCATTTTCAGTTTCTAAAGAACTCCAGATAATTTATATGGCAGGTGCAAGTGCCACATAGGCAGTTTATAGTACCCAGGTAGAGGCTTGCAGGATATATTCTAATTGTGATTCAGTTTGTTCAGGTCTCATCAGAATCCAACTTTTATTTATTTTTCTGCAGTCAAGCTGGAAGCTCTCCTGCCTTCACCAGCATTCAAAAACACTAATTTCTTGGGGTGATTACAAGAAGCTTCCAGATCCCCTTTCCTAGGGCAGAACCGTTGAGTGTGTGTGTGCGCACCTTGGAGCCAAGAACCTGGTAATTTTAGTGGCTTTGAGAGCAGGATGGGAACCCTGAGGCCTGCTGGCTTTGGGGTTGGGGCTGCAAGACACATGCAAGCTACTCTGAGGCCAAGGACTTCCAGCCTCTGGGGACCACTGGCCTCAGACAGGCTCTCTGAACATCCTTGTATTGCCCACGTCTTGGATTTGGTAAGAGTTCAGGGAAAACCCAAGTGTTTGTTCAAAAGCAGGCTTTTTCAATGAAACTTTGTTTTCTTGTAAGGTTTCCAACCAGCACCACCAAAAAGCCTATGTATGCCTTGATTTATTATAAATTCTTGGATCCCACATCAAAAGTCTTCATGGATGGAGCTACCGTTTACTCAGAGGAGAATCTGTGTTGTATAACTGACTACATAACCAAAATGTAATTACTTCTTCCAAAGTGTACACAACAAAAACTCAGCATTTTTTGCCTATCAGGAGATCTTGCTTATTACAGTTTATATATGAATTTTCATTTGTGCCAAGCATGATGTGACCAGGCCAGATGTTTTCAGACCTACCTCTAATTGAAGTGTATATAATAGCACAATTGCACTTCTGTCTTCTGCAGAGTGAACATCGGGAACTGAAGCATGGGAATTTTTTTTTTCTTCTTCTTCTGCATTGCTGGTTCTCTGAAAGAATCCAAATGTATATGGATTCATTTTGTTTCTTGGACTAGGGGAGACTAAGAAACTGAGAGATTTTGAGTAAACAGTGGTATTCATATCAAGACTGGATTTTTTTTTCTCTTTCCACCCTCCCCCCGCTATGGTGTAGAAAAGGTAGAGGCATGATAGAGAATCTTTGGGTTTCTACTTTAAAAGATGGGTTAGTAACCATAACTCTGTCTTCCTCAGAAGATCAACAGGTCTACCCACTCAGCTTTTAGATCCATGCCTGGTTTGTTTCAGTGATAAATACGTATTTCTTCTTAAAAGGATCATCTGTTCAAGAAGCAGAAGGAGGCCTGGGCTAAGGAAATGTGACCCTTCTGGTGCTCCTACATCACAAGGGCAAGGAGTGACCCTCCAGAGGTAGGATTATGTTATCCTCCCGAGTGAGTGCTTGGAGTGGCGTGGCCTGGTCTATCCAGAACTCTTCCCTCTGAGTGCCAAGTGCCTGGAGGTGCTGCCCTGCTCAGACTGTTCCCTGTGGCACGGGAGAGGCAGCTCGCCCAGCTGCCATAAGGACTGGGCTCTCAGGAATAAACACGAGTGATTTGACTTTTTTTTTTCTTTAAAAAAATAATTTATGAATCTGTTCTGAGACTGCGTTGTTGAAGGCTGTCTTTGGAAAGGCAGGAGAGGGCTTCTGCAGGCTTGCAGGAAATGTCTGACGATGGCGAATTCTTGGCTTCAGAGATCCATACAGTGTAGGACAGCTTGTTTAAATGACACCCTTTGAGTTAGTCTCTACGAACTTAGCCCCAGGTTTGTCTGAGGGTAGCTGGTATGTCATGCAAAGCAAATGTGCTGGAATGCAATAGTGTACGCCGCGGCCGGGGAAGTGTGCTTATATTTGGAAGACAGAAAACCAGACAGAGTACAGACACAGCTAAAGAGGATTCATTAGAAAGCGAGTGAACACCGAGTGAACAATACTGTGCTGCTTGCACAGTCACTCAGGGTTTTTAGGACATTCGTTATTCACTCCTGTGACTCAGACCTTACGAAGATGCAGCCGGTGATAGAGGCAGTGCCCCAAAGTGAACTTGAACATCCGTTCACTTCCATGTTATTCATCAACTTGCCCCTCGCCTTTCCTCCTTGAACATACCACAGTTTTAGGTTTTCGTTTTTATGCCGTATGCATAAATGCAAAACACGGCATGTCCTACACACATGCGTTTTCCTTCTAAAGCCTAGCAATGTGCAGCAACGAAGCACTTTGTCAGGGAATGCAGATGTTAAAGACAAAAGCTCAAATCCTAATCAGGGCCCTGTGCGATAGGGGAG
The DNA here is from genome assembly GCF_059628265.1 of Tinamus guttatus. Classification (NCBI taxonomy): domain Eukaryota; kingdom Metazoa; phylum Chordata; class Aves; order Tinamiformes; family Tinamidae; genus Tinamus; species Tinamus guttatus. Next base: position 1,880,938 of record NW_028288638.1, read on the forward strand.
GTGTTCAGACCACCCAGGCTCAGCCTCCCAACTTGGCTGGTTAGCTAGCCAGCGAGGCTCTCCAGGTTCCCACTGGAGTCGGTGGAAAAACAAGAGAGAGAGACTTCCTTCCAGGAGCAATTGAGCAAACCTCAACTGGACTCCTGTTCTGAACTGCCTCTAGGAGAGCCTCTCTATCAGGAGAGTTTAAGCAGGCAAGCCAGGTAACCTAACCAGCTAGGCTGGGTGCCTCAGTTCTGTTCTGAGCAAAACATCCCCGGTTGTGCCATAGAAAGCAATATCATGCACCTTTACGTCAATATACAGTACCCTGTGAAGCCCTTAAAAAGTTTGTTTTCCTGCCTTGTGGTGTGGTGTATTGGTGTGTTCACTAGCTTTTCAGAATGCTTTATCCCTGTTTCTCCTACATCCTAAAAGGCCTGGAATTCAACTTAATTTGGTGGTGTAATTCGCATACAGTGAATATGCTGTCTGGTGGTAGATGTTGACCTTTGTTCTTTCTTTTATGTCTTTTGACAGAATGGTATCTTCATATCCCATACTAAAAATGTTTATAGCTGTAACTGTTCTTCTCAGAAACATCACAGAGCTGTCTGGAGATCTCCTAATCGGATAGGTACCTGTTGGAAAATGGTGAGTTGGTAGAATTGAAACGCTCTATTAGAATATGTCTTTTTTGTTTTAAAGGAAACCAGGCTAAGTAGCTGGCTGCTTGGTTTATTGGCAGCTCAGCCAGCAGGCAACAAGGTCCTGAGATAATTCTTCAATTTTGCCAGAACTTCCACAATATTTCTCCCTCCTGTGACACTGAACATAAAGAATTACCAACTACTCAGAATTTCTCACAAAGCGGAAAATATTTTCCAGCTCTCTCTGAGCAACTACAGCTTTTTTGTAATTTCCTTTTTCTCCCTTCTCCCCAAATGGAAAATCAGCTGACCTGGGGATCAGTTGTTTTGGTTTGTTTTGTTTTCTCTCCCTCTTATTCTACTGCCTCAATTATTTCCGATCTGCATGTTTATTGTTTAGAAGCAAACTCACTTTCCTGCTCTTTCACCGGATACTTCCTTCCTGAAGATCTATCTTTCTGGCACTTAGAGAATGTGATTTCAGTTCCAGCCTTGCCAACAGATGAGCTGCAGGCAGCTGCTGTTAATGCCACTGGTCTCAGCTTTGCAGCATATGCTCAGACACAGCAAGCAAGGAAGGAATCAAACATAGCCTGGGTATATCTGTATACCCCAGGAATCATTTTTTTTTTAAGAAACATTTTCTAAGATTGAATTAGATAATGGAAAAGGAGTTGAGGACCAGTTGGCAGAGCAATTCAAGTCGTTTGCTCTGGAAGCAGAGAACCGAATATCTGTAGATGCATCCAGCTGGAAATGGGTACCTGGTCATTTGGGCCAGAAAAATCAAAGTTAGACTAGTGCAATAGCAGTATTTCTGTCTTGTGTGCTGCAGACTATTGAATTGGTATGCCACAACCACAGTAGCATGGTGGAGTTGTAGCGTTCAAGCAGGATTTTGTCCTAGGCCAGTGTGGCTCTGTTGACAACCAAGTCAACCCATTATATCTTGAATTATGGCTTCCCATATAGCCTGGGAGAAGGAACGCAGGCCAAGATGCCTGTATTCTTTTTGGAAATTTCCAAAATAATGTGTCACTTTGACATGAAGAACTCTCCAGAGTCAAAGGTGAAAGATCTGGTGCCACATTTAGGCCAAAATATTAAAAAACTCAGATATCATTTCAGTGCAATGTAATCAATATTCCTCATCTGAAGGAAAGCAAACTCTTTCCCTGCACTTGTGTTAAGGAGCCCTTCTCTTTTTTCTATTGTAAAGTATGAGGAGAAACACTTTTATTAGGTGCATCCCAAGGGTATTTTAGGGGATGGATCAGCAAACACCCTGTTCTTGTTTTGCCTCACACCCTCCGCTTGTTTAGCTTCATAATGAGATGATGTAAATGTGTGCAAGAAAAAGCATTGGCAGCTGTGTGTCAGTTATGCCCAGCTTGACATGCAACATTATTATCTGCGATCCATTTTTTTGTTTGTTTTCTCTCTGCCAAGAATTCAAGGAAAGAAAATCCATTTCAGTCTGAATAAAATGACAGGCTACTCCAATTTAGTGGCGATCTCATCAGTTCACCCAGCCAGACAGTATTAGAAAATTGTATCGGCACAGATGCCCATAATAAATCAGCACTTCGGAACATAAACTGTGTGGCTTTGATGCATTTATAATGATGGCAGTGACACTATATATATGCAGAGTCCCTCCCATCTGAAACAACCCCACACTTTACAAACTACAGAAAATATGTAGCATTAAATCTGCACAAGATTGTATTTTTTTATAACACCTTTGGTCCAGGGCCTCAGAAACATCAATGGGTTCTTGCTTAAAGAAGAGGCCTACTAAAAACAAATATCTTGCATGTGAGATAAATTCACTTCATGCACATTCTTCCAGAGTATGAGGTTATGAGGAACCAAGTATTCCAGCCTCCATCCAAGAAAGCACTTAAGCCCACATTGCACTTGGCAAACATGCATCACCCAGTTGACTGCAGTGCATTAGCTGGGGAAAAGCATGTGCTTAAAGGGTCCTTGGACTAAGATGAGACTTTGCAGCTTCTCAGAGACTCAAGCCCTTGGCAGAGAGGGAGGAGTGGCAGGGAATCTGTTCATTGGGTCTCCAGTTTAAACCTATTGGCTGTTGCTGTAATTAAGAAAAAATGCAAGAGATCTTGGCAGGCAAACCTGAGTTTACTCTGCTTGCTGGAAATAGTTACATTTTCATCCTAAAAATAAATATTCTGACTGTATTAGCACTAGCGTGTGTCGTTCTGCTTGTGTGATAGGAAACAGAGACTGTGTGAGTGTTCCTGGAGCTGGGGCGGGCAGTGGGTGGCTTGGTTTAAAACTCGGGGCTGTTTTCCCTTTCCCCATTCATTCCCGTTGTTTTTTTGGCACCATCAGATGCATTCCAAAATCAAAAGCTTGTTTTGATGAGCCCTGAAGATAAACTCTCACAGGTAGCAATGTAGACATGAATTTGAGCTGTTCCAGCCTCTGCACCTTCGTGTATGTTCAAAAAAGAGCTGGGGTTTCTCCCCAAAAGGAGCTACCTGCCCTACATGTGCAGGCACACAAGAGCCGTTTGAGGCAGTCTGGGCAATAGTAACCATGAAATTCTGGTAGCACAGCCAAGGGCATCCCTTCCCTGGTTTCCCCAGCCCTGAAGGATACTCGGGCTGTGACCACCAGCCCTGGCTGTGTGTGTGCTACTGCACCTTGGTGGCTTTGGCTTGCCTCTCCAGCAAAGCTGGAGCAAAGCTTTGCTGCTTGCGCGTTTTCTCTAAGGAATGAAACCAATTAGTGTTCGCACGCAGCCCAGCGATGCCACCCTGGTAAATCTGTGCGGATCTGAGGTGGCAAATCTGGAGGAGCTGAGGAAACGCAGAGAAGGAGAACTTAGCCGCTGGTCATTTGAGCAGTCTAGTGTTTGCTCACTTCTCATAAACATACAACCAGAGGGTTTAATTCCTGTTTTCGAAGGACAAAACCAGCCCCCAAATCTTTGCACCTCTGGGACAAGGGGTGAGGAATACATCACGGAACTGAACGCACAAGCAACATTGCAGCAAGCACTATGTAATCCCAAGCTGGGCCTTGGCTGGAGCCACGACCCCACGCCTCTGCTCCCACTGCAAGTGTCGTGATCCGTAGGAATGTTCTTTGGCAAGATGCTCCCGCTGTACAATGTCCCATCTTCCTGTGGAGGACCGTTTCAGCCAACTGAGCACAGCTACTTCTAATAAGAAACTCTTCCCTTCCTGTTGTCCTGCTGGTAATGCTTACGTGAGCCCTCGTGCATGAGCAGCATCTACTGCTGCCTTCTAGTCTTCAGGTACACGTCTGTTAGAAAGCTCCGACCCCTCAATTTAGTATTTCTGAGTGTATCAATGGCTGTAACTTTGCAGCTGCATTTTTAATAGATTGGGATTTAAGAAAAGTAGTTTGATCTGGAGAAGAATACAAATGTAATAGGAGTTTGGCTAGAGAAATACACAGTCTAAAGTGACTTGGATTTTCTCATAGCACAAAGCTACCCAATGTAAACTGAGCTAAAAAAAGCCCATGAGGGACACGGATGTATTCTTTCTGAAGGTTTCTTCAGCAAAGAGCTTGTAATTAAACAACAAAGGTGCACTAATCGGCTTGTGTTACCCACTTAACATATGTTGATAAGTTGGTCTCACCCAAATACTAATGTACACAGATGTAGGAGGCTAAATTTGGAATAGGCTTGACTACAGTTTTTTTGAGTGCTTCGCCGTTGCATGTCAAATAAACACTGTTGCCAGGATATGAGTCAAGCATCGTTTTTAGTAGGCAAGCTGGACTGATCAAATGTCTGCAAAAGTCAAACTCACACAGAATTTTTTTTATAAGGCTGCATAACATTAAAACATTAAAGCAAACAATTGGCAAATGATTAAATCACAAGTGGCGGCTCATTGGTTCTCAGTGAGTTTGCAACTTTTTTGGCTGAACACATGGTCATAGTAAAAGGATTGGTTTTACAGACTTGTTTTAAAATGGGAAGGGAAGGGATGGGAAGGGAATGAGAAAATAGTCTCTGAGTACGTACGTGAGCCTGGACATGGTGTTGCTTCCCCCATATACCCATATAAAGTATTCAAGGACATGTGAGAGCCCCTTGGGCCTAGTTGCCAACAGGAAAATCTGCTCAGAAGTGCTAGGTATCCAAATAACTTTGAAAAATTGGGACAGGAGTTAAAGTGCACCCCTTTCCAGGTAACAAACCCAAATGTTAGTTGGTTAGTAGCTAAGGTGAACATGCACTTTTAAAGCGGGAACTACCCTTTTTTTTTCCCCCTATTGGGTAAGGACCACTTCACTTTCTTGAGAACCTAAGAATGAGGTAGAATAAACCAGAAAGCTACAACTCTCAGTGAGGATGTTTAAGATGAATATGCTAACATATGATGATATGCTAACAAATTTACATATAGATGCCCTTATGTAGCACAGTGGTTTTGGACCTGAACTTTGTAGATGGCACGCAGGCAAGGAAAAGCTAGCCCTTCTGGAGCTTTCCCTTCTGGAAAGCTAGCCCTTCTTGCATATAGGCAAGGAAAAGCTAGCCTATTCTGACTGGCAACAAAAATGAGACGATAAAACTGCACATATGCAGATGCGTTTGTTGTAGGACGTGTTCATTGACTGATCATGAATCTCATACTAAATTTGATTTAATATTACTCTAAATCTATCTACATGACTTTGAAAAACAGTACAAATTGAATGTAAAACTAGAGAGATAGTTAGAACAAGAAACTGAAACTATTTCCTGGCCTCACCAAAAAGAATCTTTGAATCTTTAACTATCCATATACTGCCATTGCTGAGCCAAGACAAACTCACAGATTTAAGCTAATGCATTTTTTTTTTTTTAAATCTTCAGGTCTGATTTATGACCTACTAAAATGATTGTTGAGACTTGGCTTTTCTTGGGGCTAATGCTAGCACAAAGAAGTGCTTTGCTTTTATGGGAGTCTCTGTATTAAGTTGTATGAGCAGCACACCTTCACTGCCAGCAAAACATCCCAAACATTTGAAAACTTGTCATTATTTTTCCTCCTGTCCATTGAAGACATTTATAGCGCTATACCAGGAAGAAGTATGTAGCAGGAAGGTTAAGGAAAAGCAAAAACAAATCCTTTCTATGATGGACTAGAGCCATGTCTTCAACTTTAGGAATTCTAATCCAAATTACTATATTATTTACAATTAGATCAGCATCTGCAAGTGTCAGAATGGTTCTGGAGAAGTAGGCTCGCCTAAGAAGAGTCAGAAGAGTTTTCAAATAACATTGCCCATGTTGCAGACACATGTGGGAACTCTGCCCATGCAAAAGGTGCTTCCTCGTTTTCTGCCTCGTGTTTTGTTTTGAAAACAGCCCTTGCTGCAGAGCCTATAAACAGCCAAGTGCCCCTTCTAATACTTGCAGCAGCGTGATCTCCTGTTGACCTGTTAGGCTCTGGGCTCTGCCAGCTGGAGAACTTGTGGTATGCATGTGGTATCTCTGCCCTGAGAGTCATCGTGCCTTGGTCTCAGGGCGTGGGCACTTTATTTTTCCATAATTTCCTAGCTTCATGCTTAACATTAAACATGGATGGCTTCTTTTATAGTATTTATATCTGCAATTTATCAGTTTGCATCATGTTAAAAAGTGTTTTCTCTCATCCCCAGCATTCTAGGGTAATACAGAATATTTCAAAAAAAAAAAAAAAAAAAACTATGCGGCCCTGAGACACCTGCCAGATTCCCACGTATCATAATATTTTCGGCCAGCTGCTGTGGTAGCTGTTCATGCCAAGGGCAAGAATTCCTTCACGCTGGTTTTAGTTTTTGCACAGGCTAGAGCCTCCTTCCAGCCTGTGTCGAACTGTCAGGATAAGGCCTGAGTCAGCAAGAGTTAAAATAGAAAAAAAAAAAAAAAAAAAAAAGGTCAAACTTTTTGGAACCCATAACCAGTTGGTGGAGCCCAGGCATCGTGTCCCGTTTCAGAGTAATGCCTCCCCTCCAGGGTGCTCTATCCTCTGCCTTTACGTAGGGACTCCTAGGCAGGATAGGGAATTATAGGCATAATAATCCCAAATGAGGGTTTTGGCAGCCAGTGATGACATGACTGATTGCTGGGAGCTGGTGCTGTTCCTCCGGCCCGGCTGTCGTTAACCCCAGCTCTGCCAGCCATTTGTGGCTAAACAAGGTGAGTTGGAAGCATTTCCTGGTTTAATAATCAATTCTGGCCTTGCCACACTTCTTTTCAACTTTCAACTGGAAATCAAATAGGCTTTCTTTTTTTTTTTTTTTTCTGGTAATTTATTTTCTGGCTCTCACAACCAAAAATGAAGTTACCACTACTTACCAGTGCCCGGCAATTCTGAGCAGTTTCCTGTTTTCCGATGGGCATTGCAGATATTTAGTAGTGCCCAGAAAACAGCAGCCCACTTCCAAATGACCGTTTGCTTTGGGTGCCCAGTTCAAAGCATTTACTGGCCACGGGCATTTTGGGTCTTCCAAAATTCCTGACATGCCCTTCGGAAAGTCAGATGTCTCAGATGGGACATCCAAGATCATCGCCTGCTTTTCTGAAAGAGTGAGACCACAGGGTACCAGGAATGTATTTAATCACACACGTATCTGCAACAAAGAAGAAAAAAACATTCTTACCTAAGGAGCTTATTGCTGCAGACTGCTGATACAAAGGATGCTCTTAATTAGTGACTGCAGCCACTGCTATACAGCATCATAAACCTCCACATATAGAGACCTGCTACTCAAAACTAGTTGGATCTGAGTAACATCATCTTTTGGGTTAACTGAGCTGCAGACTATTTCCATATGGGTTGTGATCTCAGAAAGGGCACAAGGGTACAAAAAAAAGGGGGAAAGGAAATCCAGGTAGAAGGAACAGATGAACAAAAAATGCCCCATTATACCCCAGTGAAAAATACACTGTTGTACTTGCTGGGAAGAACCTCCCTGGCTCCTTTCTCAGGAAGCAAAAAGCTTTATCTCTCACTAAAAGGGAGCAGGAAGAAAAGAGAAAAAAAAGAAAAAGTCCAAAGGGAGAAAATGACATCCTGGAAGAAGTGACCTACTGCTACCTGGGCCTGGTAGCTGGAAGGGCTCTGGTGCTCTAGAACTGGACTCCAATCAGCACCTTTGCGATCTGCACAGAAATCCTGGAAACGTTGCCTTGTGGCAAAAGGAGAGCTGGACAGAGCAGACAGCTGCTTTACTTTTCCTGGGTTTTACAGGTGTGAAGGGTCTGTGTAAGACCTGCCTGGGATGGATCCCTGTACGTAACACTGGGAGGGGGAAAAAAAGACAGCACACATTGCCAAAGTTTCTGTCTCCAGAAATTATGAATTCATCCTCTCAGTATATCACTTTACTATCATACGTTGTAGTATTTACGGCTAACTGTTGAAGCTGATATATATTACATAGTTGGTAATGAATTGCAGTTAGGCAATAGATTATGGTGATGAGTATTTAAAGACTAATTTTACAGTGTTGCCATTCACAGGGACAAACAACCCAAAGGCAAAGGATGCCCCTGGAATGGAAGAGTTTTAAAAGTAACTGTTAAAAAGGGCAACTTCCTGCTTTGATTCAGTTTGAACTGATTTTGTTTTGTTTTGTTTCATTTTGTTGGCTGAATCACTCAAAGACTGACCTAAGCTGCTTTGCAGCTGGGCAAAGAAAATCTAGGGAATGGTGGCTCTGAGAGCAGGAGAAAGCCCCTATGTCGTTCTCTTGTCCCAACTTTTCAGGCCTTTCCACCTCAGTAGGTCAAGCTCACATTACTTTGCATTTAGCTTTTTGCCAAATCTAAAGTACACCTGGAGGTGGCCTTTCTCAGGAAGGCAAAGAACGGTTGAGCACTTGGACTGCAAACACAGGAGTGCTTCACTTTATTCCTTGTGGGTATGTTAATCCAAACAGCGTGTTAAAGAGCTGAGCGAGTTCTCACATATTTAATCGTATTTCTTGTTTGCGTTTCTATTTTGGTACTTTTCGCTCTGCAAGTCTGAGCAACTGATCCTGCTCCATCTCACTCTTTTCCTATTCATGCTGGTCCTGGCTTTTTCCTGTGAAGCATCTCTCCCTTCTGAAGTAAGTGGCATGTTAAAGGGACTTTTCTAGCAAAAGCAGGAGGGCAAAAACTGTAGCACTGTTCATCTTCATATACGAAATGAAATTCCAAAAGCACTTCTGCAGAAATCTTTAATATCTGATTTCTTCTCCCAAATGGTGTTTCCTTGGGTCTGCCAAAAAAAAAGCAGTGTGTGTCCTAGGGATTACCTGCTTTAAGTGTGACACTTTAAAATAGTTTGCATGCTACACAGGGGCAGAAAAAAAACCTCTGAGAAGACCTTTTGAAGTGGGTAAGCTTTTCTCTCTCAATTTCCATGGGCTTTGGATCAAACCCACATGCCCGAAGATGTCTTCTCGCTGCAGTGCTGGCTAACTCATAACAAACTCATGGCAAACTGGGTCAGCTTCTTTGGTGAAATGTGTTTAGTCACAGAGTATATCTGAAAGGAAACACAGCTGCTTTCATCTTCCTAGCCTTTGAACTCAGAGCACAGAGTGGTCAAGGTTTGCTTTAAAAGTGTGTACACAAATATTAATAATTGCATTGCAATAGCATAAAGCAAATCTTTGATTCTACTGCATCTTTACTCACCTTCAGTAGGATTTCACCCCATCAAGTCTTGCTTGTTTTGATAGAGCTTTTTATTGGGTGAAAAACTAAAGAATATGACTAAGGCTGAAGCATTCTGCTTTTGCACCTGTTTTTTTAAATGTATACGGCAGAACCGTGTACTCACAGCAGAAACCGTTGTCAAATAATCATAGGGTAACTTCTGTTGGAAGGGATCTCTGGAGACCCTCTAGCCCAAAAAACTGTCTGGGTAACACTTTGTTGTTTAGATTTAAACTTGATTCTGTGTTATTTTCTGGATTCCTAGAAAAACTCAAATACTGTGTTATTGGGCTAGACCAAATAAAGGTGTCTAGAAACAGATTAATCAGAGCTTAATCCCATCCGTGTTAGTGCCTCAGAGCCTACTCACAAGATACTTCAGTGTGGGAACACAATAAAAAAGGCAGGGATGAACTTGAACTGCATGAAAACATACATCTTGATGGTCTGACTATAATTCAGCTCCACCAGAAAGAGGTTGGAATTGGGGTCCTCTGAGAAATGACATGCGAAATGTTAATATTATAATTGCAAAAACTGCCAGCAGTTATTGTGTTCCACATGTGATGACAGTTAACACAAAAGCCTATCTTCTTTTGAAACAATAGATTTTAATTGGTATTCTCTATTTATTTTTGTGAGTGGTTGTGAGCCTTTTGTTGTGATCCTGTTGTGATCCACATATAATTAGAAGACTGTTCCTGCTTGACACTGTTGCAACCCAAGGCTTTCAGTGGGGTTATATTAGTCTATCTGACAAAACTTCAACCTCAGTTTCCTCTCAGATATACTTACAAATGCTCACTGTTCAAATGATGTCTGTAGCCCTGCATCTCACATTTCTCTTCTAGTGCTGAATTGTTGCCAGTGTCTGCCGGGACACATTCCCTTGCAACCTGAATATTCCTGGGCAGGAAGCTTCATGTCTGCCCAGCCTGTGGTTTTTCTGATTCATGTATGAAGTACCAGTGGGACTAACTGGTTTAATGGATGAGATGTCAAAGTTAGACCATACAGCCTGCTTGGTCTCTGCCTGTGTCTGCAAATGCAAGCAGAAATATGCTGGGATTTCTCTCCCTTTGGAGTTTCATTAGGAGATCCCATTGCAGTGTGTGTTTTTATAGAGTCTATAAGAATGGAGTAAATCCATGGGGTCTGAAGCTGGCAAATACAGCATTCCTATATAAGGCATAATATGTGATGTAGGCTTTTCTCTCAGACTTGATGGCTTCACATGAGCTGAGGGTGCAGTTCTTGTAGTCTTCCTTCCTACCTCCTTCCCCCTAACAACTTCTGACTTTCTAAACTTAGTCTAGTCAATGATGATGTCTTTGTTATCTTGGATCTTTTTTTTTTTAATCATACATAGATCCCTCTGTTTTATGCCAGACAGACAAAATGTATGCAAAGAAGTTTGCTTTAAACAGCTGTCCAACCTCCACTGCTTTAACTGGCTTTCGTCTTTTAGGCCAGTAGTCGTCTTCACGAAGGACCATGATGAGCAGACCTTCCTCTCGACCTTAGGAGAGCTGTGGTGCTTGTAGGTAGGGAGGCAAATGCTCAAAGGGGAGAGGGCAGGTTTTCTGGTCACCTACACTTTCTGCAAGAGACTGGAATCAGTGGATCTAGCATCCAATGTAAGCAAACCCTAATGTATTCACTCATATACATTTAAAGCTCAGTGCATTAGAAGCATTTTTATGTCAGAAACTGCCAGACTCTGGCTTGCAATGATTTGATGGTTCTCACATAGTGGTGGCTCCTTCTTCTCTATTCTGGTATTTCTCCTACAGTGAAAGAAGGAAATATTTATTTATTTATTTATTTATTTATTTTCTAATACAGCCCAGGAACAGAGACATAAGATGTCTATTGTGAGATTGAACTGAGCAACACGCTGCCTATTCCAGAGGGAGATAGTGCAAGAGTCCAAAGAAATTTCAGCAAAGTCTGGGCTGAGCCTCTCCTACTCTCTCTCAGAGCCTCCTGTTTTCCAGTGTTGTCTTCTCTCAGATCCAAGGGAATTCTTCTTTTATATAAGTACAGTGAGGATGTATATGCACTGGCTGCCATCTTGGTTAGCACTACAGCATCTACAAGCTTAAACTAAAGAACCAGGGCCTATTTGCAGCACAAAACAGGCCCATCTTCCTAATGGATTGGACTCTAAGAGAGAAATGGAGTATGAAAGGGCAATTACATGCAGGTATATTAATTAGAACTGCTCACGCCAAGGAGTAGTCCAGGAGAAAATACCTAATATTTAAAGAGAATACCATTTTGTCCGAAATAACCCATGTTACATGGAATTTTTGCATATTCTCAGCAGTGACAGAACTGGACCATAAAAAGATATTACCATGATCTAATTAACACTATCCTACAGGGTTTTGCTTTTGCAGGGACAGGCGTCATGCTGGGACAGAAGGATTACCTGAGCTCCTTAGACTTCCCTTTGATGTGCTCTAGAAATGCCCAGTGCAATACCTCTGACCTTCTTCTATTTTAAACCTCAGGTCCTGAAGCATTTGGTCTCTGCACTAAGAATGCAAGCTCAGTACATGTGTGCATTTTGCTTGTATCAGCTCTTTTATTTTAACATCAGTTAACTATTACCTGGCCAATCTGGTGCTGCTTAGTGTACTAAAAAGATGGGGCTTGTGCTTGGAGAGAATGCTCTTTTGGGATAATTCCATCCATCACTTTGGCACTTACCCAAAAGATATAATTAAATCTCTATTTAAAGCCTCTGGGACTCTGGAACACTGATCTTTCACAGATCATTTCATGAAAAGCCTTAATGAACTAATTGTTTGTAAAGAGGAAGAGCCAAAGCTTCTGGTGGGGACATGTACTGAAAAAAATGGTGTGCATGGGATTGTCATGTTTTCACAGGCTGACTTTTAAGGCTCTTCTTTTGTAAAGGGTTGCACATATGTTTAATGTCGTGTTTATATGATCTTAGCAGTTCCACAGTAATAAAAAGAAAGATAAAGTTCTAATGGAATATTTTCAGTCAGCTGTAGTAATTAAAAATGAAAAAAAAACTCTGTCATTTTGATGAGAGATTATAAGTATCTGTGTTCAAATAAGTCAACTTTGTCTAAAGGAAACTGTAGATATAGGTTAAATAATTTTAAACACATATTTATGAAAGAGGAAAAGAGTTCAGCAAAAAGAAAAAAATGTCTTCATAAAAGAAAAGATTGGTTCATAAAACATCATTATATACCCATGATGAAAAAGAATGCCTCTTCAGTGTTTGTGTAAGTAACAGAAAGATGTAAAATGTTTTATTCTTCATCTAACTAGCTAGAGAGAGCTTCATCACTCTTTAATAGTGTAGAAAGATAATTTTTGAGTTAAAGTCCAAAGGCAACAAGTGTCCCTAATGACATTTACTTTTATACACAACCGAGAACAGAGATTTCCTCTGCACCCATATGGATGCATGTGCAGAGTGGGCATTTCCCCGTGTTCCTTTACACAGTTCTTGCTTACCCAGGATGTGCTCGGGGCACATAAGCACACTCATAGGCAGAGGTTCACAGAAGCAAGTGCACGTGGAGGGTGTCTTCTGCGAACCCAACTGATAAGAGCTTCAGCCTCCTGGGAACCTGGCAACAACTCACAAAAGCCTCACTGATCTGTTTTTGCGATGGAAGTTACACCCCAGTGCCTGAATGTCAGATTTATGGCTACTTTGTATACACAGCGAAATTGTGATTGCGCAGACAATGAAATGCATTTGCATGTGTATGTGTGTAACAACGCAATTTCCATCCTGCGCAGGGCAATCTTGCCACGTGACCAGGAGCTGGGCTACCTGCCTCAGGAATGCAGCACGCATCACAACATAGTTTCCAAGCGCAGCACGTTGGAGTAAAGAAAAATAAGAAAGGACTGGTTCTAGACTCATTGTGATTTTCATTCAAAAAGGAAAAAACTTTTCATTCACTCAAAACAGTAAATTTGCCAGTGTCACCAGCTACTCATAGAAAGCCAGAGGTATTATACTCAATGCATGGCATTAGGAAAGTGAAAAAGAAGGGAATATATAAATAAAATATATAAATTAATTATATATTATATAGAAAATATATAAGTTAATATAAATAATTACATTATTTTTAGAAACATGGGGCTGAACTGCCAACTTTGGTGTGGGTAATGGATGAATCTTCAAAGAGGTGAAAAGCAGGTCTGGCCTCTGAGAGGAGGTCAGAGCTGAAGTGATCAGAACTGATGAAAACTCACGCCACCTCCATGCAACTTTGCTTATTTTCTTTCCAAAGAGCCTTGCAACTCTACCAGTGTAAGAGGATGCTAGAAGTTACACAGAGACATGCAGGCTCCTAGTCAGTAGAGGACAAGCTACCTAAGGCCCTTCTGACCAGAAGATAAAAATTGTCATTTTTTTTTTATGTTCAGAGTATATGAACTAATGGGAGAAGTGTCTTGTGTTCAGCCAGAGCATGTGAGGCATCTGAGGGCATTTGTTTTATATCCTGAAAAATGGCAAGAGGGCATGTAAAGATGTTTAAGGGAATAAAACCAACATGGATGGTTTGGGACTGCACTACAGAGTGAAATAGGTGCAGCCTCAACTATGTTGGCTTATGGCAGGGACCCATCCCCCAAGCCTTGGGGATGGCTGGTTAGAGTAATCCAAAACAGAGTAAAGTTGCAATTTAACAAGTAATGATTATTGGACTGGTAATCAGGTTTGCTCCTGAGCCTTTTTGTATTTAGAACTGAATGCATTTCCATAATATCCTTATCAGATGTTTTCCAAGCCACTCTGTCTTGGACATGACAAAGCCCGTGCTCTTATTACTGTTCTCTGCACTTCCAAGCGTGGATGCAACTTCTGTCCGCCAGACGCAAAGGTATCCGAGACATAGCACTCTCCTCGTTGAGTGGCCTGCTGTGAGGATGTGCACTGCTCATGTGCACGTTCTCCTTGTTCAGGCTGCTTTTGTGTCCAGGATTCCCTCCTCAACAGCTTAGTTCAGTTCCCGAACCAAGGGCCAAACAATACCTAGCTCTACTGAGTCTGTGTACCAGCTGCCTCTTTTAGAGCCTCTCTGAAGTAGAAACCTAGAATCATAGAATGCTTAAGGTTGGAAGGGACCTCTAGAGGTCATCTAGTCCAACCCGCCTGCACACACAGGGTCACCTAGAGCACGTGGCACAGGACTGCGTCCAAGTGGGTTTTGAAGATCTCCAGAGAAGAAGACTCCACAACCTCTCTGGGCAGCCTGTTCCAGCGCTCTGTCACCCTCACTGTTAAGGAATTTTTTTCTTAAGTTCCTGTGGAACTTCTGATGCTTCAGTTTCTGGCTGTTTCCTCTAGTTCCATTGGTGGCCACCACTGAGAAGAGGCCAGCACCATCCTCCTCACTGCCTCCCTTGAGGTACTTATGGACACTGATCAGGTCCCCTCTCAGCCTTCTCTTCTCCAGGCTGAACAGGCGCAGCTCGCTCAGTCTTTCCTCATAGGGCAGATGTTCCAGGCCCTTCATCACCCTTGTAGCCCTGCGCTGGACTCCCTCCAGCAGCTCCACATCCCTCTTGTACTGTGGAGCCCAGAACTGGACACAATACTCCACATGCGGTCTCACCAGGACTGAGTAGAGGGGCAGGATCACCTCCCTCGACCTGCTGGAGACGCTCTTCTTAATGCACCCCAGGATCCCATTGGCCTTCTTGGCCACAAGGGCACACTGCTGCCTCATGGCCAACTTGTCCACCATGATACCCAGGTCTCTCTGCAGAGCTGTTCTCCAGAAGGTCAGTCCCCAGCCTGTCCTGGTGTCTGGGGTTATTCCTTCCCAGGTGCAGGACCTTGTACTTGGCCTTGTCGAATTTCATGAGGTTTCTCACCATCTGTTCAGGTCCCTCTGGATGGCAGCGCAGCCCTCTGGGGTATCAGCTACTCCTCCCAGTTTCGTATCATCAGCAAACTTGCTGAGGGAGCACTCTGTGCCTTCATCCAGGTCATTGATGAATAAATTGAACAGGACTGGATCGAGGACTGGCCCCTGGGGGACACCACTAGCTACAGGCCTCCAAATGGACTCTGCACCACTGATTACCACCCTCTGAGCTCTGCCATCCAGCCAATTCCTCCTCCACCTCACTGTGTACTCATCTATCCCACACTTCCGGAGCTTGCCCAGGAGGATGTTGTGAGGGACGGTGCCAAAAGCTTTGGTGAAGTCCAGATATATGACATCCACCACTCTCCTCTCATCTACCCAGTGGTCATTCCATCACAGAAGGCTATCAGATTAGTCAAGCAAGATTTCCCCTTGGTGAATCCATGCTGACTACTCCTGAGCACCTTCTTGTCCTCCATGTGCCTGAAGACAACAGCCAGTATAAGCCGTTCCATCACTTTTCTGGGGACAGAGGTGAGGCTGACTGGCCTATAGTTGCCTGGGTCCTCCTTCTTGCCTTTTTTGAAGACTGGAATGACACTGGCCTTCTTCCAGTCCTCCAGCACCTCCCCTGTTCTCCAGGATCTTTCAACGATGATGGAGAGTGGCTTAGCTATGACATCTGCCAGCTCACGCAGCACTCTGGGGTGCATCCCCTCAGGGCCCATGGATTTGTGGTTATCGAGGTTCCTTAGGTGCTCTCTGACCCAATCTTCCTCTACCTAGGGCAAGTCTTCCTCTCTCCAGGCCTCTTCTCTTGTCCTTAGGGCCTGGGGCTCTAAAGGGCTGCCTTTGGTAAACACCGAAGCAAAGAAGGCATTCAGCAACTCTGCTTTTTCTGTATTATTTGTAACCAGGGTGCCCATCCCCTACACCAGCAGGCCCACGTTTTCCCCGATCTTCCTTTTGCTGTTAATATATTTGAAGAAGTTTTTCTTGTTATTTTTAACGTCTCTTGACAGATTGCATTCCAACCGTGCCTTAGCTTTCCTTGTCGCATCTCTGCATTCCCTGACTACGTTCCTGTATTTCCCCCAGGGGGCCTGTCCTTTTTTCCACATTCTGTATACTGTCGCCTTCTGCTTGAGCATTGCCACAAGCTCCTTGCTCATCCATGCAGGTCTCCTGCCCCCTCTGCCTGACTTCTTACACACAGGGATGCACTGTTGCTGGGCATGGAGGAAGCGCTGCTTGAAAACTAACCAGCTCTCTTGGGCCCCCCTACCTTCTTGAGCTCTAGCCCATGGGATTCTTCCGAGGAGGTCTCTGAAGAGGCTGAAGTTGGCCCTCCTGAAGACCATGGTTGCAAGGCTACTTACAGCCCTGCCTCCTCCTGAACTCCACCAACTCATGGTCACTGCAGCCAAGGTTACCCCCCACCTTCACAACTCCTACAAGTCCCTCTCTATTTGTTAGCATGAGGTCCAGTAGCCCACCTCTCCTCGTTGGCTCCTCCACAACCTGCATCAAAAAGTTATCATCAACGCACTGCAGGAACCTCCAGGACTGTTTGTGCCTGGCTGTGTTGTCCTTCCAGTTGATGTCAGGGTAAGTAGGTTACAGGTTCCTTTTTAAAGTCACCTCCCTAATGTGTCTGGCAGTTGGTACAAGCCATTTAACTTGCCAGGTTATCAACATTGCTTGCAAGGGGCTGGGGGAGGCTGCTGCTAATGCATCTCAGGAAAGTCTGTGAATTTATCTCCCCTTATGTCAACACTATCACATAGCCTAGGGAGTCCAGTCTGTCTTCTGCATGTCTTTCTGCATACCTGTTTGAGAGGAGGAAAGGGGCAATGTTGTTCCTCAAAAAGGCTGACTGCGAGGCATAGTCTGAAAGCATTTGATGCACCAGCAGTTCTTGTGTTGCGATGTTCACCAATTGCCCAAAGGTTACGTGGCTTCAGGTTTCCTAACCAGAAGCCTTTCTGGGAATAGAGAGCCAAATTTTTGTCTTAGCCAGATCACTAAATTGCCCCAGAAATCAATGAAGTTGTGTGAGAGCAAATGAGGACAGCATTTGATCTACTTCTTATTACTATTTTTTATTAAGATGTTTTTACTGATCTTTTTAAGAAAGTCACTTCTCAGAAATTCACATGAATTTCTGGTTAAACACACATCTAAGGAGCAGAAGGAAATGAGCAATTCTTAACAGTTACAAAGTAAATTATTCAGTAAAAAACAGCCTTTGTATGCAGATGGAAATCTGAAGAAATATTGATTATCCACCTGGGGATATCTTCAAATGCTTAATGAAAATCGAGTCCTATAGCTTAAGAAATTACTTAACTTCCCTCATACTCATGAGATGGGATGATATGCTTTGCCATGAGCTAACAAAGCTCCTTACCAAAAATGTACGTTAATATTTTCCTTACTAAGTAATGATTACTCCTCTATCATTAGGTTGATAAGTCTGCAGAGGGAATTAAGGCTGATCAGCGAAGTGGAATATAATATGTGCATCTTTGGGTAATCTGTGTATGGCAAATTTCTGAAGGGAGAGTCTGTTACTTTGCTAACTTACTTTTGAATAAGAAAGTAACCGGCATCTCTATGCCTCCTATCCTTGCCACTAGTTATCCATCAGTGGCTTGTACCTGTGAAGATCCTGACAGTCTGTACATGTAAAAATGAATATGTATAAGAGAAAATAAAATAATGAAAATTGGAGAGTGAATCTCCAAAGATCCCTAGTTTTAGAGGGGGACAAAGGAACTATAGTGTGACCCTGAGGATCTATCACGTACCACCATTTCGGAACACGTATTTCCAGTTATTTCAGATCACCCAGTGTGGTTACTTTCATGTTCTTTCATGCTTAGCCTAAAGGAAAAAGATTATTCAACTATTAGTTCATTTCCTAAAACTGCCTTTCTTTCTCAAGAGACCTTTTTTTTTTTTTTTCTCAGAAAAGTACTTCAGCCAAAGTTGTAGCAGATATTCCTAAATGGTGAGCTATTGTTGATAAACTTACAGACGAAGCCAACATGGCCCAAAACTCTCATGTCATAACACATACACACACACAAAAAGATATCTTCTGCAGTTGTTCTATGTAGCATCTCTATAGAGATTTCCTAACCAAGGTTGAAGGTCAAAGTTTCTTCTCTGACTTTCCAGGGCTTGCATTCACACCAGTATTTTCATATCATTAGCTGTTGGGCAGCAAAGCGCTGATGAATACAGCAATCCTGAAAAAGGAATATGTCTGTTTAGATGTATGGATTTGTCAGAAAAAGCTCTAAGATAGCAAGACAAAGCTCTAAGATAGCAAGGAAGATTTTGTGCAGACCCTTATCATCAAGCAGGCATGGTATTGCCAAAAAGGTAATTTCTGCTCTGCCCATTAACCAGTACCATTGCATGTTAATGATAACTTCAACGTTTATAAACTAGGAAGAATCTTGCTTTGGCAATACTTTGGAATGTAGGATGTATTCAGTAGGTGTTATTCCTCACTCCATGTTGATAGAGCATCAAAGTTTGATAGATAAACTTGTTTTTGTAAGAATTTTGTTCTCTGCTACCAACTTTGCAGACTGGAGTCCATGGTTTGGGGAGCAATACTAGAGTCTAAATTTGGATTATTTCTTGCTGTCTGCCATGGAGTAGAGCAGGAACTGTGCTCCCAACTTCCACTTTCCTCTTGTCTCCACTCTGCTTTCCACGGCTATATAACTTGGGTGTGCAGGCTAGAGGAAAGCCCTGGCCTGTCCTTAATTTTGGTCACCACGTGCTGCTTGGGACAAACGTCCTCCACTGGCTGACCCAGAACCTCCAAACTATTTCATTTATCAGTTACAGATTTGGCTTGTCCTGTAGGTGCACTGTGGTGATCACCTTTGAATCACTCTTTCCTAACAGCTGACCATCTGTGGCTGCACCTGTAGCCTCAGTGGTGGCTTTTGCTTAGCATTGGAGCACACTGCAATTCCCTCATTGCTTCCTGTTACAGCGTGAGCCTTGGACGGTGCAAGCCTCTGCATGAGAGCTATGCCTGGGAAGGGAAACAGACAGATCACAAATAGACCTTGTCTTGACTGACTGCAGTCAATTTTACAAACTCCTTGTCAGGCCCTGAGGGCACTAATAGGCCTTAATAGCCCTGACCAGCCTCAGCTGGGGGCCTCCACCCACAGGGCCCAGGAGATCCATTTAAGCTCAGGCCTGAATATCCTACTGCTTTCTTAAGTGGACCTGTGAGTGTCTGTGCTTAGCCCTGCCTCCTAGGTGGATTTGTGGTGCAGGTAGCTTGTCTCTACCTGCTCCGAGGTAGATCCTGGGCCTGGATCATCAGCTTGCCCTGTATAGGTTGTTGGTGGACCCTGTTATTCCACCCTGGCTCTGTCCTGCTTGCACCCTGTTAGTGAGGACATGGCCTGTGCTGGAGTCACCTTTGGTTCCTGGCTTATTTTAACTTGGGGTGCAACCTCACTCTTGTTGCTTCCTGGTGCTTTTTGAACTTGATACTAATGGTCAGTTGAAATTTTGGGAGTTATCTTGCATGCTGCTCAATTATCTAATTTTAATCTATACTAAAAAAAAATGCAAGCTATGCCTTTTTTAAAGCATTATTTTACCTCTTCTTCTCTTAGGTTCTGGGCCTTACAAATCAAATCGCCTTTCTGTACAGAGGCAATAGTATTACTAGGAAAAGCCACTTCCATTAACAATGTACAAGAGGCCATGCTTGTTTTTCTGACGGTAGGCTTTAGAAAAACAACAATTCTGGCTGGAGTATGAGAAAGTGCTGCCATCTGATCAACTGGTAGGACTTCTTGCATGTGGTCCTGGTTGTGGCCATATGCAGGTAGTTTGGTTGCTCTGCTAATTGACCAGAGTGGCCTCTGACCATGGGTGGAGCAGCAGCAGGCTGGAAGCACGAGAGAAAGTATAGTGTTGCCTACTAATTAGGGAGTTGGGTGAAAGGGCATTTTAACACCCTGACTCTTCAATGGTATACTTGTGGTAGAGTAGCTGATACCTTGGACTGCAGAGCAAAGAGTAGAAAGCAAAGTTACATACCCTGTGCAAGTTACCTGTAGGCTTAGGCTTATAATAGCTATCTTACATAGATAGCATATTACTGCATTCTTTCAAGGAGTATGAGCATGTACCACAAGAGATTAATCTGTGAAGCATGTTGGCCATTGGGCCTACAGGGATACATAGGAGGGCTATGCAGCTTTGTCAGTGCATGTAATTTGGGGTTGACCTGCTCAGAAGAGAAGTCTTCCCCAACGTTCAACAGGATGAAGTGTTGCAGGAATTAGGTTAGGTCCTGGCTACCGTGTCTGTGTCCAGACTCATTTCTTCAAAGACAATCTAAATGTTAGCTCCTATCTAGTTGACACCTAGCTGGTATATCCAAGAGCTGTGGAAATGTTGGAGTCTGGTTTCCTATAGTCTTGCAGTGTGATTCTCTGTTGTTTAATTAGATGCAAACCCAAGTTGTGTTTCCCTATGACAGGAGAGTTCAGGACATTTCTCCACTGTGGCTTTTTTTTTTTCTTCTTTCTATTTGCCTAGATGAAGGCCCTTGAAATACTTGAGACTGCTGCTTCTCTGTTAAATATGAGTACACAGATAGCCCAAGCAAAGGTTACTAGGAGAACACTGACTCAAGCGATGTATACACGCAAGCACAAAACATGTAATTACCTAGCCTCATTTTCTTGGGAAGCCAAGTGACAAACAGCATGTGATAGATTAGGCTTGTATTAGAAGCAGTTTTCTCCTCACCTTGTAAGACTAAATGGGGAGTTAGTTATGTTTGGACAACTGGTTTAGTGACACCTAATTACGCATGCCTGTGCACACATGCATATGCACACACCAGCAGAACAGAGGGGGATGAAAGAATCCCCTCTTGGAAAAAAACACAGATGCCTATCAAATATTTTTGAAGTGTAGGTGCATTTGTACTACAATTTACATGCACGGTTGTACTGAGTAGCAGATGATTAAGGCATGCTAACTGAAGCAGGTGGATTCACTTTTACTCTCCCTGAAGAAATAAAAAAATACATTTAAGATTTGCAATAAATTGCGTTTAAACCTACCTTGCTGAGTACTGTCCTGGCTTTGACCAGTAAGTCCATCCACATTTTTTGCTTTAAAAAAAAAAATCTATTTTACATGTCCCAAACAACCATCTAAGCATGACCAAGTCAATTTGTTCTAAGTATCCCCTTAAGGATGATTATAGGTTACCTTTGGCTTCACTCCTGATTTCACATGGAACAAGATGCTGTGGCTGCTCCTCTAACCTATATGCTGTAGTAGTGGTCACAACATGGTTACCAAATTCCCCACTGCTCCAGATCATTTGTGTGCATGTTAGATTAGGGTAAGAGGCTGCTCCTGAAGCCAGGGTTGTGCCTCATGCCAAGTTCATTGTTTGGTGAGAAGTTCAGCAGTGGATTCCTCCCTGAAGTTCAATGGGCTTTGATGCTGTAGGAGCCTCATGCTATAATAGCAAGGATGGTAGCATCTAGCTTTGAATTATGCCTCTGGAGATCATTTTTTCATGCTGAAGTTTAGATATTGAAAGCCCTGAGTACTTATGCACAGCTGAGTTCATCTTGGACACTTTGGAGGGCAGCAATGAATGTTGTCACTTCTTGACTGAGGGTATATCCGAACTTGAATGAGTCTCCAGTTAAGTGTGAAACATTATAAAGTCCACACCTTCTTACAGTTAGTTCTGATGTCTGTTTTTGGCTTTTTGCTACCATGGGGCTGGCAAGTCACGGTCAGCAGGCTTATAAGCAGCATGTATTCTGGTGACCTTTGCTAATACACAGAGTGGAGAGATGCCGAACAGCGAAAATGAGCTGCATCCCTCAGACAAATTTAGCACAGACAATTGCAAATAAAAACCAGAATTTTGACATATTGTGGTTTAAAAGTTTTGAAGGATGACTGGCTGACTGTCTACAGATGGTTATTTTCCTAGTGTAGAAGCTGCTTTGAACAGTGCATGGCAATCTGCACCCTTACTTGGGAATGCTGGAATTTAGCAATGATCCCATGCTAGTCCTAGGGGGACTATTTGTGGCATGCTGTGCCCTCAGCACCTTCTAAGTGTGGCCTTCATGAAGGAATAATGAAGACAAAGGCATAGAGGCCTGAGATGCTTTATGCCTTCTACAATTGCCCAAACTTCCAGAGCAAGCCATGGTGGTGAGTACCTCTGTCCTCCTGATGGTGGGCATGATCATCAACACTGAACATATGTCCAGCTCACAGCCTTGTCAGCAGGAAGCTAAGAAAGGATAAAATTTCCCAGATGGGGCCAGTAGTGCTATCTGCAAGTCCTGTACGAGGAGCTTAAGCATTCTTTATGCGTCGTTCACATGTAAATGCTTGACTTCTGGTGAGCAAATTGTTGGTCTGGGTTGGTATACAATCTCCTTTTAATTGAGTGACCAAGGCTTCAGTTTTGCTTTTTGACAACTCACATGTGGTAATGAGCTGTAATGATTTGCTGAGAACACTTTTCAGGTAAAGGGCTCAAGTAACATATTTCAAGTTTGACAAAACTCTTGTGAGGTCAGAATTAATAATTGGCTTTTCAAAGGGGTACATTTTGCTCCAGGAAGGCAAGGGGCCAATTTCATATAGGCAATTAGGTCCCTAACCCTGCAGGTTGTTGGTCCCTCTACACTTCAGTCAACAAGAATCTCCATGTTTTACCTGCAGAGGAAGCCCAGGGCAGCTGGTGCTGAAGTGGAACAGAAATATTTTACCTGCTAGCCATGGTCTTTAGTCATTGGGCTCTTCCACCTGGAACAACTGAGTGCTAGGGACAAGGTGTACTGCAGGCTACTGTGCATCTTTTGCATAAGAGACGGGGCAACCCAGGTGTGTTAGCTTCTTTCTTCCTTTGGCATTTTTTTGCCCATATCCCTAGCTAATATCTGGGGTTGTGGCAACCTAGGTGGTGAACAGAGTTGAGTACAGTACTCCTAGTAATAGTTGCATTGTATTGAAAAATTACATATTTAATCTTTCTTTTTGCCTTTCTGCACTTTCCAGCATGTGTAAAACCTTCTTACTGAAGTGTTTAAGTCAGCTGCTGGTCAAACATTTCTACAGGCTTAAAACCATCTATTCCTCCTGGAGCGAGAGGCTAGGGAATGGCAAAGCTTTCATGGGTGTTTTAGAAAAGCAATAGCCTTTGCATTAGGTGTGTGAGAGTGAGACGAGTTTTTTGCTAAGATGCTTAGCAAGGGGAAGTCTGTACGCGGAGGGAGAGCAGGCTGCAGATGCTGGTGGTCTCCTGCAGCCATCACATCCCTTGGAGCTTGTGGGCTTAGTGGTGGATCTGGCGTCACTTAGGAGTATTTGATTTGTTCTGGTTTTGGTTTTGGACTTAGCAAACATGCCTGCAAGTTCACTTGATTTCTTGTGTTGTCTTGTGTGAGGGTTGTCTCCTTGCATTCTTTAGTTCATGCTCACCACGTGATTTTCTTCTGGTGCAATAAGCAGCTTGTCTTGTTGTATCACGTTTGTGCACAGAAATAAGGGCAGCTTTATTTATTCAGATACAAATAGTAAGCCACAGATTAAATGCATTTCCAATAAAATCAGAGAATTACTCTGGACCATGAAGGCATAAGTATTACAACTGTTTGTAGAGTTTGAACAGCACATATTAATCTCTGTATAAGGACATTTATATTCCTATGTGGAGAAAGTCAGAAATAGTTCCAGTGCGTGCTTAATGTTTCTGGAATAGATCTTCGATGTTTCTTCTTACCTTATCCTCTTCTACGTGAAAAGTAATGCGTTTTCTTCAGTCACTCTTCTCATATATACAGGCTGAGTCACTTGTTCAGGGAATGCAAACCGTGCTCATATGCTGAGTCACACTGGCCAAATGCAGAATGTCAAGCATCAAAATATGTACAGCAGCATTTGCTTCAAGGAGCTTATGAAAATGGAATGTTTCTTAACTATGACAAGCATTTGTTGAGCAATTCTGACAAATCTGTAAATTTATATCTTGGGGATAGGAAAAATGATAGTTCCAAGAAAAGAGGAACTAATGAAACTCAATTTCATATAAATTACTGTTTCATAAGTGTGTCCCTTGGCACTTGAAGAGAGCGAGAACTTCAGCTGAAACATTCATTTCAGAACATTTTGTCTCTCTAGTATCTAACTAAGACTTTTGTCCCAATCTTTCTGTGGACACGTTTGTGTGGTCTTTCTCTGACCAGACAGAAGTTGATTGAAGTCGATCAACACGCTCCAAAGTTAAGTGGGGAAGAAAGATGTATGCAGAGCCCCACAGCTAGCCTAATCTATGTCGTCTCTGTGTATTTTCAGAAATCAGGTTAAAAGTAGCTCATATTTTTGCAACTAGCAATCATCTAATGCTGTGGTGGCTCAGCAATAGAAGTAGCAGGCAGGTGGTTACTGATGAGGGAAGTGCAGCTGGAGGAGAAACGTAGGACGATCCTGTGATGTCTAATAAGTTGAAGAGCAATAAAGTCAGAATGATAAAGCTACTTGTTTGCCTATGAATAAGCTTTAAGTCTCCTATAAGTCTGCTTAGGATTGGATTACCTGATAAAGAAGCAGTTTTATTCAGGGTCAGACCACATCCTGGTAGTCTGCAGAGTAGCTTCTGGTTTAAACATACAAAAATACTAAGAATTAATGAGATTACTTGTCTGACTATGGAATGACTGCAGGCATATTGAGACATCCAAGTTCAGTCATTGGTAGTTATTTGGGTGCTTTTGTTTTGTTTCTGATTTTATGTGAATACAACAAATAGCTCTTGATTTTGAGCAGGGTTTATGAAGTATCAAGGTCAAAAGTTACAATACAATAGTATTTCTGTTCCTAAATGGTGGTGTTCATAGTGCTGACTGAATTCCTACCTGGGCAGAAGTGCAACCAGATAAAATAACAAGAGTAAGATATCTTATGTCTCTTCTTCTGGGCTGGAATATTATGTAACTTACTAGGCTAGTCAGAAGACTGCAGAGATAGTGATTCTACTAGTAGTGTTTTTTCAATTTAAAAAAGTGCACTGATTTGCTTGGCAAGACTGATGCACATTTGAAGCAACATGCATGCAATTTGATCATAGGAGCACAGCATGAAGAAGTCTGGAGGAAGGACCTGGAGTATTCAATCGATAAACAACTGGAATGTCCATACAGTAACTCTCTTAATAGGGAACAGTTTGGCGTCAAAGGTCTAGAGCCCTTGTACATCACCTTGCAAGTAATGTAGGATTCGGTTACGTATACACATGAGCAAGTAGGTATTGCAACTGTGAGCTGTATATTATTCAATAAAAGGGATTATTGCTCATATAAAGCTCCAAACAGAGCGCTAGTTGCACTGCAGTGTATGCAGGATGTGACTTGCCCGTGAGATTTGTTTCTGATAAAATAATATTAATAACCTGATCTCCTGTGAGGGGACCCTGGAAGCGTAAATATTATGAGGTGTGGAACCATCTCGAGTAAACAATTTTCAGGTCTAAAATTGCATGTAAAATCAGGGAAATTAATTTTTCCTGCAACTCTTGTAGATTTTCTTTCCTCTCTCTTTCCAACTCTTTTAGATCCTGGACTTCCAAAAATAGTGATTTAAAACTGTATAGAAGAAGACTAGCTGTTCTTTGCTGAAGTTGTTGTTCAAAAACGTGCATTTCTAGAGAATACCCATGAGCCAGGCTGCATTTAAAGTCTAGCAAGACATTTATCATTTTCTCAATATTGTCAATTACATAAATGTTTTAGAGGACATAGTGACTTAAAAAAAAATCTAATATCCCTGGAAACTTTCCTTCTTCTGCTGTGAATATAAGACTTACACACGTGGGAGAGAAGCTGGCAATGTCATGCACCCGTTAGCATCTCTGGGAGCTGCCGACAACTCTGGACGGCTCTGAGAGCATCTGAGCTAGCGCACGTCTTGCAAAAAGACTGTCTGGCTGTGCACGCCTGTGTAGGCCTGCACAAATATTCGAATATGTGCTCCTGCAAATACCAGTGGTACCACCCAGACTTCAGTCATTAGCCTAAGGTCATCCCTGCATTTCTGTGCATGGGAGTGTCTGCTCTTAATGGGTTACTATGGCTCGTTTGGGTGTGTGTGTATTTGTGTGT
The DNA here is from genome assembly GCF_059628265.1 of Tinamus guttatus. Lineage (NCBI taxonomy): Eukaryota > Metazoa > Chordata > Aves > Tinamiformes > Tinamidae > Tinamus > Tinamus guttatus. The sequence goes on from NW_028288638.1 coordinate 1,907,342, forward strand.
TTGCTCTGCATTGATTCGACCTATCTTCTGTGTGTATTTTAAAATATTTCACAAATATCATTAGCGGTAGCATGCAGCAGAGTGAAGTGCAGGGGCATTGATTTCTTGTATGAAACCTGCAATCTCCTCCCAGCAGCATTACTTCTTATTTAGGAAGTGTTATGAATTGTAGCTTATCTAGCATGCATCTGCTATGTTTACAAAGCCTCATGGCAATAGAGAGAGGAAACTCTATTTCTTTACCTAAGGACTCTGCCACAGCTGCTGCTGCTGGCAGCCAAGCTTAAACTCAGCAACAATTTACATGGACTAAAGCCTGAACTGCAAATAACAGCTAAAAGAGCAGTCGCGTGCATCCTTTAGCAAATGTTTGGTGGGGTGACCTGCCAAGTTAAACCGCATTCATTTCCAGTGACCAAAGCAGGTGGTCACGGACCCAATTACAATCTGGAATGCGAAATCAGAGTCCTGAAGAAGACTGGATCTGACAATTAGTCCGGCCCTCTGCTTGGCTGCAGGTTTCTGACAATAAAGTCTTTCTTTAAGTGATTAGCTTTGGTTAGGAGGGTAGAGCTTACGTAAGAGTAGGGATTTGGTCTTGTTTGGCAACTTCCAATTTTTTTTTTCTCTTTAGCAAAGAAATTCCCTTTTTTTCAGTAAAACAAATTTGTCAATATTTTTCTAGGACTGATGCTTTTTTTTCATGAAGTGTTTTCTTAATCTTTAAAGAGCAGTATTAAAGGAAAACTAGAAATAAAGGATGTTCTGGACCAATAAGCGGAAGCATTTCAATTTTGAAATGTTCCATCAGGTCAAAATATTACAAATTAAAATCTGCAATTTCTGGGAAAATTGAAACATTATGATGTATTCTTCAGTCTCACAGGTGGGTAATACTTGCAAGAAAAATGTGCCCACCTCCGAAGTTAAATCTAAACTGAGAGAACCAACCAAATAAATCACTTTGCAGGAGACAAATACTTTCCTTTGGTCTTTTTTTAGAGTGCAAGGCCCGTAGGGCAGGGCTAGTCTCCATTTTTATATCACCTATCTGTCCAACCTCCCACTGAAACTTGAGAATAATAGTTTCTACCAGACTTGATTCATATCATAAAATCTGTTTGTGCCCTCTTCCTGACATCGCAGCATAGGACAAGAACTAAATAGATACTCAGATTGAATGTTTCATTTCAAGTGGAGTTAGTGAGATAATATGAAAAGACTTCAGAATTTGCCTGTTAAAATAACATGATTTTTGTTCATTTTTTTCAGATCTCTTAATCCTGCATTTTACTGCAGATTGTAGAGTACAAGCAATATAGGATTTTGAAGTAGTTAACCCGTATATTTTTGCAGTCAGTCTCTGCTGCTAATTAAATGGGGTTAACTTCAATACTTCCCTACATCTAGGCTGAGTACTTGTCCAACAATTGTGTTATGCAGCAAAAATAAGACCTCTTTCCCCCTCTATTGTTTCTTATGTGAAAAGAGGCAAGACAAGCTTGAAAAAAAAAAATCCATTCCTTCTCTTTCCCTGCCCAAAATCAGATATAAATGTAACCCTTAAGTTTATAACCTAAATTTAGCCTTTTGCTTTCTAGTGGTACGAGCAGGTAGGCTGGACTAGTGGGCATACTCAAGCACAGAACAGAAAATGTGTTGTCTGTCTCACTATATGCTCTGTTCTTCTACAACAAAACAGGGTGTCCAAAAGCCACTGAAGATAAAATGATGTTTCTTGGTCATGATAAATTATTATAAGGAATCTCCTCCTTGGTATGAAGGACAGTCAGGCAACAAATGTTCCCTGTCTTGAGTATCCTTATCTTACATGAGACTCTCCCCTGGGATATATGGAAGCCTGCAGAGGAAGAGCTCTTCTCCTAGTACTGTTTGGCATTGCCATGCTTCAGTACGTGGCAGTACATATGAACAGGTTTGCTAAGCTCTTACTGGAAAGAGGACCACATTCTTTAAATAACTTGTCACTGTTTGTTGTGAAATAAGATTGGGAGCTTGTCCTACAAAGCCGTTCAAATCAATATGGCTCTGTTGACTTGGACAAGCTTTAATACAGACTGAAGTGCTCTGCACAACTTTCCTTGTTTTGCTCACTGTTATGCAGTATTTTCCTAATATGTGTACCTTGTATGGATCAGGGATTTAAGTATTAAGTATTACTAACACAGTGCTCCACATTGAAGGCCAGATTCCAAAACCTTTACTCACAACTAGTTGGTCCCTCCTCCATGAATAATACCTTGGAGATGAGTAAAGCTCCTGGTGAAATGAGGTGTTACTTAACATGAGGCCAAGATTTAGAGCTTTCCCCTGTAACATTAGGGATAGGTTTTCTCTCCTTCTGTCTCTCCAGTGACCTGATCCTATACCTATAAATTCTTGTTGGGCCTATATTGCATGTGAGCAATTTGTGCAGTCAACAGCCAAAAGAATGTGGGTGGCAGCATAAGATCAGAGATGAATCAGGAGGACTCAACCCAAATATCGCCCACCTCTAATGGATTTCTCAGAAATCTGGCAGTCCTTAGACCCCAGTCACTCCACAAGTATTTTCTGTAGATGGACAGAGCATGTGGCCCACTCCATGAGCTCATAGAGTGTTTGAGCTGATGCCAGGAAACCCTTCTGCTCAAAGGTACCTTTTGTTTTGGGAAAAGGAGACCATTCCCTCCGCAGAGGGAAGAGAAAAATCTTTAGCAAAAGTAGATACCCACAGGCAGGGAGTGGGACTGGAGGACTTTCACTTGTGCTTTTCAGGGTAAGTTCAGTGCAACAGGAGATCAGCTGTACTGTGTCAAACAACATGATGCTTCAATGGTGTTTCTCCTCTGCTCCCAGCAGCTGTTGCAGTGTGGGAGATTTCCTGAGATAGGGATTATATCTATTTCTTCAGAGAATATTGTAGAGAGTAAATTTAATAGCCCTCATGGACTTTGCTTTCATGAACATGTATATATATTAATTTCTAAATATTACAACATCCTGTGGCACAGTTCCACAGTTAAGCTATGAACTGGGTGTTAAAGCACAGCTTTGATGAAATGTTGTTACTGGCTGGGGGCTGTGACCTGCAGAATTGTCTGGTGACCTCTATTCTTCTTGGACAAGCATTGGCCACACAAGTTTCCCAATGTGCTGGCCCTGTCCCCAACAAAATTCACACTTGTAGCAATGCTGCTGTTACTTGGTTGGGAGATAGTTATCTGGGTGAGACACACATTTTCGAAGACATTGGAGTATTTAATTCTCCAGAACCAATCTTAGTGTCCCTACTAGCATCTTAAAAAATTAAAAAGTCTTTTCTCACTTAAATATGAAGCCCAATCTGCCAGCTCTGGGTTGAGGCATATTGGTGAAACATTGGAAGAGAGCTTGCAGGACTTGTTATACTTGTTCTGTGATTAAGACAAGTCTATTTCCCAGACTGTTCTGGCAATTTTTACAGGCACTGAAAAAAAAAAAATACTACCTTTCCTAGAGAAATGCTGCTATTAAAAATACCCAAACTTCTTCTTTTTTTTTTTTTAATAAAAGCAGTCATTACTAGTGAATTATTTCTGTCTAGAAACTGCATATGAGCTTGCATGAATCCATTACACAGCCAAAGTCATCTGAGGTCATTACCTTTTTCAGGCTGGGCTCTGAGTAAGCGTAAATTGTCCCACACCAGAATGGAAGGGGAGTTTGAAGCATCTCTACCAGCTGAAACAGTGTCAGTCTCTCCATTCCCAACTTGTCCCTGTTCCCCCTGCCTGCTCCAAGCACGCCAGAGAGCAGCCTCTCCCAAACTCCTACCCTATTTTTAGTTCCCCCTAGAAAATGTCAGGTGTTCATTCATATCAGTGTAGTGGTTAACCATCCTGTGGTGAAAACTCGTTACTGGTCTGCCTTGATTTATACAGCACTTGTCACAGCACCAGGAATTAGGAGCGCGTGGAGCAGCCCGGCCGGTGCTGCATCATACCAGCTTTGCTGGCCTTCAGCTTCAGGGATGAACCTTTGCTTAAGAAATGGGAGTGTAGCTGTGCTCTCAAACAGCAAGTGTCTTCCACACATACCAAAGCAAAATCATGGGGAAAGGACAAAATTTTAAGTCTGTTTAGCATGGCTAAACCTGTCCCGGCTCCAAAGTGCTCTGTAGTTATCAAGTAGTTATTCTTAACGACAACTATTTGTGCTATCTGTTTTGCTCGTTGGCAGAGAAGCTGGGCTGAGGCACCTTTACAGCTTGCAAAGCCCTGACATAGTTCAGCACTGAATTTTCCCGGCCACACAGAAATTCACCTACTTTGAGAAAGGCTTTTCAAAGAGTGAGATGCATTCGTTTCCCAGGAGGGCAGTGACCTGCTCCATTAGTATTTCTGAGACTTCTCCATGTTATTTCTTGTTTTCTGTCTGTCTCCTCATTTTCTACTCAGATAAGCCTGCTGGTTGTGCCCAGTCAATCCGCTGCCTCTGGAGACACTGAGGATGAAAGGCGACCTCCACGATGTCCTTTCCCAAAGCGATTCTGCGCCAGCCGTGCTGTCCAGTCCCACTCGGCAGGGAAGCCCTCCTGCTTCTGTGTGGGCTTGTTGGGGTAGGTCTGGCTTCTGCTCAGTGCTAGCTTGGGGCTGAGATGCAGAGATAAAGACAGAGGTTTGGAACAGATCTATGAATGGCAAACATGAGGATCCTACAGGGCGCATGCCTCTCCCATTAGTCCTAACTTCTTCCCTAGCTCTGAACCACAATGATGTGCTGAATAGTCTCATTACACACAGAGAAAGCCTCAAGAGAGAGACTCAGATCCAAACAAGATCCTGGAGCTGCGCTCTCCTAAACCTGTCATTACTCCTGAGGCACTCGCAAGGTTAAGGGCACATTTTGGCTGCTTCCAGTTGGGCAATTGCAACTACTTTCCAGCCTCGGAGTACAGTTTGCATCATCACTCTGTCTGTCAGTCCCCATCCCTGCTGACTACTCTTGACCTAACTCCGCAGAAGAGGCTGCTGAGACCTGGTGGTTGGCAGAGGCTGAAGCCTCAGCAGCGCTCCGTGCTCCTGCCATCAGCTGGTGTGGTTGATTAACCTGCGGTTGTCGCCTCTCATGGGAGGAGACATGCAAGAGGGTGTTACTGCAGGTGACAGGCAAGAAAAGCAGAAAATGAGCTTTGCCCCTCCTGCTATTGGGAAAGTTACCTGTCTGCTTTCCTGCTGCTGCGGTCATATAGAAAGTGAGCAAGGGCCTAGACTGTGCTTGCATTTGCAGACATGCCTACAATTTCTGCAAGACCCTCAGCCCAAATTAATAGACAAGGTACATAATGAAAGTGCTCGTGTTCAGCCAAATACACCAGAAAAGCCAAAGTACCATTTTGCATGAGTAGGTGCTTGCTGAGTGAGTGAGGGCTAAGCAATGCAGCGTGAATGCATGAAGGAAGAAGATTATTGAACTTTAAATTGATAAAGCCTTGAGGAAGCTTGAGTCATCGGTGATAAATCTCTGTGTCTTCAGAGGAAATTAATTTTAAAGGGAAAGGAGCTATTTTGAAATACGTATTAAAGTATCAGATTGCATGTATTTATGCTTAAGTCTCTTTCTCACTCCCACAGAAAGAGGAATAGAAATTATGGTCTTCACTTGCCTCTTGGAAAACTGCAGCATCAGTTCTTTTACAGGCAAATAAGCAGTGAGGTCAGGAAGGAGGTCTGGAGAAGTTCATGCTCTTGTTGAGGTGGGGGTGATTTTATTTTAATGAATTGGTTCTCTAGTTCTGCAGGAGTGACTAGGCAAGGAAATAATGCATAAAATCAAAAGTAGAGAAGCTTGTACTTGGGAAGCTGCCTATGAAGATGTAGTTTTGAGAAGTCTAAAATAGCCCTCCCAATCCAACCAGATTTTTTTTCTTTAAAAAAAAAAAAAAAAGGCAGGAGACAGTTTGCTTTATTCCCTTCTATTTTTTGGCTCTTTTGCGGTATGCTTTCTATTATATCAGGATATTGTGTTCTTACCGGCGGTGCAGGATATCACACACTTGCGGCTGGGGGCGGGTCTGATGAGGGTGCACATGGGACTGATTAGAGGTCAGCTTCCCATAGGCAGTAAGTCACGTGCATGTATTTTTAATGTTAGAACCTGGGTTTGGATGGGAGGAAGCTGTAGAGACAGCTATATCTTAATTACCTCAGGAAGGTTTGCTCAAATGCTTGGAGGATTGCTCACCGGCCAGAGCAGAAAGGGAGTCACCGCCATCAAAGCTGCTGAGAGCTCAAGAAATAAGTACTGGCGAGCTGAGATCAAATGGATATCCCGAGGGGCTTAAGGGACCATGCTAAAAACAGGAAGGAACAAGAAGTGCAGGGCCTTCAGGTGACCCCTTTTCTACCCATCTTCGTAGCCACATTTGACAGCAAGGAAGACGTAATGGCAGCCCTTGGCTACCTGGTTTGTCTAACTTTCCCTGGCCCCGGGATGCCAGCAGAAGCTCCGTGGCCACCAGCGTGTGCAGCCGGACCCACTGCACAGAGCTGTCCAGCTGTCCAGAGCTGTCAAAGGCGGATGTGATCCAGCCTCTTCTTTTCCATGCAAGCCTTTTGTAGATTTGGCATTATCCATGGTTTTGCTTCATCTAGCTTATCTTGCAAAATGGGGAGTTCTCAGCACGCTCATCCTACTACTATTTTCATATCAAATGATTATCTAGGTAGCTCATAAAAGACTGGTTTGTTTATTCTGGCTTTGAGGTCAGCCCCATCTGGAAACCTCAGAGATTTACGTTTGGATCCAGATCCAGTGTTGACTTCTAAAGACTCAGACTTCTGTAAGAGCTCAAATATTTTTATTCTTTTTGTTTCTTTTTTCTTTTCTTTTTTTCTTCTAGAAACAGCAGATTGTGGTCATGGGTATCAGTGAAGAGATCAGAGAAAGCAGGACAAAGGGAAACAGGGCAGAGTGCAAAGAAAACTCAGACTGGCGTAGGAGGCGATGAAGGGAACATGGGTCAAAAAAAAAAGTGGCTTAGAATAGAAATGGGGTTGGGAGCAGGGAGAAGGGTGGGAGAATGCAGCATTAACCAAAAGGCACAGTAAAGAGAACTAGTGAAGCAGATGGACAAGAGGTGGAAAGTTAGAAGTGGAGAAAAGCGGAAATAGCAAAGAGAAAATGCGAACACTATGTGGAAACAGTATAAGCTGTCCTGATGTGTGCAATCTGACAGCAACAAAATAATGCCTGTGTCCATGTTTTGCGTTACACCTACATGGACGGAGTCCTGTGCAGTGCAGGGAGTGCCTGGCAAGAGTGGTGGTCATGCATCCAAGACTTTGTCCTTCCTTCTTTCACCGCCATTGCTCTCCACAAAAATGAGTTTTCTTCTCAGTGATCAGTTGAGTTTTTGCTAGCACCCATGGCTAGCTCTGTCTCCTCCAGAGCTGCTGGAATTCTTCTTCGCTAAAGGGAGAAGAAAAGTACCAAAAAACACACATCCACTGTAGGACTAATCAAAATGGGAGAGCCCATTTTATATGCATTCCTTTGAAAACTTGCTGCTGTTTTAACTTTGCACTTCAGGATGTTTTGGAATCACAGGTTTCTAAAAACATGCTTGGTGTTCAATATTTTGCATAATTTCTTTTCCTGGGGTGCATTTAAATAGGCGTTTTGGTGTGGATCAGGAGTGTGCTTTTTCAAGGCTAATCTCTTAATCACTCTCCCTTATGTTTTCATTCCTATCATGGAGTGATCTTGGGGTGTACAGACTGGATTTCTTCCAGAGGAAACTAAAGTTGAGAGATGTTCTCCAGGTGTTCGTGTTGCACACGCCATCGCTAATGGGCAGTCTGTCCATTGGGCCAAGCTAGAGTCAATTGGGACTAAAATGCCCAGAAATAACACCAAGCAGCGAGAATCTACAGATCCACTCTTCCAGCACCACCTTGCTTGCTGACAGAGGCACAGCCAAAATTTCAATTCCTAATATTGTTGTTGCCCATCTGGTGCATGGACCCAATGTGTTGCACTGACCAAATGACCATGAATCTTTTGCAGGGATGTTCACAATGGCTCCTGCTCACTGGAGAACAGAGGTGCCAGCTGGCAGCTTGTGTGGTCTTGCTGACCTGCCAAACCATCTCTTCCACCACATTTGGTGACTCTGATACACTGAGGTAAATAACTATTTGAGAAGGTTTGAGAAAGTTAAAGATATGTTAAAAAGAAAAAGGTAAAAAGCTGCCTGGCTATGCTGCTATGGATTTCATCATTGAAATAGGTGATATATTTTAGGTTAATGTTTAAATGCATGGTGCTGACTATTTCTGTCTTTATTATTTAACTATACCATACCAAATAAAATGTGATAGAACTTATTTTTAAAGTATTTGGCTTACTTTGCTTCAAAACAAAATCATCATCTACTCCCCCTACTTTGGGAACAAAACTTTAAAATATACAATAAAAAATACATATTTTTGCATTCTCTTCAGTGACAGTTTTGCTATTAGTACAAGTTTTCCCCAGAAAAGGCACAGTAATGATATCAGTGACTTACCTCTGGAGTCACAGATAGGCACCAAGCAATGAAGTGTCTGTGATCATTAGCAAGCCTATTAGCCTGTAGGGCTGGGAGGAAAGAACTAATGAATTTAACATGGACGCAGGTTTTTTTGTGGCTGCTGGTTCATGTGCTGGAGAAGGGCCCTGCAAATGTTGAATTTACTAGCTGAGCTAACCCCTGTGTGCTTATTTATTTATTAACTTCAGTAACATATATAGGAAGTAATGCAGCAAAGTGAGTTAGAGCACAGCTACCTCCACAGTGAAAATAATGAGTCACTATGTGCATGGAAGGGAAGGCCGATTTCTCCTGCCCATATTGGTTGGCCCAAATAAGGACTGGTCACTGCAGCTGGTCAGGAGAATCGCGGTGTTGCAATCTCTTATCTTCGCTATCTGTGTCCTCTCCGGATGCAAACAGCAGGAGATGGCTGGGCCGCAGAAAGCCCGGCCGCCGCACCCCGCCTGCAACCCGCATTCCTTGTGCGTTGACTCAGGGCTATCGCTTTTCCTCCTGCTGTCCCAGCCGCGCGTTTCAGGCCGCTAACAACACCTGAGGGCAGGGGATGGATCGAGGAGCTGCATGGACTGCAAAGGCAGGGAGCAGGCAGGATAAATGCTCTGCACCTGGACTCAGCTTTGCAGCACTTCTTTGCACAAAGCAGAGCACCCCATGTCCCCTCTCTGTGTCTAGGAGATGCATGGGCTAGAGCTCAGTGTATGTAGGATGTACAGAGAGAGCAAGGCAAGCAGCGGGACTCATGTTAGTAGCTGAGTGCCCGCTATTCCCAGCTGCCCACCCTGAAAAATTGTGCATCGTGAACGGGCAGTGGTAGCGATGCTTCCACTGACGTCAGATGGACCAACAGCATGTCTGGACTGGACTCAATGCCATCTTATAGACATATGTGATTTCTGACTGAGCAAAGGGTAAACACAGCAGAGTAGTATCAGTGTACATCACCCTACTGTGATGTTTATATACCCTACTGCATTGTTTGTATATAGCTTACTCCGGATGTGCCAGTTTTTATTCTCATATTTACTTTTTTGTTGTCTTTCTCAGCCACGAAATAAGCTGGTACTGTAGTTCCCCATTCAGAGCTTAAAACATTTAAAAATCTGCTTTGGTCGAGGCAAAGTTTCCCTAGAAAATGCAGCACTGACACTGACTAAGGGGACTGAGGTGGCAGGTAAAACTTGGGTGTAAAAATGATGGTGATAAAAACGTAAGAACAACCCTGTTATAGTCACATGATGAAATGCTGGATGGACTGATGGTGGAATTTGCTATAATTAAGGTTTAATTCCAGGATCCATGTGTGTATCCGTCTCCTCCCTTCTACATGTTGCTGTACAAACAAGCAGTGGAAGACAGCAAGGACCGGAGCGTGTAAAAAATATCTACATTTTAACCAAGAAAGCTTCCTAGCAGCAGCATGGTTGGAGGAGGTTTAAACACAATAGTTGGTATAAGCAGCTCATGAGTGATAAGCCCAGTTCTGCCACCAATACTCCGCCCAGGGCAAATTATTTCCATCTATAAAATGGAAATGATAGTTACTAACCTGCTTTACAGGAGATTTGCAAAGATAAATTAGTTAATGTTTGTGCAGTTTTGAACATGCAAAGTGCCATAAAGCTCACAGAATTATTGCCTCCGTGAGGAAGCACAGAATACAAACAGCAATGCAAACAGTGGTGTCCGCACACTAAAATGCCATGCAAATGAAATCCGAGCGAGCCAGATTTATGAACCCTGCTAATTCAGCTCTGCCTTGTTTCTTTTCGTTCAAGAAGCCTGTCCTTTAAAATCACTTGTGCAAAACACAGGAAAGAGCAGCCCTGCCATTCATGAGCAGTTGCTTATGAATTCTGGGGGAAACTAAAAATAATAGATAATTGAAACCTGTCTATTTTTTCTTTTATTTAAGGAAGGAATGGAAGGATGGGGATTTCTTGTCTCTTGAAGGGTTTTGAGACTTGAGACCATTTATGCTGCGTATCTAGAAGGCAGGAGACACATCTGCAATATAAGGCAAATGTGTCACAGAAAAGCTGAAGAAATATTTTGCATTCAGTATGATACTCTCACGATGAAATATTAATTTAAAGCTAGTGGTCGGAAGGCTGACCTTTGTCTCGTGGCCTTTGATACATGCACGCATGCAGCTGGTAATAAAAGTTTTGCAATGTGAAGACGTATTGTATGTCCATGCTCAAATTCAGCTGGTGACACTAGCCTTGGAGGAGTTATACCAAGCGAAATTACTGGGTATGTGACTGGCTTTGGGGGAAATGTCAGATTTTAAAGTTAAACTGTTCCAGAAGTTGTTCCGTTATCTAAACAGGAACCGACAGAAGGTCTGAAAACCAAACGTGGTTGCAAGCATCCAAGACCTCGAGTCTTGGAATCTCTTGTTTACTTTCTACTCTTACGACTTTCATGAGTAGAAGACAAATGTCATGAAAATAAGACATTTGGGCTTAAAAAGGACGGGGATGATGGCAGTTTGCTGTGCAGCTCCGACAGTGGTACTGCAATGCCAGCACCAGACTAGGTTTCCTGTAGTAGATTTTTGCAGCACGGGAGAAATATTTGCCTGGTCTTCCCTTGCCCATCATGTCAGCAATGAAGGAGGTGGGCTATGACCAAGTACTCAGTTTTATGTGGATTCATACAAGCACAGAGAGCAGTGGGAAGTGAAGTCAGTATGAAAAGTCCCTGCTCAGAACAGTCAGTAGAATCACAGCTGCATGAAAAAATCTGCAGTGAAAGTGTTTGTAATCCTCCTATTTGTCCACATAACTGCAAATCTGTTGCATACACATAGTACTTAATGAGGCTGCACTGCATGAGGATCTTTGCAGCAAGCTGCATGAGTATCGTGCTCAAAGAGCAAATGCTGCCCTCAATTACGACCATGAAACCAGGCACATGAGCATGGCTGCACTGATATTATTAAGGCCTGAATGTACTTAAAGTACTTTGCATAATTTACAACATATAATGGGGAAAATGTCAGCTCCAGCATGAACGAGCTGTACAGTGATCAGCTCCTTGCAACCCTATATATATATGTATTAATAAATAGTTATAGCTGTGGTGGATATAGGGTTAAAGGCATTCGTTGGAGCCCCTCTTTTGCGCTAACATAAGTAAAAGGGATTTTTTCTGTGTCTGGCTGGGTCAGGAAGTAGTTAAGCTATCAGGAGAAGATAGCAGGGAGGAAGCCGGCAGCGAGCAGGGCAGCAAGGCAGCCCGAAACGGGCATCCCAGGGGAAAGCCAAAACGTGCATTCCGGGGAAAGCTGAAACGAGCCTCTCTGGGGAAAACCGAAACGAGCATCCCGGGGAAAGCCGGGCGCACTCAGCACCTCTTTTGCAACCTTTTTGTGTCCGGACACGTTGCGACGGGCATTTTTAACACTTCGTCTGCCAACCCTGTGTCATTGCGGGGCTGGAGTTTCCCGAGTCCGCACAGCACTTCCAGCCCCGCCAGGAGCTTTGCGATGCAGAAAGTCGTGACAGCGTCTGACCAGTCCCCCGGGTGGCTCGGGGAGCGACAGCAGCCGCTCGGCTCTGGTCACTGCAGCCCGGTCGCAGGGGGCACCGCTTCCACGCATTTCTCGGGGACCGGGAAGGGAAACACGATGTCACCCTGAGTACGCGCCGCTTACAGCAGCCCAGGGCGCTTTTCCCCCATGGCGGGGGAGGAAGGCTCCGCGTGTGCGCTCCTGCTCGCAGCGTGCGCCTTTCCCCGCGCCCGCCCTCCGCACAGGTGCCGGGGCCGCCCTTCCTCACCTGGGCGGGGAAGGCGCCGCCGGTTCCTCCTCCTCCTCCTTGCTCCCGCCTTCTCCTCCTCCTCCTCCTGCGCGGCGTGCCCAGAGGGAGCTGCTGCGCTGCGCGATCGGGCGCAGAGCGGAGCCGGGCGCGCCCCGTCCCGTCCCGTCCCGTCCCGTCCCGCAGCGAGCACCGCGCACCCGCCGCCGGCGCCACCAGGACGACAAGGAGGAGGAGAAGGAAAGGGGAGGAAGGCCGAGTGGGCGGCGGGACCACGCACGTGTGTGCGCAGCCTTCGACGGCGCGGCATGTTGCGGGGAGCCGCGGAGCGGGGCTGAGCGGCAAGGACAAGAGAAAAAGAAAAGAGAAGAAGGAGGGAAAAAAGAAGTACAAGGAAATCCCCAGAAGCTGCTCCGTGCGCCGCAGGAGCGGCCGCCGCGCAGCATGGGCGGCCGCGGCGCCGTCGCCGCTGTCCCGGTGCTGCTGTCGCTGCTGCTGTCGCCGCTGGGGCGCGTCGCCCTCGGCTCCGTGGTGGAGGAGAAGAAAGGTAGGGGCCGCGGGGGCGGGCGCGCCGGGGAGCGGCCGGGGAAAGTCCCGACTTCTTCCCTTAAAAAATAGAGGTGGGGGGACAAAAGAAAAAAAAAAGGGGGGGGGGGGACAAAAAAAAAAAGAAAATAAGAAACGAAACTTTAGCAGCGAGCGATCGCGCAGCCTGACTTCCTGATTCTAGGCGTATTTTCTTTTGTGGGGGTGGAGGAAATAGAAGGGAATAAACCTTGGCATATCCCGTCGGTTGTACTATTATTATTACTTTTCTGCCTCCCACCTCGGCGCGTTGCCCTCGCCGCTCCGCTCCGCGTGCGCCGCCGCCGTCCCCCAGCGAGCGCCTCGCAAAGGGAAAAGGAGCCGCAAAGGAGCCGCACCTGGTGGTGGCGGAGGTGGCAGCGGGGTAAACTTCGCCTCGCTGCTGTGTGTCTTTCCCCCGCCCCTGTTCCCCGTTAAATGAGAGCTATTTTATCCTCGTGCGTGGCTTTTGTTTTATTTGCCTGTTTATTGGAGGGAACTGGCTTAGGGGTGAGAAAACGCGTGTGAACGCTCAAACCCGTTGCTTTTTCTCTCGGCGTGTGCAGGCCCTGACTGCGCTGCCAAGCAGAGTGTCTTTATCTTGGAAATCAGCCAGCAGTGAAAAAAGAAGCTTCACCCCCCTGCCCCCGCCGCCCCTTTCCTTTAAATATAAAGCAGGAGGAGAGAATTGATAACTTCTTAGAAGGGCTTTAGACAACTGATTGAGTCTTGCATGACTGTGGACAGAATCACACCTTGCTGAAGAGCTGGTTGCACAATCTCAGAAAAGTCAAGAGATTCTCTCGTTCCACAAATCAAGTTCGTACCTGTTGTTGATGTAACCCAGGCAGTTTTTTTCTTTCCCTCGTTTCTTTTTTTTTTTTTTTTCCCACCCTTTGTAAAGGCTGGGAAATGAGCTGACTCCATCTGCTGTGCTGGTGTTCACAAGTCCTTTGAAATGCAGTTTCAGGTGCCTATGCCCTGTGGAAAACACGTACAAAGAAGAATACCTCGTTTATAGTGCCTGATACCCCATCCCCTAATGGCATCCTTGGGAGGGTACTGGTTACTTGAGTGTTACTGAATAACCAGGAGCAGAGGGATAACCTCCACTGGGTTTGTTCTCAGCACCTTTTCTCGGTAAATAACTGTTTGCATGAGGAAAACCCATAGCTCAAGGCCAAGGTTGAGGGCAGAGTCTTCAAGATGTGCAAATTAATTAATTGGTCTTTTTTTGCTCCCTGTATGAGCAAAAATTCAGGGGTGAGTAATGAAGTAGTTTTTGAGAGAAAGCAGTAGATCCAAAAGGTACCTGACCATCCATGTAGGTCTAGACTTGCTTTCTGGGCCAAGCGATCACATTCCCAGTGTTGGAATTTGGCATCCCAGTGAAAGGAAACATGCTACAGCAAACCTGTGCCACCTGACAGACCACCAGATAAAAACTGGTGCCACAAAAAGTTCAGGTGACTCAGGAATTGATTCTTTGTGAAACTGTGGAATTTCAAATTGATTACATTTCCTCACCCAGAAAAGGAGGTACCGTGGGGATGCAGCACTAGGACAAATACTGCTCTGGCTAGAAACCATCAAAATCACCCCATAAAATCAACATAATGTTTGAATGGAAGCTTAAATACAGTTGTGTCTTTTCCAAAAACTTTAGAATGAGATCGTTGGATATGGATGAGAGAAAACTAGTTTAGCTGTAACATCCTACTAATTAAAAAAAAAAAAAAAAAAAAAAAGTGGTGGTGGTGGAAGCTGAAATACACTCACAAAGACTAATACCTGCTTTTTATCCAGATTAATAACAGTGGAACTAATCTGGATTTGCTTTTATGTACGCAGGAAGGGCGGTTATGTGGCACCTAAGATAAATACCGGTAATAGTGGGCACGCTGCTTATTGCAGGATGCATTTGACCGATGTCCGTTTTGTGTGTCATTGCTCAGAGATAACGATGCAATTGAGACAAGCTGCTTTTTGTTGGTTTTGTATTGCTCGCTTGGTCAGTAGTCGCAGTGCTCCAGAGGGGAACATGCGGGTACGCGCTGGGAGCGCGTGGGCAGCTCTGGAGCTGCACAAGTTCTCTGTGGTGCCACCTTCCTGAAAAAAAAAAAAAAAGGAGAAATAAGTTCCTTACAGGTATTGAAATATTCATGTTGACACGGGAGAAAAAAAAAAAAGACTCTCTGATACTCGGTACAGTTTTTACCTATGTGCTACATGTGCACTGATGTTGTACAATGCTGCCGTTGAGACTGCAGATTCTGCATCATATTTTATGTTTTGTATGCGCTTAGAACATGCATTTTCGCCCAAAGGTGAATACAGTTATAGGTGTGAAAAGCTCTCCCCTGGTAGAGTTCACTTTGGTGAAATAATACAGTTAAGTAAAGTCTGAGTGTAGAGTGGTCTTGCTCCACAGCTTCAACATGTGAGTGATTAAGAATAAAACCCCAGCCCTGGCTTTCAGGGTGGTTTCTGATAAGTCGGGAAGGTAAAGTAACAGCAGCACATTTCTATTTGAGCAGCTTGCGAGGACGCAGTGTGCAAAAGGCTGCAAAAGAGATTGGCCTCAACAGAGCGCTCACGTGTGGTGAGCAAACTATGTAGCGACCTGGCAGCAGTAAATACAGGGTATAGTGTATTATTTCTTGCATGAAGAATATGTTCAGAGATTTGCAGATAACCCCAAAATCAACCCAGAGACTTTGCAATCAGAGCAGTCCATTGTAATTCATTTGTTAATTTGTAGAGAGGCACTTTCAGGGAGTGTCGTGTGATGCCATTGCCTTCCTGAGGGCTGGCTTTTTGCATTTGGATATCCATGCATCACTGAAATCCCTGTGATGTGCTAGCTTTAGCAGTCAGGTAGCTGACTAGCTGAACCAGTTCTTTCCTGAGGTGTCCTTATCAGTTTGTGTTTGTTTGGTGGCTCCTCAGAAAGGAGCTTGGTGAAAGGTCGATGTGGTTTTGGGGAGGGGGGCAATACCTTGATGGAGTGGTTTTACGTAGAAACTGTTGGAAGTTGCCCAGATTCCTAGATTAGCCCAAATTTGGGGTTTACATAGGATTGGATGTGCCCTGTGCACTTACGTGTTCTATCCAAAAGAGAGCCAGCCCATACTCCCAATTGGTAGTCAATATGTTATGTGCATTAATGTTTGCAGATAGCAGAACGTGGATCACATCTCATGGTAGGCTTGGCTCAGAAACTGCGAACGTGCCTGCATAGCGTAGGTGTAGTTATGCTGGGACTTGTCAAACTTTCCTTGGGATTTTGGACCCAGCTGTCACAGCAGCGTGTCCTCAGCTGGCTCTGCATTACGCTTGTGCTTCTGGAGCTGCTGCATCTCCAGGCTGCATGACAAGGGGGCTCGTGGAGGGACCCATCAAATGATGGTGGCTCAGACTAACCCATGGAATGCACAGGACGTGGGGAGGCGGCGTGGTGGTTTGGTCGCCTTCGCGGGGCTGCGGGTAGGAAGCGTTCAGGTGTTCTTTGCTTTGTGAGGAGCTCGTCGTATGCTGTGCAGGAAGCCGCTGTTGGATGCTTCATGTGGACTTGGGCAGCTGCTTTAGTTTGTGCAGCGTGCGCTCATCCTGTTAAATGCATGTCAGCTTGATCTTCTCCTGTGCACCTTCGCTTCTAGGAATGCGTTACTAGTAGGTGCCATATCCTCATACAGATCACCCCTGTCCATTGGTGTGTTGCTTCTTCCAACTATGTGAAACTGGTCTGTAAGGCTTCCTTATTTACGGCCAAATTCTACAGACCTAATAGTGTTGAGTAATAATGTATTTTCTTTTTCTTTCAGAAATAGTTACAGAACACTTGGTAGGAAGCAGAAGTTACTCCTAAAGGAAATGTGGAAAAAAAATCGTACTGCATGTGCGGAGAAGTGGTACCAAAATAAATGTCTAATCCTGCCGAAGCAAGGCTGCTATTTATTAGAGCAGCTGTGGCATGCCAGAGTGGCTTGTCCCATAGGGAGAATGTCTGTAGGCAGGTATGGGTCTGGTGCTCTGCGTGGGGTCTTTAAAAAAAAAAAAAAAAAAAAAAAGAGTTGCCCACATGGAAGAAGCATGAGAAAACTACTTGGTACTTTTCTCACTTAAACAGATGATCTTTTTGATGGCCACAGTGAAGACAGGCAGCATCTCTTGGTCACTGAGAGTAACAGTGCACTTGCTACCATATTGACTTATTATACTGTTTTTTTTTTTTAAATTATTTATTTATAAGTCAATGCTAGGACGCCAACTATGAGCTTTGCTTTCAAAACTTGACTGCAAGGTGTGCCTTGCCCATGGATGGATCTGTGCGAGGCAGCTGCAAGGTTCCTCCTACGGCCAGGCAGGAACCTTCTCTTGCCCGGCACATCTGCGGACATGAAAGTAAACATGTACGTGTTCGCATGCATGTCTCGGGATTAGATTGCATCAAATTACGGGCGGTTTTTGTTTGTTTCAGTGGCTGAACAACAACAACAAAAAAAAGCCTGGAAGGAAAGGAATATTTCCAGTCTAACTGAAACAAAAATGTTGGGGTGGTTCTGGTGAAGAGAAGAAAAGAAGGAAAGAAAAAAGAGAAACCCCAAACCACCAGCCAACCTAGAGACTTTATTCTAGCCTAATTCAGAATATTTAATTTGACCTGAGTCTATTTGTTTTCTTTTTAACTTGTCTAAAAAGGCAATTCATCAAATGCTGTTTGAAATGAAAAGTTCCAGGTTTGTTTAAAAAAAAAAAAAATCAGAGCACGACTTAATTTTCTTCAACCTCCCTCCCATTCAATTTTTGGAGCAAAGCACATTTGCTGTGCTTGGCCTAAAGGGATAAATGGGCTTTGATTCCCTTCTTGCCCATGAAAAACTGAAGTTTGGTGGGCATAGGTTAGGCAAATTGCCACTGGCGTGTATGTTGCCGCTTAGCTCCAGTCAGTTTTTATGTCATATGAACGTGCATGCAGATGGTTTAGATGCTCAGGAGTGCCCGTCCCGCTGCTCGGTTCCACTCGGAAAAAGTGATATTTTTGCCTGTTCCCTGCATCCCAAGCCAAAAAACCCCCCAAAAAACAAAACAAAAAAACCCACACAGTACCAGCAAGAACAGCTTTGCCAGGATGAGTCTCCCTGCGCGGATGGCATTGGCCGGTGTGGCTGGTGGCTGCTCCTGGCGGCACTGGGCCAGCTGAGTGACTCCAGCGCTGCTCCTGGGCTCAATGTTTTCCAGAGAAATGTGGAAGGAAGGAGGAGAGGACATAAACCAGCTGCTTTGATGACAGTGTGGTAGTATTTCAGCTTGAGCTTTTACGAGAAAAAAATTATCAGTTTGTGGGAACAGAATGGGAGGGGGATTGTGTGCGTGGTGCAATCAAAACGTGGTACAGCCGGGCTGGGTTTTGCTTCACTGTCAAGAAAACTTGAAATTAAGCAGAGAAAGCTGCGGGAATCAGCTGCGCTTGGCACTGGGGGTGATGCCGTTGCGGACAGTGTTATTTTTGCCTCATGAGAGCCCCATGTCTGTGCCAGGATGTGGGGGCTTTGACAAACCAGTGGGAAATTCCTCCCCCTTTTTCCTTTGGATTGCACATAATTAATTGTGAACCTTTCCTCCTCCTCCTCTTCTTGTACCCCTTTCGACCACAAGACCTTTGCAGAGCAATCCTGAAGCCTACGCGGGTGGTGAAGCTGAGGAAGGAGGCAGCATTCAAGGCAGAAGCTGGTTTTGGCAGTCAGATCAGTTATTTCAACAGTGCCCTTGGCCAAGGGAGCACGATGCTGTTCGCACACATCGGTGCCGCGTTCCCGTGATTCAGGTTGAATCACCCCGTTCAAATCATTTGAATACATTGGTGACTTCTAGTAAGCGAGACAACCTCTGCAATTAGGATGGCATGCTACATATTTCGTGTTATTTATTATGTGGTTTTCGATAGATACGATTAAGCTGGCTTGCACTTGTGATGGTAGGTGGCATTTCCACACACGTTGCTTAACCAAAACTTGCATTAGCATGAGGTATGCACTTGTTTCATACAGGTGCCATTGAGCTGCGTCCTTGACACTTAGCTTTTTTTTTTTTTTTTTTTTTTTTTTTTTTTCTTTCCACCGAAGCAAGCACTTAGCAGGGAAAAGGATTCCCTTTGCCTAAGTGCCCCTCCTTTTATTTTTGTATATTTATATATTTATTTCTTTAATCATATTGGAGAGCTCTCAAACAGTTGCTTCTTATCCATTTGATTCAATTGTGGCTCTGCTCCTGGGCTGTAAACTCCAATGGATGTGGCAGGAGCGGAGATGCTAAAGACACAGATGTGTGTGCAGATTGAGTGTTATCTCTGGTGTTTCCAAAGGGATGCATTTCATGGTTTGTGTTGAGCTTCTGCATTTGGACTTCTGAAGAGAGCCCTATAATTAGGGGAAACAGAGAAGTAAAGGTCTGCCTGGCCTTTCTTTCCTAATGTAATCTATTAACTAGTTTGTGTTAGCTTTTAGTTAGGTCTGTCTTGCTATTGAATAAAACCTATGTAGTTTAGGGGTAAGGGTATGAAAATAGTATTAAAATATATAGACACTTGCTCTGTTTAGCTGGTTATATGCTGTACAGCCATAATGATTAATTCAAGAATATATTTAAAGCAATAAGAAGCTCTGGTTGGTGGTGCACCTTGGGGATAAGGAGAAGTAGTAAGCTACAAGGATCTACTCTTGGAATCACTGTCTTATGTATTAAGCACCATGCAGTTCCAAGGAGATTTGTCGTGCTCATTTCCAGTCTTTTTCCACTTAATATAATATCAAAGATACTTAAGGCACTGAGGATACCTGTTTGGTAAAAGGGTGTTTCAGAATAGTAAGGTACTGGATGCTGAGTAGCATCTCGGTTTACAGATGTGGTCACTGTTTCTCTTGCAATTGGAAGTTGAAGTTTTCTTTACCGAGTGCCTTGTCAGTAAACTTAAACTGTAAGCAGGTGTTAGGAATCTGGAAACCTGAAAAAAAAAATCTTTCTTTGGTTCTTTAATTATCTCACTGGGGAGCAAAAGCTGTGGCAAAAAGCATATACGATTAATATTTGACAAGCTTCCTTTTACAGTGGTAAATCTGGAAATGCAGAGATGGTCTACCAGAGAAGTAAAGATGCATCTCCTTTGCCTTTATGAGGAAAGGATCCTCAAATTCTTAAGTGAAAGCTCCCAGTGTTTGGCACTAAGTTTTCAGGAGCTGTTGAGCAGAAAGTGATGCTTTTAGCCAAAAACATTTTTATGCATGAAGTGTCTTTTATTTTTCGTTATTTCTATTATAAGTTCTCATGAGTGAAAACTCGGCATTCCCACTTGTTAAAAAGGTTTCAGTGTGTATTGCTGCTGTTCAGACTAGTTTGGAGTGATAGCTTGTTTTATTTCTTTTTCCCTCTGTTAAAAGCAAACAAAACCCTGAGTGGAAACCCAACAAAACCAGAACAAAACAAACGGATTTTTTTGAAACAGAAATTTTAGTCAGCAAAACCCTGATGCCTTGTCAGTGCTCGACCACGAGCTAAGTTGTTGGGTCTCCACATAAACACAAGTTTCACAGCCGCAGAGCAGCACATGAGTTTGGGGACTTTTGGCTTTGGCATGCAGTAGAGATGTGGTGAAAGTGCAACTTCGTTCTCAGAGCAAATCCAAGGGAGAAAAGTCTCTGCCTGAAAAATAGGCCAGAAAAGCTAGTGATAGCCCCCCCTGCCCTCCTTTGGGTATGGGGGTGAGGTCTTGCACAGCAGAGGCCTGGAGTGTTGTGGACAGAAGATGAATTATGCTGATAAGACCCAATTTTCCTCTTCAGGTTCATAGTTTAAACTTGGTCTAAAATCTGATTGCTCACTCTAAGCCTGTCCCTACCAGGGCCATGTAGCCGAGTGTGCTGGTTGACCATGCTAGTGAAGAAAGTAGCTTCTGGCTTTCTATAGACAACTTCACTAGTTAATCTTTGTTTACTTGTGCATATGTGACCTGAGAAAGGAGCGCTTGTGAAGCTGAGGAAGGCAAACAGATGAGACATCTTGTGCAGCAGCCTACGTGAGGTGTGTACGGCTTGCAGGGTTACCTCCACACATTGTGCTTATTGTCACGGCTGCGGCATCTGGGTAGCGCTTGATGCTGTTATTGCTTCCCTGAAATTATTGGCGGAACTTCCTTTATTTCAGGAGTGGGAGTAGGGGCAAAATTCCTCGGCCACAGGTCTGGAGATGGAAACATGCGGGCTGGGTTCATGCCATGCTTGCCCCCAGCCTTGGGTCTGCCTATGTACCAAGAAGCATGAGGGGCTGAGTTGCAGCAGCTTCAAGTCAGTGTAAAAGCCAAGATGGGATCCCTCCCATTCCTAATTAATAATATGACTACTCTCAACGAGCATCTCTGCAGTTAAAGCTGAAGGCACAACTTCAGCATCTTCAGTTATCTAATCAGGTCTAATCATTACTTAAAACATCTGTTTTGGTATGTGTGCAATTACCAGATGAGTTTGATTTTTTTTTTTTTTCCTTTTTGAGTTTTGAAAGGACTACCATCGCTATGCTCTGATTTCCATCTGGTCTTCAGCAAGTAATTAGCTGCTGAGCAATAGTATTTTCTGTCTGTCTCCCTGTTAATAAGCTCTACAAGGTGCTCTGGCTAATGATTTTATTATTTCAAAGCTTCTTGTTCCCTCTTTCTCTCTTAATGAGGCAGATGCTGTAGGCAGCATCATTTCATCAGAGTTGTCTGTGGTAGATTAACTAATCCAGCAACACCTTTTCTGAGTAACTCTCCTTGACACTTCCAAGATATGTCAAGAAGGAAAAGGGAAGAACAGACTGTTACTCTGAATTAGGTCTTTTTGATTGAAACAGTAGGAATCTTTTTGCCTCAGTGAGCAATTCAGTGAATTAAGAGTAAAAGCTAATTAATTAACACAGCCTCTATTACTTTTGTGTCTGGTCATTGCTATGAACCAAACTAATACATGATAGCAAGGGTGTCAAAGATGCTACAAATGTCAAGAGTTGGATTCCTTGAGGTTCTTGGAGAAATCTTCCCTCTTTCAAAAAGCTGTCTCTGTCCCAGAGCTTCCTTCACTTATCTTGAAGTTTAATATGTATGTATCTGTATGCTCAGCTCATGCTTGCATCTTGTATGTACTAGGCATCTCTGTGAAACGAAAATCTGAATTAGACTGTAGCGCCTTTTGAGTGGCAGTGGCTGTTTTCTCCAGTCTTAATATGGTGCTACTTGGTCCTGTCTCTGAACTCAAATGTTGAGTTTAGAGACCCGAATCACTTCAGAAATAGTAAGCACATGGCTACTGAGTAAACACCCTGACTGTAATAGATTGGATTAGAAAACAGATTGTTCTTGGCTAGCGCTGTATTATTGAGAATGATGATATCGTACTGGTGATCGTAATGTTGGACTTAATGGCCCATAGGCTTTGATAAAAGCTTTGTAAAATTGTCAGCAATAATTCTATCCATTGTTAGATTGCCAAAGAAATTCTTCGGTCCTTGGAATAAATTACTACCATCAATTGTGTTTTTGTAATTATACAAAATAATGCTTTCTTTCTGAAGCTGTAATAACTCAAATGAAAAAAATAATGTCAGCCTAAAATTAATGGGTCAGACGCAATTGCTCTAACTCTCTCTATACACCCAGGCTGGGTTGGGGTAGCTTCACGTCTGAGTCTTTCTGGTCTCTTGTATGGAAAATGGGTGTCTTTTAATTACCTCTGCCAATCACTGCCTTGGTCAGTAGAGACAGAAGATGTGATTGCCTGTTCTGTTGAGAGTGGGAAAACAGTTGCAGTGCGCTATGGCTCTGTCTTGTTGGTAGTTTCCTTTTTTAAATTTCTTTTTTAGTACTATAGCTTTTAAAATGTTGACATTGAAAAGGCATAATTACTTTCTTAGTCCTTAATACATTGTTCCAAAAAAAAATGCAGAAACATTTAATTTTTGTCCATAAATTATGCTCTCTGTCAAGGTATGGTTGGCCGTGTGCCTTTCAGATTTTTTCCACAGCTACTAACTTCCTAACTTTACTTCCTCTTCCCACTCCCCCCTTTTCCCATCACTAGTTAAATGACAAATTATAAGCCACAGAGTGATACAAAATGGGCTATTATCCACAGAGAGAAGAGAAGGAAGTACTATTAAGAGAAAACAAGTAACACAGACTATTTAACAGCACATTAAGCCATGGAGCTCTTAGACTCTACTCATCACACAGTGATGAGAGCAGGAGAATGGCACTATGTGCCATTAATCTAGTCGAGCAAATGTTCTGGTTCCAATATCTTTAGTGATACTTAACATATCTAATAAGGTGATAATGATAGCACAAAGCATAATGAAGAGCTGAACGTGGACTTTCCAACTCCGCAGCCTGGGATGCACAAGAAGAGACTGCTGCTGGCCCAGAGGTGGAGTTTGACTTTTGGTCTCTAGGGAAGACGAGAACAGAAATGTATCTACTGCTAAATACATAAAGGGTTTGTCCCAATAGATTTATCACTTGCCAGTGTTAAGTTGCCCGATTTTCTTTAGAAAGTGGAGACAAAGGAAAGAATACATAATGGGGCAATGTACTCTTCAGTTTCCATCCATGCAGCTTTCTCAATACTTTACCCCAGAAAAATGCAGGTCTTAAAATAATGATCTGGCCTGGCAAACTACCTATGATAAATTCTTGCTGCAATTTCCACCTTGCTGATACATTTGGCAGTGGTGGTAGAGTGACATTCAAGGAAGGCCTTGCGAAGAGCTGGCTGTCTGACTTTGTAGTGTACCACTTTGAAGAAAAGCACTGCAGCTACATGCAGGGAAGCTTATGGAAAAGGTGAAATTATGGAGAGTTGGAGGAGAAAGAAGAAAATCTGGAACTCTTGCTTCTCAATTACAGTAATGCCTCAGCGGGGACATGCATCTCCCATTGAGGCTTGATCGAGCAAACCTTAGGCATAATGTTTCTTTGAAGTCTATGGATATTTTGTCTGCCAGGACTGCAAGATCAGTTTTTTATTACTTTATTTGCCTAAGAAAACTCTTCTCATCTAGCTTAAAGGGAAAGCTGATGTAGAGCACCACACTATGTTACATGAAGGCTCTGCCAAAAAATAATTCTCTTGAAACGCAAGGCATGATTATAAATTCTAATCACATCACAAGATATTTTGGTGTCAGTGGCAACTTTAAAAGAGTCTTTTGGCTGAAAATGCTCAGAAGTAAGTCTAGTAAGCACAGATTCTGGTAATTCTTTTGCCAATTCTTTCTGCCATTCTTTTTTTCTTGAAAGATTGTTTCTATGTACGTGATTGGATGTGACTGAGGAGGGTGAACTCCTTCACCTGGGTGAAGTGATAGGGATTCCATGCTGGTTTCTGTAAGACTACTGTTGTCCAGATAGATGAGCAAAAAGGAATTGATCCTGAACCTTGATTGAGCTGAGTAACGTGTCATTCGTGTGTTGGATGTGTTGGACCTGAAGCTCTTAAACAGGAATTCTTATGAAGAACTATGGATTTAGCAGAGATAAAATGAATATGTTTACGATATGTTAATCTGCAAGTCCTGGCTTATATGGGCCTCTGGCACTCTTCCTTTATAGTTAGGAAAAAATGGTGTTACCACAGCAACTGCTATACCACCCAGTACTTAAGCAGCTGCCGCCTCTGTAGCATTTATAAAAGTACATTAGACAGGTTTTTTTTAAAGGGCATGCTATTAAAGCAAAAGTTGGAACTTAACACTTGCTGAACACTGCGCCTGAGGAGGGCGTGAATTTGCTGTTCTTAAGTGAAACATTTCCCTAGTGGAAATAATTAGCAATAGCTGCGATTTGGGAAGCTGCCTTGGCCAATGTGCAGTTGTGTGGATGTATATGTGATCTGTCTGAAAGCAACAGAGGTGCTCGTAGCCCTGGAGTTCACATAGGTTCATTAGCCGTGTTTCACAGGGGAGCGAAATAAGGTTGTTTAGGCAAGTGAGGGCTTTGAGATGCCCGAGTGGAAGCTCTTGCAAGGGGTGGCTAGTGAATGCAGATACTTGGTGTGTCCTGGGAATGAGCTACTTTAAAGAGTATTGCCATTGAAGTCATGAACTAATGGAAGTATCAGAAACCACTGGAAGGAATGTGGATTTGGGGCTAGATTTCCTGTTATGTTTGTGCATTGCATGTGTTTGACAGCAAATAAGTTGTGTCTTGGTATGTGTATAATGTTTTGCTGCCTATTAAACCTTAGACTAGTACAGTATAGCTGTTTCTGTACAGCAAAATTTGATCCATATGGGGAGGCAAAGGCCATGGGAAAGACTAGGGAAGTTTTTAGGCTAGTCTGTTCTCAGTGAGACTATGCTTTATCACTGATACCATGGTGTTGTAAAGTCAATATACTGGTGCAGAGTTTTCTTGTTAAGCCACTTAACAAGAACCCACTGTGGGGGTAGGAAGACCTTCAGGACTAGTTAATTGCTTATGTTTCTTCTTAGTCTTAATCCTTAATAGGAAAGAGCTGAGTGTATGTGTATTAATAGAATTATGTGCTTAGAAGAAACTCTATGTGGAATTGTGAGAAATTATTTATTACTCTTACTATAGCACTGCGCATGCAAGAAGATTTTGCTGTTGTCTCATTGAGTGTATTTTTTCATATATTTTGTAGAACTGTATTAAAAAATAGATTTTGCTTTAGTGAAGATGCCTAGAAACATAACGGATGGTAATTTGTCCAAAATATAACAACAAAAAAAGTCAATTTGTAGGCTTGCACTGCAGTTTTTAAAAGCCAAGATTTCATGGTATGCATTTAGCGATTTTTGTGCATTACCACAATGAGTAGGCAGGCAGTAACTTATTTCAAAAAGGTATGAATGCCTTGAAAAACACAGCCCTTCTCTACCTGATTTCTAATGAGTCTCCCTCCTGCGATGAGGGACCCAATGCTGTAGGAGGAGGGCTTTCCAAAGCTGGCAGGGTTATAAAAAGCTGTTCTATGTGTCCATTAAAAAGGCACTGGGGGGTTGAGAGGCAGAAAAAGGAGCCACTGGGAAGTGTGATGCTTAGGAATGAGGGGTTGCATGTGGCAGAGGTGATGATGATATTTGGTTGCTCTAATTTGGCTGTCCACCATGGTAAGCACCAACTGGAGGAGAAAATCTGCTCCATTCAGCCTGTGGTGATGTATCCCAGTGGAAGACCTACAAACACCAAAAGCCCTATGGGGAGAGGCAGCTCCTAGTGTGATATGTAATTTTTAGGCCTGCTTAAAGAATCCTGCACAGAAGTCAGCATTGATCTCTTTCAGGTATTGCAAAGGGTTTTTGTTTTGTGTCTCAACAACGCTTTAGTGCTGCAAGAAGTTCGGCCAAGGAGAGACAGGGCAAGGAAAAGCTTCAGTGCAGCCTGAATTCAAGGATCAAATCTGCTAGGTGTTTTGGGTCTTGAGGGGGGAAGGGTTGGTTTATTTGCTTGGTTTTATTTTTTGTTTCTTGGCTGTGCAGGGATCAGAATAATGTTTTCCCCATGAGACAGTGGAAAGAGGATTATAAAGTCAGGATCTATGTATTGTAATTGTCTGCACTATTATATAGATTTGATATGGCTTAAACCTCTTCCCTACCCTCTCACTCTCTTAAGCCATCCCAAACAAGAAATTGCACATGAACATGGAATTATGCCCTTAAATACGGGATGCACAGACAGATACATATATATGTATTTTTTTTTTCTCTTGGCATTTGTGTTGACAAGAGATGGCCAAATCTCCAGGAAGAAGGTATAAATGCTGCCATATTTGGGTCTAGGCAGCACTAGCTCTGATGCACTGCCAGTGGGCTGGAGCTGCTGTTCCTCGGGTTGTTCATGACCTGGATAAAAAAAAGATTATTTTCTGGACATAGCTTGCCCAGCACAGCCTACATCACCCCAAACGCATGCCTGCACATGCCACTCGGCCTCAGCACAGTGGTGGGTACACTTCACATCGTGGGAATAACCCCCAAGGTTGTGTTTGGTTTAGGCATCAATAAGTGCATAATTTATTGTGTCATTAAGGTCCTTTAAATTTATCCTTTTTTTTCCTTTTTTATTTTTATTTTTTATTTTTTGAGAACTTGATAAAATTTATAAGTTGCAGGCAAAGAGAAAACAAAAGTGGAGGGCGGGGGAAAGCAAATCTATTAAGCTTTAAACTGCAAGTTGTCTGCAAAGTGCCGCTGGCAATGACTGCATCTAGAGAAGCATTTTATTAGTTCGCAGCTTTGGGATATTCTGTTCTAATTAATATTGAAAATGAATTTGTGCTGTTTTGTGCAGCCTTAAACGTGAATCCTGCTGCTGAATACCGATCAGATTTTTGCTGCAGCCCAGACGTGACTGTGGATAAATATTTACGTAAGGTATATATATGCCACATCTGCATTGTCAAGTGGGCTTTGGGGGAAAAGGAAGCTCATTTTTGAGGTATTTTTTGATGGTTTTCTGATGGACAGCCCTCACTGCTACACTGAAAGCATTATGCTCTTCCAGCGTTGTTTTACACCTCGATCCGGGCCCTGCTTTAGCAGCCAGCAATTACAGTCCATTAGGGGAGAAACAAGTCTGTGCAGCTCATGCTACATACAGTAGCTTCGCATCTAAATTTGAAGTGTAATCATGCACAAACATTTATTTGACCAGTATTGCTTGTGGCTTTACTGTTAAGTGGATAGTTAAAGGCTTAATGACCCCTTTGAAACTAAGTGCTTCATGTCTATAGTGTATTAACGATACCCTGTGATTGAATTTTCCCCTTCTCTGTGCTTCTAAAAGACCCTTGGGCTGCTGGCCCCATTTGCCCACTCCGTTTCCAATGCCGGCCCTTGGGGAAGGGCATGTGGCCGCGTGCCGCTCCGTGCGGCAAGCCAAGGTGACACTTGATGAATGCTGAGGAGCCCGTTTGTTTGCTTTCCTCCGCAAGAAGAAAAATGGCCAGTCGGGCGAGGAATTTGTGTGATGCAAAGGGAAAATCCCTTGGGCCTTGAGCCTGCGTGGCTTTGAATATGCCTCTGGTGAACCTGGTTCCTGGGAGTTCTGCTCCTAATGAGCTCTTGGGAGAGGTTGGTGCAGGGAGGCTGTAGGAGTGGCTTTGCCTCACGGACATGCTCTGTAGTGGGCTTAAAGGTGGGGGAAGCAAAAAAAAAAAAAAAAAAAAAAAAAAAAAAAATTGAAAAGGCCTCACTGCTTAAATATCTGTGTCAAATGAAGAAAGTGTAAAATGCAACTGGGAACCCATCTGGTTTGAGGTTGGGTAATGGAATGAACCATTTGGGATGAAATACAGAGACTTGCTTTTTAGGTGACTTAATGGCAGATTAATGCCAGAGGGAGAGGAGCGTCCCCAGAGAAACACCAAGGAGCCTCAACTTACGTTAAGGGAGCTTTCCTCACTTTTCCCTTCATAGCCTCTCATCCCATTATTAATTACATCAACACAATTAAAAAGGCAGCCACTGAAAGCAAGAGTGCGCTGAGCTTGGCACTAGTTGTCTCATGCAAGTTTGGGATTCATAGAAGAGACTTGGCCAGGCTGCACTGTGTGCGGGGATGGCGAGGAGCCAGGATCCCCTAGCTCTCCTCTCCCCAGGGCATGGCATGTATCTTTGGTGAAGAAAGGCCTTTCTTTGATGAAGCTCCTGGTTGCAGTGCTTGGTGCTCTCTGGAGCTGTGGGTAGGTGACCGAAAACACGTAGGGCCTTGTGCAAGTGCTGAAGCTCTCCTGCAAGATCACCTCTCCTCCTCTTGCCAGGCTTGTGTCTCTTACTTTGGATGAGGCCTAGAGAAAGTGTCTGAAGGTCTTGGGCAACGCAGGTGAAAGGTGGGGAAGGTGATTGGGCTTTTGGCCAGCCTGCTACCAAGTAGGTTTTTGCTTCTGGGGGGCTGCTTCTCATCCCGTGATGCGAAAGGAGCTCTGCTTATCAAGAAATAACTCGCTCAGTTCCGTTTTTGAAACTGCACAGTATATCTTTGCACTCGGTAGCTTGATTCGAAGACCAGAGAAACTATGGTTTCCTTAGGAATCCTAATTTAGAGAGTAGCTTTTATTTTTCTTCATAAGCTGTGCAATATGACCGCTTGTAGAGCAAAATTCCAGGGAGGCAGCAGAGTTGCTCTTGACTTTCTCACCGTAAATCCTTGACCTCCCCTACCACTTAAGCATTAGCAGATTCTCCGTGAGGTACACGGGGGTGGAGAAGGAAGCGATGGAGTTGCACACACATGCACGTGCGTTCGTTAGTATCTTCTAGCATGCAACTTGGAAATATTTGGCCTGAAATCTCAAGTCAGTGTTTAGCACTGCGGGTGTTTGCAAACGTGTTTGGGAAAGGGACAGTGAGGATGGTTTCGGTGTTTGCGCACATCTGTTACCTTCATGCAGGGCTTGGAACAGAGCAGAAGGGATTTTTTGACGCTTTGGATTTCTTTTGGTTCGTTCAGTTGCTCAATACCAGCTTTTGTTTTGTACATTATTGCAGTCTGACTTTTTTTTTTTTTTTTTGTAAATTATTAATCTGCCAGGCCAGAAATAGGAAGCCAGGAGAAAACACTGACCTATCCCTGAGTAGGTTGCAGAAAACCCCCCAAATCTTCGTGTCGGAAGCGATTGCCCCCACGAGTTCGGGTTTTGCCTGAGCCAAGCAGATGGATGTTGCATGGCACATCCTGCCATGTGTTGGGTCTTGGCTTGGACATCGCTAGCAGGACTTGCATCCTTAGGCAGATCACAAGAATTACCTCTGAGACCCAACCAGACAAAACAGTGTCTGTGTGCTCCCAGCACCCCGACAGCCTTATGCACTGCAGAGCGCTTTTACATGGAGCAAAAATGTGCAGTGTATTACAATTCCAGAGAACTGTTCCTAGCTACCCAGTTTCCGTAGTCTAAAGTTACGTTCTGGGCTGGAAAAATAAGCGAGTTTCCTTATCCTGCATGTTCTGCAATAACATTTTATCAGCAGGCTCGTTAAATACACCCCATTGGCTGCGCTCAGGCTGCCAATTTTTGAGTGGAAACATTGTATTAACTTGGCTGTTCCCTGAAGTATATTACTCTTGGAAAATTATAACAAAGTGAACAATCCCAAAATCAGCATTTTTCATTTATAGCAGGCCGTAATTTACAGTACAGTATGGAGCTGTGACTGCATGGAGAATTCTGTGTACAGTGACAGGGAGCTGAATTAATTTCTGTATTTGCCCCAAGAAAGAGCTTGTCTTTTGACTGAAACATACGTGGCAGCTTTGATCTGCTGTGCCCGTGTGTTTCAGAGCGTGTTTTGTGTAATGAGTCACGCTCAGCTGTGTAATTCCAGTTTGCACATCCCTTTTAGGGCTGCAGTTTAACTTCTTTTAAGTACTGTACGCTTCCCGGTCCAAGAAGTAAAGTACAGGGTTGTATTGCTTTACCTGCCAGATCCCAGCCTGCAGTAACTCGTCTCAAGTGAAAACTTTCCAAGGGAAAGGGGAAAAAAAACTTTGGAAATTATAAATAAAAATGAATTATTTTTAATGGGAATTTCAGGGCACTCCAACCAAGAAAAGCTGGCTCCTTGCACTATAGGAAGTTCATACATGTAACATCTATAATTGTTAATTTAGCTGTATAAAGACGATGCAATTTTTTCATTTATGTTTTGGAAGTTTTAAGTAAAAAAGTGTCCTGAATGTCTGTGAAAAGAGCAGAAAAAAAAAATCTGTTGCGAGAGTGGGAGAAGAAACCCTTTCTTTGCCCTGCAAAGCTTTTGCTGTCAAAGATAAGTAATTTATTAGATGTTAATAAGTACAGTCCTCTGTGTAGGCGCTCCCACTTATTTGAGTAAGGATTTGTATCTGCAAATGAAAATATAATTCCAACTCTTCAGCTCATCAGATAGGCAGTTTCTTTTAATAGATGGAATGCAGGGCTAAATCCTAGCGTGCTAAAAAGGTTAGGAGACTTAAATCTTAGTGTCCCCAGAGGTGTGGGTGTTTGTGCATTTATGTATGTGTTTACTTTCATGCATACATGGAAATACACATACAAACATATTTGTGTTTTCATGCATCTGCATAGAAACCTCGATTCTTTAAAAATACTGCCCACATTTTTTAAGTGGCCCTAGTCTAACTCAGATTGCACTGGTATCAGTGACTGCATTGCAATTGGGAGGGAGATTTTTCCAGTGTCAGTGCTTTTGAGCTGCCAGTCTTGGGCGTGCAGCTTGTGAATACTGTTGTACTTAAACCAAATATTTACTTGGAGGTAGTACCCTTTTCTCAATCCAAAACAATGTTGTTTTTCTTTCCTGCTGTAGCAGCTTGCAACAGTCTAGATGCAAAGGCATGTTTCCCATAATAACTTTCTATAAAGGAGAGAAGGGGGCAGTTTTGCTCTGTGTTTAAATCCTATCTTTTCCCATCCGTTCCAATATGGCCTCTTTCATATTCAGTTTCATTTGACTTAATATTCCATTTCAAAAGAGAGCAATTATACAAAAAGTCTGTGCTTCATGCCAGAATCTTTGAAGCCAACTGTGAGACTCCATTCCCAGAGGATGAAAGTTAATTTCCAAGCAGGTCTAAAATTCCTGTTGCATAAACAAAGTAAGTGGATGGTTTTATTAAATGACTGCATTTATTAATAATTGTATTAATTGGCCAGTTATATTAGTCTACACCAACTGATTTTTTTTTTTTTTTACATTTTTATTCTAATAATCACTTGAATCTTTTCAACAGCAACAAGGTTAAATGCCTGGGTTTTGGTCCGTCTTTCTCCAGGTTCTTATAGGAAAGAAGGAAAGGGATACCCAGCATCCTGTCTTCAGCATGGGAAGCAGTAAGAAAATTAGCTTAAATACTCAAGAGGGTCCTGTGTACCTACTTTGCCCTTTCTTATGTTCTGCTGATATCTTTGTATGGAAGTATATGTGCCTTATGTGGCTTATTTAAGCCCATAGAGATGCGCGAGGGAGCACAGGATGAAAATAGGTCAAGAAACTGTTTGATTTGACCTTTTGGAGACCATGAGGAAGCTGTGTAACTCTTGTTATTGCTCTGTAGACTTGCCATTAGAGTGAAAGGACCTCTCTGCATTTTTTTTCTCTCTGCCCCCCCCCCTTTTTTTTTTAAATAAAAAAAAAAACATTAAAATATATTCCGCAGGACTAGGTTTTTCATTCCAAATTTGCCAGCATATTTTGATGTCTTTGTGGGTGGGCTCATAAAACTTGATCTCACTTCATATTCTTTGCATAATGAAAAATAAAAAGCAAAACACCTTTGGGGGATTGTTATAATTGAAACCTAATCCTCAGGTATTTAAGCATATTAATATCTTAAGAGCAGAAACTCTGATGGGAACATCCAAGGACTTCATACATATTTTGGAAAAAAAACCTTAAAATCATAGTCTTTGCAACCTGTGTGGGTGGTGTTTTTTTTTCCGTACTTTTTCTTTTTTTTTTCTTTTTTAATAAGCTCTTCTCATTGTCTTAAAGACCTCCTAGAAACCATAATTCAAATAGTTGGGTTAAATAAGCAAAAGCTGCATATAAAATAAGGATTTTGATTCCCCCCCCCCCCCGACCGTACCCAGTCACTGAGGGAAGGCAGATGCTTTCTTTGTGGTTGTCTCTCCATTGAAATTCATTTTCAGTTGAATTTCACTTTCAGCTACATGGTTTATTGAGAGAATTACTGAGATTATTGAAAAGGAGAGATGTGCTTACTTACTTCAAAGGAGGATGTTAAATGACCTGAAAGGTGCACACCAGCACTCACCTTATTAGGCACATAGACTATTTGCACAATTACGCTATACAAGCTATTCGTGCCTCCTAAAGATATATGGGATTATTTAATGCAGATCAGGTTGATAACTAGTTTAGCATAGCCTGTTGACAGCCCAACTCAAGCCTGCTATACCAAGAAACACTATAGGAAATAAACTTTTTCAGAAGAAGGCAACTTGAGATGGAGATGAAAAGGATGTGCCTAAATGTGCGGTAGGTTTTGTTTCATGCTTTTCATCTGAAGGTTACCTCTATATTTTGTCTTATAAAAATGAAGCTATATTTCTTTGATTAGTTAGTGGTTTTCATACGTAAACCTCACCTGCCAACAGTTTAATAACATGAGTTATCCTATATTTAATAAAATATGCATGTGGAATAGAGCAACTTGCTTACAAAAGGTGATTTTTGACTGTCCTGATGGCAAATTGATTACCTTCTCTGTCAATGGAAGCGTGCTGTGAATCGTAAACTTTCTGTGTACTTGTTCTAGGTTCTAATCCTGCATTTGTAGCACCAATCTCAACCTCATTAAGTGCAGTTAGGATCTAGGTCAAGTTTGGAGTCAGGCTGAACTGCTTGAAGTAGTCACATTTGTGTCCCCACTAGAGTCTGCAGAAGAAAATGTGGCTCTTGATTGAGTGCAAATCTAACAATTTACTTTAAATTACCAGTGAGGTAACTCCAGACTCTGAGCAACTGACATCTTTAATAATAATAATAAAGTGAAAACTCAAAAAGCCTAAGAAGGCATTTCAGGGTTCCCTGTTTACATTCAACATAAATCTTTAAGGCTTATAGTAGGCTGCATGAATTGGAGGTAGTAGTGTTGCCTTTCACAGTGTTGCCCATTTGCCTCCTGGAGCAGAGAAAGGTTAACGCTGCATAGGAATGATGCAACTGGAATGATCATGATCTGCACATGGCGCACAAAACCAAGTCAGTAAGAGCAGCCCTTATGACGAGGCTCTTCTTTTGATTTGAAAGAAATCATGATGTTGTTGTGCAGAAGTCAGATTTGGATTAATGAGAAATAAGAGAAGGCAGGTACTGTGTGCTCACCAGGCCCGAAAAGTGTCATATTGCATTAAGAGGATAACAGAGACAGTGGAGTGGGTGACAGTGCAAAGAGCCAACCTTTCATCTAAACCTCTGGGAAGTAGCAGATTGGAGGAACATTTTATATCCTCATGATGTTGCTCATGGATCATGTACTGCAGTGGATCCTTCCTTCATTTGATGGAGAAAACATTTGTTAGACTTACCTGTGAAGTACTTACAAATTAAAGTGCTTGCTAGCCATTTTCAAGGCGTATAGAATTTCTGTCACTCATAAGTATAGACAGGATTTAAAGCCCCTCCACAAGGTAGACAAAACACTAGCTAAAGAGCCCTTGGACAGCTCCATATCCATATTGGCTGACTGAACTTTATCTGTCTTCTGTCCCACCTTTCCAGAAATCAAAATTATATACATATATGTATACATACATATTTTTTTAACCCCCCCCCCCCCACCCACTTTGAAGTTTTTACTGATCTCTCACTGTCATGGTGAGTTCTTGGATTTCTCCTGATTTTGTATAGGAGTTGGATGCTTGCAGCTGTGCAGGTTGATCTGAGCTGTTCCCAGAGGGCTCTTGCTGAAGCATCAGATATGTTAAGGCTGTTCTAACCTGTTGTTGGGACACCTCCAAGCTCTTGTAGATAACATTGTTGAATTAGCCTTTAGGAGAGATTTCTGGATCCTTCCCACATTTCAATTTGGTGCTTGCCTATGGGGTTAAATGCCCATAGCTACCACTGTGGACTGTTAATCCCTTTTGTGTAAGACGCATGGAGGTCTAGGATGCAGACTTTGGTTGGAGGAATACAGCTATATGTTCTGCTTGCTTTGACTTATTTCTTAGTGCTTGTAAGGGTAGGCTTGAATGCTCTTCCATGATCAGCTCACATGCAATATGGAATCTGTCAGACATTTCTCATAGCAGCCCTGCTTTTCCTCTTTTAGCACTGGGAGTTGTCTTTAGGTTTCCAGAATATCTGCCCTAAAGTCATGGACTCCTTCTAAGGCTGTCTGTGGAGAAAATTACTGTAATCAATCTATTATGAATGGGAGCGGGGGGGAAGTCAGGAGGGAGATTCTTACTCTTCTAGGACAGTTGTTGGCTTGCTCTGCCTTTTACTGGAAAAATGTGTATGTTGTAGGAGAATGATCAGGCCTCTAGCACCTGGGTGGTAGGTGAGCAAATTACTACCTGGCAGGGTTGTTGGGTGCAATTAGGAGCTAGAGAGCTACTGCCGACTAGAGAGCAGTCTGCCGACTGTCCTGTTTTGTTACACGTAGCTGTATGGGCTTTTGTATTTCAGCTGAGCATTTCTTTTTAGGTGTACAATTTCTGCGTGTCCACTTTTTTCTTTTTTTCCCCTCCT
This sequence comes from Tinamus guttatus, assembly GCF_059628265.1. Classification (NCBI taxonomy): domain Eukaryota; kingdom Metazoa; phylum Chordata; class Aves; order Tinamiformes; family Tinamidae; genus Tinamus; species Tinamus guttatus. Next base: position 1,942,514 of record NW_028288638.1, read on the forward strand.
CGCCATGTAGTTCTTTACAGGTAACATAATAAGCTGTGTTTGTATTACTAAGCAAGCATGAACTTTCCTTAAACAAATCCTTGGTGTAAACAGAGGGTGTCAGCTTGTATCTTTGGACTTTTGTAATCCGGATGGAAAGTCTGAAACAAAAGTGTGTGTGTGGGGGGGCGGGACGGAACGGGACATCAGACATTGTGGTGGAGGAACATTTCTGCCCAGCGAGTCATTACTCATCCAGATTCAGTGGTTGTACTCAGTTTGTGTGTGTGTGTGGGGCGGACATTGAACTTCCGTACGGTAGTGAGGAAGCCCAAATAAGGGATATTGCCCCAGAAAGGAATTTAGGTTACTCTTCCAGGGAAGCTGTGTGGCTGGTGTTGACCTGCTGTCCTTCTGATCCAAGTGAAGGATTCAACTCTGATTATGTTTGACTTCAGCAGCCCTATTTGTATGCATGTGTCTAGATATTAATCTCTCTCTGCAAAAAGGAAGCTTGGAATGCTGGGTATAAATTTTGTGTGTGTTTAATTTTAAAATGAGACTATAGGTAACTTATTTCTGCAGCAGCTTCATATCCAGAAGTCTCTGCTGCTGTCAAGGCCACAGACCTAAAATCCATTCTGAGTTTCACCTGTGCTTTCTGCAGCTTTGGGATCCTAAATGCTTCTGAAGTTTAACTTCTTTGTTTCCTGGAAGAGTTTAAAATAGGATATAGCATTCTTAAATGTTTTAAGACATGTAAGATAGAAGTACAAAATGATTTCGAAACCATATGTTTAATGATGAAAACAGCGTTTTTCATGGAAACTGTGATATATGTAGCAATTGCCATAGGTAAAAGTGGCAGGTTGATATCACTAAGATGGAAAAAAAATGTCTTTTATTAGAATAAAAGTAAATAAAAGCTGTGATGGGCACGTAGACACCTGTGTTCAGTCTGCTTAATGGCTAAGGCTGGAGTGTCTTTCCATCAGAGCGGTACATGCCAGGCCATGTCTGAGCAGGAATATATTCTCAGAGTTAATAAATATTTTTTCTTTGCCTCGGGTGCCAAACAACCTCGTTGTCCTGTTCCGCCGTGCGGAACACCTCTGTGAGGTTTACCAAGGTAGCAAAAGCCCCAGCTCGCTTGGGTACAGCGCCTCGTGTTTATATTAAAATCTCTAACAAATGCACATTCCTGCTCTACCTCCTCCTCGCATCTTCAGCTTCTCGCATGACTCCCCATGTTCCCTTCTCAGTATTGAGATGATTTCCCATTTGACTCCAGGATTCCCAGCAGGAATGTCGGAGGCGGCAGCCACTGTTTCCTTTGGATGTGTTGACAGTGTGAGGACCAAGCGTCCGGTACAGAGTGTGGTGCCCGGGGTAGATTTAATTACGTTAACCGCCCTTCGATCTCACTACCGGGTGCTAGCCCGGAAAATCCTATGGGTTTGCCAAGGTGCGAGTGTAAGCTGATCCATCGGTGTAGCTTCATGGGTGGGCACGGACCCTCTCTCTGAGATGAAAGCAGATTAGGAAAGCCAAAAACTGTCTACTTAATGGAGAGCAGATACTGCTGAAGAGCGCAACGTGTGGGTGGTGGCAGCAGCGTTGCAGAACAGGAGTGAGCCCGTGGGAAGCTAATCAGGACTAACTCCATGCAGAGCAGCACAAGCATTGGAGCCTATGTGCTAATGGATTTATTCTGCAGCATTTAAGAAGGGTTTTCTCTGTCATTTCAGACATGGTGCTGAGGCATAGCTGGTACCATACACGATGCTTTCGTCATTTTTAGCAGCACTCTTTTTCTAAAAGATATTTTGTAGTTTGGAGAGAAAAAAAAAAACAAAGTAAGAGAAGGAGAAAGAATTCTACAAAGCCATTACTAATGCACCAACTTTTTTTTTTAACTGCTTGAGTCCTGAATGATATGTAAATATGATAAGCAGTTTAACATCTGCTGGAGACTTTTATTTCTTCCTTCTTAAGACAAACTGTGGTTTGCACCTTGCTGGTAATTTAAGTGGAAGGCTAAAAAGTCAATGTTACACAAAGTCCTCCTTTACAAATGGCAGGAGTTTAAAAAGGAGCAGTTGTTCATAAACTTCTATGTATTGATGAACTATATCTACTTAAAGTACATTCAATCATGTCTTCTACCCTGGCCTTTCTATGGTAGAAATTTAGGTTAGGTCTTGTTGCTAATTCGTATTTAGAACGATAACCACAGTTTTAATAGAATATATTAAAACAGTTCACTTGAGAGTTCACGTACAGTAATAAACTGCGAGTGACCACTAAGAGTATCTTAGCTTTGTTAGAACGACTTCTGCTCTTTGTCTAGGTATTTTGTGCCTATAATAATAACAATAATAAATATTGAGAAAGATGACCTAGTTTCACTTTGAAATATAAGATGGCAATTGGTAGCATTATTTAAGAAAATTTAAGAATGAGCTATTAGGACAAAAATCAGAATTTTGGTTAAAAGAAGAAGAAAAAAGGTGTCTTGCAGAATGTAAAATATCTGGTTGAGTCCTTTCTGCTTTGATTCGACTGTGGTGATAGGGCGTTGGTATTCGAGCGGTGTTACCCTTACCCACCACATTATGAGAAGCTTTTTAGCGATTCACAGATTGGGAGAGCATGCCCCTGCGGCTCCAGGGCAGCATCTGAGAGCTACATTTCCAGCCCTTAACAATTTTGTGACTCCTCCGAGATACTTGGTTGCATAGAAATTATTTTGTTGGGTAGAAGTGTGGGGGGGTTTTGTTTTTGCCTTTTTTTTTTCCCCTTTAAATTTATTTATGGTGCATCTGGAAGCATTTGAAATCTAGCAGGGATATTCTGGTTGTGCCCTAAGCCCTGTGGAACAGGGGAGCATTAGGGTTGCAGAAAGCTGTTTCAGCCATCAGGCTCAAAGTAGTTTTGCAGTGTGTTCAGCAGTGGCAGAAAGATTCCTCCTCCCTCCCACCCGCTGCACTCCCTTAGGAGTTCACTTCGGGAATAGTATTACTCTATTTGGGCAAGAGAGCCATTCTCATTATAAAACATCCTGAAAATGATCCTTGTTGGAATTTTGTTGCTATCCGATATATATATTTTTGATTAACCTTCACTAAACTTTTGCCTTTGCTCCATCCTCGAGTTAAACATCACTTAACTCCTTGCAATCGGATGAATGCTCAGCCATTAAGCAGAATTTGAACTAATTGCTGCAGTGATTAGACAGCGGTTGTCACCAGTCCCCAAAGTGAGTTGCCTGGGAGATAGTCTTGTGAAGTGATGATAAAACAAGCTTCCCCAAAAGTGGAGGTGAATTAGCATGCATGTGTGTAATTAAACATAGTTATTATGGAATCTGTAACAGGACGACGCTTGAATTTGTAATTTCACTAAACGTACTTTTCTTGTTCAGGCCTTTTGCCAGTGTTCTTTCTTTTACAAAAGCACCTGAATCTTATTTCTGCAAAGTTTGCAAAGAGTCTTTGTTGTATTTGCTTGGTTGAAGGCAGCTGAAACGGCACCCGGAGCCTGGTTATTTGCACGTGCAAATGTTTGAGCTGACGTGCCCATAAGGTGTGTGCTTGCGAATGCGCACATTCCTGTGTTTAAAAAAAAATCTGACTGGTAGTTCATAAGTACTGCTTGCATCTCTCAGAATAAAAGATACTTGATAAACAGAATTATTTTTGAAATTGCTGTGAAATTGCTGGGCAAAAAAAGTCATTATCTTTTAATACTGAACAAGGGACTGTCCTTAGAAAAGCCTGAAAAAAAAAAAAAAACAAACAAAACAGAGCTCTTAAACCTTTTGCTCTCTTCTGTACTCTGTGTCGCCTTCTCAGAGCAGCTCCATAAGCTGTCCTGGAGTGCTTGAGCCTCTGCACAAAGAGGAAATAATTCCTCTATATACCAGTGTCACGCAGTAGCACGTCCAGAGCTAACAGCGTGAGCTTGAGTGTCGGTCTCGTGCCTCAAAACGCTCTCATTTTGGCTTGTTTTTCATGTGTCATGATTTCACAGGCCTTTGCCTTTAGTCACACTCGGCTCACTAGGCGTCTGCTAATAGTTTGTCGCGTATGCTTGGCGCTCAAGTGCGCTTCCATATGAATCCCTCAGAAAGCGCTTCCCCCCGCCGCCGCCCTCCAGTAAGGCATACCAAACAAATCTCAGCTCTAGAGAGCTCCCTGTGCTATTAGCAGGTGCCTTCATGACTCTCCCGTGCCAAGTGGATTGGGTTAATAATGGAGCAGGATGTCTGCACATTCGTATATTTTTCTGAGAGATTTTCCAAGTGTGTGTGTGTGTGTTTTTTTTTTTTTTTTTTTTAATTGCTTTGACTACAGGAAGAAAACACTGCAGTTTTTCTTTATTTTTTTCTTTTTTCTTTTCTCTTTTCTGTTTTTTTTTTTTTTTTTTAATCATTTCCAAACCAGTATAGTTGCCAGTGTACCAAGCTGTGTTTCCAAAACAGAGCGGTGTATCAGCAAGACTTTTCTTCCTGAAAGGACCTCAGTGACAGATGCTCAGCCCAGAAGTGAATGCTTAGGATTTCCCTGAGAGGACTGTTCCCCTGTTTTCTCTTTGATGCTCCCTACCTTGCTGTGGAATGCAAATTCTGCTGGAATCCATCATCTTGTCAATTTAACATCTGCGAGTGCTCCAAGGCTGTAACAAATATTGGGGCCCCAGGGATGTCAAACACTGTCCAGGGGTGATTTCTCAAGCATTTACAAACTTGCTTTAGTTCTAGCATGTGAAATTCAGCATCTCACTGAACTTAATCGTGTGAATGTTTGCAGGACAGTGTCTTTAATCACAGCTCTCAGCATGGCTCTAATAAGCCTCCTCCTGTAAGAGGGGTCCAGAGACAGGCCTTCCCTTTTGGAAAAATACACCAGTGTCTTTGGGTTTCCCATTTCATAAACACCACTGTATTGGAGCAACAGTAGAATATATTGTATAAATTATGCTTGAACAGGCAATCTCTTTGCAGTGAAATGTTATTTCAAGCCTTGAACTCATTACTACACCGTAGTAGAAGAGTCTAGCAGGTGCCATCAAACACAACAACCTCTGGCCCAGGAGTTCGTTCAGCAGCAGGTTGATGTGAAAGAGAAAACCTCAGGAGAAGCATCTGTTATCCTGCACCGCTTGCCTATGGTGCTGACTGCTGCTGGAGCAGAGCACAAGACAGGAGGACTCATGGCCTAAAAAAACAGGAATGGTTGTACAGTCCTCGATCCGTGCTGAATTTGTTTCATTGCAGTTCTGTGCAAGTTCATGGGGATTTATGAGATCCATGTGTTGAAGCAGAAAAAGAGCAACAGATACCTCCTTATGGATGAAGCGAGTACTGAATAAAATTCCTCGTCTTTCCTTTTCCATGGGTAGTTGTTAACCCCATTTTTAGTATCGTGGTTCCCACGCACACTGAGACATGCTGTTTCCTTCTGTAAGTGATGCTGTAGACATCAGGCTGGTAGATGACAGGGTGATTTGAAAACAGGAAACAGATGATCAAAACAAAAGATTTTTGAAGGTTGGGGGAAGTTATTGATGAATTTGAGAGAGCTTCCCTTCACCTTTTAGCTAGTTTCAGGACATACTTTCCTTCCTAAAGTGTTGCCAGATATAGTGAACTTTTAATTTGTAAGCTTAAGCTCCTTTATTAGTATTTTTGAAAGGAAGCTCTATCTATGTGAATGCTGCCATTGAGCTTCTACCACCAGCCTGTCATGTCTGTGCAGTTCTTAGGTCTGTGCTTTTTTTATTCTGCTGCTCTGTAAAGCCTTCCATGCAATCACTCCATTTTAAAATGGTTTATAGTTAACCAGGACATTGCTGAACAGGCTAGAGGCCATTAACCTGCAGTCCTTCAACTGGTCTGATGTGATCTGTGCTGATCTGGTGGTGCTGGCTAATGCATTCTTCTGACCTTTAGATGCTTCACATAGCTGCAGTAAATGGCTTTGCAAAGCAGCTCCGATCAAGTTATCGATATTCACAGGAACAAAAATTTCTGAGCCAGTTTGAGTTCTCATAATGACCATATTCAGGCAGGCAGAAGAAAAGGTTTCTGCTGCTATTCCACTCTTTGCCTTTTAGCAGTGTGCATCTTCCTCTCAGTCGTTTTGGATGTCTGAAAGGGGAGTCTGCACTGGTCCTTATTGTTCACTGGTGGAGCTCAAGGAGACCTTCCCCAGGATGATCATTCTGCATCTTTCAGCCAAAACCCCTCTCTTGGAAGAATATCTTGATCTTATGTTCACTAGAAAGTCTACAGGGGTGCTAGTTTGCTGCTTGTTCACTTGAAATGCCACTGCTCGTTTTGAATGGGTGCTAGTCACTCAAAGGAGCTGGGCAAGTTGCCACCTTCTCATTTGCAAAATTCAGTAAATGCCGTGAAGAATTAGCAGTGCTGATCTAAGGAATGGGTCCTGCATGCTTTTTGATGTCTACAGTTCAATGGTTTTAATGCAGTGCATTTAGTTGTACATGAAAGATGCCATGCACTGTTCTCTAACAATAAACTGGTCTTATTATAATGGAATCTTCAGTATGGGGCTTTTGCAAAAAGCTGCTGAGATCAGTAGGAACCTTCTCTGAATTTGATATAGACCCCTGCATTTTGCCTCTATAAATTTTATGAATCAGAGTCATTTAATTAACTGCAGTAATAGCGGAGGAAGCAGATACTGTGGAAATCCTGTGGATTTCAGCAGCAGCAAAGCATCTGTGTTAAAGCTGTGTTCACTCAAAACCCAGCTTTACTGATAAAGCGAGTTTCTCTTTTAATCATATGGAAGTAGTGTGTGTGGCAATCATATGGAAGTATTATCTATTTATTTACTAACAGAGTCCTGGCTATAAGTACTCAAATGCATTTAAGAATGCAAAACTCAGCTGTTTCTTAAGGCTTTCCTGGGAAGGCTTTAAGTAACCTCAGCTCACATGGATTTGAAGATAGCAAGTCCATACATATGCGTATGACATTTGGGACCAGGCCCAGAACTTTGTGAGTCAGATGTCTCCAGTATATTAACGAGTGTTTCCTTTAGTGTAAAGAAATAATGTAATTGTTGCCTGCTCTTATAATCTGCACAACAACTATTTTTTACTTAAGACATTTGATAAAGACATAATTGGTATGGCTCCAAAAACCCTGTATGAAGCGAGACTTGAAGTTTTGTTACGGTCAAATTAATGTTTCCAAATGCAGATTTTTTTTGTAATGCCTCTGCCAATGCTTGCTCCAAAACACTTGTGGTTTTTTTTTTTTTTTTTTAGTTTTGCTTTTAATAGTCAAAGCTCATGAAGTGTTTGCGTTGGCTATAGTGGCGGCATTAGATGTAGCCAGTGAGAAGTTCCTTTGCATAGTGAATGTAGTAGAAAATATCATATCTGCCAGAAAAGTTGCAGTGGTTCAGCTGCTCCTTTTAACCATTAACTTATGTCCCTGTGGGCATCCAAAGGCAGCGGTGGGGAGCTGGAGTCCAAGCGTGAGGTGGACATCTGTGTCTGAAGGCACGATTCCCTGGTGAGAGGCAGGAGGCAAGCGAAGGCCTTCCCCATCAGCAGGAGCAGCGGCAGGGGAGGAATGTCACTGATGAATTTTGCAATCCCAACTCATGACATCAGGACAGCTGCAGGAATTTTGTTGTTGCTCTCAGCCCTGTCTTGATTCCAGGGCGAGCACGTGCCAGTTACATTTTGTCATGGGACGTGTTCCTACATCTATGTGGGATGACACACGTGGCCTGTCAGCGTGACAAAAATGCCTCCTCTTGAACAGTTAGCAAGTGCTGCCTTTGCAGTGCAGGAGGGTTGCCGCGAGGGCAATATGCTGAGCTTCAAGATGGCAAGTGGAGAGGGTTTTGCTCTTTTTGCTGATGTTATTGGCATCCATGGTTCCTAGTTCCCGTGGTCTTCTCCAGCTTTTTTGGTATCATTCATTTTTTTTCTAAAATATGTTTCCCAAAACTTTCAGAAAGGGTATGGTGGTCTCTGGTTGCTAAGAACTTTCAAGTGAATTCATACTACCGATCAGTTCATCTCATGGACACTAGTTCTTACCTTTTTAACCACTTTTCACCAGTTCACTGAGGAAAAAAAGGTGGTGTTAAGTGAATGCTTATACATATAAATAATTACTGATGGAATACGTTTTGGGGTTTTAGATCCTCCAGTTTGAAAGCTGTGCTTGCTAATGGATAAGTATGAGGTTGGATTCTTGTAATTATATTCCAAATCCAATAAATCCATTTTGCATTGCCAGCTCAGAATTAATCAGAATGAGAAAACTGTTTACCTGAGTTGAATGTAATGAGTTTGTGGGGGGGAAAAATCAGCATGTGTATACAGGGGTATTGGCAAGGTGTGGAGCAGATAGGGGCTGAATCGCAGCTGGTGGCTTTGGGCATGCAGTGGTGGTAGTGGTTTGTGGTATGCAAGGACAAATGTGTTTGCACAGGGGAGAGCAGAGGGGTCTCGAGTTGCCTTAACTCTCTGGTGCATCAGGGCTCCTGGGGACTTCATATCACTGTGGCACCATTAATGTCACTCTTTGGGTTTGATCTTGAGGTTCAGTCAGTGGCTATGTGAAACGTTCACAGTCCTTAGGGATAGTGATCATTATGTTTAGTCTTGCTTCAGAACAGTGAAGGGAATCATGTCAACAGTAAAGAGAAAGGTGTGTCTCCTTCTCTCTTTTTGTCTGAGGGTAACGACTTTTTTTTTTTTTTTTTTATCATCACCGTTTGACTCTGTGGGAAGTTGGCTCTTCTACAAAAGTGCTTGGAAAAAGGGGAGTAGGAGGAGGCCTCTGAGCGAATGAAGTGTGTTAGTCAAGGCACTTGTCCTGAATCTGTATCCTGTGAAGAACAGCGGGAACTGAATTCTCTTCCTGATTCATGTTCCTTCCAAAGTGTGATTTTATATTTTACACCCTTGGGAAAATAAATAAAGTAGCATAGATAAAGATGGTTTTTGACTTGATGAAGTGTGCTATTAGATCTCTAGACGTTTTGCAGTGGAAGCATTTTCTGTAGTTAATTGCCTTGAAGAAGGCCCTCTGTGGAGTGAAAAATATAAGGAATCATTTAGAAATGCACTTGTATGGCAAAAATATTTCTTTATTTTGCTAATCTTAGTCTTTCAAAGTATCCGCATGGTAGCACGCATGCAGTTCTGCTCTGTATAGGGTGGATGAACTCTTAGTGCTGCTGGGTAAGGTACAAATCACAGTTCTAATGCACTGATGTGTTTTGTCCTTGCCAACAAGATAAATACAAGCAATTTTTGTTCCAACACTATTGAGCAAACAGTGCTGTCTAACTGTAAATTGCTTGAAGGGGAGATCAATAAGGTGCATCCACTTTTAATAGACCATTCCGCAATGTGTGTGTTTATTTTTTTAAATATATATATAAAATTTGTGCATGGATGATAATTGTTCATTGTACTTCACAATATATTGGGTGTAACTAGTGCTATAGTTCAAGGGCACAACAAAGAAGGTCATGAGAATGAAAAGAAAATGGCAACTATGCATGGCAGAGGAATGCTTATTGGTTTACAGTGATTTGTAATTAATCTTAATAGAATGTTCCTGTCTATAAAATAGCCTGTCTTTTTTGAGTTGTTATGCAGTGACATTTACCTCTGAGCACCTTTAAAGCATCTTCTTTCTGTCCTTCCTTTATAAATAAAATTTAGAGAAAAAGAATTACCTGACACCGCTGCTTTCCTGTATGTTGTGGTACCATTTTATTGCATGCGTTTCTGTTGCAAATACAAAGTATCAAAACCATTTTTTTTTTTTTTCAAACTTGGTTTTATATCTAATGTTTCTTTTGGAACTAGCCTCATTCAACCATTGCTCCCAGAAAACACACAGAGATGTCTGTGTTTTTATGGATGCATGCAAATCTCATTGGAGCAAATTCTACTATTGTTTTATTTTGCTTGTTTGTTTTGTTCTGGCAGAACTTGCCATTGACTCTGGCAGCCTATTGAAAGCAAAACTGAGTTTCTGCTTAAAAATCAATTGCCTATATAATAATTAAAAAAAATTGTTAGTAATTGCAGGCTTGAAAGGGAGTGTTCTGGAGGCATTTTTCTGCCGATTGGGCATACAAGGCTGTTTCCAATTTACACATGCTGCATTTTTTGTCTTGCTAAAAATCTACTTTCCATCTATACTGATTGAAGCTCTCTTGTAGTATCTAGGGGTTTATGGAATCTGATGAAATGTATCTATTTTTTTTTTCCTTTCATGAGCTCAGTTTTCCCAGAAAAGTTTGCAATGACATTTGTGTCTCCATCTCGGAGCAGATGCAGGCAGTTAGATATGGCAAGAGCTTTCCCAAGGACCTAATGCCGCAATGCTTCCAGTCCCTGTCTCTCTTCTGTGCCAGGAGCAGAAGAGACATCAATGTAAGATGCTGGCACCGCTGCCCATCGTGTGCCCTGGCAGTATGTGGCACAGCAGGCTGAGCCCTTCCTCCTCTCTGCTTAGTCCTTGCCTTGGTGGCCTTGTTTGTGCTTTTAAGAGCAGTGTCTCAAAATAGATGTGCTGGTCTTGACCAATTACACCCGTGTGCTCGAAACAAACACATTTTTCCTCCAACATCTGTCACGCGTGTGTTTGCTGTCTTATTATCATTTCTTTCAAATGGTTTTATTACAAATCAGCTGATGAAAACTTTATTTTTTATTTCTTGCCTGCTTCAGAGCTGGGTACCTTTTGTACAGTATCCTAGGGGACTAAGTCACTGTGTGTTAGTTGTGTGGTTGTAACCATAGAATAAGGCACCAGGAGAACAGGGAGGGCTGATGGTCTCAGTCTCAAAGAGCGTGTGGAAGAAATGCAAAGGAAAAGTTTCTGCACTGGAGCGAGAGGCTTGTGATTAAAGGGAGTTCAAGACCCCTGAAATCCAGATTTGCAGGCGAATTAGATGTCTTTAGCTGAGTAAAGACTACTGTCTCATCCAGTCAGTACATTGTGGTAGCTTCAGTTTAGTAGGAGCATTTGAATGGTGCATTAAATAAGAACACACTATTGCAGACTGGCCAAAGGATGGCTACAGATATTCTCTTCCATGATGTTTTATTTGAAGAGATTTCAAAAGAGTGATGGATAGAGATTTCTTCTTTTGAGTGTTATTCTCAGTCTATGTCTTTTTCATGTTGTTGCAAACACTCCATGGTTACCTTCCAAATTCACAACAGCAGCGATGGGAAAATGCTTGCAGCTGTGTTAAAACTAGCCTTCACAAGGTGCCCTTTTGTTTCACTGTTTAATGTTGCATTACATTTGTTTTATTCTTAATTTTGCTGTCAGTTAACTCTTCTCCTACGTGTTTCTACAAAAGTATATTGCTGGTCTCATGGCTGTTATGGTATTTTGTCTTGTGCCTTCTTCCTCTATTTTTGGAACAATATATTGAAATGACTTGGAATTACCAAGTCTTGTGGGAGCATAGTTATTAAACTATGGCCCATATTCTTCATTCAGGATTGAATGAAAAAAAACAGATGGGGTCAATTTACACATGAATAAAAAATTAAGCAATAAATGAACAGGAAATAACCACTATACTTATACTGCCTTTTGCTAATTTCTGATGTTTTTTCCCCCCTTGCCATTTATTCCCCTGCGGTATTAAGTCTGTTTCAAGTTGTTTGTTTTTTTTGTTTGTTTGTTTTGTTTTTCTTTTCCCCCCAAGTTCTCTTTCTGTTGAAGTCATTGACTTTTGAGTCACCATGGGTAGAGGTACATAAGACCATGCCACTTCTAGATTGATGGACAAAATGTTTTGGACAGTCCTTATAAAAGATATGGAAAATAAACTGCAGGGGGAGAGAGATCATTTAAAAAAAAAAATACGTATGAGATTTAGTTCCATTCTCAAGTACTTTCTGGTCTGTTCCTGCATGGATTGCTCAGCTGTTACAGAGCCGTTACTCCCAAACCTGGCAAACCTGGTAGCTAACACACACACACACACACACACACACACACACAAAAAAAAAAAAAAAAAAAAAAAGGAATTTATCCTGCACCAAAGAGCTGGAGAAATCACAGGTTGGAAAAATCTTTTCTCTAATTACAGTCTTGGTGCTCATTTCTACTAGGAAACAGGGATGAACTGCTCAGTTTTGGATTAACTCTGTTTTCCTTTTAGCACTTTCTGCTCAAGGGATACTTACAGAGCAAGTGAAATCTTCTGAAATTTGTCCTAACCACCTGAAGATAGCACTTTCAAATACAAGTGGACCTTACATATTTTTACTTCGATTTTTAGCCTAAAATTCCAAATGGAAAAAGCATCATTTTTATGTTAACTTCTTAATTTTTTTCTTCAGTGCTGCTTTGCAGGTGGGAAAGGCCACCAGGTTTCTTAAATATGGCCTCCTCAAAGGAACTTGGTTTAGTGCTCCATAGTAAAACAGTGCTCTGGAGCACTGGAGGAGGAGAGAAGAAAGGGATTTTTCTAAGACAGTTATCTTTCTCTTGTGTTTTGTGAAACTATAATACTGCTGTAATTAGAGGATCCTGTTGTAAAATACAGGATATTTCACAACATTTATAAATACTGTGCATGTAAATGTATTTGCATTTTGCAATAAAGAGGGAGACCTTCACCAAAACCTGGCTCAAACTCTGCCGCTCAGGTGGTTCACTAATTCCAATACACAGAAGGAGAGTCCTAGAAGTTGAAAACTGTGGCTACATATCACATGCCCTTGTTGCTTCAGGTGTTCTACAGCAATGAGGTTGTGTTTTCAAATTGAAAACAATTGGTTTGGGAGTATGGAGGGAACTCCTCCCAGGATAAGCCTTCAAACCACCTGGTGGTGTTCTGTGAATCTCTAGCAGTCTACTTGGGCAAAATATGTGCTTTTACTTTCTTGAGGCTAAACATTGTCTTTTAAAGATCATGCAAAGAAATGACATAGTTTGAAAAAGTGGTACAGAAAAGAGATAGTTGATGTTTATGTTGTGCCTTACGTTTGAGGCCTAGCACAACACTAATGATTACAGATTGCTTCATTAATTAAACAGAATTACTTAACAGTTTTTGCTCAACTGAGGTAGAGATGCAAATGATTTTACTGTACCAGTTGAGATAGGAGGTTCTCTAAGAGAATCCTCAGAAAGGGATTTTACCTATTGTTTTATTTTTCACAATACTTTTGAGCAAAACCCCTACCGGAACTCCAGAGTTAGAGGTCTGGAAATAAGGCAAATGTGTCCATGGTGTAGAGGACCATGTATACTACGGTCCTCTGTTCCCATGCAGGCAGTGCTGCCTTGCTGTGAACAAACAGAGCCCATGGTGGACCATGGTGTGTGGTGCTCCACCATGTAGCACCCAGGAAACTCTCAGCTTCCCACGGTTGGCATTCCCAATGTGTGCTCACTGTCCTCAGAAGAAGTGGTGCAGTTGGCATGTCCTGCCACCAAGAAGGAAGAAGTGTGGTAGGGCATCCCCTGTGGGGGATCCAGCTGTGCGTATGCCCTCGGCATGCTCTTGTTGACCCATTTGGCAGGCAGAAATGGTCAGGTTTCTTGTAGGCAGCTTATGAGAAAGGATGGGAAGGGCAGGGGCCAGCTTCATTATTCCATGGTTATTCCATGGTTAATTTATACAGCCTGGTGAGTGTACTGAGTGATTTCTGTCTTTTACTGTTGTGGCTGAGTGCTAAGGTAAATCTCACTTCAGTGCTCACATCCATTTTCAGATTTTTTTTTTTTTTTTTTTTTTAAGGATTATGTAATTCCAGTATTAGTTGGCTCTTTGCCTGATCAGATATCGGCTGTTTTTCCTACAGCTGCCATGAAGATGGATTAAAAGCATCAAGTCAAAATAAATGTCAGGTGATCTGCTTAATCTGTCACATGCCCATGGTGGTTCTGAGTGCGGTGTGCCCTCCTGTGGGATGCCAGACATGGGTGCTCCAGGAGCTGCAGCTTTCTGTTGCTGGTATGACCTGTTGTTTCACAGTGAATTTGTACATGGTATGGAGACTGTACACAGACCTTGCTTTTCATAGGGTAGCATTGTCTGATGATCTACAGTCTTGTAGTTTATTTTTAGCCTGGCATCAATCTTTTTATGTGAACTGACACTGTATCTTTTTTAGCTGTTACTGCATTTTGTGTTTCATTTCTACACATCTGGCTCTGGTATTTCTGCTTTAAAATGCATTTGAGAGCAGGTATGTTGTGGATCTTGAAGGGAAAATAAGTTGCTGAAATATTGCCTGGCTCCTTCTCTTGTAATCCTGTGAAATTTTGTGGCAAGTTGGGTCTTGAGTGAGGTCTAAATAACTAGGCCTGGGTGGGGTTATTCTCTGCCTTGACTTCAGAAGTAATATGAGTTTTCTGTGAAGTGTCAAGTGATTTTTTTTTTTTCTTACTACTTTGATGGGGTTTTGACTCACTCAAGGAGAACCAGCCCTACAAACTAGCCACTTCTTGACAATCTTAATTTATCCTATGAAAAATGCATTCTGCATTGGCATAGTAAAAAAAAAAAAAAAAATTAAAAAAATCTGAATTAGGCTTTGTTTCACAGGTGGTTGTACTCTTTTGTGATGTGAAGTATTTGACTTTGTTTTTTTTCTTTGCTCCTTTAAAAAAAAAATAAATAAAGTCGAGAAGAGAAAGCCTGTTGCCTCTCATCTTCTGTTTTGTGACCTCGACATAGAATCCTTAAGGTTGGAGAGGACCTCTAGAGATCATCTAGTCCAACCCCCCTGCACATGCAGGGTCACCTAGAGGACGTGGCACAGGGCTGCGTCCAAGCGGGCCTTGGAGATCTCCAGAGACGGAGACTCCACAACCTCTCTTGGCAGTCTGTTCCAGTGCTCCCTCACTGCTAATAAATTTTTCCTTAAGTTCCTGCAGAACATTTGGCATCTCAGTTTGTGGCTGTTTCCTCTAGTTCTGTCGGTGGCCCCCACTGGAAAGAGGCCTCCCCCTCTTCCCTGCTGTCCCCTGCACGCATCTGCCCTGAAACATTGCCTTGAGCCACCATTGTCCATGGGAACATCTCCTGTGTGCATGGTGGACGCTGTAGTCATAAACCTGTTTCAGGTGGGCCCTCTTCAACAGTGCTGCTTGTCATAACTGCTTCCTGTGTTTTACTGGAGGTAACTGGTGCTTCAAAAGAAGGCCAGAAGACTCTGCAATCTGATGATAGTGTTGCCACCTTCGGTAGAGTGCCTTCAAAGTATCCCCCCCAAAAGACCTCTGTGAGGTCTAACTGAGAACACATTCACCTGTGCCATGGAGCCATCTGAGTGTTAAGTGTCTCAGGGGGTTAGTATCCACTTGGAGTTGCCTTTTCCTTCTTTTTAGAGGGACCTGCAAATCATAAAGGAGTTATGCAATGATCTTTAGCCCTCAGTTGATGCCATTTTAGCTGGCTGCATTTCACCTTAATGGCAGATGAGGAAGTGTCCTGCAGTACTTTCAGTCTGTGAGCTCAGGAGACGGTAGGATTTGGGTAGATGTCTATCTTGCTCTTAGGAGAGGGATGTATCTCCTGTTAAGGACACTGTTTTATGGAAAGTGCTTCAGTGAATGGTGAGATTTTTTTCATCTGGAAAAGACAGAAAACTAAGGTCACTTCTCCAGTCAAAGGAAATATACTTTTCTGTTATATTTAAGAAAAAGTCTTACTGAGATTTCAGTCTTCATTTAACTCATTATTTGTGTATGGTCTGACACGTGCTCAACCAATACTAATTTTGCTGCCAGCTGGGCAGCTCTAAATCCCTGTATTCCCAGTGCAGAAAACACACCTCTGTAGGTATGCACTTCCTTCACATGTTAGTGCCCTAAGTCTCTGCCATTTCCAAAGGGATCACTGTGCCTTTGGTGGAGAGCAGGCTATCAAAATCCCCACTCAGCTGCCATCCTTTATTTCCAATAACTGTATTTCCAAAAAATATACTACGTGTGTTTCCTGAGTTTTTGTCTCTCAAATGCCACTGACTGTTTGTATGTTTATGTACATTAAATTTAGATGAAATAAGGCATACCACTGTCTGTGTTGTATTGGGTCAGAGAGCATAATTGGCTCAATCTGTAAAGCATAAATGAAAAATACAAATATTGTAACAAGTGAGCAGTTGCTGCATTTACTCTTCTTGCTGCCTCTACTATCCTTGAAGGGCATGGGGAGGGAGATTTGACTGGAAGGGAAGGCGGGGGAGGAGAGATGGTATGTAGAGAGGATGAGAAAAAGCGTTCAAATGACACATCCTGGGAGAATCCGTTTCAATGGTGAAGATTTACAAAGTTTTGTTCTCCTCCATGGCAACTCGGGTACACAGATGAAACATGCCATTGGAGTAAAATAGGGCAGGTGAGCCCTGTGCCAAGGCTGAGGGAGAGAGCAAGCTGGGAGGGGGTGGGTGAAACGGGGAGGTTTGTGGAACCTCGATTAGCTGTAAATCAGCAGCAGGCCCCACACAGGAGTTACAGGCAGTTTGATGCCCAACATGGGCTTCCGTTTGGAGATTTTCATTTGCAAAAAGATAGATGGTTACTGATTATATTTTTTTTTTTTTGGATGAAATCTTTGTAACACTGGATTAAAGCAAAATAGATCATTATTTGGTAATTTTAATTAAGAACTGCAGCTCATGGCTTTACTTCCCTTTGGTATGACGAATATGTCCAGGAGATACTGCTCTGTGTTGATTTGCTGCTCATTTTCCAGCAGGGTCTAAGATTTGTCTTTGATTTCAAAGCTTCTTTTCATTCCTGTATCTTTATTTTTTCACGGTGTGTCCTGACTTGTTTTTGCTGTGCTAGCACTGAACGCCCTGGCCGATAGCCTGGACAGTGTTATGCCAGAAACCACACTGAAACATTCATGTAAATATGGTGCTTAAGGGTCTTTTCGAGCAACACCAAAAGTCTTGGATTGTTTCTTGTACTTCATGATTGACAGAGCCTCCCTCAAAATGAAGCTACCATGTGAGGTCACCCTGCGAGAGCACAGACTTCTCATGGCACCTTAGTGTGTTCTCATCTCAGTATAATTTGTGAGCTTGTCCACTCAATAAATGCCATTATCTTAACCCAGCAGGTCTATCCACATGGACAGATTAATGACAAATTGTCTGGTTTTGTTTGGTTTCACAGCTAAGTGTGGGAATTAAAAAAAAAAAAAAAAAAAAAAAAAAAAAAAAAAAAAGATGAGCAGGCTTCTTAAAACCTTCTGCATTGAAGCTTTGTGTCCCCTGTGGCTAGCAAATGCCCATGAACTCAAGTGGGAAAATACTACTCTCCGTGAAGCCACGGGAGCCTGTGGATTAGTGCTGCTGAAGGAAGAACTGATGTGTGAAACTGCTTACGTAAAACCGGGCCTCCCTCTGCTATCTGAGGGCGAGGCAATGGGGAGGAGGCGAGTGCTCCTTAGGCTGATTCCTGGGGTGGATTACCCACTGTGTTTACCGTCTTCTCCCGCGTATTTGCTTTGCAGCCTGTGTGCGTGTGTGTGCAGTTTTGTCCTTTAGCACAGTGGGTATGAAAAGGGTAACTGCTCATGAGCTGGCCTCAAAGCTCTTCATTAGGTTCCTGGAATAACTGACTCCTTTTAGAGTCAAGTTCCAATGAGGGGAAAAAAAAAAAAACACTAAAAAAATCTTTTTTTTTTAATGTATTTTTTTCTCTTCTTTGAACTCATTAGAATTCAAAAGATGGTTCCCTCTTTTCCTGGAATGTATTGAGGCCCTTAGCTTATGAGAGATGTGCCCTCCTTGCTCAATTCAGTAGCAAGTGCAGAGACTAAGGCTGCTTTAAGGAAGCGAGCAGGTGCTGATGAAGGGAGTGAGGAGGGAGATGGTGGTTAAAGGAGGATTGGGTCAGGGAGCGGCGCTTCTGCCAGGCTCTGCAAAGGGGTTATCCTTGCTGAGTCTACGCTGCGTCCAAGCGGGCTCAGGCTTATTATTCTGGGACCAGCCACCTGCTCTGCTCCTTAGTGTGTTGGAGTTAGCCGTGTTAATCCAGAATATGAATGTTTTGTGAGATTGGTGAATGGGCTGCCTTGTTTACCTAAGTTTTTTGTACCCTTTGTACATACTTGGGGCAAAGTTCTTTGAGGCAGCAGATCAGCAGGGTGTCTTCGCTGCTCCGTTCCAGCAGGCACGCTTCTCGTGGGTGAGTAGCATTGTCTTTTTATAGTTGCAGTGTATTTCCGAGCAGTTAATTTTTAGCTGAATGAGACTAAGAGCAGTTGTACACGAGAGGGGCAAAATCGCTACAGCTTACAGAAGGAGGCACTCTGCCTACTAAGTGCTTCATCTCAACCACTTTGCTTTTCTTCCAAGTCCCTTAGCAATACTCTTCCTTACAAGAAAGCAAACAGGCTCTTTTTATTTTTTAATCCGAAGCAATATCATTCTTTTCAGTTCTCTCTTTGGTCAGCTTCCGTCGGATTTACAGAAGCTTGGATGCTATAAATAGTAGGAACATTTCAAAGGACAGGCTGATCTCAGCCCCTTTGTTTCCTACTTGACCAGGAAGGACACGTTACCTCCCATGCTATGGCTTATTCAGACAGTGCCGCGTGGTTGGGGAACTGTCCAGCATCTCCCTGTGACCGGAAAGGTAGCAGCACTCGCTTGTGGCCAGGCAGAATCAACAGTCCTGTTAACAGTGACCATGGAAAAACAATAATTATTTCAGCCTCTTCCTGTCCTTAAGAGTGAATGGGTCGAGCGAGAGAATGCACGAGCTCGTTTCCATGAGAAAACCATCCGTGTTAGTCCCAGCTGCTGGTTCCATCTGCGCACAGCGCAACTCTGGCCAAGGAGGGCTCGTCTGCGGCACTCAGTGACCCGAGAGAGGCAGGGATTCAAGGGTGACTCACATTTGGGGAGGAAAGTGAAAGCAGCAGGGCCGATTCATTCGGCAGAGCTGCAATCCAGTGGCATTGTCAGTATTAGTGTAATAGATGGAGGTAACTTGCCCGCCCTCCTGACTCACTTTCATAGCGAGTGGATTGGGAGCACCACAGCATGATGGATTGCATTTTCCCTAAGAATTTTCCTCCTTATTTGGAGAAATTCACTGGATTCTGGCTATAGATTAGCTTTTGGATTGTGCTCTGCACAATGTGTTGCACTTGGATGCTGCAATTTTATCTCCTTGCTCTTCTTCCAGCAAATGTACAAAACTTTCAAACTCTCAATGCCAATATTTGCAACAGAAGACAGCATACAATTACATTTGCATGCATATTTTTAAGTTTGTTTTCTGGTGCGTGTTAATAAGAAGAAAAACTTCATTTACTAATATTGGTCAAGGCCAAATAGAAGATGCTGTCCATGTTTCCAAACCCATTATTTAATTGTTAGCACTGTCAGCTTATTACACTTGACAATTTCTTTCAAGTCCAATGTCCTGGCAGAGTGTTTTGATAAAGATTTTAAAAAATAAACAAATCCAAACCCTGCCACGGCCACCCAAAATGCTGGATTTATTCTTCCTGCTTGTGGAGGATGTTTTGAAATAGGACATCTATGCTTCCTATAGCTTAAGAATGTAAATAAGTACAACTATATCCACATTCATTATCATGTATTTATTTTTATAAATCTCCTTTCTGGAAGCCTGTTTACTTTAAGATTTCTGCACCCATGGAACTGTACTGGTCTTTATTCAAAGGTGTAGGTGGGTTTGGGGTTTCTTTTTGTTGCTGATGAAGCCTAACCAACTCTTAATAACAGATGCGCATGTAATAACTTTTTTTTTTTTTTAATCTATATAATAGCTGTAGGTTTCTTTTTAACAAGTTTGAAATTTCTCAATAAGAAATCAGATTTATTTAATTATAGCTGGATTAGGCACAGGAGAGCCTATTGTGGAGCATGCTTGGAGGTGAGATTTTTGTCATTCCTGCTAGTGGTACCGAGCAGCAGGTGAAGCAGAGCTGGAGCAGAGTCTCCTCCAGACAAGTGCTTGCCTCAATGCTACGGGAGTGCGAATGCCTTGGCAAACTCGCTTTTTGCACTGCTTTGCAAATGGCTCCCCTTTTCCCTTACATTGCTTATGGCCTGAAGTTGGTATCAGATCTAAATGTGCTCTATTAATTCCATTACACACGTTAGAAGATAAGCACGCCAGGATGGAGATGGCTGAAGAGGGGAAATTGTTACTAAGGCAGTCAAGCCTGGTGTTGGACTCGTTATTTTCCCGTTTTTTTGGCCAGCTCCAGGACTGCATAGAAGAGAGCAGGACTTGGCAGCCAGTCAAGGGTAATGTGCCAGACTGTATTTTCCTTTCCCAAATTAAGCATGCTAGTAGCGTGTCTGTGAGAGGTAGCGGTGGCTCCTGGCTCTTGCTGAGTTTGGAAATCACTGGAAATCAGGAGGTATTGCGTGCCAGTCAAAACTGGCCTTAGTACCGCAGCATGCCGGCTTCGTTTAGAGCATCCTGGAAATGATGGAGAGGCCTGCACAAAGGCTACTCTTAAAGAGGTTTTATGTTGCCTCTTTTCAGACTTCTTGTCCATTGCCTGGGAAGTTTTAAGTAATTCCTATAGTTGCACACTAAAGTAAGTGTGCAGACATTATGTACACCTCTTTCTTGACCCACCCAGGTAGTTGCTCAGTGAGCAAGTACTGTGGTTTCCTCTGAGTCTGGCAGCAGACTGGCTCGTAGGACGCTGCAGAGGTGCTTTGCTCCCAGCCCCTTCCAAATCCACATCCTGAATCCTTTTCGCTCTGACGTGCTTATGCTTTTCAGCCTGCTTAAAATTTGTGGTCTTTTAAACAATTTTCTGTAGCGGAGCTGCAAGCCTCCAGAGCCATCTCCAGACTAACATGGTGCCACCCACAGTCCATCCTCCCATCCCTTTCGGCAATACTGGCAGGTTGCGATGGCCAAATTCATGCGACCAGTGCAGCTGCTCCTGGGACTCTTGGCTGCTTGCAGATAAATAGGGGAGCTGGGATCTGAATCGCGGCCGCCAGCCCAGACCTCTAATCACTTTGGCTGTGAGCTGTGTTCCTTCGCTGCTTCTGTCCCTGTTTAAACCTGTGGTGACCAGAAGCAGTTGGACGGACACTACTGCTGTCCTGTTGCTAACGGGGACACGTGCACAGATTGATGCTGCAGCGCTGATCGCCGTGCTTGGGCCAGTCCTGAATTGGGTGGATAAAGCACGTTTTGATCTCTGCTGCGCAGCCAGTTACAGTCTGTCCCCTAAACCTTTTCTGTTTTTTTTTTTTTTTTTTTTTTTTTCATTTTGCTTTCACTTTACTGCTGCAGCAGACGTTGGTGGCCGTCATTGATTTGCAGCTGGTTTCCTTTTATTCCAATTACATGTATAAATTAGCAGCAGTGGTAAGTGTGAATAGTGAGATCATGTGAATTCTTGCAGCATGGGAACTCACTGAGCACTTTTCAGGTTAACAAAGCAGAGTCTGATTGCTATTTTTGTAAGCGCTCTTCCATCCGTTCCCATGTTCTGCCCTCAAACCCTCTGAAGTTTAATCCAAGCAGAAGCTACTTCTTTTAAAGCTACCTCTGAAGTTCTGGGTTATCTTTATCCATGTAAACTTTGTCAGGCTCTTCAATAGCTTTCCACAAATAAACAAAGGAATCAAATTCTGCTCAATTTACAAGTAGGTCAACCTCATTGATTTCAGTGGGCCTGTAGCAGACATAAGTCAGCGGAATATTTGGTCCGTGTTTTGCTAAGTTGTTGGCAGAAGGCAAATTTGTGTAAACTCAGGGAGCAGGGACTGTCCTTACATGAGAAGAATAACACTTTGTACAGCGGTCCTTAATTCCATTTTCTCAGTGATGCTGTAATAACAAAAATGCAAGCCCCAGTTACCGGCACTTAACAAGATAACCTCATCCATATTTCTTCACACAGATGGAAGTAGAAGATATATTTAGAATAAAGTGGGTTTATAATCAGCACCATTTCCCCCACTATCACCACACACAAACACAGCATTGCTGTTGTAGAAATATTTGAGGCAACATGTGCAACTTATTCTCACTGGATTTGGTAACTGCTCAGCAACACGGTGGGAACAGCTCAGAGGCAATTCCACCATGACTGCCTATGGACACTTACATGTCCCCTCTCTAGGAGTAGCCTCCTTGTCTACCCAACTTCAGCTTTGTAAGACCATTTGAACACTTGTGATCTGAAAGAGAGAGAATTAACAAGCAAGAAGAAAAAAAAAAAAGTCAAAGATCCTCTTCTCTTTTCATACCCTTGGATGCCCTCCTGTAGATGAAGTCACCAAAAGATGAGTGAGCTGTGGAAATTTCTGAGTTAAAATTCACAAAACTTCATTTTTTTTCCTCTGTCTGCCCAGAACCACAAAAGAGGCTTGGAGAGGCCCTCTGTGATCGTGGTAGCTGCTGGGAATGTTTTGGGAGCCAACAACACTGATGAGAATCCTAAACCAGCCCTTTTTTTTCCCATAAAATCTACTTAGGTGTTGAAGTTACTCAGGCTGAAGGTAATTTCTGCCATTTTTCTCCTCAGCAACTTGGGGAGTAGGAGAAGATGTATACAAGTCAGAAATAGTCCTGTGGGCTTAAACAAAGACATTCTGGACCTTTTGAATGCTTTCCATACATCCTCACCCCCTCCACTCCCCAAACAGCTAAACAGTAATTGATTTTTTTTTTCTCCCATTTATACTTTCCCCCTTGCCTAAAAGAAGGCCAAAAACGAAGGCCAAAATTTGCATGGTTTACAGCCCATGGCCTGTTAGTGCCCTGATGGGTGTATTCTCATATGCTATAGCTGAAGTCCCTCCACCCCAAAATTGCAAAACATAGTACTTTGGAAAACATAGTACTTTGGAGTCCCTCTCCCTCTCACCCCCAACAGTTTAGCTTGACTAAATAATACTAAGCTAAACTCCATGCAAATGAACTGACCATCAAAAGCAGTTCTTGCTGATGTGAAAAGGCCATTAAATTAGGTCCTGCAGCTTCCAAATGCCTGTGTTCTCAATATGCTGCTGCATAGCCTTTCTTCAGAAGGCAAGTAAGCGTATTACGTGCTAATCCCAATTAAACTCAAAATATCCCTGGGTGTTTACCACTGTTACCCTCTTTTTCATTCTTAATTGCATTGTAGCTGAATAATTCTGTATCCACACTGGATTATTCATGAATAGCATATTGAGTTGTACCATTTTTGCTTCACAACAGGGATCTGCTTTTATATGACTGGTGTAGTCTGAAGTAGGGAACTAATCTATGTATTTCAAGTGATTAAGTTGGTGATGAACCAAATAACAAGGGTTCTTCGGTGCTTTTTCCCCCTCTCTTCTTTCCGTAAAGCATGTGGTTTCCCAGTGAGGTACACAGCTTGTAGAACAAAAGCACTGTTAACAAGATCCGTGACCTATCAATATTGATTTTGCAGATTGTTTGAACATCTAC
Organism: Tinamus guttatus; assembly: GCF_059628265.1. Taxonomy (NCBI): domain Eukaryota; kingdom Metazoa; phylum Chordata; class Aves; order Tinamiformes; family Tinamidae; genus Tinamus; species Tinamus guttatus. The sequence goes on from NW_028288638.1 coordinate 1,965,951, forward strand.
TTATGTCACATGTATATTATGTACCTATGTACGCTGATGCTTTGCAGAGAGAAATAGCAAATTTGTGTAAGATGGGGTCAAATTCTTTTGGCTCCACTAATACCAATGGATGGCAGAGAGAGTGGAATATGGGGGAGAAAAGGACCTTTTTTGTTTGTTTGTTTAGTTTTGTTTGATTGTTTGGCTTGTTAAACCTTTAGACCACAAGTTTAGCTACTGGCTGGTCAGGCTGTCCAGCCTATGGTGGATGCCATTAGCATCGTGCTTAGCAGTGTTCATTACTGCTGCCTTGTGGGGGGGCATAGGAGTGATCCTTGCTCCCCAAATCAGGTCCTTCTAGCCCTGCAATGGGGCACAGCCCGGGAAGCTTCTGCCACATCTTTCGTGTTTTTTGTGGAGATGAACAGAATTTTGGTTTCGGCATCTATTATGATCTGCCAGGTTTTACATATGGGATTTTTTTTTTCACACCTCCTCCCACCGCCACCTTGCTAGTACATGTAACTTCTAAAGAAATATTTGAAAGACTTGTTACCCTATGGAATTGGGAGGATGATTGCATGTAGCAAGTCCTCGGCATAGAAACTGTGGGTATTTTTGTCAAGTTGGCTGTTGGCCATTTGCATGGATGCGTCTTCAGCAGCACTAATTAGCAGCACACGTTGGACAGGGAAAGCAGGCACATCCGTGAGCGGTGCATGGACTTTGAGGAGCAGAAACTGCTAGTGCCGTGGTTAGCGATACTAAAACAACACCTATTAGATTTGTCATTTATGGATAAGGCTAAGCAATTCTCGTAAGCAGGCTTGCAATCAAAACTCTCAAGGCTCTTGCATATCTCGGTGCACTTCGGGTTTGGAGGGGTTTTGCTCATTCTTGATTTCTAACTCCTTAGAAGATTCTTCATCCGGTGCAGTGTGCAACTGGTGTTAAGGATCCCCTTTCCAACTCGGTTGCTTTCCCATACTGAACTAGGCTTTGCTTGAGCTTCTAAAACCCCCTTGTGATGGGACCACTGGTGAGTAGTGCCCCAGAGAGGCTCTCGACATAGAGTGGCTTTGGCTTTATCTGGAGGGAGTGTTTGTCCCCACCCAGCTCCAAAGCAAATGCAGTGAAATTAAAAGGGCAAGGCAATGTGTGCTGCACGGTGGTATAAAATCAAAAGTTTCTAACAGTGACTTATTTGGAGTCATCTGACTTTTTTTTTTTTTTTTTGGTTAATGTTAGCCCTTAATCCAGATTCTTCTGCTTCCCTTCTGCACCTCATCATCCCCATTAGATAAGTACTTTTCTTAGAAAATTCTTGCTACTCTTCATTCAGAAATTGCTCTAGGTTTCCCCTTTTAATGAGTGTTCCTTCTGACCGAGTTGAGGAAACCTTTGCTTCCTACCCAAGGCAACCCTGGGTAACCCTGCAGCAGCTGTTCACACGGAAAGGCTGGGATTTTCTCAGTAAAAGCTGAAAGGCACATGCAGGAAAACTTTTTTTTTTTTTTTTTCTTCTGACTAACAAAAACCCACTGGGGAGCTGGAAAAATTCCCATTCAGTTTAATTATGGTGGTCTAATGAATTGCAGAAGTTAAAAGAAGAGGAAGAGTTCTTTAAGCGAATCTCAACTCTGATTTGTTTTTTAGATCACTCTTTCTGTGGCCTAAGCAGTCAAAAAGAGAAACCTCTCTTCAATGAGAGATGTGGAGAGGCTTATCAGTGTATATTACTCCACTGAGCTTCAACCAAAATTAATCAGAAGCATCCAGGGGAGACTGCTTATATGGAACAGACAGTCTTAGTTTAAAATGTATATGGATATAGTGTATGAAAACTTCACATGGACAGTAGAGTTTAAGATACTGATAGTACATGAAATGCCATTAGAGTTTATTGTATATGTTTGTTTAAGAATGTGTTTGTTTCAAAGAGTGTTTTTGCCATGTGCCAGTCTGGCATAGGAAATGCTCCTGCTTGGCCACCGTTCCCTCATTCATATCCTTGTACTTTAGTTCCCCTCCACCACACTGTGCCTACACAACTGTTTGTAAGGCTATGCTAGAAATCAGGTCACTGGTCATTTTCTCAGTATTTGCTCTGTGTTTTAAATAATAATAGTTTTCTTTCTGGAGAATGGCAATGGGCTAGAGTATAGACAAGTCTGGGGTTTTCTTTTATGTGTCATCAGCACCCAAATAAGCAAGAACCAAAAGCCTCAGAGGCTTTGCAGATTCCAGCAGTGAAACATCAGGGTGCTGGCTGGAGTTTGGGGAAGGTTTGCTGCTGGAAACCAATTATTTTCATTCCTTTGGTAGCCCAGAACTGCCCTTTTCTCCCTGTTTTTCTCTCCCCTATACTCCTGTTATAGGCATATAATGTGCCCCGTCTTTTTTCTCTCTCTATCTGCACAAGTGTATCAGCTTACAGAACTGAGCAAACTAACAAAACAAGCACAGAGAGATGTAAGCAATATTTATTTATTAAATAAATGTAAGAAATATTTTGTTTCTCTTTTTCCCTCTGTCTTTGCTGTCGCTGCTACACATGCTCCTGGTGGATGGAGAGATTTGAGTTTCCCAGTATCCTGTGACCTATTTATGGAATTGGAGTGGCTTATAGTTGCAATCCATCATAAAGAGGGATTTTTAATATCCCAAAGAACATGATGACTAATACAATGGAATTTATATAATAGCAGTTGCTTACACCTGCAATACATTACTCTTGTCTAGGGGTAGTGTTTCTGCACTACTTTACAGTGTGTTTGTCCTGCTCTCTCCCTTGCAAGTGTCCTTTGACAGTACCTAGCATTTATCCCATATCATCTGCTTGCTGATTAGGCATAGCTATAGGGACACATTAATACACCTTTTTAGAAACACAGCCAACAGTTTTTGATGTTAAATATGACTTCTGTGGAGAAAGATTGTCTCTGTATATTTGACTTGGTTTTGTAAAAAAATAAATAAAGGCGCAGTTTGAATGGCTGCTCGTAAAACATGCCCTTTTCACTTATAATTTTGTAATAACTGTAGTATCCATAGCAGCTCCTGTAAGGAGCATTGAGGATAGCTAAGTGATGTAAGAGTAAATTTAATAAAAGGCTAATAGTGCAGTTTGCAGAAGTGCTAGTTATATATTGCACTTCTGGCTAAGGTTACCATGAGTTCTGCAGGGCTGCTTTGCCATGCAGGATATCAGTTGGTGCCCTTGCTGCTAAGAACACATCAGAGCCAAATTTTCTTCAGGATTCTCCTATTTTAACTTTTACTTCATTGCTAGCAACAACTTTATTAGCATTGACAGTAGAAAGTGCATAAGAGAGAAGTAGGCTTCCTTCACCACAAAATGAGGCAGGGTGTCATTCATCGGCATCACACCTTCACTGGGATCCTTCTGGTACAAATACCAGGAGTGTTATTTTTGGCATCGCTGTGGCACTTTTATGTAAAGCAAATACACAAAAGCCTTCCGTAACACCTGAGTAGCTTCATCTTCAACCTTGCCTGTAACTGAGACAAGCAAGGGGGAAGGAAACGGCCAAATGCTGAGATTGGTGTGCGTTTTCACCTGTTCTTCACCTCTCTGGTATGAAGGAATGCCATCTCGGAGCATGTAGTAGTTTTTTGCTTTACAGGGCCTCGTGGCTGCAGGCACCTGCTTTTATTTCAGTGTGTTTCAGATCTACCATTCCTCTTCCTTCAGAAGCAGTTGAGGCTAGAAAAACCAGACACCCTCCTTCACTCAGATTTAAAATCTCTCAGCGTGTTAATGCCTGGGGAGCCTTTCCAACCCCTTAAAAGGGTTATTGGCAGCACCTTGGCCCATGCGGATCCGTGCAGTGCCATGGACTCCTCCGTGGTGCTTGGCCAGTGTGTGCCAGCTGAAGGACTGGCGGGAAGTACAAATGCTTTCTCATACCTCATTTCACCTTGTGTCCAAAAGAAGGTTTTAATTTGCAAGTGGAAACCTCCTGGATGAAGGGAGGCGCTATGAAGCGATGCTCTCAGTGCTGCGTGCAAGTTGTGGTGTGGCTTTTTTCAAGGAGAACTAGGCGAGGCTCCTTGCATTGCTGTCACCAACCACTGACGAGGTCCTCCAGGGGTTACGAGACTCCTGCTTGGCGGTTTTGCCCAGGTCCCAGTGATTTACACCCTGGCCAGTATTATGAAAGAGCAAAGTTCTAGCTGTCCCTCATTATGGTCTCAGCAGAGCCAAGGTTTAGGATTTTGGGATTCAAATAAAGCTCCATTAGCATCTGTTTTGGCTTCTGCCTTTCTTCCTTTGGCTCAAATTCTGAGTCTGGGAGGAAAAACCCTCGTGTACAGAGCCTGTCCCTTCCCCTCAACATGGGGCAGATGCACTGCTGGCTGTACAGCAGCAGGATCAGAGACAGACTGACAGACAGGCCACAGGACTAAATTTGGTCATTGGCTTCTCATGCAGCATCAGCCAGCTCTACATGAGGTAAAATGTGAGGTTGAGTGCTGCAGGGATGAAGGGCATTTTAAAATCATAGATATAGCAGGCAGATGAAATGGTATTAAATGCTTCTATTTTAATTATTCTGGCTCTGATAATGGCATCGATAACCCATCTTGCTAAATTTTTTTGTGAATGGCCTTATTTTTTTACCACAGAATAAGTCTGCTCCTTCTAAGCGTTCTGTTGCCATTTACATTTACAGTCTTCCTGGCATCATGAACTTCCAGGATGTTTGGGGAAAGCTCCCGTGAGTCACGGCATAGCGTGTTTTCACTTTATTCCATCCTTACTTAGCAGTTGGCTGCAAGCAACAGCAAAGTAGCTGAAGGCAGAAGCTCTGGCCCATTTGCTTGCAGAGCACCTTCCTCCCCCTTCAGATGCATAAAAACTAAGAGGGGTGGCAGGAAATGGTAACTCCAAACAGATTTCTGTGTGGGGGATTTTCCTTCTTAGGAGTGAGTATTTACAGAGCTCTTAGTAGCTTCAGATACCACGCGAAGAGCTCCAGACCAGGAGAACTGAGGGAAATGAAACTCAACATCGAAGTAGTGTCTTTTGCCGCTTTGGTCAATGTGCCATTGGTTTAGACACTGGTTTTAGTTCAAAAGTAGAAGCTAGTTAGCTTTGCAAAGTCCGGGCTTAAATTTTGACTTCATTGAATTCAGGGAGTTTTGCTCTTGGCTTGGATGGGGCTGGAATGCTGTTCTGTAGACTAAAGATTGAAATCTTTGCTTGTTAAATATTAAAATATTTTAGAGTGCTACCATGAGGACTTTCCCATGAGGAGTAAAAGCTGAGGGGGGTGAGTGGGAACCTCTGTTATTCTAGGATGCTTTACATCCTATGTCCATCCTTTACTTACCAGTGGAGGTTAGAGTGGCATTGAAATATGCTGGGGGATAAATTAATGCTTTGTTGGAATTTGATGTTTTACAGCCCAAGGGCTTTAAGTTGGGAAAACATTTTATTTAAATCTAGACATCAGGTCAGGTTTTGCCCTTTGCGTTGATTGGAGGAATTTGCTGTTCAGAGCTCCATTTCAGGGTTTGCTGGGTTTTGATAGCATATTGAGCATAGGCAGATGATTGATGTATGTGTGTTTAATAATGAATGTATATATCATCTGAATTGGATCAGCAGAAGGAAAGCAGTCTGTAATAGAGGAGGTCTTTTGAAATGTCTTTTAGATATCTATACTGAACTCTAAAGGTTCAGCACCCCATTCACCTCGATGTGTAAAAAAATAAAAATAAAATAATAATAAAAAAACAGTAGTGAGACTTTTCCCCCCCTATATTTTGACAATCACTTCCTCTTCCAAAAAGTAAAGAGAGATTTGCCTCCAAGGCCTAATGTACAAAACTTTTAAGTCATAGGCACTTTCTTTCTCCTTGTAAAACTGTGCAAAACTTATTCTAACGTAGGTAGTGCCAGTTTGTTTGACTGTGTCTATGTACTGCCAAACAAAATGTATTTTTCCACAGCAGCCAGTTTCAGATGATGGGGGATGATGGGGTCGTTCCATGCTTGAATAGCATTTGATGTAGCACCTGCTGGTGCCAGTGCATACTAAAAATTAAGTATATAAAAAAAAAAAAAAGGATTAAAACTCTCTGCCTGCTTGATTTTTGGTCAAGGGTTGGCAAATTGTTTGTTTGTTTAAATGGCTGTTTTCCTGGATAGAAATTCAGAAGCATTAGGAATTTTGCAATAATTTGAAACATCTACGGGAGTGCAAAGGCCACTCTCTCCAAAATCAGGCCTCCCAAAAGGCAACGACAGGCCAAGGGCCCAGTGTGAACTCTGCCACGAGAGAAAGCAGAGCATGATTTTGCTTGACAAGACCTTTCATGATGTTACTTGCCAAGCAATCTCTTGTTCCCCGCCTGCCCTCACCGTGTGCTAATGAGTGCCACCCCCTCAGTTGTACCAACCACTTTATGAATCACATCACGAATTTAAAAATAGCCTGACAATTACTTTTTTTTTTTTTTTTTTTTTTTGTTAAGTCGGACTTGTTAGTCCAGTTCCCAGGGTATGGCTGCGCAAACAACCATGATGGCATGACAGTGGAGTGGCGTGCAGCCCTGTGGGACAGGCCAGGATGGGGCAGCAGCAGGATGGCACTGTCACCTTGCCTAGGAAGAGGTCACCTGGAGGAGCCGTGGATCATCCTTAATTCCTGCCTGCTGCACGTAGTGCCCACCACGGTCCCCATCTCTCTGTATGAAGACCCCTCACCAACCTTTCTGGGGATGCATATCTGAGCAAGTGTCATTAGTTAGTCTGCAGCTTAGCCTTTTATTGGGAGGGGGATTTCTTTTCAAATCATCCCCAGGTCACTGGCCTGTGGACCATCTCAAGAGGCTTATACCCAGGGAGAGCCAAAGCCATTTCCATAGCAGTCAGCCTGGTAGCTGTGGTGAATCACCCAGACTTCTCCTCGCCCCGTTGGGCGCCTTTGAAAAGAAAATCTTGGGGTTTTTTGAAGTCAGTGCAGCAAATTAACAGCCACCCGTTCAGTTGCTAGCGCATAACACCATCATGTCCCAACAGGCTTGTGCTGAGGCACCGCAGGGTTCCTCCCGCGCACTCGCTTGTCTTGGGCCATGCGGTGGGCGAAGCCCCGGGTCTTCCCTCCCCTTTCCGGTAGCTCTAGCCCCCACTGAGCGGGCGGAATTAGCGTTGAATTGCTGGTATGTGAGCAGAAAGTGCCGGGCAGAACGGGACCGGTGCCGAGGACGTGTCGGCTGCTCTTGCTGCACGCAGTGGCCGAGTGTGGGAAAACAGATGGGGCAAGCTTTGTACCAAATGCAATTTGGAAAGCATGCGAGCATGTAGGAACGAGCCATACAAGCAGCTATTAATACTTGAAACGCTGCAGTTAAAGAGGACAGCTTCTTTTGTGTTTTTTTTTTTTTAAACAAATGCCTTTTTTTTCCCATAATATCACTAATTGTTAGACCGCACTTAAAAGGTATTTGACTCGCTCCAGCCACTTCACAACGGCATCTTCCATACTAACAAAACCTGAGGGAATGAGGCAGACTTGTCCACACAAGTGTGGGTTTCTTTTCTTTTTTTTTTTTTAATTTAACAGCCTGTAGGGGTTTTTCTTTTTTGCTTTGTTTTGTTTCAAGATCTCATCAGTCTTTCACATGCTTTGCAGTTCGTATGCTATATTGCTGCCGTGCGCTTGGAACTGGGCTGCTCCTGTTTTGCATGGTTTCCCAGCAATTTGTAGCTGAGCATGGTTAACATGATGAAATGAGATTTGTGTCTTGCATTTTCTCTCTCTCCCTGTCCCCTGAAAGCTCTAGAGCACTTCTCACCTGAGGTTGATGAGATTTTTAGGTCAGCTGGTTATTTCATAAAGCCTTGGCTATGGAGGAGGAGAGGTGTATTTCTGCAGCTGCGCCAGTCATCTCTGTTAATAAAATATTAATAACACTTCTCAGCTATGATCGAGTGCTTTGCAAATATTAGTGAATCTAATTTGGACTCAAGTCTTCTGTGTCTGGTGCCACTAAGAGACAGGGAGAGTGATTTACTTGCCCCAAGTCATGTGGGAGATGCATGATGCAGCCCAGGCTGGAACAGAGTTAATGTTTTCCCATCCAGATCATTAACTAAAACATTGCAGCAATGTTTTGCAACTTTTCTACTGAAGTTGATTAGAAAGAGGTGTTTCTTAGCAGTGAGAATAGTAAGAGGTCACATTGGCACAGGATCAAAGCAGTGTTTGGACAATAGAATGGACCTGGAAAACTACTACTTTAAGTTGCCTAGGGATAAGAACAGGCTTTGAGGGAGATGCGGAGAAGACAAGGTCTTCAAAGGGTGGGTGTTAGCCATACTCTTGTCAGGGTAAAGGAAAAAATAAAAACAGGTTTTTATGCCGTGTAAAATCCTTTTGTTGCATAATTGGCAATGATGGTTGGGGCTACAGCCTTGTTGTATTTTAGACTTGAAGTGGTGTATTTATCATTCTGGGTGGTATGAAGTGCCTTGAGTGCAAGGGCAGTTAAAGTGGGGAGAATAAATAAAACTCAACCTTAACACCAGAGTCTTCACATGGACTTGTGGCAAGAGAGCAGTGGAAAAGCATAAAACCCATGTTTTGTAGGAGGACAGGTCAGGATTTCATAAACCCCAGCATTGCCACTGTGTGAGCAGGTGATCAGGAGATGTATAAACCAGACTGCTGGCAGTCTGGTGTTGTTAGAATCAACAAACCAGTACCTTCAACGTGGCTGCAAAGGAAGATTTTGCCTTTAGAAACGACAGGTGAGCAATTTCATACTGGGAAGGGTGCGATGGATGGTGAAGTCCATTCCTCCCAGTACTTGGGTGTTGCAAGGAGCCTGCTGTGCTGCAGTGGAGAAGAGACAGGCTGAAGTTTCCTGCGCTCCAGAGCAAGCTCTTGCTCTGCTGAAATGGTTAAGTGGGACTTAAACAAGTATAGCTTCCTGTTCACAAGAGTTCAAGGTGAGGGATTTTGACTGTGCTGGAAATGAAGGGGTTTTGTATGTATAGATGCATGAAAAGAGAAGGAGGCTGCAAATGTACCTCATATTCCCTCTGCATCATCTGACACCCTGGTTGTTTACTCTCAATAATCAAGGGTATTTTATTCACTTTAGCAAGTTCTGGACTGAATTCCAAGGGGCCTCGAGCACTTGTATCTCTCACTGAAAGTGTTCACGTGATGATTTCAGGTTTGTGCTTTTGAGTCAGGTCAGAGGTAATGAAAGGACTATTGTAACCTTTTGCAGCCTGTGCCATTATGATTTTATATTCAGAAACGTACTTCAGGTTTTACATTCCTATTCGGTTTATGTTTCCCTTTTCTTCATTGTGGTAATAGTATTGCTAGGTGAAAACTAATATTGGGAATCAATGTCACTTGCTAGAATTATCCAGGTGAAGTGGTGATTGTCCTGTGAAACGGGATACCTTGCAACTACTTCAGTGGGCTGAGGATAGGGAAAGGAATTATGTTAATCGGATAGCTTGAAACAAGAAATTCAAGTAAAATTTAGGATATATTTCTTTGTTCATGCGTTTTTGGCCAAGTTCCTTAGTTATACAGACCAATAGAACTCAGAGTACTTTATTTTCATTAAAATGAGTTTACAGGTAAATGCACTCAACCAGAAAAAATTTATTATTAGCCAGTTCAAACCTGTTTTCCTCCTTCCGAGATCACTAAGCATTAGCAGTGTAATGTCAGAGCACTCCTCTTAAAAGAAAACTCATTCTAAGTTCATATGGATGCAAAGCTACACAAGAAAAATTCCACCCTATTGGTGCTGCTCCCAGAAATCAGGAGAGCGCGCATCCTTCTCAGATAGGTCTAAAACTGAATATGGAGACTATATTTTTTTCCTTCTTCTGCTGAAATGCTTGCACCAAGAAGATATGAGTCTAGCTGAAAACAACTGTCCTTTCTGTGGTTATTTCATCCAAATTTGCTTATACCTTCTCTCTGTGAGATTTCAGATTCAAAATACCTAGAGTTGCTGTCAAATCATGACAGATATATTCCTTTGGGACTTGAATAAATGGGCAGCTGTCAAGGTAGACCTGTCTGATAATCATTTATTGTCTGATAAAAGCATCAACCCCTGTATTATACCCATACATACTAAATGAGTAGTACATCTTTATGGAGTATTTGGTGCCACTTGCCTTCACAGGGATAGATTTTGCTCCCACCCAGTGACCCTGCATTGCCTCTGCTATTGAGTATTTGGAAGAGTAGCTTAACAATACGCTCCAAGATGCATTGGCCAGGCATTGGTGTGCTGTGTCAGTGTCCTGCAGCAGTCTCAAACACTTTGGGCTCCTCTTATTTATTTTTTATTCCCCCTTGCCCATGCCACAGGTTCATAGCTTATCAGACACCTGCCTGACTGTAGATTCTGCGTGAGCCCATTCAAACCACCAAATGTATTGAGGCTTGGTCCAAACCTTCATGATGCTGTGTGATTATGCTTTTTGCTAACCCCCTTCTGTTTTTTTTTTCTTTTCTCACTCAGTACTTGTGCAAAGACTTCATTTTCACCAGCAGGAATGGTATATTTGCCCCATTGGATGGCCCCATTGGGGTCAGTCATTAGGGTTGGGCATTAGGGCCCGGCAAGAGCTCGTAGAGGCCATCCTCATGTCTGTCAGATTGGTCATCTGAGGACCTTTGGGAATTGTTGTCTCTTCATTTAGGCATGAAAGATATCTGTCTTTTTATGCATGAACTCTATTGTTTGTTTAATTAGAGCCTTTCTGAAAAAGAATTAAACAGCCACTGACAGGAAGGAAATTGTTTATGATCACAAGGGCTCCTGAATTAACTCTTCCCAATTCCCAGAAGAATGCTGAAAACGGGGAAAAGAAGCTTAGCCTTGCCTTTTCTTTTAACCATCTTAGAAGTGTTTTCTTTTATTCATCTTAAAAGTAAATTAACATCACTTTTTCCAGTCATGCAGAATGATTTTTCTATCTCTTAAGGTTTTGGATGGAATAAAGGCTGGTGAATATTTTATATTGGAGGCTTACTCTAGACTAAAAGTGCAAAATTTGCTTTTACTCAGACTTTTCTCCCTGTGAACGTTCACATTTTGATCTAGAGGCAAAAATTTTAGATTTTTCAGAAGGTAGAGCTGAAAAATTAAATAATGACTATCTGTACCAGCAATCTGATTCAGAATTGTATTCATCTTATCTGCTACAGGCTTGCATTGACTTTTGGGCTGTCTTCTCACCTTCTCCTTTCCCATTCTTCTTCCCTTCCATACATTCTCCTGGACCAGGAGCTTCTTTCCTTTCCTTTACAGTTCTGTTTTGATTAAACATGATTTCTGCTTGTGAGAAGCAAATGCATTAAACCCAGTAGACCAAAACAGGGTGCTTGGGAGGGTTGAGCTTTGGTCAGTTTTTGAGTTTTGTTGTTGTTGTTGTTGTTTGTTTGTTTGTTTGTTTTGCTGTTTTGGGAAATGACTTTGCGTATTCAACCTTCTGTAGCTTTGTTACTGTGTGTGTTTTCTGGTTGGTTCTGGCTGGGCATGTGGAGATTTGAGGTTATTGCAGCCTTGTCTGTAGACCTGTCTCTTTAGCTCCGGGTAGAGTTCCCTACTTTCCAGTCTTGATATTTCTCTTTGGTTGTCAGCATGAGTTGGGCTGGTGGCTGTTTGTGGGATGAGACCTTGGGCAAAGTCCTAAGATCCATCACTCCTTTCCCAAAGCAAAGAGATAGTTGCTTTCCTGGGGGTTTCATAGTGAATGCTACAGGAACAAGTCTTTAAAGTGAACTGCTGGACAAGGAAAGAAAGTAAACACAGCAAGCTGTTATAACCCAGAGAACTGAAAATTCCTACTTAAGTGAGTGGCTTAAAAAAGAGTGTGAGCAAAGCAAAGAATAGAGAAATACGTGGAAGACGTAGGTGTGGTGTGACGGCATGGTGGCACAATGTGATGGCTGGAAAACTCATGCTTGGGGCAAAAGCTGGCGAGCAGATTTAGCAGGGAGAGCAGCACTGCCTGAGAGGCAGCCTTCTAAGGGGATCTTAGTTGCTCCATTTTGTAGCAACTTTTGTGTAGCCCAGCTCAGAATCTGAGCCCTGCGGTCTTCCACGTGTGGTGTTCAGTGATATACTGCTCACTGCGCTCACCTTTAAAAGCAAGCAGTGAATACAGAAAGCACGAGTTAGTCTTTCATAGCACTCTGGAGCAGATGGTTTGAGCCTCAGTGACGGTAATTATACATCGCTGGTCCAGGGGTTCTCCTAAGTTTAACAGCTCTAGTGCAGCAGCAGTATCATATGTGCAAGTACAAAGGGTAACAGCTGTGAAGATCCTTTGCTGGGGTAACTTAAGTGAGGAATTACGTTTTCCAAGTTTTGAAAGGGTGAAATGGCCTTGTGCAGACAGGCAATGTGCTTGGATGGAGAAAAGAAGGTATGGGGAAGTGCAAAGAGTATTTGTATTTGCCAGCTAGTTGCTTCAGTATAAAATTGGTGCGACAAATACCAAGCATACATAGTATAACACAGTATAATTTTTTTTTTGCTTGTCTATTGTTAAAAAGATTTTCTCCAACAGCTGTTATTCTTCCTCCCTTTTTTTTTCTTTCTTTTTTTCTTTTTTTTTTTTTTTCCCCTTGTGGTTAACTTGACAACCTGGGACCCTCCTGTGGTTGCTGCTGCCCTTCCCCATCTCCCCAAATGCAGAAGGGCTGCGAGGATCCTGGCTGGCCTTTGGCAGTGTGCGTTGCAGCTGGGCATGGTCTGAGCAGCTGGTGGGCAGCGCCGGGTGCCCATACAAAGGGGGTGGCTTTGCACCCTGCAGTGGAAACTTTCGGGGCTTTGCAGGGGAAGAGTGGCCTTGGCCGAGTACACAGTGCATTAAAAAAAAAAAAAAAAAAGAGAGAGGAAAAAAAATGAAAAAAAAAAGAAGAAAGGGAAAAGAGTAAGAAGGAAGGCCAAAAAAAAAAAAAAAAAAAGGCATCATTTTCTGTCTCCATACTTAGTGCTCATCCTTGTTTTTCCTTTCCTTGAGCTCAGAACAAGAACTGTCTGTGTTTTTCCAGGCCATTCAGGAAGTCTTCCAGAGCAATAATGGCCCTGTTATCTAATGGTCAAAGTTTATTTAGGCTTTCACTGCTTCCACTGCCCACTCGAGCCTCCCCCCGCGCTGCCGCGCGCAGCTCTCTGGCTTTGGCGGGACAGCCGGGGGGGCTGACGCCCGCGGCCTGCATGTCATTTCCGTTACGCTCACGCGTATTTTGATCTGCAAACTCTTTTCCCCCCAGCCCCGCCAAAGACAACAGTAACAACAGGAAAAGAAAAAAAAATGTTGTAGAAATAAAGCATCCTGTTTTATCTTCTTGGACAGGTTTTGAAGCTTATGCATACAGGCGATGGCTGAAGCGCTGCGTGTGTGTGTGTGTGCTTGGACGTAGCAGCACTGATAATTTTTTATGATGCTGATGGAAGAAGCGCTCGGCAGTAGAAAGGCTGCCTAGAAGCTACAGCTGTCACAGGACGTTCTGACTTGTGTATCTTCCATAAGAGAATCAGATAAGGGCACTTTATTAATCATTGATGAATCCCTTATCCTTTCTCTTTTCTGTACTTTGAAGCATGCTGGCTGTTTCATGATAAATTTAGATTAGAGAGTGGATGATAAAGCCCAAGGGATGTTTTGTTTGCTCGCCTTGTTGTATTTGCTTGTAAGTTGTCATTCAAGTATTTTGGGTACTTAGAAGAAATAGTATATTGGGAAAATAGCTCATGTTGACTGTGCTGTATCTTAATATAGGCACAGACACTGCACTAATGGGGGGGTTGAGAAGGGAGAGAGAGGAAAAAAAAAGGGGGGGGGGCAAACATTCAATTATTTTCCCAGATATTAGCATCCACTTATTAGTGGGTAAACTCACAGGGTACACTGATCAACCATAGCAGAAAATGAGTCAAGAGTAGTTTGAGTCTCATTAGCCCTGATTCCTTCCTAATTGTGATTAACTGCACCACAGCAAGCAAGTTTGGCCCTGAGAGTTGAAGGCGTGTTGTATGAAATCTTAGAAAGAGTCTCTAGGTTTCTTTTTCAGTAGAGGATTGTGCACGTCTGACCTTTAGGAAGGGCTGGAGTTCTTACATCCATAACCTGGGTTTGGCGATTTTTTCATCTTCCGTTTTATATCATCACTCCATGTAAGGATGGTGCTTCGCCAGCATGAAATGCTTACATTACAGTGGTTTCTCTTAGGAATTATCCTGGAAATGGAATAATAAGTTTTCAAGCAGTCAGTGAGTCAAACCAATGTGTGCCTACTCACATGAAATGGAGAAAATTTCACTGCAATTTCAGAGTGAGGTGCAGGGTCTTTTTATTTTAAAAATAAAATGCAAAGGTATTATTTTGTTAAGGTAAAACTACATTTTACAGCAAATTATATTCTAGTGGAACACCTGTGGGCATGTGACATTTACGGTAAAGTCAAGCAAGTGCAATACGTTGCGGACTGCTCCTGTGATTATCACATCTATTGGTGCTTTAGCAAAATCTTTCATTATGTCTGACATATGTGAAAGAAAATATCTAGTCTGCTTCTATATGCTAATTACAGTCTTTACAGAGCTAAAATTTCAACTCATCTTCTTAAATGCTGGCATTATTGCTGTATTTAGATTATCTTTTGAAAGGACTACTTGGCAGGTCAAATATTAAAGGGTGGTAGTTTATTTTCTCTTCCTTCAGTGACCTATTGGGAAGTCTAGGTGGCATCTCTGAGCTCTCTAAAAAAAGTGCAGGGTGCCATGGCATTTGTTTTGGAGTGTTTCTATTAAAGGTAGTAACTACCCCACAGCATTAATTAAATTAGAGTATGAGAAGGGTAGTAAAAAAAGGAATGTGCAACAGAATTATCACTTGTTTTTGTCCCTCCATTTTTTTCTTGAGGCAGTAAGGATCTTTGTCTCAACTGAGAAGCTTTACCAAGGTTGTTTTCTCCTGGATTTCCATGTCATTCCTATGTATCTGGAGCTAAGGTGGCAGGGCACAGTGTCTAAGCACAAGGGCCGATCCAGATCCTTGCTTGGGACTGGGATGCCCATGGCAAAGAGTGGTGCTGGTGGGACTCATTCACTCCCTTTGAAGCGTGTGGTGGGTGTAGCCAGACCTTTCTGATACTGCAGGGCAGCACAGAGGTTTATAGTGTGACAGTTAAATAGCGGCAAGCAGAAACTAATTTGTTTGTTTGTTATTTTTAGCACAAAAATGCCCTTCTCTCCTCCAGTCTTTTCTAGATATGTCAATGGACTGTGAAGTAGCAATACAAATATTCAGAGAAAAGCTACTTCAGAAGTTTGCCAGTGTTTCAATTTTAACCCAAAAGGTTTTGAGGCTACAATTAGAGTATCTCTTTGAGGTGTAGTAATGGGAGAATATGAAGAATATTAGTAATAACCTCTTCAAAATCCGCAAGCAGGTTTTCTGGAGAGTAGGCGTACAATCCTGGAAGGGTGGTATCCAGACTTTGTTAGTATCCTTTTGGAATAACTTGGGTTTTTTGATTTTGCTATTCAAATGTAACGTAGGCAATGCACTAAATCACTCATAGTTGAAGCTTTAGAAAAACTCTATGAATGAGACAAATCACAGTGTCCAGTTGTTATCAGGAACTTTGTGCTTTGAGAAAGGAAGGATGAATAAGTCATCCATGTTATGGCAAATGGTCGGGAGAAAAAAAAATGGTATAGTCTTTGAAACCTGGGTTGTATTGTTCTAACGTGGGTTTGGGTTAAGTTGCTGGATACCTTGGACATCTTTCAAGCCTTTGCAAGTACATGAGTGCACATACACTCCATCTTATTGCATATGTATAACTTTGTGTCAAGTGTACAAGTAAGGAAAGCTCTACTAGACAAATAATTTGTTTTGTCTTTTTTTTTTCTTTTTTGATTACAGTGCCTTAAATGAAGCTAGCAACTTTCACAGTAGTTTAACACTTCATTTGTAGAGCAAATCAGTTAGATTAATATTGGCTTAAAATGTTTTGAAAGGGTTGTGTAGAAGAGGAGGGGCCATCAAAGGATGAAAAAGTGAATCCTTCCTATCCTTCCTTCCCCACGTGCACTGAAAGTGGCTCAGTATTAGGTACCTGGCAAGAATGCATCTGTTGCTTTGCCCCTATGGGGTCTTCAGTGCCAAGGACATTGAGGTGGCTCTGCTCCTGGAGGTAGCCTGGCCCCATCATGTGTCCAAAAATATTGTGAGCTGCTGGGCATCTGGCAGGAGACATTATTCCTTTAAGGCAGCTTTAATTGTCTTAGAAAGGTAAGCTTAGGCAGCTGTTAAATACTTACTGAATCTATTTTGCAAGGTAGGTTGAGCATGAGGCCATGGAGAAATAGCCTTCTTGGGTTTGCACATCTTTCTACTTTGTGGCAGCAAAACCCACTGGAGGTACCACTACTAGAACAACTACAGCCACAGCTGCCTTTATATTATTCTTCATATCGGTCTTCCCTTTTCTTAAATGCATCTGGTTATTGCAGGCAATCTTCTTGTGTTCATAGCCATGCCTTAGGATTTTGATAAAGCCCTCTATGTATACAAAGAGAATGGAGATGAGACTGGCATCAAATGCAAATCCTGTCATTTATTAAATGCATTTTTCAAACTAACTGAGAGTCCATGTTGTCCACAGCGTTTCTGGGGACGCCACATACTCAATAGCTTTCCACACTGTAAGAGGGAAATGTAATTTCTGAGGCCGTGTCCCAGGGGATGACATCTGGTGATAACATTTATTCTTTTGAAGTAATGCTTTTAATTTAAGTGATGCCGAGTAGCACACAATAATTCCTAATCCAAACTTAAAAAAAAAAAAAAAAAAGCCTGGGATCTGAGCAGTTTGGTGCCGTATGCTGGACCAAAGTGCCACAGGAAGACACACAGCACAGCATTTGCGAGGTAGGATGTGTAAAATGTGTGCTGCTGCTCTTCAGGAGAGTATTTGCCCTCAAGGTTATTTCATACCTGATAAAGCCTCAAAATCATTGCCGGGTGTTTACTTTTGGCTATCTGCTCAGTGCTTTTAAAAGTACCTCGTCTTAAAACAGTAAGAATTTCATGTGGAAATAACTCATCACCTATAAACCCTAGATTATCGAATGTTTGCTTAATAGACATAAAAAGGGCTTATTTACAAGGCGACCTGGGTGCTGTGCCAGCCCCAAGCCCATATCGATGGAGTGGATGTGTTCCCGCTTGCCTTCGCTTGCAGGTTCCTTGAGCACCTGCATCCATGTACCAACAGTTACATCCATGTTGCAGGCCGTGTTGCAGGGGAATTCGGGAATGTTGGGCCTCCTGCACTGCAGCAAAACAGCTGCAGTTTGAGTGTTGAGTCTAATCTTGTCCTTGGTTTGAGTCAACAGGAGATAAACCTGCGAAGCAAGGGCACCCGTGGACGCTTACAAGTCTCTGTGGTGATAAAGGCTCTCCACTTTCTTTGTTTCTGGGGGGAGCTGGCAGCTTTTGCTGTCTGAGGGCAGAGTTTACAAGTCTTATCGCCTTATACTCCACTTAACTTGCTCCCTGATGTTCAGAGGACTATTTAAAGCCTCTAAAGTCAGGCAAATAAGAGCTTGCATACAGGGAGCTGTAACACTAATTCAGACATGTGAATCACTCCCAAAAATGTGTTCAACACACATGTGTTTCCTTTTTGCAACCTGCTGCTTATCCACCTGCCAGTTACAAACTTCTCCAAACTGGCTAAAGATGGAAGGTTTTTCTTCACTTTGTTAACAAAAGAACAGACTTAAATTTAAAAATCGAGGCTGAGATCAGTTAGTTATCATGTTTCTGTTGCCTGCTTTAATTGAATATGAAAACGGCAAGCAGATCACAAATGGCAACATCTAGAACTAGGCAATTACCTGCACACTCATATTTTGAAGTGCTTTTTAACTTTGTGTTGTGCCTGTGATGCCCTCAGCTGTGAGCAAGATTGTCATCACTTGCTCACAGAAAATAGTCGCACTATTTTCTTTTCTTAAAGTTCTTGCTATTATCTCTGTATTATCTTCCACATGCCTCCATCATGCACGTCACAAAAATACACTTTTTTTCCCCCAAGTCCCACTGAGTACACAGCAGCACCATGATGAGGTTGCTGTGTTTTTGGGCACTTTCACACTGATTTAACGTGCTGAGTTAACCCTCGTTCGTTTGCGTACTTGCCTTGGCTTTGCTGTTGTTCAGCACAGTGGTGGTGACCATGGTGTAATGTTATCCCCTCCCAGAAAATAACCCCCTGCCGACCAGATTTCCTGGAAGGGATGGAGAAAGGGACGGGTGAGGAGTGGGGAACATGCCGGCCGAAGGGAGATTCATCTCCCTGCCCTAGAAAGCGCAGCTTTCATTTGGGTTCGTTTTCCCCTTCACAGCTAGGGATGAGATTAACATTTTCTCTCTTTCTAACTGAAATTCCACCTCCTAAGGCTGTTGAGCACTAAATGGGCAGGCTTCCGCCAGCACCCCTGGGATCTAATGGGCCTGGCAGTGCCCGAAATGCATCCCATTAGGTGTAACACTGAGACTGTTTTCTCTGGAAGCATTAAAATAATCTTTTAGTGTCTGATTTTTATGCAAAAAAAAATGCTTTGCTCAAGCCCATACTTTATGAAAAAAATATATGTGTGTAGGATCTTGAAATTGCTTACGCACTGTTTCGTTTCAAAAGCTGTATCCATTTACTCTTAAAATTTCCATGGGTATGTTCATGCAGAAAGGGGAGCATCTCCTCTTCCTAGTAGAGTGTCTTGGATTGGGCTCATCGGGTTCACACTGTTAGTAGAGGAAAAGATAGGGGCAGAAAATGAAGGTCTGACAGCCCGGCAAATACTTGGTTTAGCTTTTGCTTTTAACTGCCTTTAACTTGTGTTTTTGCTGCTATACTTTTTTGCTTGTAAGGTTAGAGAGTTTGGGGTGTCTCTTTTTGACCTTAATACTGGCAGCTGAGCTTGACATCTACTGTCATGTGCTAAGAGGCCATTCCATCATACAGAATAACACAGACCATTTAACTGCATCCAGTTACTTCCGAATGAATTAATACATAGATTTTGTGTTTCCCTTCCGAAGGTTATTTCTGAGCACAAGTGAGCAGCAAAAATGGTGAAATTTATTCTTCTGGGGTCTGTCCCATCTCCCCCGAGCCCATCCCCGGTAACCCCAGCTGCCCTCCCTGTTTGATACTCCTGGCTTCCCTTTCCACCACCACTGGATTCCCCCCTTCCACAAGCTGTAGCTTGAAGCTGGCCAGGAGATGGTTTGCTCTGTTTGACCAGCATTATTGGAATGGAAACAGCGCATGCGATCTCCTCGGACCTTACACTGGTGCCCAGGGACAGGGAAGCTAAAATTCTCACGGGAAACACACTGAGGTCAAGAGAAGGTGTGTTTTTATTCACCAGGTAATGGGTAAAAATTGAAAAAGTGTCAAGCCCCCCCACACATGGATATATATATTTATATGTATAAATATATTTTATTATTACAGTAAAAAAGAAGCCCTGCCTGAGGTCATGCCATGGTTACTACTATATGCATTCATCCTTGCACTCATGTTTGGTCTATGTGAGTAGCTTCGAGTGGAGGCTGGTTTCTCCATCATCTCCGTTGCTCTTTTGCTTGTTCTGGGCAAGGTGCAGGCAAATAAACAAAAGCACCACATTTTCAAGTGTTGTCTGGTTTTAAGTATCTTTATTGAGTGGGTTTTCAGATGGAGATACCAAGAACTGCTCCTTGCACATGGTTCTTTTGCATCCTGCAGACTCAGTGGCTGAAGCTGCTGTGTTGGAGAACTGAAGAAAGGCACCCAAAGTTGGGCATGTAAATGTGGGGATCTGCTACATCGCAAGTGTATTTGAAACTTTAAGCTGTGCCATTTATAAATAGAGGAGAGATGAAAGCAGGAAACTTGCAGACAAGAATCCAGGGCAGGGCTCCAGACTTAAGTGTCCTTGACTCTTTCAAACCCATGCCTGAACCAGTGTGTATGCCTTAGTCTTACCTAAGGGAAAACTGCAGTGGCTGAAAAAGTGGTCTCTGGGCTTTCTTTTCCTTGTGGACAATTTACTTTAAAAATATATAATAATAAAAAGAAACCCTTAGCTATTCAGATTCTCTCTTACAGTAAAATTAGATCCTCTTTATTTAAGGTTATTCTCCAAATGCCATTATTTGATACAATGGAAGTCTGAAACATAGCAGGAAAATCCATGAGCAAATAACAAGCTCTTTTCCATATTTACTCAGGGGCTCCTATTTTTCTTTAGCCTTTTGAGCTTTTTTGGTGGGTTTGTATTTGTAGAGGAGAGTGCAAAGAACAGTCAATATTTATTTTTGTGCAACTGATAAATAACTGGGTAATTCAGGGAAACTTAGTCAGAACACCCTTGCCACGGTCATTGCTGACGTCCAAAACATGACAAGTTTATAGCTGCTTAGGTTTTTGCAGGAGCCAGTAATAAAACCCCTGAATATACTGAGAGCTCCCAGTGTAGGGGCTGGATGTGGAGCATACAGAGATTCTCTGACTACAGAGGAAAGAGGGAAGCGACGGATGGATTGGGGATTCGCAGTCATAGCTTAACCCCCGGCACTAGTTGTCGCCAGAAGTGACTCGGTGTTTGTAAGCTGCCCGCAGCAGTGAAGCCCAATATATTCTGATGGGCAGTTCTGCTGCTGTGCTGAAGTTCCCTGTGCTGAAACCTCTTTGATTTCAAGCAGCTGAGCTCCTAGAATGCATTAGACCCAATTTTACAAAGTGAAACAGTACCTCAGAAAATGCAGAAAATTGAATTATAATGGAAGTTTTTCGACTGTATTGAGACAACATAATGCAGTGCTGGAAGCTGGAGTGACCTCGTTAGACTAGATGCATGTTTGAAATAAAGCTGCTAACAAATTTGGTGTTTAAGTAAAAGATGTGTGCCAGATGGTGTATGCTTAGTGCTTCTCTTCCCTAACAATATTTATGGTCCATACATTGAAAAAATACATCTGTGGCTTTTTCGTACAAAACATTGGTTATTATTTCTATTTGTGGTATATTCTTCAGCTCCTAAATAGCACTGTGCTTGGCAGAGGGAAACATGATCCTGTTATTAAGGAGTAGTTCAGTTTGATAAGTACCTATTTGTAAAAATCAAATTGAAATGTTCTCATGCTATTTTTTCAAGAGTTTTCCCATGGCTTATTTCTTCAGTAAAGAAAACAGTGGAATGCAACATGACAGCTCATTGCCTTCCCGAGAGCTAGCAATTCCTCGAATTGCCATACCTTCCTCTATCAATCTTCCCATATTCTTGATAAATGTAAATCTCAGGCTGTGGGCATGGGTTGTTTGAGATTGAGTTGGTTTGCACTTTATTTATTTATGTAGGGCTTAATAAAACTGCAGGACTACTGAAATATGTTAGCAGCGCTTATCTCAACTTGTGTCACAGATGAGGGTTACCAGCTGGCATCCCACACACAAATCTGGTTTATCATGGGTTTCCGTCCCACTTGCGAGAGATTTGGAGACTTCCACGTGCTCTCAGTCCTGAGGGCCGTGGGCTCCCACTGGGTGCTGTGACCAGACGTGGCACAACCAGCCTATGAAAGCATAGTGGTGGGTAGCCCTGATGCAGGGCTGTGGAAAATGATAAAAGTCCTCAGGGTCAGCACAGAGGCACCACTCTGTCCTTCCACCTACGTCTTCTGGCAGTCATTACGTGCCATGATTTAAATTCAACTAAGAGCAGAGTTTCTTCACTGAAAGAGAATGATGTTCGTGTCTGGAGAGAGTTTATAGGCAGAGGAGTAAAATTCATAGCTTTTCAAAAGAAGGCACTTGGGGGTGGTGGAAAGTTGTCACGGAGAGATTTGGGGACCAATATGTGCAAGTGGGAAGCCAGAGGCAGAGGGAGAAGAAGTGGCCAGAAGACTTTTTCTGTCTTGGTTTGCCTTTTTATGGTCGAATTCTGACTGAAAACCTAATGATATAAAGGGTTTGGCCCCAAAGTTTTAGAGGAAAAATGAAGTAGGGATTTTAGAAAAATGAAACATACGTATTTTCTAATGCATGCCAGAGCTGCTCCGTTGTTGTCCTTCAGTGGAAATGTTCCTTTCTGGAGCAGAGTGGGAGCTCAGTGCCGTTCCCTGGGCAGGCTCCTTCAATTCCCATTCCTCGTCATTAAATTGCACTTCCCGCTCTAAGCCATAAAAACAACACTGAAATTTTATCCAAATACATTACTAACCCGTACGGAAGCATTCCTGGAAAATCACTCACTGCCTATAAAATGTCACCTGACTTAAGTTTGTCTGGTGAGGCATTTTCATAAAGGTTAATGAATACACTTGTTCTCAGAGATGGCTTTGGCAGTGGCTTCACACAGCCCAAGAAGTGACGAGGAGGAAGAGGACTTCGCGGGGCGATGTGTTGGCATTTTCTGGCTTGTGAGACCTTCAATCCACCTGAACCTTCTCAGCAAACTGTCCAATGTGGCTCTGACATGATTGTGTGGACCATGTTTTTGAGCACTGACTGATAAAAGCTAGTAGAGCACAGTGGGTGCTTTTCTCTTTCCTGCTCTGCCCTTTTCACTCTGATGTACTGGACGTTTGAGAAGAACAGCAAGATGTGATGGTTTTCGTGCAAGGAGGCTGGTTTCCATGCTGTGCAGGGACTGTGGGAGTTTGTTTTCTGATTGTACCAGAGACGTACACGGGGATATGGATGGGTTGCTCAACTCCCACCCCAAAACATAACAGGAGTTGCCTGGTAACTCCATTATTTCCAGAGGTAAAATCCAGTGTGTGGCTTGCACAAGACCTGTGCCACTTAAGCTTTTCCTGTGATGTGTACCTCGTGAGCCTGATACCATGCTGGATTGCAGGTTACCCTGTCCACAGAGTAGGGGGAAGGTGTTCGGCTTGCTTTTGTAGTAAACTCCAGTTGTATCCTACCCTTAAACTTAAACCATCAGCTTTTCGCTATGGTGGAGAAGCAACCTTGAAGTCCACTTGTCCAGCCTCTTTGCTTTTCATCACTCCATCATTGCAAAGCTAAGCTGCAAAGGTGCCGTGGTTTTTCTGTAAAAATACTATTTGGTTAATCATAATGTCTTGGTTGCAAGTGCCCAAGACCAAACTTTACCTCTTTTTTTTTTTTTTTTTTTTTCTCCCTTGAGTGGAGACAGAGCCATCAAATGTAAAATGAGAGGATGTGCTCTGCTTTGGTTCCCGAACATACTCCTTCTCTTGGCATCGAGCAGTCTTTACACTCAGTGCAGCCTCCCTTTTATTTTTCCAGGCATTTCCCTCTGTGATGAAACTGCTTGCAGGGTTTCTCTATGCATCGCTACATTTTTTGGATGTGTGTGTGACAAGGAGGAAGGAGAAGCTGCAATTTAAGAGTTTCCCCCCAGCAGGCAATAACATGCACATCTGGTTTACTATGGTACTGTTTAGGAGGAGGAAATCAGGGGGTGGAGGGATGAAGTTTTGTTTGTGTTGCTTTTTCCTCCAGCTTCTGCTGTCACAAGCAGCCTCAGCCTCTGCCACTTGAATTTACCAGGCCTCATCGGACTGTAATTACGCTGTTAAGGTTGAGGCTGTTGAGCAGCTGTATCATTTCTTTAAAATACATAGATGCAGTTACAGAGCCTATACATGTCTTTATGTGTCTGAATAATCAGAGAATAAAGTTAGTAATCTCTGAGGAGAGGAAATCAAAAATTCTGAATTTGCTTTGTGTCAGATCTGAACTTAAAATTCATCATCGAGAGAAAGTCGTGCTTACCTGAAAGTGTGGAAAATATAGAGCTGTCCTAATGAAAAAATGGAGGGATGGATAAGTGCTGGTTGGTTCTCCCCATGCTCCAACACTACAGCACTACACAAAGTGTAAAAATAATGTGATATCAGGATATGCCTAATTTCTGATGTTTGGAAGGAAAAAAGATGAGAGTGGGGTTTCTGTTTGGGGTAGTTGGGAAGGGAATCCCAGAGGCATTCCCAGCATGAACCAGCAAAGCTGACACCAGAGGCACTCGTCAAAAGTGCGTTCCTGAGCTGACCTGAAAACCAAACATAGGCACACTATTTAAAGGGAGACCTGTTCATGTCCAAATACTGTAGTGATTTGAAGGTATCTCAGTGGTTTGTAAGGTCATAGAGTGTGGTCTGTGGCTTTGCTATTAAAAAAGAAATTGTATAAACTCTTTGCTTGGTTGGGGACCCTGGTGACCCATGACGTACGCATACATGGCTGGCCCTATTAGTCCTGAACTATCTGACCGTCTTTGGGGAAAAGGACTTTCTCATTTATCCCTACATAACCCGGAGCATTTTGTTAATGTTTGTTGTCTAATACCACTGACTTGTTTTTAAAGGTCAAGCTTTATGAAAAGCCACTATACATGTGTTAGGTTTAATGGTGTGAAGTTCAAATACGGAGGAGTTGGTCTAGAGGCGTTTAGAAGAACTTAAACATAGGTCAAGCATTTCATTTTTTCCACTAAAGTCACTTTGTCATTTCTCAAGATACTGGTCCTTTTGCTTGAAGCAGTGCAAGTGCTTCAACTCCTTCTTTGAGCAATAGTCACATTATCGTGGCCATTGCTGAACCTGAGCACATTAGTTTGGTAATCACTTGCTTTCCCAGGGCTCGTTTTCGCTCACGCCTGGTTAGGAACTGTGTGTACTGACCTTCTCCTGTTTTTTTTTTTTTTTTCCCCCCTTTTTTTTTGGCCAGTGCCTGACCTCACAGCTAATCACAGCTGCGTTGCTTGTCTTGGGAGAAGGGCAAGGGCTATGCTTTGGTCATGTGGTTTGTCGCCTCCATGGCAGCGGGTGGCTGAGGAGCAACCCATGGGCTGTTTTATCCCTACCTTCCTCCTCCTGAATGTCACTAAATTTGTTTGTAAAACCGTGTTGCCCCAGAAAACACGCTACTCAAAAAACAAAACCCTCTGAGAAGCCTGTTGCTTTCAGGGAAGAGCTCTGTCCTGCAGGACCTCTAGTACACATTGTTAGATCAAAGGTCTCCCATGCTGAAGGCCCCACAAAGCACAGCAAGAAACCTTTTTGCCTAAAGTACCCCAAGATCCATCTTGACAGGCTGCTTCTCCTGTATATTTGCCTTAGCTATACCTTGAACCTTGATCACATCAAGACCTTTGTGTAGATGCAAGTTTCCATCTGTAGATCATGAGGTGGTAGTGGTGAGGCTGCCTGGTCTCAGGTGAGTTTTGCACTTGGTCACTCTGGTGGTACAGAGGCTTTCGGCAAACGGCTTAGAGATGCTCTACTAAGCGCACTTGTTACTGTTTGCATAGCTTCTGTTTTTCCTTTTTTTTTTTTCTCCCCAGCAAGATAAAAGCTGGTCTGATTAGATGCATGAAAAGGATATTGGTCCTAAACTAGTTGTTTATTACTCTTTCCAGGCCAGTGCCTGTTTTTCTTTATGGTGTTCCTTCAGCATCTTCAGTGTCTCTGAAGCTATCCTTGGATCCATCTCTTTTTCTTTAAAATGAGGATGACACTATCTCATATAGTTCAGGCTTTTTGACTGTTCTGGTAAAGTGTCATAGAAGAGGAGGGCATTTTTGTTTTTAATTAACACTTCATTGTTGTTACGCTTTGTTACGCTGTGAAACATGGAGTATATTAACAGAGTGTAAGAGACTTATTTCCAGCTGCACAAGCAGGTATATTTAAATGGAAAATGGAAAAAAAAATCAGCACTGTTTGTGCAGATTTCATGAATGTTCTTTAAAGATTATTTTCTGCTTGTTATCCAAAGAACAGACAACAATTCTAAGAACAGATATAGGCACATCAGTTTTGTGCTAAACCATTATGAAAAAGGCAGCTCAGGAAAAGAAATTTGAAGCTTCAACTCATAACCTGTATACTACATATACTTCTTACAACCAGCTCCTTTATTAGATTCTATGAATGCATTTTTTCTTTTTTAGCTTAAATTGTATAAAATGGCCAGGCATATCTATATGGGTGAAACTTTGTTGCTCATAGTATATTGAGTGTCTCCTTTTCTTCTTTTGAAGTCATTGGGGTCTTGACTGTGTATGAGATAAAGTGCAGTTATGAAGCTGTTGTGTGTACATTTCAATGTGTCTGATGAGATACCTGCAAGTTAATTCTACCCTTGTTTGGTATGAGATAACTTGTGGTGTGTTTTAGTTCATGCATTACAATGAAAGACTCAAAGTAACCACACACCACTATCTGTGGAGCCTTAACCGAAACAGAGCTTGCATTTGTCTTCTTCTGCTTGGTGCTAAATTACAACAAACTCAAGCAAGCATGAGCATATAATATCAGTTCCATCCAGTCTGCAAATAACATTAACAAGGCAGAGAAAGATTGGTTTCTTTGATGGCAGTTTTGCTTGCAGGTCTCAAGTGGGCAGAGGCTTTTGTAGGGGCCTATTTATCATGACATCTAGACAGTTTAACCATTGAAAAGGATGGTATGAATAGCAACCTTCTGAAGGCTTTTTATGTGCTGACTTTGAAAATATGCTGTTACTAAAATCAATTTGCCTTCTTTGGAAATTATACTTTTTATGAAGACATGAGGTGAATACTTTTGACAAAACAGATTTCTGGGGAAAACTGCCAACACCTCACTTTACAAGCACATCTTCAACTGCCAAACTGGCACTGTGTGCCTGAGGTCAAGATCAGGTACAGATCTCATTCTGGCCAGTTTTCATTCTCTAGGATAAGCGTTCATGGGTAACATCAGTCTTACTGATTTGGGATTTTAGTAGAATGCTTAGGTGTTTTTAAGGGAAAAATATATATTTGCAATAGCCAGAAGCATAAAGTTTGTACTCATTTAATGTAGTATGCCATAGGTAATTTTTAATTTATGTGGCCCTCTAACACAAAGTGTAGTTGGGGAGCACAAGCAAGAGGCACACTCTGTCTTCATGCTACAACATCTTACCCTTTGGCCGCCCCCCATTCCATATGAGTTTTGTTTTTTCTTTTAATCCATCCGGGTTTAATATAAAGAATATTAGCATAAAGGTCTTGTCCAGTTTAAGAAACCAGACCTCTTAGAAAGCCTGGTTTATTCATTGTCACCTCCAGTGCTTTCCAAAAAGTTATTTGATAGTGAGTGGGGAAAAGAGGAAAGGATGTTCATCAGCCTGTGTATTTCATTAAGTTTAGGTGGAAAAGATTTCAACTGAACTTCTAACATATAGGATGAAAGCAAACACTGTGAACATCCTCTGGGTGCTGTAGAGTGACATGAAAGAGAAAAGAATAGTAGACACACCTTCTGTTTTTCCTTGCAAATAAAAGATTACATACCAACTCAGAAGTACTTTGGAAAAATAAATGATTGCCTTGTCATCAATTCTCAGGCCGTTGGGGATCTTTTTAATTGTGTCAGGCTATTGGGTCTACTGCATAATGACATTGAGAACAAGGGCTGTGGTCCCAGGAGTACCTCCTCCCAAGGCCCGCTGAGAAGTGTGCCTCCTTGCACGGATGCAGTCTGGGGGCGAACTCCTTTCAAAAGACTTGAGCTCTGGGGCGCGTCTCTACGCTCAGTAAGTTGAGCACTATTTAGAGATTAAAGCAGCCCATATCCTTTCCGGTTGTCTGATTTAATTGGATTAACCATAGCTGTGTTGCAGGTAGCTCCAACAACTTTTTTTATTATGTTTAAGGAAAATCAGGATCCTTTAGCCCAAGCTCTTTGACATACACTGTATTTGTATCTTACGTTTAAATATCTTGTTATTGGGGTTCTGGTTTCTATTTGGGCTACTCTGAGAATACCAGTATGAAAAGCTAGAAGCATAAACACATCTGGAATTGGAATTTCTTGGGGTCGTCAAGTCAACCTGTTAGAAGACAGTGGAAAAAAAACTACTCTTGACAGAGGACTTAAAGAAGGTCTAGAGCCGTCAGTAAGACACTTATGTGCTTTTCCATTATCTGGCCATGTTCAATTCATTTTATCAGGATTTTAATTCTTTAACAATAGCTAGTGTTCAGCTTTGTTTTCCTGGGCAAAGAACAAAATCAAATGTTTATTTCAGTACTGAAGCCCGATTTCAGTATTCACATTCATCATGATCTGAACCATGAACACTTTGTCTCTACACTGGCTTTCTGTAAAGATTGACAGCACTGTATCCCACAAAAATAAAACTTTCTTATTAAGAAAGAGGAGAGGAAGAATTCTTTTCTCATTAGTTTACTTCTGAGATTTTATGTGAGCAGAAAAAGGAGCCAGCAGGAAAGCACGGGAATGTCTACCCCAGAAAATGAAATTGATATCACCTTAGTGGGAAATTATGCTGTGATTCATGAGAGAAGGCAGAAAAAATCATCTAGACATTTACTACTTTGGAAGTCACCCAGGGCCAATCTTTTTGGCTGCTTAAATGCAGCCTTCTAATAACCCACTGATTTCTCCTTGTCCTTTGTAACAGGGCAAAACAGTAAGATGATCTGGCTGTCATCTCAACGTCCAGCGTGTTGCTATTGGAAATTATCACTGCACATGCTGTGTGACAGCACCTGTAGGGCTGATCCACACTGCAACAGCACATCTGAGCAAGCCACAGCTGAAACAACTTTCACTTCAACAGAAGGGTCTGTGTACAGGGCTGGGCTTTGAACAGGACTCATCAGGGGCAGAGAGCATGGTAGGTATCATGTGAGCATCTTTTGAGCCTGATTTCTTTATGTTTGTGTGGACATTAGCCAAGATTTAAGAAACTATAATCGACTGCGTCCAACATGTTCATGCAGGAGGGACATACAGTTTGGATAGGAGTGGACAACTGCAAGACTTTGGTCTTCCATTCAAAGCTTTGTCCATTAAGAAGTTGGTTTATTTTAATCTATGCCTAAATAATGCAGGTAAGGTAGAAGAAGCAAAAAGCCGGGTGCTCGACCTGTTGCACCACTGATAAAAATCCATCCGTGACTTTAATGAGGGAATCTCTTCCCTGACATAACTTTTTGCAGTGTGTGTGTGTGTGGTTTTCGGTTTTCTTTTTTAAACATCTGGTTCACTCAAGGCAAGAGAAGATCTCATTGTTTACACAGAGCAGTTCATATTGCGAACATAGACACTTTAAAATAGTAGCTCCCTCCTTTGGTATGTTGTTCATGGAAAGGCTTTACTTCTGGCATGAAATAAAAGGGAAAACTATGATAAGCAGCTAATTATTGAAAGAACATTAAGAGTGGGATAAAAGCTTGGACCCTCCTGCTGGGCTAGGTTGCTAATATAAAAAAAACGGAGCTGAATGGCTTTATTTGAAGTGTATTATTGTTGCTCGTGAGTCATGAGCTCCTATAGAGTTAAAACAGTACAAATCCTGTTATTTCAGGTGGTTGTGTAAACTGCTTAGTTTATGTATAATTCTGCCACTCTTAGTAAACAGGAGGGACAGAGGGGGACAGGAATAACCACTAGTTTTACCCAGACCTTCCCCAGTGAAACTCTATTTTTATTTGAGATGATCTAGCCTGAGTGTTTTTGTTAGAGGGGAAAAAAAAGCACAAGGTAGTCACCTTTTCTTCCCTTCATGCCCACCAGCCAGATCTCTGAGGCCCTGAAACAAGTCCCCAGCAGGACCTTTCCAGGAGGCAGGATGGACTGTTTAGGAGCTAAGAAAAATATTTAAAAGCTATGTAAATAAACAGTGTATCAGTGCATAAAACCCCCGTGGTGGCGGGATGCTGACTTGCTGTCTAGTCCACACAAGACTGAAAATGAGGCATCTGCCCATGACGTAAAACGAAGAGGCGATGGAGGCAGCTGGCTGTCCCCTCCCCTAGAATAATCTCTCCAATCGATAAACCTGCTTTCAGTGGTGCTCAGGAGCAATTTATACTTGCATCCGATGTAGCCAGGATATACGTATTGCATTTTGACTGTGGCTGAGAGGTGTGCGCTGCCACACTATTGCATTGTGAATAGTTTGCCCTTTTGAAGGTGTTTTCCGTATGTGTTATTTCAAGCATGTTCACGGGCTGCTGCTGACACATCCGTGTGTGAGCCCTTCTGCTGGGCTATAAAAGGAAAGGCGTGAATTTTTTTAGGAGCACAGCTTATCTCCTGCCAGTTTCAAGAGCAGGTTTCATAATTTTGGTTTCAAAAAGTGGATTGGGCAGGCCCGTGCTGAGGCCTAGGGAGAAGGAGGATTAATTTTGCACAACCCTGTGTTTGCACAGGGCTGGGTTGCAGCTTTTCGAGGAAAGAAAGGTGGTGCTCTCAGATGACTTTCAGAAAGAAGGTGGAGTAAATCGCACACAATATCAATTGGTTAATAATAATCACTCCCTTCTTTATAAGTAGTGAGCTGCCAAGCAAGGAGGGACAGGTACTGGGAAAGTTATTGGGAGCTCCTGCTCTTTCCCAGATGACTCAGTCTTCCTGGGAATGTTACCTTTGCCATGTATGCAGATGACTGGTGGAGGGAAAAAAAAAAAAAAAAGTAAAATTTAAAGGAATACTGTCAGGTATGTACGTGGATCTACTGGACTTGAAACATGCTGCATAGTGCCCTTTACCATGATCCCTGATGCAGTTTTTACATTGCAAAATGCCTATATTGCCTGCTTTTTAATGCAGTCCTGGAATGGGGGCACAAGACATGTATCTCGTGCCTGATGGGGCATTGCAAACCTTAAAACCTCCCTTTGGTCCCATAGCCTGCAGGCTCCCTGTTTCATTTTCCCTGAGGCTGGTGACTGCGCGCTCACCTCCTGCTTGCAAGCCCTGCAAGGAGTCAGGTAGGGGAATGCAAGCAGGTTGGGGCAACTCCTTGTGGGTGAGCCTCATGTTTGCCTGAGCGCTGCGGAGGCCAGTTGCAAGACTGGTGGCAGGGTCGTACGGTGCTTTTCAGTACCACAGGCAGGAACACACTGCCGAGGGTTGGAGTGAGCTGCCACTGGCTTGAGCAGGGCAGTTTCCCATGGCACGTCACCTGGAGAGGTTTGCTCCCTCCGGGGCATGGCAGCTGTGTCGGCTGTTCCTCTTGCTGTGCGCTGTGGACACCGCATCCCGCCCCGCATTTTTATCTCTGCAAGCCCAGGGAAGAGGGCAGAATTTGGATTAAAAACTCCAAGGTTGGTTGTACCCCTCGCCTCCTCCGACCCCATCTCATTTTTGCAATAAAGAGGGGTACTAAGGAAATCAGTCCGTATGGAATAATTTGAAAAGTAGTTATTGCTGCTGCCTGTGGTGTAGCACTGGAGAGGTACAAAAGGATCTTCAGTGTCCTCCTTGGGGAAGTTTAGGTATGCACTCGGTCATGCCAGTTTAAGGTGGAGTCCCCCTTTTTGACGATTTGCAGCCTTGACCAGTAGGCACAAAAGCCCCATGCGTGTTTGAGATTGTTCCTTAGGCGGATCGAGGTTTTATTATGATAAACCTGCACAAGAACACAGATGTGTTTCCACACTGTTATTTTCTTCTCCTCGGTTTCCTATGGTCATGTCCTGTGGGCTCCCAACTCTTGGGTTACCAAGAGGAGAGGATGGGGGACAGGACATGCAGTTCTTCCTCGCCTTGTCTCCGTCCCCAGCAGTGCCTGGATGGATCTAACATGACTTTTGGAGTCCTGAAAAGCCATAACTTACACCTCTAGCCTTAGACTTCCTCTGAATTTGGCACTGAGTGGACCAAAAAGTCAACCGAGTTTCTTAATTGTAAAACAATGTGTAACACCGGGTGGTTCCAGTCTGGCCTCGCGCAGGCTTCCTGTGAGGTGCACACAAGTGGTGCTGGCGGGACCTTCGGCAATCGCTGGAGCGCTGTTGGCCCAGCCCTTGCTGGGCAAGATGCTCACTCCTATTTAGGGGGACTAGCAGTATCCCCAGCAGGGGGAAAGCAAAGGCCACCATGGGTCTAGCGTGGAGCTGTTACCCTCCTTTCCTCTCCTTCAGCAAAATGTAAAACTCAGATGCAGGCGAAGAGCCAGGGAGAAGCCCATCCGCTGAGTGGGTGGCTGGAGGTTCCTCGTGGGTGTAATGTTTTGCTGCTTGTGGTTTTCATTTTTCTGTTTATACCCCAGAAAATGGCTTGGGAGCCATGCACGCTTGATCCTGAGTTACTCCTTGTTGGCGGACGGCTGACTGCGCCTCCTGCTTGGAAGTTCGGGCGCTGTTCCTCACCCCCTCCTCTTCTCCCCAATCTAACATACGTAATTCAGCATATTTATATATAGAAATACATATATTATTTTTTACTTAGACCTTAGCCATTTTGCTCTTTGTGTATTTTGCCTCTTGTTGCTTTTAGAACTTTTTAAATTTTTTTTAATTATTATTTTTATTAGTCATTTCTTTGGCAGTACTTGCAAGAGCATTTTTACTTGCGGTTCCTGGATATTGGCCCTTTGCTAACACCTAGGACAGACTTCGTAATACCAAGCATTGGCAGGGATTTGCTGCCTGCGGTCCCAGAGGAGATAAAGCACCTAGAGCAGATAAACACATGTAAGTTTGTTAATAAAGCGATAGGGCACCCAGCCCCGTGGATTAACATACCGTCGCTCTCGACTGTTGGGTATTAAAATTACAGCTGCGTAAATATACTCAGAGAACTTCATGTTTCTGTTTTTTCTATATTGCTGATGGTTTGGGGCAGCGCAGGTAACAGGACCGAAGGGTCCCTTGGATGGTGCTAAGCAGTGGTGAGGGAAGAGGCAGTGCTGAAAGGCAGCCTTGGCTTTGTGCAGCTTTCTGCCTTTTTCTTCCTACCTTGTGTGAGCATCCCATTGGCAAGGCAAGGAGGGCCGGGGCGGTAACAGCACTCACGTAGAGCTGCGGAGCGCGGGAAGCTGCAGCTGCCAAGGGGCTTGTTTTGACCGAAGTGGAGAAAACGGCATGTAAAAGTCATCAGGGAAGCGAGAGGGGAATTCAGGGTGACTGCCCTCTTAATTTTCCAATAAAAGTTGTCCTTTAAAACTCCTGGACAATCCCTCTCACTTAGGAGAGGGAGTTTATTCTCCTTTCTGCTGTAGCTTTGCTGACGCGGTGTATGTTCACGCTGAATCTAAGAGGCATTTATGAAGCTTTGTGTCATAATATGTCACAATTCCTGCTCGTCATTTTTCAAGTATGATCCATTTGGGTTTAATTAAAGAGATTATCTTAGAACTGTCCCGACTCGGTACTGTCTGTGCCAGAGAGGTAAATCAGGAATAAATTTGCCTCAGCCAATGGAGTCATCTCTGTTTTGACATAGATGTAATTGAGAGCAAAATCTGACCTGACTTGCAAAAGCCTCCATGTCCTAGTGTAGAAGGAAGGCTGGAAACTCAGTGGGTTATAGGGAACATCTATAACGTTTTGTCACGCAGGCCTTACAATTCTGTCCCATTAGGTTATAGGAGGAGTTAATTCAATTACAGAAACTGTCTTATTATTATTTTTCTTAATTTGCTGGATTTTAGAAGGATTTTCAGAAAGAGCAAAATGAAAAGTGCTGATTCTGGGTATTCTGGGGCATGTGGTTTATTTTATGTATGTATATGAGCTTTCCTCTCTCTCGGGGAAAGAATGTCTTCAAATACACATTTTTTTACATTCCCCTTTTAACACAGCTTGATCCTATGGATAAATCACTGCAGGCTGTTTATGTTATCACTGCAGAGAAGTTTGTGAAATCACGGATTTGGCAGCCCCGTTTCACAAACATCCTCAAATTAGGAGAGCTTGGCCTGGGAAAAGCAAAAGGTTTCAATCCACACAGTGCTTCCAGTGCAGCTCTCTGCCTAAAAAGCCTCCGAAATACCTCATGGACAGATGTGTGGATTGCTGATCCATCCTCTTGTATGGTGGCATCTCCAAGTCTGTCTTGCAGCTTGCTTTAGGCTGCAGCATAGCCTGTGTTTGATACCATTAGCATTATATATAGCTTTTTTTTAACCTCCTCTCATTTCTGCCCATTTTTAGATGTGGGGAAAGATGAAGGTTAAGGGCATGTAAGCGATGTGGACCTGATACTGATGGACACCCACGGGACTGCAGTGGTAGCTCTGGTGCCAGCAGCAAGGGCTTAGCAAGAGGCAGGAGCTGTGGGTAGGGTGCACGTCCCCCATGCTGTGGAAATGTTGATTATTGCTCAGAAGCTCTGTGTTGGAAAAAAAGTAATCAAAGCCATCGGCAACATCACAGTGAATTTTGAAATGTTTCCATCGACTGGCCTTGAACACAGGTGTTTTTCCTCCTGGATATGTGTAAATAGGGACCGTATGTAATAAACAGGTTGCCTACCATTGGGCAAATAAAGCTTGCAGAAAGTCAGTACGAGGCTGAAAACATTGCTTCTCATCTTCCGTTTATCTACCTTTAATTTGTAACCAGAAAAAAATTAACAAATTACTGTGTGTGGAAGCAGAGCCTGATTACTGCCCCTGACCTCTCTGCTGTTGCAGGAGACAATATTTGCCTTTGGCTTGCTGAAGTTTTGTTTCTTCTGATAAATATTTGGCTTGTTTGGAAAACAATCTGTCAGGTTAATTGCGTTTAATAGGTAGCCAAACAGTGGCAGGTAAGTAAACAGCGCTTTACAAACAAGGTGTATGGAAGGCAGGACTGAGCATTTTCTAAGGTATTGCACAAAGCCAGTTTATCAGGTACAGCTCACGGAGCCACGGTGAGACAGATATGACTGTCTGGGTTTTTTTTTCTTCTAATCATATTTGTCTTTTCAAAATTAAATTGCATTTAAAGGGCCCGCCTTCCTTATTTCTCTGCACAGGGCGTGAACATCAGAAAGTCACAGTGATTAAGGAGGAAATGAATCAGTGGTTAGCCCTACGTTGCATTGTGTCAGTTTTAATTTTGCCATCATGAAATGTGGTGTGTGATAAGATGGACAGCGTGCTTAAATGTGCAGTGTTATGAGGCCAAGCCTGTAGGAAGATAAAAGTAAATTTCTTAATTTTATAGTTACTAATTAATAATTATTAATGGAATTTCACAAATATAATTCCTCACTGCTGGAACTGTATCAGTTTTCCCATCACTTCCTAGTCACAGCACACTTGGGACATGCTTTACACTAAGTTCCTATTATGTATATTTTATATGGTTAATAAATACTTTATTAAAAAAGCAAGGAATTTAATATATCAAGCATAGTTCTCCAGAATAAAATGAGATCCCCCTATTTTCAAGGAATGAAAAGCAGCATAGCTTTGGAACCATTATTCTGGCTTTGAGACTATAGAAAGCTTCAGAAAGTATTTTGAAGGAGAGGAAAAAAACTAAATAACATACACAGAAAGTAGTCAACGCTATTTAACTATTTGCTATTTGCGTTACCAAAGAATAATCCTGACACAATGTCTTGTAAGAGATATGTGTATCTTGGGGAGATAATTATTTATCTGAACTTCAGAAATCCACATAAAATAGTACCAAAGTGGAAGTTCTTGTCTACCTTGTAGAGGGTGAAGTTTGTAGAAGAGCTTGAATTTGGATGAAGAGTTGACTAAAGAAGGCACAACAGATTGTATTGGAAAAGATATGGAGACAGCTTTCTCTGGGGTATCCTTACGGAGCCTTTTTGGGACTTGTCATATTGCATATTTCATTAAGGATCTTGGGATAGGACATACGTTTGCCCCAGTGAAATTCAGTGGCAGAGAGCTGAGAGATACTGAGAAGGCAGATCATCTGGGTGGCATTTAGATAAAAATGGAGGTCTTCATTAAGAACTGAAAAACAAGGTAGACAAAATTGTAGAGAGCATAAAGTGATGTACTTGGTCTGCTTATGTAGGACAAATCAGAGGAGCCCTTGTATGTATGAAAACATAAGGATATGCTGTGCAAGAAAGCCCCAGGAGACAGAGGCCCCAGTAGTGTAGCGCATTGGTAAGATCTCACCTGGCATAACCCAGATGTTTGTAATGACATATGTTTTATGGTTTGTTGTTACTCAAATCTTTCACTTTCTATCAAAAGAAAAGTCTTTGGTATCCTATGCAGGGGACAGAGTAGTTCTTGGGCTTTATCCCTGTTAACTGCAGGGAGTCTAGCACCAGCTAATGTAGCTTGGTCCTTCAAAGGCTGCTGTGTGTCTAGCTTCCCTTTCCCCGGCTTGGGTGATTCAGAAGCATCTAGTCGATACAAGTAGTAAATTTGTGGACTGACATGGGATTTGTGCCACTGAATGGCAGGAATTGGGTCTGAACAGTATGCAAATGAGAGGATGGATAGAGGTTGCACATGCCAGTTAGCAAACACATTTACTAAGGGACAAGGTGCTAATATAGTACAGTCAGAGAAAGCATCAATTTTAAAAATCCTTTGTGAGTGAATCGCTTTGAAAAATCCTTCAGAGTCTTTAAGAGTATTTGTAAGACTGCAAAATCCAGAAGTCCTCTGCAATTAGAGGGCACAGAACCTCTCAGAAAGCACATGTGCTCTGGCAAAGTCCTATCTTACTCTTTACATTGTAACCTCCCTTTGGATATTTTGGCTCTCTTGAACAAGAGATTTCAGACTATTGAATTTTCTTTACTGGTCTGTCATATGTTTATAGGATGTGTTCAGTAGTAAGCATCTACCCCCATTACAGAACTAAGGTTATCTTGTGCTTTTCTCAGAGAAAAAAAAAAAAACTCCCATTTTTTTTTTCTCCTGATCTACATTGGAGCAGAATCCCCCAGGAAAAACACTGGCAGAAAAATTCACAGTTTGTCTTGAATCATGATCCAATGCCATAAAGGATAAAGTACCTTGTTAAGTAACGGTACATATGTTAACAATGGTATTTATGGTTATGCTGCAACATA
This sequence comes from Tinamus guttatus, assembly GCF_059628265.1. NCBI lineage: Eukaryota > Metazoa > Chordata > Aves > Tinamiformes > Tinamidae > Tinamus > Tinamus guttatus. Next base: position 2,002,804 of record NW_028288638.1, read on the forward strand.
TGAGTGCTAATAAATAATCATTGCACTTTCCAACTCAGGCATTTTTTCTCGAGGAGCATAAAAAAGGAACCACAATTTCCCTCCCCACCCTTTTTGTGAAGTAATCATTAAGAAAGCAAGGAATCTCTTCATGTCATAGGAAGCAAATAGCTACAGAGTTTGGTTTACATGATGATAAATTTCTGTGGAAGCTGAGCCAGCACTGGTTTTCACTTGCAGCCTTCTATATGTTAGTATAATGTAGAGCTATAAAATATGTTGAGTCTCTGTTCTTACTTCTGAAACAGTTCCAAAGCACTTATTAGCACGTTGTGTCTTCAGCATCCAGATTTTCATGATACAATTAGAGCAGTGTTTATGCATCTGATCTGTAACTTTAATTGCTCTGTATAAATTAAACTCGATGACATGTATTCCCTGAATGTGAGGGAGGCAGAAACGACAGCGACTCTGCAGGGGGAATCTTGTAAATGCACAGGCACACTTGGGAGTATACGCACGCTTAAGGGGTCTGTGCATTAGGATTGGAGGGAAGCAGGAGGCGATATCCCTATGCAGCTGACCAGAGAGGACTCAGAAATCAGCCTGTGGTGATTTATACAGCCTTGTCTACCCTAAGGCAAGGGCCTGAGGCAAATCCATTTGGTGGAAGATATCTTTGGGCAAAGCTTCCCATGCCTGGCTACATTCACTATATACCCGAGCCACGCAGCTTAAGTTTCACCCTTAAGAACTGCACTCTTCCCTAAGAGAAGAGAAAAATTACATATTTATAAATAAATATACACACACACACACATATATATATAAAATGTGTCTCCCAACAAGCTGCAAAGTCAAGCTCTCGCATTATGGAGCTGCCAGCCACATTTGAGATCCATATTTATTTAGGGCAGATCAGCTCAACAGGATGTAAATAGCCTCTTCACCTATTGCTGACTGCCACTGTTGTAAGCCCAAGAGTCACCTTGCCTCTCCAGTCTGTCCCAGCATGTGTTTCCTGAACAAGAGAGGTATTAAGATGTGATAAGGAGCATTTATTACTGTCTGGCAAAGATAGAGTGCTTAGCCATGATTTTCTGACAATAAAACATGTGTTCTCTCCAGCGTCCAAACTCCAGGGGAGTGGAGGTACCGTGGAGGGAGTGGGGCTGTCAGGGTGCTGCACTGGGAGCTGCAGCCGTGAGGACAGTGAGCAGCCACTTGCGACACCTAAATGGAGCTGAGCTGACTTGCTGGTAACTAATTTGCTTATTCCCTGCATTCACCATTTTATTTTTAATCTTAATTGGGCATGCGTGCACTCTTGGTCTGTGAAATGAGTCTTTAAGCTTTGAGTCCAACCCTGAGAATCCCCAGTTTAATCTGCCACATAAGTACACCATGAGCTTTATCTATCTCTCACTGTTTTTAATTATTTATTTGTGTGTGTGTGTGTGTAAACGGCAGGGGAGAAGGAACTGCTTTAAAAGCGCCCGTAGCACATTTAGAGCAATGCTCTGCATACCAGTGGTTTCCAGTCTTTTCCAATAAGCAAGCTCCTAGGGTGTTTCTCAGGGTGAGGGGACACAGAGCTTGGTCTCAGGAATGTGAGCCTGCTTCCCTATTTACCTTTCTTGGGCATGGGAATAGCCTGGGGACTCCCAGGGAAATGTGGAGCACAGGTTAAAAGTCACTAGTGTGTGTGTGATAAGTGGATGAGGAAGCCCTTTAGAGGGCGACTTGGATAATAACATGTTGGTAAAGAAAAGTGCAGAGTTCTCATAACATCCTGCTCCTAGTGCTTGGGAAAAAAAATGAGTTTTCCAGTGCTCTGCTGGGCCTGTTTGCTCACCACCTTTGGAAATGTGCTGGCTCTCACCTAATGTCTATGGTGAAATGCCTTCAGCTGAGGGATGGCCTTCCCACTGTGTGCTCAGGACCATGAGTACATACATCCAAGTCTGGGTCTTAAAGTGAGCTTGATGGAAGCCACATTTTGAGGTAAATGCAAATAAATGGAAAAGGAAGAGCAAGCAATGCTCTGGGACAGATGTTATTAGGAGCAGGTGGATATGCTTGCTATTAATGTGCATCCCACCATTTCTGGGTAAGATGTCTTTCTCCTGAGGTCCCCCTTTAGAGTGCAGAAAGACGCTATTTGGTTGTGTCCCTGTTTCCAGGGGCGCTTTGATCACCTCATGCAAAGTGCACTTGCCCAGGCTGAAGACTTTGTGCCTCTGCAGGACATCTGCTCAGCCTCAACATATGCAGGACAAAGCAACGCCCTGCAAATGATGCTGGGCTTATTATTGGAGCTACATTTTTTTTTTCTGTGTTGTATTAGCAGCACTTTATCTGGAATAGCTACACATTGACAGACCTACTTCTCTCAAGGATAAAGTAGATTGTCGTTTATTGGGAGTGTTCAACAGAGTATTGCAGAAATTTTCCTTGGACTGTTTCGAGACTCTCAGTGGAAACTCATTTTGGCAAAACTCTCAAAGTCCTCAATAATTTTTGTTATGAAACTCAGGAGCTAAAATACAAAATGCTTCTATCAGAAGCAGCCCTTGTAAAAACAAGCCTGCTGACAGTGGAGACATCCCATAGCTGTATAACATATTTCAGATCATAAACTAGACTTTCCTGTGGGCAATCGCAACTCCTCTACCGGACCCTTTGGGGAACTTGTAAGCTGAGTTAAGGATGTAATGCATCTACCAGCAGCTGGTTTCTGTCAAGTCTAAGCCCTTTTTTTTTTTTTCTTTTTTTTTTTCTTTTTTTCTTTTTGTCTTTTACCAGCATAATATTTAAGGCTCTGTTGCATTCTGCTTAAAAATAAGGAGATCACTTCAAGATATTGTAGCATATTGCAAATAAGTGAAATAATTTTCAAGTGAGGCTGTTGAAACACCCTAATACAGCAGTGATATCAAAACTCTTAACATTGGTGTTTTAGATCAACTTTACACTCTCGTTACTTCAAGTTCCTTTTGTGGAGGCGTAGCAGGTTTGGAAATGTACTTTTCAGGGGCACAGTTTATGTCCTTGCATGAATAGTGCTGATCTCTTCTGAAAGGGGATTTTCAAACACCAGTTCTGATGTCCAGCTTCCAACTTGTGTGCCCAACTCCTTTTCTGCCTTTGAAAATCTTTTCATTTCTAGCTTTGGAAAGAGGGTAATTTTGTTTTACTTCTACTCCATGGCCATATAGTGCCATGCAGCACCACATTAAGCACAAGAGAGCACATTTTTCCCAGCCTAGGGGAGAAATAGTTTGGTTTGCTCAGGATTTGTGTTTATTTTCAAGTTTGTCGGGGGTGAGGAGCAGGGCAGTTTCTTCTGAGAAACACTTATGGAGTAGAAACCATGGTGAGAAAACTGGGAGGAAAAGTCTGTATATACCGAGGTGACACAATTCCCATTGATTTTGGTGAGCCCAGTGTTTTCTTCTGGCTTTTTGCCACTGTAGGGAGGCCGTCTGGAGGAGCTAACCTTAATGCTTAGCAAGCAGAGAGATGTGATCTGCTTCACGCAGATCAGAAATGACACAGAGGCCCATCACAACCCTGAAGGAGATCGGGGTTTGGTGGTGGCGGAGCTCCTGCTGGAGCAGGGCTCCCAAAGGAAGATGACCTCTGAAGCGTCTCCTGACCTGCTGCTTATCTCTCCGCTTTCACATACTGTCAGGGGAGCTCTGGGGTGAAATTGGGGTCTTTCGGGCCCACAGGAGGCCCTTGTGCAGATGTAGGAGCTCTGCCTTGGTGCCGCAAAGCGCAGCAGCCTCCTTGCTTGCGGGCGTAACGTTGAGGTCTGCTAACAGGCAGCATTGGGCTCTTCTCCCATGAGGAACTGACCTCGCTTCAGCATAAGGCCCCTTGGCCCGCAGCACTGGGGGCAGCATCCGTCCTTCCACAGCAGTAGAGTTGCTGAGGGGAGGCTGGCCAAGGCATGAAAGGCAGCCCAACAGACCTACAGCTGTAAAAACGCACTGCTAGGTATTATTTTTCAAAGATAAGGTGGCTCTGGGTTGAGTAAGGCTTATCTGGGAGGCAGATAAGGCAGGGAGCAGCTCCGCAGTGTGCTGGGAGAGTTTGTGGCCCACTGCCTTGGCAGTTGGGGAAACTCTTGGGACTGTCACAGCCAAAGGGATCACTGTGAGCTTGGCAAGGCTGCTTTGGAGGCGAGGACAAGGAAGCTTGACATGTGTTCATCTCCCTTTCTCATGCAGGCAAGTGCAGTGGTGCCCAGCGGCTGTGAGTTTTGGACTTGCCACAAGATACTAAAAAAAAAAAAAAAATTAAAATCAATCTGTTCTAGGGAGAGAGTGAGAAAGGAATAAAAATCAAAACCCAGTGATTGAAAGGAAAAAAGAAAAAAAAAAGAAAAAAAAAAAGCTGTAGCTATTTGAAAGCTTGGATGCAATCTTTTGCAGATCAAACCTTGCAGGAGTGGAGCAGCAGGCAGGAACAGAAGTGCATTAGATCAGTTTTACGGTAAAGCTTTCATGTCTCTACATGAATGTTGCTGTACCAGTGAAAAGATGTCGTTCCCCCCCCCAAGACATCTTTGGCAAAGATAAGCACAGCACGGCTGACTTGGGCAGGTAATGTTTTACGCTTGAAGCTGCAACTTTTTTTGCAACCGCCTTTGTGACCTTCTGAATAAAAGAGGACATTTATCCGCTCGTCACAGAGCTGATGTTGCGGCTCTTTCTGAGCTGCCTTTCTCTAAGGAATGGAGTGTGTTAAAGTGGATTTTTTGTTTGTTTGTTTGTTTTGATATTTATCTGAATGTTGTCTTTTGAATTTTTCCTATCTGCTTGTAGTTGGGGTTTTTTTGTTTGTGCTGGAGCTTTGTCTGCTTCACACATTGCTTAGGTGAGTTTGATGAGGAATGCAAAACCTAGAGCATTTCCCCAAGTATGGGGACCGTGTAGTTTCAGAAACAAATTTGACAGCTGCATCATTTTCATGATGATTTTAAACCAGAGCACTCACTTCTAGGGAGCCACAAGTTGTGAGTGTATTTGAATTATTAATCTGACCTAAAAGAACAATACAGGATAAACTGCCTTGGCAAATCTGTACTTTTGTGCTTATTAGAAAATAATTTCACTTGCCTGTTTTTTAATATGCTTTTTTAATATGCTTTTTAATATGCTTTTTTTTATTACTCTTTCCAAAAACAATGGATGAAATGAGTCTGCCATAGTAACGGTAGTTTGACAGGGTTTTGTAGAGCCTGTTGCATGTGTGGGCCTCCAAATGCCTCACACATAAGCAGAAGTGGTGCTTTTACACAGATGGAGGAAAAGCTGTGCAGGGAAGTGGAAGGGGTTACTTTGGCAAGACCAGGGAGAAACGAGACTGGCACGTGTGCCCTTCTCTGTAACCAGTCAAAGCAGATTAACTCCCTCGTCGCGTTTTCTGTGACTAGTGCGGGTCTGCATGAGGAAGGTGCAACTCGGAACGCATTTTCAGAGATGGTGCAAACATAACCCTGTATTTCTGGAATGCAGCCTGTCTAGTGTAGGGGATCAGACATTTTTGTTATTATAGCACAAGGAAGGCTGACCGTAGTTGCACAGCAGAGGATAATGGTGTGGATCACAAGCCTGAGAGAGGAGGTTTTCCCATTTTGAACACTGTGTTCAGGTACCATATTGTACATGTCAAGCACATTTGAAAACATTCAAACATGTTTACATTTCTGCACAGCACTAAAATCTGGCAGTAAGTGGGGCTGAGATTCCATTTTGCTAAATAAGGCCAGCTCTCAAAGCGCTGCACTTGCTGCAACATGCAGCATTTGTAGTGCCAGCAACCAAATTTGACGCTTTTTCTTTCCAGACTTTTGAAGATAAATTGGTCTCCATCTTCAAAACTTACCCAGGTGCTGTTAAATCATGTTGTGGCTTTTTTTAGCTGTGCTTTCAAAAAGTAATTGTAGTTCTTTTCCTTCCAGAAAAAAAAAATAGTGGTACTAAGTCTATTTACTTCATTTATTGAGTTTCACACAGTTAAATCAAGTGAAATAAGAGCTGGATTCAGATTCCGTTGATTTCGGGAGCAGTTTCTCCATCGATTTTCATTCAAGGCCCAAATGAAGATCAGAAGGCGATCCAGAGCTCATTTACATTTAACGTGCTCTTCAGCTATTCCTCTTAAAAATGGACGTTACTGGGGGCTTTTCAACCTTAGCAGCATGTGTTAACTTGCTGACTTGTCAGCATGTGCAAATATCTAAATTTCTGCTGGAAGCCGTAATGCAAATGTAAGCCCTAATATTCATTCCCATGACTGGGTAGTTGGATACAACATGTTTTTAAGATTTAAAATTTGACTTTTTCATGTTCTCTTTAGTTAGTGGGCAGGGGCTGTTTGCTGCATAACCTAATGCAACCTTTATTGTCTAAGGTAGCAAACAGTTTTTATCCTAGTTCTGTGTTTTTTTTTTTTTTTTCTTCTGTCTTGTGTTAGCCTTGCTCAATAAGTCTTGTCTCATTCCTAAATGCCAGGATGTCTCCCAGTCGCTTTGGGGGCACAAATCCTTCCTTCTGTAGGTCTCTACCTTGAATCCATATGGGATTGCAATTACAAATTTAGTTGCTATAGTCCAACTTTGGAAGGAGCGTTACGCAAGGTAGCAGCTAAAGGAGCCCTGAGGCTCGACCCAGGCTGTTGTGGTTGATGGTAGCACTTGCCATAACTTCAGCAGCTGCTCGACAAAATTATCCATGGAAGCATACGTGGTTATCGTGGAGGTGGGCATGCTTAGTTTTGAAGGCATGGTACAGAATTTTCGTGGTTGCTCTTATGTTTTCATCTGTCCTCCAGATATTGTATAGTCTCCAGAGATGCTGGTCTTGTAGCCTGAGTGAGCTGCATATATATACACACATATATATGTTTATTGGTTAAAAATGAGAATGGATTGAATTTGTAATAGCAAACTTGGATTCAGCTATAAGGGGTTTCTCTTACTCTTTCTGCATATGTGTGTGTGTGCCTACTTATGTAGAATTTAAGCCTCAGAGGATTTGTGAATCTTTAGAAAGATAAATGTGAACACCATAGCTTGCTTAAGACTTTATTTAATACAGCGGAGAGAAACATGCAATTTCTTTCCATCGGAAAGCGTGAATGGAAATATGCAATTACAGTGTCTTAAGAAATCCCACATGGTAAAATGTTCGTGGTGTAGTTTAATGCTTGTAAATCTCATTTCTCAAAGTTTAACTCATTTTTTAACTATTCCAGACAATCCAGAGCTGCTGTAATTAGAAGCTGGCCTCACATTTTCTTGGGCACACGTCTATAGTGTCTTTTTGCTGTGTTGTAAAAATCTTGCTGCTGCGTAGATGTTGCCAGAACAAACAGTACCAAGACTGTCCTGGCTTAGGTCATAGGGTGCAAGCTCACATATTTGTTATCGTCCGCTTATTTGCCCAAATATCCAGGTGTAGCTCTCGAAACACCCCAGCCCTGCCATATGTCATGAACTCAGTGAGTTAGGGCTGGTTTTGGAGGTGTCTCAGTCACTTGCAGCCATGCTTTCTGCAGGTTCGTACAACCCTTGCAGTAGCCCAAAAAACTGCAAGGAAGTGGTGTTGTTGCCAACGTCTGTGCTGCTTCCCAGAGCCACGTCATCTCCCTCCTGCCCGGTGGCCTTGGCGCGAGATGCCCGCGTTCCCGGGCATGTCACTGTAGAGGACATGTCAGCGGTGGTCATGCTACTGGGGCCTCTTCTGCCCTGCATGGCCCAGTAGGCAGAATACAAGTCCAACTTGCTTGAATTAGCCCATAGCTTTAATGTGGCGTAGAGGTCACTGCCCGGAGGCATAGCTGATTTGTGCCATAGAGGTGAGGCTTGACCTTGAAGGACCAGGCGTAGGGGATGCAAACACTTCCATGCAATGTCCCCATACTTCCCTGGCTGCCTTCATGGTGGCTCCCAAGGTTTTCTTCCTCTTCCTAGCACTCGGTGTTGCTGCTCTGTAGGGGTGTGGGAGCCACGGCTGGCATGTCTTGACTTGAAGTGCTGCATTTTGCAGCCCAGCACATGCACCTTGCCTCGCTCTTCTCGCATGTTTGGTTGCTCTCCTGTACGCAGGGAGCTGCAGGCCGGCCTCACTCCGGCAAGCTCCGACACGAACTCATCCCATGACACATCCCAGGCTCAAGGGAAGTGCAAGGCTGGGCTTGTCACCAGGCACCACCAGGATCACATGGAAAAGCTGCACTGGAGGCGCTTTGGGGTCTGCATTGACTTCAAGTGTTGTGTTGAGCGCTCTCCTGTGAGGGACCTCCATTCCTGCAAACACGGTGCGGGAATGGAAAGGGGATCTGCATCTAGCCGTCCTTCTCTGGGGGCACGTCCCAAACCATAGAAAATGGTATGGTGACCATTTCTGCTTCTTTGAAATTCTGCTGGCATTCACAGAAGAGCTTGTTTTGTGCCATGTCCCTCCTGAAAGGGCATTGTAAGGCATTCAAAGAGCAAAGCTGGGGCCCTGCACTAGACCGCAGTTACATTGTAGAGTGGCTTCAAATTCACACCAGCGTCAGTGAGGGGAGAGTTGCATCCCACCACCAGTTTTATTGCAGCCAGTGGAGAGATTGAATTTCAGCACATCCCGATCTGGCCTTAATCTGTGGGATTAATGAATATTCATGCTGAGTTAAATGATGGCAACAGAGAGGAAAAGCAAAAATATTGCTTAATGATATTTAAAAAACCCTAAAAATCTGGGGAATTAATCCATCTGAATCCCTTAATGTCAGAAATGTTCAGATGTTGGAGAGGTCTTCATTCGGGAGCAAGTGTTTTGTTTTCTTTTGTTTTAATATAGTCATATATTTGTTCTGGTCAAGACACTCAGCAGTAACCAAGCTCCGAGTACCAAACTGCCTCTGTCCCTTCTATTTAGGACGTGGCTTTTGCCATGGGAAGGCAGGTCTCTGATTCCGGCTGGAGCAGGCTGAGCAGAACCAACTGCATGGATTGCCTTTGAGAGGCAGAAAGCAACATTTAAAATTAGATTTAGCTGAAGAAGTTATTTTTTTCAAATAAATAAAAATAAGAAAACTTGTGGGAAAGTTTTCCTGAAGGCATATTCTTTTTCTCTGCTGTGGCATTAGCTTTGGGTCACTTTGGCAATTCCAGTTCCCATCTGAGTGCTCCTAAAAGCTGTGTCATTGTTTTTTCCCAGTGTGTCTGGTAATCTGAATTCATCTCAGTAGCTGCTGTATTCCAGAAACCGCGTGGTTCGAGGAGGGATTTGCAGCAGCCACACTGGGCTATTTTTCATGCTGTTTTAAATTATGGTACTTGAATATGTGCAAAAAGGATTGCCTTCTGTGGCAGTGCTCTGAGTGCCCAAATGTTCTTGTCATTAAACTGCAATTGTTCTTCGGAGGTGTTGTGTGCATTTGCAAACACTCTTCTCAAGGGAAAACATCTGCCCGTGGCTGAGCACTATTTGTCCTCTTAACTTGTTTTCTAGCTTTTCCTTTCCTTTTTGTCACTTCCAGAGCCAAAGGATAGCAGATAGGTTGTTTTTTACTTTTCATATTGTGTGGACTTTACTTTGAAATTCTTACTCGCTGTGTAGAATACGTTCAAAACACAGTATTACAGAAACAGCACAGTTACAAATCTCTCCAATGTTGAAAAATTGTGTGAAGTGTTTCTATTTAAACAGTCACGAGCAACAAGGCTTCACTACTTTCTTTTTCAAACCCCTCACATTTCATATCCTGTTTTCTGTACACAAAACACTGTATGGCCCTTTCCATCAGGAGTTGCGTTAGTCATCGTGACAGATGTCCTGTCTACTCCAGTACTTCCTTGTAATCTTGCATGCCATAATTTTCATTGCTGGACAGCACTAACTGTGCTGCTTTGGTTTCCCCCTTTGTATGGAGAGGTTACGTGGAGCTGTCTGGCAGTTGTACGGAAATGCTTTGAGGTCGGATAAACAGTACTGGATATATAGGACCTGTCCCTTACAGCTTAACCACATCTTTGTGTCTGAATAATGCAAGGACTGGGTTTTTAAAGGCAGAATGAGTGATTCTTGAGCTGGGGAAGGGGGATTTTAAATGCAAGGTTTGACAGGAGAGGCACTGAAGGCTGCAGGAGCTGTTGTGCCTGAGCTGCAGAGAGATGTGCTCCGTACAGCAGCGAAGCTGCATGTGGAGGCAGCAAAGGAGGGAGGAAATGGGGAATCCCTCTTGTTTAGTCTGGCATTAGCCGCTTGCATTTATCGTTCTTCCACCCCCTCAGTGAATTTAAATAGAAACTGGTCTGACTTTGCTGCAAGCCTTTCCGCTGCCCCCTTGCGACTTATGGCGTGGGCTGGCCTTCTCCAAATGGTGCTGAATTTAGGTCCCCAAAACACGGTGCCTGGGTGTCACTCGAAGAACAGTATAATTTAGCACCTTTCTTCCCTCCCTACCCACATATATACATAGTACTTCAAGTATGGCTCTAATTTTGAATCTGAAGGCCATTTATTAGCTGGTGGCAAATAAATGAGTGGTAGGCTTGCCCCACGTAAAACGTTTAATTTTTAGGTCATGGGTCTCGCTTGAAAAGGGGACCATTTTGGACGTGCAAATAGTTGTGAGCCCAAAGACTATAGTAATTGGGACTAGCCATTTTGGGAACTTCATGCTAATGGTAACCAGCAGGCCAATTACAAATAAATAGATAAATCAATACACTTTTTAAAAATAGAAAGGGCACCTGTGTGCGTGCAGAGGAAGGGACATGTACTAGTACGCTTCAGTCGTTGGTATAACCCAAAATGTATGTGTGATTGCCTATGCATACCCATGTTGTGCAGAATTACCAAATGTTTCTAGTTCATTTGATTTTTTTTTTCCCCATGCCCTGCTTAAGATGAGTTTGACAGCACCGTTTTTAGGACAGAAATTACTGTTTTTTTCTCCTAGCCTTGTAAGGCAGCTCTGTGTGTGGTACAGTTGTCTGGGAAGGTACAGTTCTCTCCTGAAATACTGGAAAGAATCAAAAATGTAATTGCTGCGAATGAGTGAAGAGACTGGAAAGCACAAATATGTTCGCAGGGTAAGACAATAGTCTTCTTTCTGCAGGTTTTGCATTATTTTCAGTGATGGCTGGAAAACACGTGGGAAAATTATATGAATTTATTATTTCAGTTAGGATAGTGTTATAGGTGATATATCAGGCATGGAAATGGGCTAGTGTAGTTCAGAAATTGCCTTGTTGAGTTATTTTGCTGCATATGTCAGAGCTGCAGGGAGGGTAACACATCATGCAAAATGCAGGCAGAAACCACTGATGGAGATTGATGGGAACCTGGTTTCAAAGCATTCTCTTGGGGTTTTTTCAGGTCTGGGATAAATATGCACAATAGGATTGGTGCTTCAACAACTGTAGGTTTTGTGGGGAAAAGAAATAAAAATAAAAACCAATTTCGCTTCTATCAGTGCAGTTACCTTAGGGACCATTTTTTTTAATCTGAGCTTGAATGGATTTGAGGCAGTATATTTCCAGAGTCGGTTAGCATTATAGATGGCTGCTTTTCTGGGTCCCTAACATCACATGTGGAAAAAATAAGTTAGGAAAAGCTTTGGTTTAGCTCCTGATCTTTGTGCAGTGGTGGCATTAGCAGAAGTTGGCATCCTTACTGACAGTCTTCAAAGGTCGAGGAGGGGAAGATCCTGGTTGCATCAGTGAGAAATGGTCCTTTGAAGCCAAACTTGAGGCAGGGCAGGGGAATGGGCATTTTGCTAAAGGACTGAGAGAGGATTTTATTATCCAAGGCAGTCAACCCAATATATTTTGTAAGCACTAAAATTTGGTTTACATCTTGAAGAAGAAACGTGTGCATCAGTAGAGTGTGCTGCTTGTTTTGGCTGTTTCACCATTGCTCTCCTGTAAAGCACTTGATACTCTGCATCATTTCAGCAGTATTTGTATTTTTAGGCCGTTTGTTGCCGGAACACCGTGGCTAATTGAAAACCACGTCACTTTGACATGCAGAAAGTGCAGTGAACCCACAAAAAAACAGCATCACACAGAAATAAATGCTCAGTCCAACAGCGCTTGGAGTCACGTCCATGTCTCATCACAGTGTCCGGGGCTGGCGAGTCGCCTCGGTTGGGTTAGGAGAGCGCTGGGCTCCCAGGCTGCAGCCTCATCCAAGTGCTGCTGCAGATGACTTTCTCCTGGAAAGACATCTCTGTGTCAGAACTTTCCAGGCTGGTCATATTTTTGATGTCTGAACATAACAGATAAGAGCAAAGCTGGGCTCTTCTTGAGATTAGCCCACGCTCCAAAGTTCAGATCGGGATCTTGACTTCTCTGCTGCATGGGGACGTTCTGACCCTGAGTTTTGATATGGAAACTTCTCCAGTTTCCCTACTCTTATATAAATAAATGTGCATCAGGCATTTCTACATGTGCACGTGAGCTACGTAAAGAAGCAGGTGGTGTACATATACATATGTATATATGTACCATGGAAGTATCCATACACATCACTGACTCTTAAAACTGGATAGAGCTGTACGTGCTAAACATGGAAACAAAATTCTATAATGAATGAGCATGGCATAGCTTATCCACCCACTTATGTTGCTCACATCCCACTTAAATCTTCATGGAAAGAGGCAACAACCGCACTGGGCTGCTATTATTTTCAGTGCCTACGTGGCCGGCACAGATGCAGCTTTACGTAAGCCAGACAAAATTATCTGCCATTATTACCTGAAACATGTGGAATCACAGCCTGCGTTGCTTTATTTTAAAGAATTGATTACAGTGCAGGTTTTTTTTTTTTTCCCTCTAGCCAGAGCAGCATTCATTCTATAGCATTATATGCAAGTAATTATAGCATTTATCTTTTCAGAACATAGTTTGTGTAAGCAAAGAAATTGCTGGAATGGTATTAATCATCGCATGCAGCCAAACCATTGTCTTTTCTTCCCAAACATTTTATTTGGTAAATTGTTCAACACCTTTGCCTGGATTCAGTGATTCAGAGCTTAGGTTTCTTGTTTGACTTCGCTTTTTTCTTCAGCATATGCAGTTTTGGTCACAGGTTCTCCTCTAGTAAATATTGCTGTGAAGAGGTTGGTTTTTAATCTGCTTAGAACTGTTTGCAGCAAATGAGGATTTAACACTATCTCTTTGAGCGAACAGAAGATTGTGTCTTGTGGGGAACTGGGTGGCCCTGTCTGAATCTTGATAGCTGCTCAGAAGCAGAGCTAAAAATACCCTCTGTCCACTTATTTATTTGTTGTCCTGCATTATGCGTAGCTCGAGTTGGCTCTGCGCCGTGACTTGCGGGCGGCGGCGAGAGGGATGTGTGAGTAACTGTGCCCTCCGTCCGCATTCCCACTCCTCCGGCTTGAAGCAGGAGCACTCAGATGCTCATTTTTGAAATGTGAACATATTGGAACAGTTAAGCTTGAAACTGGAGGAGAAAATCCTGCTTAGGAATTTCTCATCCTTTACAAAAACTCAAGGCAAATATGAAAAGGGTGATTTTCTATTCTTGGTCCTCCTGTAGTAACAAGCAGCTTAGGCGGTTAAACTTTCCCTGTTTCCCAGCAGTTGCTGCTCTGATCCCAAAGCCATAATGTTCCTGTTGACTTGTGCTAAGAAATCACTGTGGAATGTGAGTGAAGAGCCTGTTTTAAGCATGGACGAGGAGTATTTCTTTTGATACCCCTGCAGCTCCTTAGTGATGATGACTGTTACTTAGAAGTAGCACATGTTCAGTAAAGGGCTTTGATGCTTGATGAATGTATTTTCATCAGTGCTTGTTACGTTATTTTTTCTCCTTAAAAACACTGATTTTTTGGTAAATCTCCAACAGGGGCATACCTTGCTAGCTCTGAGAGCTGTTTCCGTAGCTTTGTCAAGAGTCTGTGTTACCCAATTTGTAGCGCCCCTTGCCACGGTGCTCTGGTTTGTGATCGGTGCCTCTGGGAACTATGGCTGTGCAAAGTGGGAAAAGCATGATCGTTTTGATTGCTTTTTCCTTTAAGCAGCAATAATGCAGTTCTTTGAGTGTCCTGAGGAAAGGCAGGAGTCAGGCTTGGGTTTCTTTACAGCCATGATGAGATAAAGGCCTACTCCTGCTCCCTCTGAAAGGCAGATCTCCAAGGGGGGCTGAAGTTTTCCACCTGGAAGGTGCTGGGCCTGTGAAGTCTTTGTGTTGTCTTCCGTGTCATTCTCCTTTCCTCTGTATTTGCCTAGCGCATACAGGAATAGCTATCCAGGGAATGGCTGAATGAGTACTTGTTTCTGGGGTTTAGGAGTAGGGGCGTTAAGGTAATTTGCCTCCTGTTCTTCTGCGTCAATCAAATGTGGTGGTAATTTTTGACAATTCCATTAGTTTTGACAAAGCAGAGTAATAGAGGTTCAGATGGGGCTAGTTTTTCCATTGTGTCATGGTAAATGTACTCTTCATGCTGCTCCCTGTGAGATCACTAGCTTCCCCACTGGCAAAACGGGCTTAGGAGGATTTGTATGCTAAAGCTGAGGAGTTCCCACACATCTACCATACCACGATATGACACAGCAGCAGGAGATCCAAGAGCTTTGGAGGTTCATTTTGCTCTCCACTCCCAGGCCTGTAGTCTTCAGGGACTGGCAGGAAAAAAAAACACCCTTCTCCTCTCCCTCCCACCTGCTGGGTTTCCCTGCGAATCTGAGGACACTGAATTTTCATAAAAGGCTCCTTAGGGAAATCCGTAACATCCATAGCCATCTCTTTGCTGAGCGGATTACTGCTTGGAATAGCGTTTGATGGCACTGTATCTGTGCCCTCTCCTCAGGGCTTGAGTTATGTGGGTGTATAGCAAGCCTAACGCTGCTTACAGATGGGAGCTATGTCTTGTTTTTCTTTTTTATTTTTAATTTCAAAGAGTCAAAAAGCGAAGGAAGGTTATTCCAGCTATTCCTGTGCTGTCGACTCTGTTGCCATTGGGGAGATAGAAACTAGAGATAGTGCTGTTTCTTGAGGCAGTCTGTGCTGATGCTTCACTTAGGATGGTGCTAATGAAGATGGATGGAGAAGTGTTGAGTCTGTATTTACTCATGCCTTCCTTCATTGAAGCTCTCTTCTCTTCCCAACAGTTTGTCAAGGGACAAATAACAAGCTGACGCAGCTGGGGCACGTGGAGGACCATTTCACCAGCCTGCAGAGGATGTATAACAACTGTGAGGTGGTACTGAGCAACCTAGAGATTACATACGTGGAGCACAATCGTGACCTCTCCTTCCTGAAGGTTAGTGGTTTCAGACAGTGTGAGTTTGCGTGCTAAAGGAATTCATTTTTGAATGCAAGGAAGTATTTGTGTATAAAATATGTGTGTAAAATTCTGTGGCAAGCAGACATGCTTTCCAAAAGCATAGTTAGATATTTTAAGTTCAAGAAACCACAGATCGCAATTTCAGTGTACCTGTCAGCTCCAGGATATGCAGGACTTGAAAATAATACATCATGTTCTTTAAGAAATAGCCCCTATTAAACTGTGCTGGCTGCAATGCTGCTTCCTTTTTGCACATGCCATTAACTGTGTGTCCCATAGGCTCCCTCATCAAAAGGCTTTGTCACAATGTTGGTCAGAGCAAATCATGAACTGGGTGGCCACCCGCTGATGGCAGATTTTGAAACTCAGAGGCCCTCCCCTCCAAACTGCAGCTCATCTCTTACTGTGGTAGTGTCTGACAGGTTTAACAGAGCACCCTTTTAAATGCAGTCTTTTTGGTGTGCCTCATGTCAGATTACAAGATTTTAAAGAAACTGGAGAGGAGGAAGCATTTTTTGCATAAGTGTGTGTCTGGAGTTAAGAGCTCTTGTACAGAAGATGTGAATAAATGGGCCAGTCTTCTAATTCTGGATGAGTAATCTCATAATATGACCTTTCCTCCTCAGGGAATAGAGAGAGGGGAAAAAGGCATTTCATTGTAGTAGCAAGGAAGAACATCAGGAGAGAAGTGCAGTTTATGGATTATAAATGTGACGAAATTGCCATTACTCTTTCTAAGCATAACTTTACCAAGAAACGCATGTCGCCAAGAACACAACAGGTCTTCTGAAAAATCGCTATTAGTCTACAGAGAATGGAAGAATATCCTAAGTGGTAGTTTGAGAGTTTTTCGCTTACAGTAGCTTTTGTAGCAAGCCGAAATGCATACATTGCGCAGTACTAGGCAAACACAGATTGCGTTCATATGTATGCAAGAGCAAAGTCTCACTTTTCTTCTAACTGTTTATTACTTAAGCAAGAAGCAGTTCCCTGATCTCATCCTCTGCTGGGATCAGCAGATTTGATATATTTGGTATTTGTACATAGAAGAGAGAGTGCATGAGCCTCAGCTAGGTGGTCGGGCTGGAAGACAACTATGTAAAGAGGAGATAAGACTGACTTGTAGAAGAATGCTGTGGGTTAAGCATCTCATTTCTTCTGTTGTTCCTGCAGTCCATACAGGAGGTTGCGGGCTACGTGCTCATCGCACTTAACATGGTGGATGTAATTCCCCTAGAAAATCTTCAGATCATCCGAGGCAATGTGCTTTATGACAACTCTTATGCTCTGGCAGTTTTATCCAACTACCACATGAATAAAACCCAAGGACTCCGTGAACTGCCAATGAGACAGCTGTCAGGTAAGAGAGGTGGAAGTAAACTTCAACTGTTAGATTATTGGTAGCAAGATCCTGTGGAAGATCTTCTCCCAAAGATCCTGCTTTAAAAGCAATGATCTGGCCACTTGTTTTCCTGCTACCTAGACTTCCTTATAAGGTGAATAAAGTTCCTAATTTTCCACTGGAAATAGATCCAAAAAATCCTAGGCATCAAGAGGGCAGTGAGATTTATTTGAGTGTCCCAAAATGGCAAAGAATTTGTCAGCATTCTTGGACGTATCTGCCATGATATGTTATTTTTCATTATTTTATTCCAGTGCATATGCTTCAGTGTTTTCTGTTAAATTATTTTATTCCAGTGCATATGCTTCAGTGTTTTCTGTTAAATGCAGTGGGAATTGCCACTAAGTGCAGAGCCCGCGTCTCACAGGGTCTCTGGCTGATGAGCTGTGGCCATACAAACCATCTGTGCCCATGCATGCCCACATGAACCTCTGCCAGAGTCACAGCACCTGTAGCAGAGGAAGCGAAAGTGTTTGCACATCCAGTCTTCAGCCAAACCAGTTCACCTGCAGTGTTTGCTCTAGGAAGCAGGTGGGTGAGCTGAAGCTTGTGCACACAAGGTCCCTTCTGCCATCTCTGCTGAAGGCGATGGCCTCCAGAGGTGGTGCCAGGCCAAAACAGAGATTTAGTGGCATCCTACAGCAGCCAGTTCTCCAGAACCAATTTGTCTGAATCTAATGTTTTATTTCCCTTTCTGTAAATGAGAGAAAAGACTTGCCCAGTTTGCTTTGCTTATTACTTTCTTTACCTTCCACCATAGAAATTCTCAATGGAGGTGTTAAAATCAGCAACAACCCCAAATTATGCAACATGGACACTGTCCAGTGGAATGACATCATTGACACAAGCAAAAATCCTCCTACAGTGCTCGATTTTGCAAGAAACCTGTCCTCTTGTAAGTATTAATTTGCCAGAATGCTATGTGCTTCAGAGCAGAGTATGTGCATATGGGGAGTCTACCAATTCTACTAATTCTTGTATAGAGGGGAGTCAAGGGATGTCCTTGCTGTAAGGGATATCATTTTCTTTCTTCACCACTGACAGAAGATGTAGTTTTTCATCATCGTTAGGTCCTTACTCATAGTTCAGCCAAATTCTTGAGAAAGCTTTCCTTGGTTTCAGAGAATCCCTTATGTTTCTCCTAGGACAGCGACACAATGCAGAAAAAAGTGCACCTAATTGTTTTCCAGTAATTATCTACTTACAGGATAAGGCTCTGGGTTAGAAAATCGCTACAGATACCTTTGTGGATGACCCATGGTGCTTATGCTCCCTTTTGTGCTAAGGCCCAAGCTGCTGCCTGCGAGGGCTGTGAAAATTCTGTTTTCGGGCTGCCCAGACAAGCCTTGCAAAAATAATCATCGTTGTCAGATAAATATGATGCTTTAGATCACCAGGGAGATGAGCGTGTATTTAAAAGTTTTTGTAACATATGTCTGTGCTTAGAGCAGGCTCAAGCTATTACCGCTAGTCCCTTGTAAAATCCCCAGTCATTTCACGGAAAGGAGAGTTTATTTTCATTTCTGCACGTTTCATTTCTGGCGCTGTAAATGGGCGGAAAGCACATTTTCTTTATCTCCTTCCAGTTGCGTAATTGCCCGAGAGCTAATAGTCAACTTCTGTCTTAACACAGATTCCGTGAAGCCCTAGCGTAATCAAGGGCTTGCAAGCGATACAAGTCAGCAGAGTAGTCTGGCTCTAAAAACATCATAGAAATGTTAACCTTTAACTTTCAAACTCAAAAAAAAAATAGAGTTGTTTGGTCCCGTAGCAAATCAGTCAACTGTTGGACAAGTATTGGCATTTATTCAGCTATTTGAAGGGTGGTGCGGGGGAGGGTGAATCACGTGTGATTAGCAGGAGGAATCACTCTGAAGAGGAAATGCTTCTTAAGTGTAGTGAATTAGAGATTAATCTGTTTAGACAGCTATTTGTGCCTTTATAATGATCCTGTTAGCCTAAAATGAGGCCTTACTTGAGGTTTTACTTGTCACTGAGAAACAAAAAGAGGTAAAAAAAGGCATCGAGCACGCACGAGAGGGAAGAGGAAGGAGGGAAGGATGGGAAAGGACTGATCAGAAATGGGAGACCCATGCTCATCTTTAAAGGTCACACTGGGCGCTCATCCTGCTGCGTCTCCATTGATTGCACAACGTGAGCGGGATTTGGGGCCGAGGACAGGAGTGAAGCAGACCAGTCACATTGTCCAGTGGTTAGGATAACTGCCAGCTGCCCACAAGTCCCGTTGCTTCTCTCCAGATTTCTGAGCACCAGCATACAGGTGCTTCCTTCACTGTTTCACTGAAACTAGCAGCTCAAGGCTTCCTTTCTTTCTGATAGTTCTCATGTAGGTGATGGCATGGTAGTCTGGGGTTTCAAGGAGAAACGGTTCTATAAATACTTCATTCTCATGTTTTAGGTCCCAAATGCCATCCGAACTGCACAGAGAAGTACTGCTGGGGCCCCGGTGAAGAGAACTGCCAGACATGTAAGCCAACTAAAAAGCATCTTGGAAGCGCCAAACCAAACCACGCGAGTTTGCTATTGCTGCATAGTTTACCCGCCAAGCGAGGAGTGGAGGGGCACGTGTTTCACGTGCGTCCTTTGCTGCACCCTGCCCCGCGGAGCCTCCTCCGAGCCCGTTTGCCCGGCGTGACGCTGAGCAGCCGAGCTGTGATGCAGGAGGAGAGCAGTGCCGGCTCCTCGGAGCAGCGGCGCTGCTGCTGCTGCAGGGCGGCTGGGGCTGCAGCTGCTTCCTGCGCTGGAAGCCTTTGCCGCCCCCTGTGACTTTCCCCGCTCTGAACTTGAGAACATGGGTGCTTTAAAGTTGTTTTACCGTATAGAGAGGTGATGCAGTAGCCACACAGTGAGTTATTTGTGTTGCTAATGTTTCCAGCAGAGAGCCTCTGCAGGCTCTTTAGCCATACTTTTGATTGATAATAGAAGTAACAAAATAGTTTGGGTTTTGTTGGGTTTAATTCCTCTTTTTGGAGTCCTGGTAGGTTTCTATTATAACCGTGAACTGTCACCATCATATGGCTAATAACACTATGTAGCAGGACCTCGCTGTACTTGGAAGACCTTTTGAAGGCTTTCAGAAAATGAATGGCCATTTTAGTCTTTGTAAACAGAGCCATTTGGGATTAGGAGGTTGTTCGGCTTTGTAGTGTGTACTTTACAATAAAATTTTGCATTTAGGATGCTCGCCTGATACTGAGAGAGCATTCAGAAACGCTTTAGGTTTTGCAGGGCTTTTCTTTCTCCTTAAGGAAAGGTTGAGGAGGAACACCATCTCACATTTTTTTAATTCTTCATTCAATTTTCATTTTCTGTTTTTTTTTTTTTTTTTTTTTTGAATAAGTGGGAAAACACATTGTTTCTGTTTTGTATTTCCTACCAGTTTTGTGTGAGTGTAACTCTGCAAAGCTTAGGTGTAAGACTGCAGATTCATGTTTGCACAAATGAAAGCAAGGCCCTCTCTCAGGCTTTTCCCCTGTAAATTATTATTTAAGCCCATAAGATTTATACAGTTTCCAGATCTTAAGGAAAAAAAAAAGAAATGAATGCATCTCTTCTCCCTCTTCCTTTACTCCAAGCTTTGGTTTGTCCCCGTCACCTCTGCAGATTCATTCAACAGCAGCCGCGCGTGCAGAGCTCCCTTCAGGGTGGACGGTGGTTCCGCACACCAGCCCTTTCTAGGCTGATCCCCACGGTTGACACGGCCCAGCTGTCCCGTGGGCTGCAGAACTTCAGGTCTCTGTCCCGTGCTCAGGCTCTTCGACATTTACAAACTTTCCCTGACTTCAAGAGGATTATTTGGAGTGTTTAAAACAAAACCATTTGCCAGTGCTGGCTCTCTTCTTAAAACATTTAAGGATTCGGCCAACTGCAAATGTATCCCACATTTCCATATGTGGGAAAGTTCGATGTGATATGTATCTCTTTCTCCTTGAAAGAACGTGGGATATTCTGTATGAAATATAAACATTTTCCATGATATATGTTTCCAGCAGGAAGCTTTAGTCAGTTGCTATCAAAGTGATGAGCTGTTTTACTCCCCTGCTGATGCTTATGAAAAAAATGGTATCAAAATGCTGTTCGTGTAGAACAATGTGCCTTTTATTCCCTTGTTTCTGGTTCAATGGAGGAGTTGTTATCAGAGAGGCTAATACATATTGTGGAGATAATCTGTTTCCTTGAAAATACAGTATCTTGCTTACAGGCCTACAAGAAAAATGAAACAATACAGCTTGGATACAAACATGTGTAATAGAAAAAGATAGGAAGTGTGGTGTTTTTTTGTTTCTGTTTTTTAAAGAGCACTATTTTAAAATGCACTTTTTTGTTGTTTTTTTTTAAGCAGGTTACACTTTCTGTTAATTAACACCCATCTGCTTCTGACTTGAAGGAGTTCTTGATGATATTGTAACTCGTTTGTGCCCAACTAGGGGACTGATAACGGCTATCCCAAGGCACATCCAAAGTGCTTGGGATGCTGTAATGCAGCCGATGAGCAATCCAGTTCCCCTGACTGAGTGTTCAGGCACTGATCGTCAGAGCTCGTGGGACAGTCATTTTTCTGTTGGGAACACACAGTCTGACCTTGGCCTGTGGTACAAACACATGCTAGCCATTAATTTCTGCCTTTTTAAAAAAATTCTTCTGATTATTGTTTTCTCTGCTTTGGTATTCAAATTCAGATCATTTCCATTCTAACCACGTCTTGCGGGCAGTTTTTGCTCTCCTGCAAAAAAAAAATGAGGAGGTGCCAGTTTTTCCTTGGAATTGCATTGGTGCAAACCCCATGAGAGTTGACTAACGAAGATAAAACTTGGCCAAGGAATTGAAGCCTAAATAAAAATAATATTCTAGGCATATGAAATTAGTTTGCTGAGTGGGGTCCCTTCTCTCTGAAAAAGCTCAGAAATAATCTTAGTATACTGAAGGGAGCAGACCAACTACGTACTATTTCCTGTTATAGTCCAGAGCCCTGGCAGTCCTCCTGTCATGTTGTTTTTCCCCAAGCTAGCACCAATAATAGCAGATTCTCTCAATGAAATGGAGCGACATCCTGCTGGACTGCCCAGCTGTAAAGTGCAGCCGCTCCATGGAGTTTTTCTGGGTTTAGTCCTTGTTGCCACAGGCACTCAACTGCTCTTGCTGAACAGCAGGCAGTTGCTGTCTGGGACCCGAGTGCTTTTACCTGGCAAGATTGGAGCTTTTATCCCCGGGTGATTAGCTGACAGCCCTAGGAGAGGTCTCAGCTGTTCGCACTTGGCCTCACCTTCCTCTAACTTCATCGTGACCCTGGGGACAGAACCCACCAGCCCATGGAGAACCTCTAGCACAGATCACGTAGCAGGCATTTCTCCATAGTGTTGATCTCTTTGTAGCAAACACAGTTTAGAAGTGCTCTAACTCCTGTTTTGTTTTTTTTTCCCCACTTGTTTTTCAGTAACAAAAGTCATCTGTGCCCAGCAGTGCTCTGGACGGTGCAGGGGAAAGGTGCCCAGTGACTGCTGCCACAACCAGTGTGCTGCTGGGTGTACAGGACCTCGGGAGAGCGACTGTCTGGTAATGAGGCTGCAACAGCTTGCCTAAAGCCATGGCCCAACTAGGCAGATGTCCAGCTGGATGCCCTGTAACCTTCTTTTACCTGAGAAAGCCTTCAAATGATGCTGCCCAAGAGAGCCACATGTTGCGATGGGAGCAACTGGGGGATCCCCACACGAATGTGGGGTCCACAGAGGGGAAGAGGGCCAAATTGCACGGAGCTTTTAGCCAATCCTGCTAATTCTCCAGGTGGACATTCCTAACACAGGTCAAATAGGCATTAGTGCCTTTGAAAGCCAAGAATGCTCCAAGTGTCCACATGGGAAGTTCCTGTAGAGCAGCTAAGAGTTTACTGTGGGTCAGCTTCTTTACGTGCACAGCTCCCCATATGCTCAGCTGCTGTCACGGCTCAGTGCTTCTCCACTCTTTTGTTTTTCCTAGGAAAAAAATCGATTGATTTTGAGGGTTTTAGTACACAATGTGTTTGTAACTCTTCTTCTCCTTTACACTATACTTCATTCTGAATTAAGTGATATGCAAGTAATTGCCACAGAAACAGTGGGGTTGATGTTTTGGTGTTGCTGTCCGCATTCCTGGCTGTGTTCCTTATAAACTGTATGGCCAGAATGCTCTTACTGGCTCACAGAAAAAATAATGCATCTCATCCAGAAAGCCAGGGAAGAATAAAGGGAGAATCAGAGAACAATTATTAATTTAATGCAGAATTAGGTTGGAAGAACTAACATGTCCTTCATAAATACCTACTAAATTGTTCATTACCTGCAGCCAAATATAATGGTTTCAGTTTAATACCTAGCCACAAATGTCAGTAATCGGCAGGAAAGAACTTGATTTGATTTATGTTATTAAAAAGCGGCTGGCCAAGAAAACTACCATTTGTCTTGATCTGGTTACTGCTTGTAGGGAAAATTCTTCTGTCTGAGGCATGCAGATTCAACCCTGTTCCCATGTGAATCCCAGCAGCTCTCCTCTGGAGTGCCAAGGTTTCTTGTTCAGATCAAGAAAACCTCATGTTTGCTCTTTTTTTCAAATATCAAACTAGATTGCCCAACCTGATGCAACTTTCCACCTCCCAAGCACAAGGGAACAACCCTGCAAGTGCTCATGGTTTCCATTCGAGCTAAGTATGAAACAAAGCAGCCAGTTAAGAGTATTTTTTAGATTGCAGTTAATAAAAATAGGAAATAGTTTAATGGACACATATTGTTCAAATACAGGCATGTCGCAAGTTTCGGGATGATGCCACCTGCAAGGACACATGTCCCCCATTAGTCCTGTATAATCCCACCACCTACCAGATGGATGTCAACCCCGATGGAAAATACAGCTTTGGAGCCACGTGCGTGAGGGAATGTCCTCGTAAGTTCATTTTGGCTTGCAGACACTGTGGGAAGATGGTGGGTTTGAGGGAGGTGGGTAAGGGGTCTCATCTCCCTGCTCAAGATGTCTGCTTTGTCTTTGTGCTATTCCATGTCAATATGCTTTTTAAACAACAGGACTTACATGTGGGAGAGGGTTCAGACTTGGACAGACTTGGTGTCCTGTTCTGTGGTTCACTGTTGTCTTTTGTAGGCCTTTGGCCTGGAAGAGCAAATAACGATCGGGAATCAGAAAGTGCCGACAGTTGACCTGGATTATGGCACCGCTGGCTGGTCTGTCCTTGGCAGTGTTGCTTTACCCTTTGGACAGTTCACCTCTCCGTAAAATAGTGATAATGGTGTATGTCTATCTACCTTCAAAGGATGTCAGGAGAATTAATAATTAATGCTTGTGCTTTGCCCAAGTATGCCAGAAGTTCAAAAGCCTTTCTTCTGTCTTCTAGCGTTTTAAGTATCTGTGCAGCCCCCATTGCATTCCCCTGATATTTCAATGCCGTTGTGGTCTTTCTTTTTCCAGACAACTATGTGGTGACGGACCATGGCTCCTGTGTTCGCTCGTGTAATACTGATACTTATGAAGTGGAAGAAAATGGTGTTCGGAAGTGTAAAAAATGTGACGGGCTGTGCAGCAAAGGTATGAAAAGCGTGGAATAAAATAATAAGACTTCGAGTCAGAAGGTCATTTTTTAGAGGAGGTATACGGAGTTCTCACCTCAATTTAGATGTCAAAGAGCAAATTCAGTATAAATATTCATTGGTAATTTGAAAATCAAGGCAAGTATCCATCGATAATTTGGAGGTCCAAGACAAGGGAATCAGTGGCTCTGGAGCATGTTCTCAGACTGGCATACTCTGCAGGTGAGCTAGATAAACTGTGTTAGCTGTAGGCATAAGTCTTGCACATTAGCCTTCTCCCGTAGTTTGTCTCTCGTAGGATCTCTTCAGTAGGAATTAAAATGAAAATGGGACAGAGAGAAGTGTGTGTGCAAGAGCCAGTGTGCAGGGGTGCTGGGTCAATGCTGCACAAGTAGGCAAGCAGGAAGCATTTAACATTTGGTGCTTTTGGATATGCCAAAGTAGACAAGAGATGTATGAAACTGATTTTACAATGGTAGGTTTGAACATATGGGGATACTTTATGGACTAATATCTTTTTTTTGTGTGTGTTTATTCCCTCACATATGATTGTGTGTAACTCTTCCCCCTCTTGACTTCTGTGCTTCCATTTTTACCAGTATGCAATGGGCATCGGGGATTGGTGAGCTTAAGGGGATTCTCTCCATAAATGCTACAAACATTGACTCCTTCAAAAACTGTACCAAGATCAACGGGGACGTCAGCATACTCCCAGTTGCATTTCTAGGGTGAGTTGCCTGTTGATCTTTCAGTGTCTGGGGAGAGGAGGGCTTAGGAAGAAGCCCTCTAGGGAGAAGTTCAAGCTGACTCCTTCTTTCAATTCCTTCTCCTTTTATTTCAGTGATGCCTTCACCAAGACGCTGCCTCTTGACCCTAAGAAACTGGATGTCTTCAAAACAGTCAAAGAAATATCAGGTCAGCAATATGTTTTAAGCATGAGATGTTACTGCCAAAAACACCAAGGGAGATGAGGAATTATTTTCTAGATGGTGAAGAGAAGTGCAAGCAAATAGTTTCTGCCCCTGAGTGGATAGGGATCACTTTTCACAGAGGTGGTCAGTAGAGTTTTGCTAGCTTTACACCCACGCAACCTATCCTGGCCTCTCATCCAAGGTGTGTGGTTTTGCCAGACCATCCCTTCTGCTCAACTGTTAGCCTTAGTGGAGAGTAAAAGCAGAAGAGATACTCAGCCACCCAAGAAGTGTGTGGTGGTGCAGAGGCGTGCCACACTGGTTAAAAAAAAAAGAAACAAAACCCAAGAGTGTTTCTATTTGTGGAAAACCTTTCAGCAGTTCCTTAGGGAAGCGTGCTCAGCGGCTTGCATCATCCTTGCGGAGACACCCTCTCCAGCCTGGAGAGCCCTTCCCTGAAATAAATGCAGGCTCTGAAAGCGTGAAGTACTCAGCGGAGTGCTCGTCTTCAGTCTGGCACAAGCATCAATTAAAAGCAGTTGTGTTCTGTCAAAGACATTCATCCCAGTAGGAAAGCAGTGGAATATCAGAGCTGGGCCCACAGACATGTCGCCAGTTCCCCTTTACTTTCTCTCTTCTATCTCTCTGGCTTCCCTAAAGGTAGCAGTGTCTAAGCTCATAACCTCAGCTAACAGAATGCAATTTCCCGAATTCCTTTCCTCTACCTGAAACTTCTCGCTGGGCCAGGGAAATCTGCTTGTCTTGGCAGATACCCTCCAATCTACTGCCTGCTCTGTTTCTGTCTTCTTTATTTTTCCATTCCTCGAAGGCAGCTCACAGCAGGGATGGAGCAGGGCTCTTCCCAGGCTACAGAGAAAGCCGCAGCCCCCTGGCAGGATTGCTGCCGACCGGAGTAGGTACTGGATGCTCAGCATGGCAGGATGCAACTCACTGACACACCATCCTCTTGTGCTGCTGAGCCCTCGTGGTGGGCCAAAAGTAAATTGTTTACAAGGCAGTGTTTAAAAATAGCTTCCTGCTCCCTAAAATGTCAAGCTTTGCTTTGAAATTCTTAGGAAGGCATACGGAAAGTACGAGTACCTTCTTCCTGCTCAGGAGATGTTGTCTGGGGCAAGAGGCTCCACTTCCAGTACTAAGTTACCAAGTTTTCTTTTTAATCCTCTTTTCCTCATTTTAGGATTTTTGTTGATTCAGGCTTGGCCTGAAAATGCTACTGATCTCTATGCTTTTGAAAATCTGGAGATTATACGAGGCAGAACCAAGCAACAGTAAGTAAATCACGTGCTAGACTCAGTGCAAAATAAATTGTTTAGAGCTGCCCTTGCCTGAGCAAGTTGAGGTGCAAAGATCTGTGAAACTCAGGTGTGACAGGAGAGTTGGGCAAAACTGGAACAATCCTGTAGGTGTTAAGCAGCCTTTTTGTGATGAATTTACCTTAATAGGCTCAAATTTGCACCTCCCTCCTGCTTTTAGAGGCTGCAAGGTGCCTGCTGTCAGGACCAGGCTGTCTGCACAAGCGTGAGCACCTCTTTGGAGTCCAGGGCATGTGGGTGCCAGGCAGATTACCATGAGTACCAGAAATGCTTTGGTTTTGGAGGGAGCTGGGGAGTAGGAAAGGAGACCACAGCTTCCAGGTGGCACAGACACAGGCAGTGCATCCAAACCAAGCTTGGCTTGTCTCTCCCTGGGAGGTAGCTTTGTGGACCAGCACTTTTCTGCTTGCAACCACCATTATACAGTATTTACTTGATACAATGCACACGTGCTGCAAGATTTAGCTTGAAATCTCCATGCAAAACCAGATATGAGTATTGCAGTTGTTATACAACAGGCATGTACCATGTCTTAAGCGACCGAGCAACGTCTTGCATGAGCAAAGTTCAGTTCACAGCAACACGCTTTGAAAACCAAGAGAAAGCCACCCTGTTTAATCATCCTTTTTCTTCTGTGCGTTTTTTTTTTCTGTCCGTTTCAGTGGCCAATACTCCCTTGCAGTTGTTAATTTGAAAATACAGTCATTAGGGCTGCGCTCCCTTAAGGAAATCAGTGATGGAGATGTTGCCATTATGAAGAACAAGAACCTCTGCTATGCAGACACGATGAACTGGCGCAGTCTGTTTGCAACTCAGAGTCAGAAAACAAAAATAATACAAAACAGAAATCAAAATGAATGTGGTAAGTCAATGCTATACTCCTGTCCCACTCGCAATCTCGTGCTAAAATGGAAGAGCAATTTAAGCCTCGTGTTTTTCTCTTCATTCCCCTGATGTCGAAGTCTGCTAAAGCCAATATGCACTCATGCTGCTATTGACTGCAGTCATCCCTAGGCCAAAATCTAATGATTTTTCTTTGCAGAATGTGAATTTGTTATATTTTGGAAAGAGATCTCTTTTGGTCCTCATTTAGCCTGATTATATAGCTGTTAAGCAGTCACAGAGGAGCTCTTTTTCATTTGGAAAATTCAGAAGTCTCTTTTAATTTCAGGCTTTACAAATTAAGGGAATCATAATTATTCCTCTTCCGTACTGTCAGAATCATTAGTGTCTGCCTTGGAATAATTTGGAAAAATTGGCTCTCAAAATGGAGTTCAGCGGTACTGTATTTGCTCTCTCTCCTGCTTTGAAGTTCATGGGTTTTTTTATTTTGTTTTTTTAATCTCTAATTTTTTAAAAAATCTTTTTTCTTAGCTGCTGCTCAGCATGTTTGTGACCCCATGTGCTCAGACATAGGCTGCTGGGGCCCTGGGCCCTTCCACTGCTTCTCCTGCAAATATTTTGGCCGCCAGAAGGAGTGTGTGAAAGAGTGCAATATCCTGCAAGGGTAAGTTGTCTGGGGAGTTTGGTGGTGATGTTTCAGTTTTGTTTTCGAGAGCTGTTGGAAAGTAACAGGGGCTCTAATTGGCATGGAGCTTCAGCCAGCAGCCGCTCTGAAAACCTGAGCTGCGCCTGTGATGCCCAGCCCGCCAGGTGCAAGCGCGAGCTCATTGCAATCACCAGGATCTTTGTTCCCCACTTTGAGAGATGCTCTCTCTGTAGAGGGACTCATCCGTGTGCCCCAACTTGCACACGAGCCATTTGCTGAGTTGCAACCCCTGTCTCCAGAGGTCAGAGTCTGCCCCGGGCTGCCCCGGAGGAGCTCCCGCTGAAAGTGCAGGCAGCTCCTGGCAAAAATCCCAGGTAGGGCTTTGCAATTTGCAAAGTGCAGTCAAGGGAAAATGAACCTTAATGTGAAGAGCACTTGGAGCAGGGATTTTAGGGAAAATTATTGCTTTGGCTTCACTCAGGATAAGCAAAACATCTTGATGCCTCTCCATCAGCTCTGTGGAGGTCCTTTTCCATCAGCTCAACAGGTGCTGTAGGCAGGGAAGGAAAGGCTAGCACAGAAATTTGGCTAGCACAGAAAAGGATGCTGATTTTCAGCAATGCATGTCATACTCAAATGCTTTTCCCGTCCACAGATTTGTTGGTGCAAACATTTGTTTTGTTACAAAATCCTTCGGAGTTGGACCTTTAAAAATCATTGCTCTTATGAAAGCACTTGACAGCGTGCTGCTGCCCATGATGTTTGCATTTGTCTGGCAACTTGCTGTTCAGCAGCTGTCTTTTTTTGTAAGCAAATTCCCTGTGGCAGTTATTATGACCTGAAGGGCAGATCTGGGCATTTTTTTGTGTGTCAAATGATGGGTAGATTTAGTTTAATTAATAACACTATCACTTGAAGTGGAACAGCTTTATTGCTATTGAAACCATCTGCTCCCAACTTTCATATTTTAATGATTCATTGTATGTTTGGGGTTGGGGGGGAGGGCATGAATCTAATTAAGAGCGCGTTTCTGTTTAACTTTCCTCGTTATTGTCTGGAGCCTCTGAGTCCCTTAGACTGTTTCTGCTGATCGCTTTGCGTCGCTTCCCTTCAGAGATCTTTGAGGACAGTCTCTGTCGTTAGCTTAAGCTGAAAGTCAGCTGTTTTGCAGTGTCCAGCCTGGACTGCCACGTGTTGCCCCGTTACCAAATGTCCCGTAGCGCAGCCTCTCCATCGCTCTGCTTGTGTGCCACTGCCCGCCACAACCTTCTCCCAGTGTCACCTCCCCTCTCATCACAGCTGTGCCCATGTAGTTACACTGAGCAAGTCAAAACAGGGATGGGAGAGATGTTAGGGACCACCAACGCTTATCACTCGCTCATTAGCATCTTGCCAGGTTGTTTTTCTTTCTTTTAATAGTTTCTCTCTCTTTTTTTTTTTTTTTTTTTTTTACTTTCCAGGGAGCCCCGGGAGTTTGAAAGGGACTCGAAGTGCCTCCCATGTCACCCTGAGTGCCTGGTGCAAAACTCCACCATCTACAATGCCACCTGCACTGGACCCGTAAGAGCTGATGTGTCTTAACAAACCTCTGCATGTGGGCGAATTAGCCTGTAATGTGCCCTCCTCGTGCTGAGAAATCATGGCAGGTGTTTTAAAACAAGCCCAAGAGTGGCCTGATTTTGGGGGCTTAGAGGGCAAAACCAGGGAGCGGGGACAGGAGACAAAAACGAGAGAGGGGTCTTCAAGGTAATATCTCTTTTATGTCACTCATCATGTGCATAATCCACATTGCCTCTCAGCTGCAGGCATTGCAGGACCTTTGCTGGTTGCAACTTTTTAGAGCGAAGTTTAAGGATTGTACATGGGTGGACATAAGGGAATTTGGTGACCATTTTAGGAATGAACAGTTACCAAACAACCAAATTAGCTGAACAAGTTGATCTTCCTTATTCAGGAGAAGAATAACCCTTAAAACCGATGGATCAATACAGTAGCTTTTCTCCTTTGAAAAATGTGGGACAAAGTTGTGATCAAAAACAGGTGTTGACTGGAAAACAGCCAGGAAGCAGTTTTTAATTAAAGCACGTTCCCTCCTCTAATAGGTTAAAGCAAATACTTATTGTAACAGCAAATGCAAGTTATGTTCAAAGAAAAGCAATCAAAATTAAAAGAATGTTTTTTTTTTTCAAAATGGTTTACATTTTCCAAATTCACGTAAAATCTCCTCCCTCAAAAGCCCTGTTCTTGCCAGTAGCCCTGAGTCGTCTTCAGTTTTGTCCCCTTTCCATTTTTAAAATGCTCTTTTATGAAGTGTCTAGATTGGCAAATGTGAAAAATAATTTAATTTGAATATGTGTTAGATTGAATTCATGTCTTCTTTCTGAAACTCATGAATATCAGGAAAGGAGTCATGCTATTTTACAACTAAATTTGAACTTGGTCCTTTATCTTTACATGACAGAAGTCAAATGCACTTCAGTGCAAATGTATCCTCAGTCTGAGAGAGCGTTTTTTGGTAATTGAAATCAAGTTTTCTGTTCCCTTCTCCCCCCTGTGCTGTTAGCCAAAATCTTTAAACACCCCCTTCCCTCTCCTGCAGCCACTGTGTTTGACCCTTGCCCATCACTCTGCAGAGTCACTTCTCAGTAATGTGAAGTATTTCCATCCTCCCTTCTCACTCAGACACCGTGGCCTCAGGGCTGCTATCAATATTATAAACTCCCGTGGGCACTGACCATCTTCTCATTCCATGTTTGCCCAGTGTCTAGTAATTCATCTGTTGTTGGGGCCCTTAGGCTTCACACTAATTAAAATAATCTTAACGTAGCATCTCTCACTGTAGCCCCATGAAACCAGCACTGGATCTGGCCTGTTTGTTTTTCTTTAGTAGAATTTGGCCCAGATCTGCTATTTTCCCTGCTAAAATACTCAGGGCATTCTTAGCACTGCTGCGGATTGAATAGAACGCCTCAGTTGAATATCACACAGATTTAGATTTGTCACCTGGATTTCTTCTTGAGTAGGCTACTGTATGGGTACTAGAAAGAAGCATTTTTTTTTCGTGGTTTCTTTGCAGGGCCCAGACAACTGCATGAAATGTGCCCACTTCATAGATGGCCCTCACTGCGTGAAAACCTGCCCTGCGGGGGTGTTGGGGGAGAATGATACCCTCGTCTGGAAATACGCCGACGGAAACTCCGTCTGCCAACTCTGCCATCCCAACTGTACCCGTGGGTGAGTAGGATGCACTTGCCTAGTAAAACAGGAGAAGAAGAAACAAAGAAAGAAAAGAAGGAGGGAATAGGTTATTGTTTCTCTCGAGCCCTTTCCCTTCCTGACAGCCCCCTTTCAAAACACCACCAACAAAACCCAGCAGGAAGCGAAGGAGGTCAGGACCATGCAGGTAATGTAAGCAACATGTGGCCGACTTTGTAAATAGGAAAAGTTCAGTGGCACTTCTTTACACAGAAGGCAAAGAGAAAAAAAATGGAAAAAAAATGTTTAGGGGACTTAAAGCAGGCTCGTTTATTTGTAAGAGAAACTTTCTGGAATTCTACAAACCTCTCTTGCCTGTGATGCAGTGCTCCTTTTCCCTGCGCCTGGCTGGGTGCTCCGCCTGGGTTTTGGGGAGGGAGGGCAGTGACCTCTGGCAGAGGTTGAGCTCCACAGGGTCCCACCACGGGCTGCATGTCACCCTCACCCTCCAAAGGCACCAAGAGGGTTGGATGCCTGCTCCCTTTTTCCTCCCCAACTGAGATGTTTCAGGAGGGAAGTCCCAGCGGGTTGCCTGGGGCACATACAGGGATTTTCTGCTCTTTCTGTATGCGAGCACCTGGTCTGTTTAAAGCCTTACCTGCCCTCGGTATTAATTTAATCTCTCAAAATCATAGCAATCCGTAAGCCTGTGTCTTTATTTGGGGGTCTGGTGAAACCACTGCCTGTAATGAACTGTGACTTTAACTGCGTTTCACCTACATGACAGTAAGTGACAAAGCTGCAGCTGTGGCCTCTCCTGGCTTCCTCCCTGCAATGGACACGGGATGTGCTGTAAGAGGTGTGGGGTTTGGAACCTGCTTTCTGGATGCTCTTAGAGCAAAGTCCCTTCTTGGAGATCTTTTCCCTCACAGGCCTCTCCCCTGTGGTCTGCAGTGACTTCCCTGTGTTTCCTCACTGTCACAGGCAAGGCTTATCAATGCTTTCCAACACACTTTTGATAACGGCTGATCTCAACTGAAAAGGGATCTTAATAACTTTGATCTTTACTAATGACCTCCATGACTGTGGTGGTTGGTCCCCAGTGATACCAACTGGCCACAGTGAGCCAAATATCCTTCCCATAACTGGCCACATGAAAATGTGGCTGCTGATTTGAGCAGCGTAATCAGTAACCACATCTGAACGAGGCTCTTGGCTGAGTGGCTGTGGTAGTTAGATCAAACGCTAAGCTTAGATGAGTACAGGCTTGGAGAATGTAATTTGCCAGACGTGAGTGCGACTGCGAGCTTATAGTGCGCAAGCAAGGCCTCCGAGCAGAGCTGCAAATTGTTCCAAGGTCCTCACAAAAGTCAATTCCTGCTTGCCTAGCAGTGGCGGAGTATCCCAAGGGGGTGGGAAGGGTGTAGGGCAAGGAGAGATTATTGGATATTGGCGTTGCTGAACATATGTGGCTCAGAGTGTTTGACCCTACAGCATAACAAATGATATCTATTTCATCTCTGATGTGGAAGGATTGGACTAGATATGTCGTTGTTTGTTTATATTATGAACATGCTGGCTGGCTCTGCCAAATAGTTGCAAAAGAAAGAGACCGTGCCCCACAGAGGTTCGGGAGAGCTGCAGGAAGGATACATTGCAATTTTTATTTAGGGACTTTTAGGGCAAGGGCATTGATGGGTAAGCAGCAGCAGAGTCCTAGTGTGGGAATACTGGGCAGTGTTTTCCCTGTGAAGACCACAGGTCAAAGCTGGCCATTAGCTGCTTCTCATGCTCTCTCCTTGCTGCGCGTCGGGAACGCAATCAGTTCTAGCAGCAGTGGGTTGAAATCATCAGTCTTGCAAAGTTTTTGCACCCTTAAATTCCACGGTCTCAGCAATTTTGTTATTGCTGTTCCAGTCCAATTTCATGTCTAGAGCCCACAAAACCTATCAATGTGATTAAGTTTGCTGACTTCTGACCCTTTGTTACTTATCTGAAGAAGTTGCAAGTAGGAAGGACTTTCCTTCCCAACCAAACTGTGCTTACTTGTAGTGCATTGCTTTCTCCATATTGCTGCTAAAAATTTCATCTAGTCTGATTTTCTTTGCTGAGTCCCCAAACTGCAATTTGTTCAGCTTTCATTAGAAAGCAGAAGGGAGGAACCTGTCTCCTCTTGAGCCCAAATGACTCCTCTCCCATTTCCCTTATAACTTGGGATTTCTGTGCCCAAACTTCCTTTTACTCTGTCTCTACTACAGCTGAGAGAATACACTCCATTTGAGAGAGAGGTCCCAGAAGCCCTGGATTTACCCAGTTTATTCCTCCAGCATCTAATGAAACACACTAGCCTGATTAATCTGCGCAGTGCTCAGTGGTTTGATTTTCCCATATTGTTTTCCCAGAGCAGGAGAATTAAATTCAGTCGTAGCCAGTGGGGCAGAATAGCAAGAAAGAGAGACAGCGCAACAGTAGTTAATAGCCCTGACGGACATATCCTGCCTCCAGAGTCCCTGCGAACCCTACGTGCCTTGCCCTCCTTGCTATTTTTCACATTAAATGCGACGGGATTTTAGGATGAGTGGAAAGAAGGCAAGGGGGTCGGAGAGGGAAGTCCATGGTGTCATTTCACACACTCAATGCCTTCATCACATTTTGAAGGTTAATGAGAAAGAGAGGGCAGAGGAAAGTTCTCGTAAGGCTTGAAAGAGCTGGGTGATTTTCCATTTCTTTTATGACGCTGAAGAACCTAGGCTGTTGTAGTCTGATTTCCCTCTGAAAGGCCATAGATCATAGCAACCTGGCTTGTATTAATCAAATTAGGAACTGTGGGTTGAGGAGAAAGTTGTTAAAATCTTGATGGATTTCCGAAATAAATAGCTATGTCTACACAGAGACAAGTAATGTTTACGCAGATGGATGAAATGCTGAGTTCAGGATGGGGAACTGTACACAGTGCTAATTTTCCAGTAAAGGGATGGTAGAGAAATATTTTAGAGACTGCGACTGCTATTAGATCCCATCTAATATATCCATAAGATCTTGAGGCAGTTTATAATGGTCACATTTCTCATTTTAGTTTCTATAAGCAGAAGAAGAAAAACAATTCAGGAACGGAAAAGGCAGTTGTTTAGATTCCATAAAACCTAGGTTACTTATGTTGAGTGTCATCCTAAAATTCCGCGTTAAGAAAGATGGTTATATTTAGTCTCAAATGGGTATTTGTCATAGACTTTGTTTCTTTTTTGACTTGTGAAATGAATCAGAAAATCACATGGGATTTGAGAAGCACCAGATGATCTATCATTTTCTTCTCAAACACCTTTTAACTTTGTCCTGCTAGAGTTTGTTGTGATGGATTTGTGTGCGAGATTTTTTTTTTTTTTAAAAAGAGCAGTGATGGAAATCTGTGCCTCTTCTTCAGCTTCCACTTTCTAACCTAGGAAAATAGCCAGCTGGGTATTCCTCATACCCTACATACTACCCTGGGCCAAAGTTTTTGCTGTTAGGAAGCACACAGAGGGTTTGCTATCACTAAGTATCACGACAGACCTAAATTTCTGGAAAAGAGTTCATTAAAAGGACCGCAGTAGCATTCTGCATTCCCGCGAGGCCTTCCAAGTTCACATCTTAATTTGGCAGAAGCTACATAAGCTTTGCTGCATTACTGCATAGAAGTTCATATAGGAATGTGTTAAGGTGAGGTCTTGGGTCCCGGATGAATTCTCCATTAAATGCCCAAAGAGAAAGGCCTGTTGCGAAGTTAGATGCATCTCCTGTGACCATGAGCAACCTTGTGGTTCTGCTCTACATGTGCAGGCTCTTTGTGCTTAGTTACTCAACTGAGCAAACAAAACAAGCTGTAGGCAGAAAGAAAATGCTAACAGAGCTGGGCGCCCGGGATGCGGGAACCACTGTGCATGACGCTTCCAGCGCACTGAGGACACCAGGATGCACATTCTTGCATGGGAGCCCAGTGAACTCGCAGGACCTTCCAGATGCTGGGTCTCGGAGCACTCTGTTGGCACAGAAACAAGGCAAATACAGAGGGAAGATCAGAGTAAGGAAAACAAACAAGCAAAAAAGAAACAATTAAAATGAGTAGTAGCTTCCCCTCTTCCTCCCCCAGACCTCGTTCAAGTTGTGGGATAGAATCTCCAGCTCCACTTGCCATTTTGACGAGTTTCTGGTTCCTGCTTTTGGCAAGAGGGAATGAGGAACACGTTTCCTGGCACAGGCTTGCTCCTTAGCCCCTGCTTGACCTCCTCTGGAGCTGCTGGGGGATGAGGCATCAATTCTTTAAGTCAGAGCAGGCAGCAGTTATCACAAAGCGGACTTTTCTTCTTTGCTGTGCCCTGCCTTTCAGGGGTGATGTAATTCCTTCTGTAGTGCTCTCCTTCCTCAGTAGGCACCGCAGAGACCACAGTTCCCGCGAGAAGCATACATCTCTCAGCGCATGGGAAGTGCACGGTGCCTCTCCTGCCCGTTTGAACAGCAAATGCAGACGTCCACTGTATTTTAATCTGCACCACTTTCTGCATCAGGATGCCAAAATGGATAGAGGGTATTCCAGTGGAGGCTGAATGACTTGCTAGAACTAGCCTTCCTGGCTGTAGCATGAAGGCCATGGTGTGATTCAATCAAATACCAGTAATATAAGCTCTCAGGTTCTGAATTCAATATATCAGGGGCACATATCAAAAGCCTATAGCTAAAGGGAGGGCTATCAAATCCTGTTTTCTGACAGAATCGTGTGTCTGCTACTGAAGTTTTCTGTTGCAATGGAAAATCCAGAAATTGGAATCTTTGAGCCAGACAGATTGTGCGGGACTATCTGCAGCGATGCATTTCCTCACAGCCCTCCTGGATAGGGAATTCCTTTCAAGGAGGTGGTGCTTTTGTCTTCAGCTGCAAACAGCCTTGAGTGCCTGTGCCAACACAAGTGCAGCCACAGAGCGAGACACTGGCCAGCCCACAGCCCCTCTGTGCCTTCTCTCCATTCAACCACATCACAGAAAGATGTTTTAAAATACTCTTTTTTTTTTCTTTACTGAGTGTGCTGCATAGCTCTGTCTCTAGATAAAATCTTCCAGAGCAAGGCTATTGATATTTTATAGCTTGTATGATCATTCTGAAGAACTATGTTAATACTCAGGCTGTTCTAAAACACAGACTTTTCATGCATAGCACTCTTTAGTTGGAGTGCTGGGAGTGTGTGTGCCAGAGCTAATGTGTGTATAATATTCATTTGTTTTTACAGGTGCAAAGGGCCAGGTCTTGAAGGCTGTCCAAACGGGTGAGTATTTCATCTTTTGGAGTTAACGGCAGCGTTGGAAAGAATGCATGTGTGTTTGCTTTTCTGTGTTAGGCCTAAAGTTAAGGCTTCAGATCTGCATAGGGAAGTGACAGATTAGTGCAGGCTCAGACCTATACAAATGACAACAGCATTGAGAAATGTTCCTAATGGCGAAAGACTCCAAAAGTTACTCTGAATCATTTGTCATGAAGGGAGGTGAAAGTAAGACCTGGGATCTGTCACTGGAGAACAAAAGAAGTGGTAAAAAGAAAGGGTAATCAGCTGGAGGCAGAGTTGAGAGATGTTTAGGATTGGTACAGTTACCTGCATTGCTGCAGACTCAGCTCAGAGACCCAGAGGGTCTCTTCTAGCCCTGTGATCTATCCATCTCCAGCCCTTTCTCTGCACAGATGTGCATTCACGCTTCACACCAGGTCTTGCTTTGCATTGTTTGACCTTCATGACTTGCTCAAGACCATGCAACAAATGAACTCCACAGCTTCTCTGACTAGGGGGCAGGAATTTGTTCTATAGCATGAGTTCATGCACCAAGTCATTCTGTAGCAAGACAAATTCAGCATAGACATGTCCTTAAAAAGTAACTATTAATATCTTGTAAGAGATTAATAGCTCCTAAAAAGTTGTGATGGGGACCAAAAGGCAACCTTGGAAAAAAGCTTTTTTATTTCCATTTAAATTTGAAGTGAACCAGGCAGTAATGAACAAGCAGGCAGCAATCTGTCCCTGCAACATATTTACATATTATCTGACCTCATACACTTCCTGGAGGTCTTTAGGAGAAGAGGGTGGGTTATCTGAAGTGCATCCTTACCCGTATGTGCATCAGGTCCCCTCCATAATGATGAGATGTCAGCCTTGCTGGTGGCTGCTGCCTTCTTGGTGTCAGCTTCCTTTCCGTGTGCTGCTCGTATCCAGTGCTCTGCAGGGCAGGTGGATAGAGGCAGCAGCGATTTGATGCTGGTGCACCCAGCAGCTTGGTCAGATAGAGGAGAAAAATCCCTTCACAGAGTAGGAAGTCTCTGCTATGAGGATCAGTTTCCTTTTTGAGTTTCAGGGAA
This sequence comes from Tinamus guttatus, assembly GCF_059628265.1. NCBI lineage: Eukaryota > Metazoa > Chordata > Aves > Tinamiformes > Tinamidae > Tinamus > Tinamus guttatus. The sequence goes on from NW_028288638.1 coordinate 2,040,393, forward strand.
GAACGAAGACACGTAGAGGCAAATTATGCTCCAAAAATCAATACTGCGCGCCAGAAGAAAAATCCTAAAATGAGGATGAAGGTGCTAGGAGATTTCAACGTCAACTTTTATTGCTTGCCTTGATATATTAGTGGGCCCTTCTCTGAAATGCTCAGTTCCTGCCACATGGCCACTGGAGCAATTTTATAAAGAAACAAATGTGCCTTGATTATTAAAGGGAACTTAACAGATACAGGACAAAAGTGCAAGCCCAGCAAAGCAAATGGCACAGGAATGCTACATGCAAGACTGTGCAGAAGCAATATGCAGGGGAAGGAGGAGGTGGCTATACTGAGGAGGAGAAATCTGCAGTGCCAAGCACAGCACAGGTCAGGGTGGATGCATATTAGTGCAGTCCTGAGAGACAGAAGATATTACCTTTTCTTAAAAGAAATAGCAAAAAGAATAAACCAAACACCCCCCCCAAAAAAACATTTTTTTGGATATAGAACTTAAAAATACAGATACACAAGGTATTTGAACTGCAGGTGGGCTTAACTGGATGCCTGGACCCAATGTTTGGTCAACATCTGATGGTTCAATCAACTCTCATAGGTTTTCTTTTTTTAATCTTACACCTCAACATCTTTGTTCTCCTGGCCTGCACCATCTTCTGCCTCGCAGCTCCAAAATCCCCTCCATCGCAGCTGGTGTGGTCGGAGGCCTCCTGTGCCTCGTTGTGGTTGGCTTGGGCATCGGCCTCTACGTGCGCCGGCGCCACATCGTGCGGAAGCGGACCCTGCGCCGGCTGCTCCAGGAGAGGGAGGTGAGTGCTGCAGTCACACCTGAAATGCCCTGGATGGCCCCTCGGAGCCAGCTGCATTGTTCAGGGTGATGCTTTTTGGCCTCCTTGCACCAGCAAACCAAGGCTCTGTGGAGCTGCTTTGTAGCTCACTGTGTCCTTGGGTCAGCTGAGCAGGGTTAGCTGGGCTGATCGGAAAAGAGGCAGTTGCACATAACACCTTCTCGCTTAATCTGGAGTCTGATCTCCATGCATATAATCTTAAAAAGCTTTAAGGGATTGGAAGGGCTAAATCCCAATGAAAATCACTGAGATTGTCTACTCAGGGAAAAAAAAAAAAAAAAAAAGAAAAAGAAGCTTGAGGGTGAGATATATTGTATTTGCTGCTCTGTACTATATATCGCCAGTATTGAATCATTTCTCACTCCAGACAAGCCTTTAGGCTGAGAAGCACTTCAGGCACTTTTGAAAATTGTACTCCATTTTGCACCTGATTCTGATGAAAAAAAAAGGAAAGAGAAAGGAGAGCAATGAAAGGAATGGAGGATGATTTTTTTTATTTTTTAGCACCCCCAAAAGGTTACAAAGCCATCAAATTCAAATATAATCCTGCTTTTAGTTCTCTCCTGCCACTCTGTCTTCGTCTGTAGTCCTATTGTCGAAGCTGAGGCTGAGCCGTGGTGGTAGCAGTCTTTTTCATTAATACAGTAGGTGCAGTCGAAGCAGAGCTAACCTGAAAGTTTAATTAAAATCTGTCCTTCCTCCCATGCATCACTGTCCAGAATGCAGCACTCCTTCCTTTAGGCCACTGCAAAGTGAGTGGTTGGCCCTGTTGGGCATGAGGGAGGTACCTACACTGCTTCTCATTTTCTGCATGGTACAGGTTTCATATGTATAACAGGCACCCTCTGGGTGCCTCACATGAAATGGCAAAATTCATTATCCTGGATCAAACCCATTCATTTAAAATGATCCCCCTTTTCTTTTTGCAGTTCAGCGTTAGCAAATAACTAGCAAATTGTGTTTAGCATTCTGCTAAAAGCCCTGCTCCAGCTTCTTTCTGTGCTCACCTGCTTTGCAGAGTCAAGTGGTAAAAGCCTTCCAGCTGCCTTGCTTTTCAGTACAGTTACCCTAAAAATATTTTACCATAGCCTATAGTTATAAGAGCAGAGTTCAGTTTGCGCTCAGCTCTTATTGTACCCTTTGTACTCATCAAAATGAGGATATTTCATCACAACAGAACAGTCGCTGGCACGCTTAAGATCAGATTGTATCTAGCTTAATATGGTCTTACTCAAAGGAAAGGTAGAAGAAAATCACCAGGGTAAAAGCTGACTTAAAAATCAAAATGCCTTTAGCGTCTGTATTTGGAGAGCATTGGTGCCGTTTGCAGTAGGTAAAATATTGCAATAGAGCTTAGGCCAAATTTTAAGAACATCACCAGTACGTTTTAATACTGCCTTTTGTATAGATGAAGAACTGTGCTCTGCATTTAAATTGCTGTTTGTGATCCCTGTGGTCAGGGAGAGCCATCTCTGGTACCATGGGAATTTCATCTAGTTAGACAAGAGCAAACCTGAAAGTTTGGAGGTGATTCCTGCATGTTATTTAAAACATTTTTGTAATTTATTCACAAGTTCAAAAAATTAATCTTATTTAGGATCTGTGGTAATTACACTGTTCTCCGTGGCATGTGTGTTCAGGCTTTGAAGTTTAAGTCTTATTTGAACAGTAGCAGTCCTTCATTTTCCTTCAAAATGCCGGTGGCCATGCCAGATTTCTTTCTGCATTATACAAATGGGGAGGAGTGGGATTGCAGAGCTGGCTTGTGATTGATTTTACATCTGCAGTAACTCTATGGAGTGAAATTTGGAGCCACTCCAGATATTTATTGTTGTATGTCGGGAGTGGAGCTGCCCTCACATAAACTGCGACTGGGATAAACTGTGCATTATTTCGATCAAGGGAGCTCCTTGCCTGCTTGCTTCCTGCACTCCTAACGTCTCGTTCTGCCCCGTCTCCACTAGCTTGTGGAACCTCTGACACCCAGCGGGGAGGCACCAAACCAGGCTCATCTGAGAATTTTAAAGGAAACTGAATTTAAGAAGGTCAAAGTTTTAGGCTCTGGGGCTTTTGGCACTGTTTATAAGGTAAGATCACTGGGTTTCCTTTCCTCACTCCTTCTTGCTCCTACGTGCAGAATCCACCCAAGCAAAGCACGAACTGGTTGCTGATAGCACTGTTGTAAGGTTTTTTGTTAGCTTTTGCAGTATGCATATGTTGAACTGATAGGAGGACTACTAAATTATCATTATTTGATGTATGAATCAGTCTATGGTGATAAAATGAGAAACTTTACATAAGGTGTAACTAGAGCTATACTGCTGAGCATGGGACGAAGATCTCTGTTTAAAAATTGCTGCTCCCAAATATACCTGTTATGAAAATGAGGAAAAAAAAAACGCATTCTGGTCAGCTCAGTGCTAAGCATTTTTTCTGTCTGGTTTTGGGTCTTGTTTCTGTAGTTCTCAGTCACTCTTTCTCAGTCAAACCATCCAAGTCAGAAGTGTAGCAAAGAGTCTATACACTTTCATTTGTGTAGTTCTACTGTGTTCTTTTCCTTTTTTGTTTATCCTTTTCATTTATCCAGTTTATCCTTTTATTCTTCAGGATCCATCTTTCTCTACCTCTCCTGTTCCACTTCTATTTCCAGGTTTTCTTTTTTTGGGCCAGTGGTACCAAAATATCAACGGCAGGTTCTTGCCTTTGATTATAAAGCTCTGCATTTTGCAGCAGATTTCCAAATGCAGCTAAGAGCAGCATGGGCATGGGCAGCATGGGCACAAATCCCACTGACTTCTGAAAACATGCAGCTACCCTCTTAGGTACTTCAGCAGTCTCCTCGTAGCGCCGTGTGCTTCGTGGGCCTCCTACCCGAGCACCAAAGCGGCTGGATATAAACATACCTGTCACTGGATATATTTAGGGCTGGAAAGTTTGTACAGGACCATTGCCATCTCGTTTCCTATGAGAAAATCCCAATGCTTTTCATCCTGCAGTTTATGAATTGGAAATGGCGAGGTTTTGCTCATGCAGTTGCCACAATGCTTAGTGTTAGTTAGGTTTCTGTCTGTAGAGGCTGCTTTTTGCACCTCTTTTGGGCTATTTATACAGGTAAGATGTTGAACATGGATTTTAAATATATATATATATATGTATATAATATATATATATATATGTATATAATGAAAGTACTTGCTCTGTTTTTATTGTCTGCTTTGCCTTCCCATTGTTCAGAATACTTAGTTCTACTAAGAAAATGTAAAGTGCAGATGTAATTCTGAGAATTAACACGTTGGATATGAGCCTGAGTAACTCTTTGTACTTCTTTTCGTAGGGACTTTGGATCCCAGAAGGGGAGAAGGTTAAAATTCCTGTTGCTATTAAAGAGTTGAGAGAGGCTACATCACCCAAAGCCAACAAGGAAATACTTGATGTAAGTTCTTGGGTTCTTTTTGCCGAGTTCGTCAGTGGTCTGTGAATTTTCCCCTTGAACACCAGGACAAATTTCAGGACTTTCTGTGGGCAGAAATACTTAGCACCCCAAACGAAATTCCCCACACAGAAGTAATGTGTTGCTTTGCAGCCATTGCACAATTGACTGTGAAGTGTGTTTCTGTCTTCAGTGAACTCCCTGTTCACAGTCCGAATACTGAATTTTTTACTTGGCAGGAACTGGCACCTAAGGATAGGTCACAATTGTACTTTTTCAGCCAAGATTGTTTGTTTTATTCTGATGTTTCAGTCCTTATGCTATGGCATTCATTGCCATTACGGCAGTATCAATGGAAACAATAACAACAGTATCTGGTTTTCCAATCCCAACATTGCAGATTGTCTTAAGCTAATTGCTTAGTTACATAGCATTAAGCTAATTGCTTGGTTACATAGCACTACATCCATTATAAAATTGAAATAACAAACCCAAGCTATCTGGTTTCTCTGCCATGAATAATGAGAAATTATATGGCTGGATAAGAGAGAGGCAGGAATTTTTGTTTTCTTCCTTTAATATACCTCTTAATCTCCCAGTAAGTGAGTGAAGAAGCTACAGAATGCTATTCCTTATTTTCTTTCGTGAGGGCAGAGATTAGCAGTTCTCGGAAAGAGCTGGGTTGTGTTAGCGCTCCATGCCTGCAGCCATGGCCCTAGGCAGCTCACTGGACAGTGGGTGCATTGATTTACATGTCCATGGGAGGCTGCAAGATGGAAATGAACTCTCAGGTTTTCTCCATTGACTTCTGGGATCAGCTTAACTGTAGCTAATCATCCCTTGCTTTAGGGATTGGGCTGGGATCACGGCTGCTTGTGTACACATGGCAGTGCCTGACTGGTGTAGGTGCGTGTGCTCATGCGTGTGTATGTGCACGCTCATGTCCTCCGTGAGGGTTCAAAAATGTGTAGATTTACAACAGAGAAGGAGATAGAATCCCAGATCCAAAATTCCTTGGACTTGGAGAACAGTCAGGAACATCTAAAACTCTGAATTCTGCCATTATGTCTTGATCCATCCTAACACAAACCACTGAGGATGTATATTTATCTGTGAGGAAAGCAAATTGCTGAGGGTGTGGAGATGAGCGCTCCGGTGCTCAGTATAGCTTCAGTGGAGCTTCCTGTGCTTCTGCACTCTGATTCAGTCCTTAGTGACATGAAACATGCTACTTGTATGAGTCCTGCTCAGCCCTCGGAGCGGGAGCCTCCTGGGTCGCTCTGGTCAGCACAAGGACATCACAAGGCCATGGAGGGTGTGCCAGGCAGGTTGCATCTTCAGCACTTCTTCTTGCTCTTCCCAAATGAACGTGCCAGTTGAGTGCTTGTTCACAGGTTGCTTAGTTAGGAGCCAGCTGCATGCTCACAAATGCTACCCAAGTATTCTTTCTCTGGAAGGTAACACACGTAGATGTTTTGCTTCCCAACCTGGTCCAGGTTTTCCCTGAGTACATGTACAAACATCCAGGGCCTCGGTGTTCAATATCCCTCGTTTTCTAGTTTTATGCAAATAGCAAAGGAACAAGGTAACTGAAGCTGTTGTAAACAGTGGACTGAGTAGAGTAGCACAGGCTTCGTAAAGGATGCTAAGCTTTGGACTTAGCTGTGATACATTCATGTATATTGAAGTGCTATTCAGTAAGGTTAATTAATTAGGTCTATAGTATTGCATTCTGCCTTCTGCATATCAAGATATTCTCAAGGCAGGGCAGGAGATGCATAGAGTCTTATATATGTGCTCTGCAGAGGTATCAAAATGCTTATTGCATCACAGTATCTCCCCCCTTTTTTTTTTCCCTTCTGTGGAATTAGGAGTCTTAAGAAAAGCTCTTGCTATTTTCAGTTTGTTCTTTTGTTAGACGACTTGCTTGGTTAAATTCATTCTGTATTTCAAAGAAAAAGGAAACCTACAGAAACAAGGAAGGAAGTTGTGGGGGGAGAACACTGAAATCTCTTTTCAAAAAAGACTTTACTCTACTACCAACTCCTCAAGCATGCTGAAACCTCAGCTGGACTGCAGTCCAGCTAAGGCCATTTGTTTTAGAGAGGCACGCGAGCTATAGAGCGAGTCAAGTAGCTCAGCCCGTGTAATCCAGGCAGGCGCTCTCTGGCTTCATTAGGGTAGGGCTAATGCAGAAGACTGTTGCTGAATACCAGGCATACTTGGAGCAGGTCGGAGCGTACCACCGAGATCTCCAAGATAAACAGTCAGAACAAAGGCTGTTTTCAACGTCTCGGCTGCGCAGAGGGACCCGCCGCAGCCGCGCAGGCTGTGCAGCACATGGCCGGGGGCTCCCGGGCTGCAGATCCCAGCAGCTCCCAGGCTGCAGATCCTTCCCTCGGCCAAAATTAATACAAGATTAGTCTGGATCCCAACAGGAAACAGTGCAAGGAGCAGAGGCTGCTCATCGGTATGATTGCCCGGCTTTGCAGCCACTGCAGAGATGAACATGTTTTTGTCTCTGCTCGTGATGGAGTGTCATTAAGTAGGCTCAAAAGAACCCTTAAAAATAACTGTCAGAAATATCTACCTAGTTAATTAGCACGTTGCATTCTTGTTTTATCTTTTCTCAAACTCACCTACAGAATGAGTGCCATCCCTGACAGAGGATTGCATCCCAATTAGCTGTTCATACGATGCAGGAGGCTGATCAGTCCTTACACGGTCCTACTGGAGATGTTCTCTAATTCAGCTGCCCAGAAGCTTCTTTCATCCTGTAGGCTCTAAAGCAAAGAAGCTGAAGCAGAGTTAGCACCTCCGAAGATGCAGCCCTGTGTCTTAGTATTACATCACGTTTTGCTTGGGCTGGCATGTCAAAACAGCAATACCAAGGGCAAAAAGTGTTGCTTAAGAATCAGGGATGTTTATTTCTTGAACGTCATTACTTTAATGACTTTATTTAATGATAGTTCTTACCAGCTGCACAGCTATGTGACATCTGTGGAAAGCTTTTTAGAGGATGAGTAAAGTGCTATGGTATTTTATTTCTTAAGTTCTTAAAAAGCACAGATCTGCTCCCTTTCTCTGTCACAGTACTGTCTTGACTTTTGTTTTACGTTTCTTTGGGCTGCCAGCCTAATGCTGAATTGTCAAGGGATGATTAGTTGGTGTCACTCCAGATGCTGAACTGAAATGCTGGCCTAAAAGCTCGCTCCATGGGAAAAAAAAATCCCATTTATTTCCTATTGTGTTTATTTTCAATCAAGTGGCTTTAGAAGATGCCTAGAAGTGAAATACTGTAAATCAGGCACAAAGTTAGTGAAAGAACTTCAAATCTGATTTTCCTCCCCATTCTTTGGGTTGGCACTCAATAGTGGATATCAGTATAAATATAGACGTCAAATTTAATTCTGTAAGTAGTTTTTGCATGCAAAAATCCTTTAGTGTGGCGGGCTTTTTTTCTCACTGTGGCCCTGTTAAGAGATGCACTTGCTGTGCCTGGAAGATACTACACCAACCTCTGGAGGGATTTCTCTCTCCCCTTAACTGCAGAAAGAGCACAGAAAGGTACCTTGAGTACCTTTGATAGGTGCCTTAAGGCAGCTAGGTTGAACCTAGGCTTGAAAGAAGAGTTCCTCACATCTTGATGAAGTGCAAACCCCAAATTCCTGTTGACTAAAGAGCTTATGAAGCATGAGCTCCCTTGTTTTAAGAAACTTATAAATACTTTTTTTTTGATATCGTTTACCTTGCTATATGGCTCTAAAACAGCTTCTTCTATTAGGGACATTATTTTCATCAGTGTTTGTTAAAGTAAGATGGGTATTCAGATATCTAAAGGGGTGAACTGATTCTTAACCATTTTGATCGGCTTTTAAGAAATGTGGCTTCTTCGACCTTGTTTTCTTCTTCTGTCAGTCTCATCCTAACTGACAACTTTTGACCTTTCGAACAGTACTAACCTTGACCGAAGCCTCAGAAAGGAAAAGACTGAAAATGTTCCTAACTTTGTTGCCCTTACAATTACACATTCAAAATCTTGAACTGCCATCAGCTTCCACTGATGTTAAATTTAGCGATTTCTTTTAGGTCTCTCTTTTTTTTTTTCTTTCTTTTTTTTTTTTTGGCCTCAGAAGTTTGTCAAACGTTGTCTTGGTGTACCATAAGTGGGAGACATACCCTTCCACCACCTTCTGAAGCAATGCTCCATGTTCAAAGCCTAGACCTTCCATCGAGTGGAAAAAGCTTTGTCCACTGAATGAGAAATGACACTTTTGCATGTGATCTGGGGCACGTTGTTTGCGTATAGTATTTTAGCAACCTGTTAAGTGACAAGCTTATTTTACACTGATTCCAGATGTTTCTATTGCTCGGCAGAAAGTGTTTCATGTTGCTTTCTTTCGTCCTTCCTTTCTCCTCAGGAAGCTTACGTGATGGCCAGTGTTGACAATCCCCACGTCTGCCGCTTGCTGGGGATCTGCCTCACTTCCACCGTGCAGCTCATCACGCAGCTCATGCCATACGGCTGCCTCCTCGACTACATCCGCGAGCACAAGGACAACATTGGCTCCCAGTACCTCCTCAACTGGTGTGTGCAGATCGCAAAGGTAGGTTGACCACCTGGCTCTCCAGAAAGCCTAAAGCAGCCTGTAACAAGGAGTGCATTTATTTAGCTACCTGTCTATGCAGGTGTTTGTATTTCCCCAGTCCCTGTTGTTCCTAAATATTTTATAGGTGGTCGGAAATTGTTACTTTTAAAAAACTTTTTTTTTTTTACACAGAGTATTCTCGCTGGCAGGTCTATGTCCAAACCAAACATTCAGAAATAAAATGAAATGAATGAATCTGTGTCAGAGAAAGGAATAGAATTTGGCAATTTGATACCAAAGTGCTGCTTCCATCAGTGAATTTCTTTGGGCTGTGCCCCAGGACAGACAGTGATACTGTCAAATACTCCCTTATTTGTTTCTGAGAGTAATGGCCCCAGTTTTTCAGGCTGAAATCTCTGAGGCTTGGGGGTTGAAACTGCTCACTGATAAATAGCAGCTCGGTTCTGCAGGCTGTTTGGGACTGAACAACCTTTCAGCACCCTAGGGCTGTTCTGCAATTTATATGCACTGAACTGGTGCAATAAGCTAATTGTAATGACCATAATGGCAAATAAAAGAGTCATTATAACACCTGGCACTGTTTGCCTGCTCTGCATTGAACTCAGCTAAGAGCCAAAAGAGAGTAGCGAAGGAGATAGAGCTACAGTTACAGCAGCAGCAATAGTCTGTGTTTGAAAAGTGCCTGGGCACTTGTGAACATGGCGAAATGGGGCTAAAAGAACAGCTGTAGGTTGCATAAGTGTTACTGTATGAGATGCAATACCTGCAAAGCCTGGGTCCTTAGTGCTACCCTTTTCTGTGCTGCTCGTCTGTAAGTCAACCGCGCACTTACAGCCTTGCTGCTCCCTCGAGGCCGACTACACCAAGCGCGCCAGGGCCATGGCAAGTTACTGGAGTGGCAGAATCCAACCTCGGGGCAGTGCGGTTGCCGTGCGCTGGCCCCACGTGTCGCCATTCACAATTGTTGGCTTCCCTTTGATTTTTCCCCGTCCGTTCAACGTTTGCCCGTAGCGGCCCGCGGCCTCCCCGGGGACACTCGACCTTCACCGAGCGCCTTTGTGGTGCTCCGCACAGGGGGCTTCTCAGAGCGCTCATACACAAAGCGCGCGGCATTTTCCCACCGGTGCCTCCGGTGCTGCCCCTGTGATGAAGTCAGGGGCCCCTTTTTTTTTTTTTTTTTTTTTTTTTTAACTTTCTCTCACTCTTTAAAACTCTACTTTTTGACAGTGGGAGGGAGAATCATAGCAAATATATTGTGTCTGGTAGCTACCCAGCAGGAGACTTATTTTTGTTTCTGTTTTCACGGCTTTGAAATAATTTTTCTTTGTATCATTTATAAACATAATCTTTCACTGGGGCACAGAGACATGTTATAGCAGAGAGCATATACGTTCCACATGTAGAAACACTGTCAGGGAACTGTTTGAACGCAGTAGCCTCACACTTAATAATCAGAAATGCTTTAAATCCCAGGCCTGCACGCAATTATAGATCTACTGAACTTTATACATGGGCAGCTCAGTGTCTTCCATGTACAGTTATGCATATGCACAAGTGTCTTAGCTATCAGAGGCTTAAATATCTTAATGTGAAACTGATACTCTGCCTTTCAGCAACTTTGAGTCTTAACAAGCCTCTGCAGCTCTGCATGTTTAGCAGGAAATTTTTTGTTCTACTGGGGCTAAATTAAGTGTCTTTTTTTTTTTTTTTTAACATAGTCCGTTTTCTGTCAGCAGCTCAGGAATTTTTTGTTTCCAAAGCTCAGCTCATTAAAGATATATTTCTATAATTAAGTGCATGCTCATGTGCCAATTTGTTTGGGAGGTTTGTTTTGGCAACATCCACAGCTCAGGGCATGAGTGAAGCTCTGCTCTGAAACATCAGGGAGGATCTGATGGTGGTCCAGGTTCACTGTGGGCTCGAGAAGGGGGTGGAAGCTGGAAGAGCTCTATTCCCCTCAGTGCTCTGTCATCAGGCTAATAGGATCGTCTTGTTGTTAAATTTGTAGGCTAGCAGTGCTTTTTTGCTAACTCTTGCCTTCAGAAACGTACAAACAAACAAACCACCACCAGGAGAAACCTATCAGCTGGGAATAATTGTGGTTTTTAGAAAGGACCTTTCAGGAAACTTCGGGAGCCTTTTGATTTCATACGTGAAAGAGAGTTCAGGGAAAGGAAAATAATCTCCATGGTCAGAAGTGCAGATGTTGGGTTCATGCCTTGAAAGTCCAGCCAGTACAATTAACCATTTTATCTGTCCAGGAGCTCTGTCGGTTGCTCTGGAGAAAAGTCGTGTGTCTCCTGCAGCAGCAGCTGTATCAAAAGAGCACGTATGCGATGGCAAATGGAGTCTGATCAGGGTGGAGGAACTGGTAGAACTTGCCTTTTCCAGCAGAACTTGAAAACAGATGCAGCTCTGAGCTCTGCCATAAAAGCAAATTTTCTTCCCTTTTATCACCTCCGCAGTGGACTGCCTGATTTTTGGCAGCTAGAAGTCAGCAGGCACTATAACGAGGCGCAGGATCAGCGGGATCCACCTTTGGTGGGATGGTTAATTCCTTTTTGCTCAGACTCTTCTCCCAGGCCGCTAACACCAAAATACTCCCACAAAATATGGGCCCGCAGAAAAAGTTCCTGCAGGGGCAATGCCAACTTCTCCATGTGTGTGTCCTCACCCTGCACTAAGCAGAGCATCATTTGAAGCAGCTAACCTGGGGTTTTTATTTATTTTATATTTTTTGAGTGAGGCATAGGCTGCCACATGTTCATGGCAGCGCGTGTGCAGTTAGCCCCAAGCAGCCCAAGTTTGGTAACTCGCCTGTGTGTCCCAGCCCCGCACGTGGGTGAGCGAGATGCTGACCACAGCTCTGTCGTATTGCAGGGAATGAACTACTTGGAAGAGCGTCGCCTGGTGCACCGTGACCTTGCCGCCAGGAACGTCCTCGTGAAAACTCCTCAGCACGTGAAAATCACCGACTTTGGGCTGGCCAAGCTGCTTGGTGCTGATGAGAAAGAGTATCACGCGGAGGGAGGCAAGGTAAGAGGTGCTGGCAAACGAGCGCGTCTTGGGACGTAGGTGTTTGTGCGTCCGCGTGGGGTTGTACTTCAGAAACAAGAAAGTTACAGAGGGGGTTTCAAAGGGCTCAGCTGCCGGCGCAGCTTGCTGCCTTTGAAGCCTGTGGGAGTCCTCTGAATTCAGCTGGAGTCGCGTCAGGCCAGTGGGACTGCAGTGGGAGCAGAGGTAGCGGAGCAATGAGTGCTTTTGAAATTCCCACCCAGAATGTCTGGGAAAAAGCAAGAATATTTAAAAAAAAAAAAAAAAAAAAAAAGCATAAAATAGGGCTTGTTTGGCTTCGCCAGTGTAGCCAACACCAATAACGTTGTGCTGTTTGTGAAGAGAAAGGGAATGCTGCATATTTATGGCAGAAGAAAGACCTGTCAGACTTGGTTGAGCACGCCTTCATGTTGTACTACGTGCTGATGGAGGGAATGCATCCTGCTGAGAAATTAAAGAGAAGCTGCTTGTGAATATTGCAGAGACCATAAATGGAAACCATATGAGCCCAAATGAGCCTTCGTCATACAGCCTGGGATTGTGGATGTGTCTTGTTATGATAGGAGGACATTTTCTAAAAAAAAAAAAAAAAAAAAAAGTAACTGTTAAAAATATTGCAAAACTAATGTATCAGGGATATTTCTAATAAGCTGAATATTGCACAAGTTCCCAGGTTCAGCATAGGAAATGAAAACAATAATAAAGGGCTTAGAAAGTTGCCTGCTCTTTCTCTCAGATACTTGTGTTGTTTTTTTTATGGTCTTTCTTTTTTTTTTTCCTTCTGCAACCAAACTATTGGTTTAAACACCACCTGGTGGTAAATACTGCTAATAAATTCAGGGTAAGTGTTTTATGGTTTATTTGTATATTTTCCTAGGTTCCTATTAAATGGATGGCTTTGGAGTCAATTTTACACCGGATCTACACTCATCAAAGTGATGTCTGGAGTTATGGTGAGTCTAACAACATAATAATTGTGAGTAGGTTTGAAAATGTGCAGGATTTGCTAGTGACTCTACCCAGCTTAATCTCTTTTTTTCTCCCTATTGCCTGAAGATTGAGAGATTAAACAGTAATAATGGGCCAAAACCAGCAACTTAACAAAGTAAAATTCCCATGACATTGAATGTTAGTGGGGTATAAAGTGATTTGCAGAATATACTTTGACACCTGGAGCCCTTCCCTGAAAGGAGGTGCAGGTCGGAGATTATGCTGTGTTTGCTGAGGTTCTGGTGACGCTTTTTTGTGTGAAATAGAGATAACTGGACTGACAATAAAGCACCATAACCAGAGGGAAGTTTTAAAAGCACTGGCTGATGCTAACAGTCAGTGTAACTCTTTCTTCAGCAGCACTGCTTTAGGTGAGGACACAGACTTATTTCGTTGCAGTGGTTAGTGCTTTAACCTAAAATTGTTAACCTGCTGATGCTTCAGTACCAGAGAAATCAGTAGGATGAGTACAATCCCAGTATACCTGAGATGAGACCATGAAAAGAGAAGTAAACCAATAACCTCCTTAGAAAATTACTTTTACACTTGATATGGTTCATAAGCCAATCTCAAAGAAAGTTGTACGAAAGAAACTTTTCAGAGCAACTTACTCCACCACTTATAAGACCACAGTCTTATATTCCTGGAAAATATTCTGTGAAGATAGTGAAGTACCATGTCTTTTTAGACAAAATGCAGCTTTTGGTCCTGATAATTCATTTGTGTTTCTTGGCGTCCAAAATCCTGTTTTATATCCTGAGCTACATTGAGTCACAACAGCTACATTGCAGAAATCATGGTATGTCAGTAAAAGACGTGGAGGCAGTTGGTTTAGAACTGCTGCTGCTGTCTCTAGAGAGAGTGTTTTAAACAAGAAAACTTCCATTTCTAAACCACTTCCTAGGTTGGCATCATCAGTCGGCATCCTGTATTTCCCTTCTGTGAGGCTGGAAATTCGTTGGATATTCAACTCTGAGATATTAGTTGAGATGTAAAAATCTTTGATATGCCATGATGATTTCTTCCTGTTTTATTCATCTGTCTCTCTCTAAAGGAAGGGCAGAAAATGCTTTTCTGCAGTCCTGGCAGTTCAGTGCCTCTTGAGAAACCTTTGCTGCTCTGAAGGGCATGCTCTTGCTACCCATCTTCTGACGCAGTCTGTGCTCCAGCCAAGTACACCAGCTCTTGGTGTCATCTCCTCACTGGCTCCGTCTTTCACTTTGCAGGTGTGACTGTCTGGGAGCTCATGACATTTGGGTCCAAGCCATACGAAGGGATTCCCGCCAGTGAAATTTCCTCAGTCTTGGAGAAGGGCGAGCGTTTGCCTCAGCCACCGATCTGTACCATTGACGTCTACATGATCATGGTCAAATGTGAGTCAAGCACGTCTTGTATGCAGTCCGCTGAGGACAGCTGCTTTGGTTATGTTGCACTTATATATGCTGTGTTCTTAATGCTTGCATGGAAGCATTATTATGTGAAAACTGCAGTGCCACTGGAGTCTGTTCCAGCACCTTGTGTTTCCATCAGGAGTGTGGGATTTCATTCCAGTAGCCACTAATTCAGCCAGCTGAGAGTCACAACAGGGTGTTCACTATTCACGCTGCTGACTGATATTGCTACCTTTTTCAAACCGAATGAGACTGTCGAGGAATATAAATGGGCACAACGAAGGGCTTTGGCACCCCAGAGCATGGCCTCTTTTCCCCCTCTGGCAGCTGCTCCGATACTGGGTGATTATTTGGCTTCGGGTGCCAAGCATCCCTGCCACCCATTCCCCCGACATCTCCGAGGATCCTCATAGCCCACTAGATGGCATTTAAAGACCTTCCCAGCAGAGCAAAATGCCCTGTTCCTCATGCAGGGTGATCGCCCAGCCCTAAGGCAGTAGGCCTAGGGTGTCCTGCTAACAACAGCTGCTCCACTGGGACAGGCAACCCCACGGCGGGGTATCCAGACCCTATCACTGCCCGGAAAAACCCTCCTCTGGGTTTAAAAGCAGGAGCATGGGAATCTGGGCTCTGATCCTTTCCTCTGCCCAGGGATTTGGTCACACGTCTTGGGCCACCCTAGTCACCCCATGTCCGCTGCTGCCGTCCCTGCTGGAGCAGCGCTGCTTTCCCCGAAGGCCGCAGGGATTGCCAGGTGTCCTTTGTATAAGCAGGGAGGATAGACTGAAATGGTCAGGATTCTTGCACTACAGGTCTTTACTGTTTTTACTGGGGTTTTTTGTTTGTTTGTTTTTAAACAATGTTATTTAAACTTTTGCAAATGAGAGCTAGTAGGTGCTACCTCTGTCTTAAAGTAAGAGGAAATTCTTTAATCGGTAAGAATTTAAGAAGGAAGAATTTAGCAAGGGAGCATATTGCTGGTGTGGCAAGAAGCCACTTACACTGATGAGATCTTGTCTAAAGCAGATTTCAGACAGCATATTATTGCTTCATTCTTCCGTTACCGTGTATAGACCATTTCTTATGAGTTCTGCTAGGCGCACTGACCTTAATCTTTATTATTTTTAATTTTCGATGCAAGGGTCTCTAGATCAGCTCCTCTGTTAGTTGATATAAGAAAGTCTGGCTTTTCTAAGTAATCTCACATGTAGAAACACCAGTATCAGTATTAGAAACCGCTTCTCTCATTGATCCACAGTAAGCTGTACAATTGCTTTTGTTAGAGTCCATTTGCTAGTAAAATGCAGCTTTAATCTCTCCAAATGTCCCCAGCTTGTTGTTTTAGAAATTTAAGAGATTTTTAGTACAAGGAGTGAAAAAATATAAGTGTAATTTTTGCTCTAGACCTCTATTGACTTTATGAAGCAGTGTGGAAAGGCACAGATGCTCCAGGCAATCGGCAAAGGTCTCTTGAAATGGGCTCCTTTCCCCTCCTTCGAAATCTCTTCCAGAGCAGCTTTAATGTGGATTGCTCCAGACTGGTCACCCACCAGTTACCGTCAGGATTGGTGTTTTATGGTTTAGTGGGCCCTGCCTACCCAAGCAGGTTGGTCCTCAAGAGACGGGACAGCCCCAGTCTGGAGCTTCTCTGGCGGTGGGGTTGAAATACCTTCCTCACAGACCAACAGGGCATTTGTTTTAAATGCTAAAATTCCCACTAGCTAGTGGCTTGTGTGAATTCACTGGTGTGGTGGCCACTTAGGCAGTCAGCTGCGCTCTTTGTTTCACACTTGACCCAGTTCTTTCTTTCTTTCTTAGACTCTGGATTTGATTGCTAGATTAACTGTGTGCCCTGCTTTCCCTCCTCCAGGCTGGATGATCGATGCCGACAGCCGTCCCAAGTTTCGTGAACTGATAGCGGAGTTCTCCAAAATGGCCCGAGACCCTCCACGCTACCTTGTTATACAGGTACCCAGCTCAGTGGTGGGCAGGTGTCCGATGGGCAGTTAACATGATGTCCAAATCGATTAGTGATCTCTATAAAAATAAACTGGTCAAAATTCCATTTTTTCCTCAATTGCTCAGCTACCCCATGAAATAAGCCTGGTGTTATGGGCCCACAATATGCATGAAATATGTCTGTTCTCATGGTGTGTCAGCAGTTCAAGCAGAATTATTTTTTCTGTCTATGGCATTTCTGTGTGCTACAATGAAATCTTTAGTATACTGGCATTTCTTTAAAACTGAAAGATCCAAAATAAAAATGGCATAAAGAAATCAGAGAATTAGAGAGGTAAATCTGTTGGACTGTTTATCTCACTGCCAGTGAAAGATTATTTCCTATTATGTTTGCTGAAACTCAATGTGGAAAGAGAAACAAATTAGGAAGATTGGAGCAGTTGTGGAACAGATCTTGAATTTCTTCTCTGGCTTTGATAGTAAAGGGAAACAGAGCAGAACTGTGCGCTGTGAAACAGGACAGAGCTATTTCATAAAGCTCACAGCCAGTAACACGAGTGAGTTGAGGAAATATATTTCCATTAATTTTTAGCTCTTGTTGATAATGTAAGGCTAGATTTACTGGATGGAATTTAATTGAAAGATGTCTGAGAGTCCTCTCTGACGGTGACTTGTCTAACAGGGAGATGAAAGGATGCACTTGCCCAGCCCTACAGATTCCAAGTTTTATCGCACCCTGATGGAAGAGGAAGACATGGAAGATATAGTGGATGCAGATGAATATCTCGTTCCACACCAGGGATTTTTCAGTAGCCCCTCAACATCCCGGACTCCGCTTCTGAGTTCATTGGTAAGAAACTTTCCACCTATGAATGCAGGCCGAGCAGTTTTTGAACAAACTGTTTCTCATGTCTTTTCTCTGTCTCTCTTTTTAAAAGAGTGCTACCAGCAACAATTCTGCCACAACCTGTATTGATAGAAATGGGGTAAGTGTGTGATGACTTCTGAAAAAAGGACCTCCTTTTCTTTCAAAGCACCTCACCTTCCCTTTTGTTGAGCCTTTTTTTGTGGCTCAGCTTCTATAAAGCACCCTCTTTGAAGCTTATTTTGTGAACCTGTGCTTCCAACCTAGCAGGGACACCCAGTGAGGGAAGACAGCTTTGCCCAGAGGTATAGTTCAGACCCGACGGGTGCTTTCTTGGAAGACAGCATAGACGATGGCTTCCTGCCTGCTCCAGGTGAGTACCTCTGCTGTTTTTCCATCCTAAGGGCCATTCATTGGTGAGCTGTCTGGTTATTTGAGAATTCTTGCTTGAATATAACCATTTTCCTTCCCTTTCCATAGCAAGCAAGAAAGCAACCTTAATGCTTCCTACCCGTTTTTTTTCTTTTTTTTTTTTCCTCAGAAAGCAGGAGAATGGATGCATTTTTGGAAAATGCATGCACATTTCCTTTCCTGAAGTGCTATTTCTGCACTTCAGAAAATCTCCTTTAAAAACTGTTTTCACCCCTTAAGCCATTTCTGCAGTACAAAGAGTTCAGTTCGTTTCATTGCTTTCAGATGTTGAGGCACAAAGGGAAGTTTGCAGTTTGATGTGGACTTACAGAGTGGGCAGCCACATGCAGGGCAGGGGTCACTGAGGAAGCTGCTGCTGGGTTGCACACTCGCAGTGCCTTGTGTCTGTACAAAACAAAACCAAGTCCGCGCAGCTGGAAAGAGAAGGCGACCCAGGGTGAGGTTTCAGAGCAGTACATGGGACTTAGCCACCTGCATGTCACTAAAATCAGCGGTAGCTCTCTAGTTGTCTCATGGTCAAAGTCATATTTGTGCTGCTTTGCAAATTTAATTCAGAGCACTGCACTTCGTGCCATGAGATGTCAGCCACTGCATTTGGCACTCTCCAAATCCTGGTACCATGCTAGGAAACTCAGTGGGAAGCTATGTATGAGAAGTGCAGGGTTGAAGCTATGCATCCAATCATACAGGAAGCCACACTAGTTTTATGTCTTCATTTTCATTCTGTCTCTTTATTTGTAATTCCAGAGTATGTAAACCAGTTGATGCCCAAGAAACCATCTGTGGCAGTGGTCCAGAATCCGATCTACAACAACTGCTCTGTCTCGGGAAATTCCACGGACTCGGGCTACCAGAATTCCCACAGTACAGCCGTGGACAACCCTGAGTATCTCAACACCAATCAGTCTCCTCTGGGCACGACAGTCTTCGAGAGCTCTCCGTATTGGATCCAGGCGGGCAATCACCAAATAAACCTGGACAATCCTGACTATCAGCAGGACTTCCTGCCGAAAGAAAGCAAACCTAATGGTCTTTTGAAAGTTCCTGCAGCAGAAAACCCAGAGTATTTAAGGGTAGCAGCACCAAAAAGTGAATACATTGAAGCCTCAGCATGACCATAGAGAATTACTTCTTGCAGCGAGGCAAGCCAGGCTCTTGGTGAAGCACCTGGCTGCTGCAGGAACAGACTCTGCACAGAGCGAGTGGCAACTGCAGTGCATCAGCCAGCACATCTTTCCCTTCCAGCATGTGGGCTGAAATTGCAAAGCACATTTGACAATATCAGCTGGGGTTTTCTTGCCCCTTTCCATGTAATAATGGAATTTTCCCTTTCCATGTAATACGCTACACTCTGATGCATGTTGGAAGAGAGTGGGATCTTCCTGTGCAGAATAAAGAGTAGATGCATTCCTTTCATTTTCAAGTGGTAGCAGTGTAAGAAGCCTTTCTGGGATGAACTTGGGAGCTGTACACATTGCACAGTCAAATTCCTTTCTACAATGCGTATTTTTATAAATGTTTCTAAGAGAGCTTTTGGATCTTTTACAAGATCAGATGCTTGTACTGCTGGTCTGTTACGTGGTGCTCAGATCATCAATGAGGGAAAAAAAGAAGATTGTATTAAATGCTCTTGAGAAGAGTTTCTCAAAAGTCTCGGAACATAAATAGCTGTTCCAAACAATCAATTTTTTTTTTTTTAACAAATTATCTCCTTATACCACTTCCTGGGATGAACAGGAAAAGTGCATCTGGGAGATGTGTGGGAGATTCTGTTCACAGAAGAATGAAGTGGATTACTCTGGGGAAAACTAGCACAAGGACTGAATGGCAAGACACATCACCTTCTGACCACTAGTGCTAAAAACTGACAGGAGGAACTCAGCTCAAAGCCCTTTATAAACGCTTAGAAAGTGCTCACTCGTCTGTTTTCTGATGGTCAAGCGCAAGACATTTTTTTTTCTGATCCATTCTGCAGCTGTAGAGTTGTCAAAAATGCCTTTTTCTTTAACAAAAGTGTTAGAAGATGTTGCCATAACTGAAAAATGAAGTGTCAAATAACATTTAACAAACGTTAATTAAATGTCAAGGAAATGCAAATGGTGGCAAATTGGAGCACTCGTGAGACGGACAGTCTGAAAGAACTGCACTAAATTAAACACGATAGGGCAAGAATCACAGGTAGCTTTACCCAGGCAGTTTCATCTCACTTCTTAGAGCGGCTCAGGGCAGGAATCGTTTTTCTGCATATGTTTGGCACAGAAAAGAGGCACATCTGCCTTATGCTTTTCTGACCTCCAGGCAGTTGCTGCCAGTTGCTGGATCGTTGTAGGACAGGAGCTGGGGCTGTTTGCCTGGTTGCGCCCATCCCTCTCATCCTGGCAAGGTGGGAAGCAATGGGAGGATGAATTAGTGGAAAGAAGAAAAATAGGGGATGCTGGAAAATGTCATCATCCTCTACTGAAGCACAGGGCTACCTTCAGCTGCTTTTGACCGCGTGTAAGTCACAGGGTAGCAGGGGATATGTAGCATTTTTTGATGGGCAGGAAATGGTCAATTCTGTGCTGCACGTTGGTGCTTTGAATATTGCAGTGTGTTCGTCCATTTACATACTGCGCCTGGAGTCCAGGACCGAGCTCCTTAGTAAAGCCTTAGCTTTTAGAGATTTCTTGAGGATTGATGGAAAAGAACAATCGTGTGAAATGTGTGCCCTTTAAAAGTAATGCAGTGTCAAATGCGTTCACGGCGTGTGCGCCGGCACATCAGCCACGCGGCGGCCGGGGGTAGCACCGTGTCTTGGGTCAGAACCCCAGGGTTGTCCTGCCTGGTCCATCTGTGTCACAGTGACCACGTCCCCGTCACAGCCTTGTGAAGGATGCGGTGCTTGACTTTGCTACTGGCTGATATTCCAATTCCTATAAACTAGGATCCAGTTCCCATGTGCAGTTAATGGCAGATTCCTCCTTGCTCCCCTGAGAGCAGATTTGCTGGGCTGCTCTCCTGGATGGGCAACATACTGCTTGTCCCCGTGCACTGCCCCAGAAAAGGGTATTTATAAAATCCAGAAGTACTTCAGTGGGAATCATGGAAAATTTATTGGTTTGCCAAATCTGTTACATTGCTGGGAAAAGCAGTAGAAAATTATAGTGTGCAATGTTTTCCTACAAAACCACTGTTATGCAAAATAATTTATTTAAATTTTTTATTATTTGATTCTGTTTTCTAAAACAAACAAAAAAAGCCTTAGGGAGTAGCAGTATGTGTCACCAGCATTATGTAGAATGAAAACCATCTAATACAGAGTAATGTGCTTGCCTTTTCACAATAATTCATGAGAGATTCAGTAGCAACTCTTTGTTAGAACCAGGGAGGCCCATTTAAAAACGCAGAAATGTAAGCCTGAAAAATTGTCGTGCTTTGAAAGTATTGTGCTGAGAAAAAGAGCAGAGAGGATGCAGAAACCGCAAGCTCTCGTTAAAAAGGTGCAGGATGACTCCAGATTTGTGGGATTAGCAATACTTTAAAACAGTTCTCATGCATATGCACCCTCCAAGCTGCGTTTTGCAAACTGGCATCTCTACAGGGACGCAATTCTGGGAGCGCAGGGGCTGCGCAGCAGCACGGCCCTTGCTGCGGGTCTAGGGGCTGTGCTGGCTGGTGCTAAGAGCCATTAGCAAAGTGCCATGATGCTTCCTCTGACGACAAAAACCAATCAATAGGCAGCTGAAACGATCTGTTTTTCCCGCTGTGGCTCACATTGCTGCGTGGACTTGCAGCTGTTTGAGTGGGGCAGGAATCGTGGGTTTCCATGAAGATGAGCAGAATGAGCACGCTGCATCTCGAGATCTCTCATAATCCATCATCCAGATACAGCTTGGAAGCTCTGCAGTTGTCTCACAGCTGTGGGTATAAATGCTGATTTTTAAAAGCACAGCTAAACAGGGAAAGGTAGCAAGCCACAGCACTTTGAGAAGCTAAATCTTAAAGGCAGTTAAAACTTTCATTTTTACTGTGTTGCTCATGGAAGACAAAACAATCCAGCCTGTAAGTTAGAGTGCTTGCATCTCTTAATCATTGGAGCAGCAGCTACTAGGGAACTGTTGTTCCTACAGCACTACAGACTCAGAGACTTCCAATAACTGCCAAGAACTTGGAAATAAGCAACAGGCTTGGTGCTACCATGATGGTTTTCTGTGATCTGTGTGCTTTACTTCTTTTGGGCCCTAGGTTGTTGGGCTTTGCCCTAGAGGGAGTTGACTTGGGGGATTTGCTGCATTGCGGAGCAAATTCATCGGTGGGCTCAGGCACTTGCTCTTGCTTCCAGCTGGCAGGCAGCCACAGGACAAGGTCCCCGGGGCAAGCTTGAGCTGGCCAGGAGGACTGCAGCATAGGACCAGGATGGTTTAGCCTGGGGTCCTCAGCGTGTCCGGGTGTGCTCCAGGGTGTCAGCGAGAACCTTTGCATTTCCTGACAAGGCTCATTTTTCAGCTTGGCTTCAACATCCTCCCCTGGCACCGCTGCTGCCTCTCCCAAGGGGCAGTTGCAGTCACTCCGGTTTCCTTTTCCCCGGCGTTTCTTTGTGAGAAAACGCTTGAATCGGGACAAAGTGTGCAGGTAGAACCTTCCTCCTGATGAAAAAGGTAGAGCAATGGAATTTCAAACTCGGGGTATAACTCTTAGCGGGAATGCTTCATAATCACCACTAATCCAAATTTTTGTATCAGAATATCATTTTCTAGCTACACTTTTGTAAGTTTGGTTTGTCAGTTCTGACACAGAACTTTTTAAGAAGCCTTTAAAAAATAATAATAAATTATTAGAAAAAAGTTTGTACATAAGAAAAAAAAAAAAAAAAACACCTTCAAGTAGCTTTTTAAATGGGCTGCTTTAGGACCAAAGATGTAATGTCTTATTTTCTTGCTTTAAAGCAATACAGTTTTGATCACCACTTCCACAACATCCCTTTACAGGGAAAAGCTATAGATCTATAGATTCTTCTTTGGGATCAGCCCAGAGCACCATTAAGCCAGGAGGGCTTGACATGAGGATGAGGCCTGCTGCATTGAAAACAAGACCAAAAATCAGGACCTGGTGTTTCTTCAGGGCTACGTCTGGAGCCTTTAGTTTTGATTCATTCCCTAATCATGAAACACTCGGAACAAGGACATCATGGTTAGGAGAAGAATTAAAAAAAAAAAATTCTATTTGGGCTCAGCCTCAGGAAAAAAAAATTAAAAAGCTGTGAAGATGACACGTGATGAGATAAGTGCTTCTTAACTGAGGAATTACGGAGGCAGGCAGCAAGACTTCAAGATGATAATGCTTCTGGTTACGTATTACTTGAATTACGTGAGGGAGCTGCAGTGATGACCCTTTCATGATGGCTTTGCCTCCCGCCACGTGCTCTGCCTGCTTTTGACACTGTGTATTTCCAGAGGGGGGCCTTGGGGTCCAAAACCTGTGGTTCATTCACATCGCTAAGAGGTGCCGCGTATGAGTCCGTCATTTTCTTACGTGGGAACGGAACGCAGCAGGGAGAGAAATGCAGAGATTTTGGGCTGTACCTCAACTGGCAGTCAAGGAAATCCATCAGAGAAAAGGGTTTCTGGAGAGGAAAAAAAAAAAGAAAAGAATGGGGGACCTAGCTGGCAAAACCTGTGTTATTTCTTTTTTCCAACACGGTCAGCCAAGGTTGAGGCCTTCATGTTCCACCTCGTCCTCCTACTTGCTCAGCCTTGTCAGAGGTGGAGATGTCTGGACACAAGGGTGCTCAGCCTCTGTGGTCTCTCGGTAACTCTCTTCTTGAAGCAATGTATTTTCTGACTAATAAGGTGCAAAATAAAAAATCAAAATCATAGCTGTGAACCTAATGGTTGGACTTGTGGAGTCTTGTTCCTGTGTAGCTGATACGGTACGTTATTTCCAGTCACTTTGGAATTTATCCAAATCAGCCTCCTGGTCTCTTATGATTTAACTGAGGAGTGTGGATTTTCAAACACCATCAATGTTATCCTGGTATTTTAAGGAAGGGAATACATGAAATGTAGCTACTTACAATGAGAGGAGATTTGGTTCACATGCCTGGATAGTTCCTTCCTAACCCTATATTCCTAACATCACTTCCTTTGAAATTAATAGAAAGTTTAATTTGATTTCATTGAGAGCATAAAGTAAGTTGAGTGATTTTGAAAATCCCTCACAATAATTGGAGATCCTATGGATCCACTGCCCACTTTAAGCTGCTTTCGGAGTATAAGGAATAATGTCTTGGTTTTAATAAACTGTCAAGCAATATATGCATACATACAGATGGTACCCTTGCAGCATTCTAAAGTTACTCACCTTTGAAAGCACTATTTGTACAATAAGAAACTCTTGACTTTTGTATGTTTTAATAGTTTATACTGTTGATCAAAGATTGTTTGTATATTGAGCGATAAAAATGAGGTGTATATTATTCTTTTTAATTGTTTTTAATTTTTGGAGAACATTTATTGTAATATACTGTTGTATTTGCGGGGGGAAGAAATCACCGTGGCTCGCTTGTAGGGGTTCTAGCCAGAGAAAAACTCATGTTAAGAGTTCTTTACTCGTGGATCTTGGTTTTAGTAAAAGTTGTCACCTTGGGGATTTATCCAGAGCTTAGCAAAGTTATTAGCAGGACCCTTTCCTCTCTCCCAGACTCTTTGTATCTCTCTCCATGCACCATGCTGGAGTTTCTTAATGTGAGCTGTCAAACAGCCAACAATTTGGACCATTGGAAGTGCACTACGAAAGCCCAGGTGCTGCTTATCAGTGCACTAATAAAAGCTGTTCCTCTGACATGCACGGCAGGTTCTCACTTCAGTTTTATGACAACCACAGAAGCACAGTCAGTGCCATCCCTCAAGCTCAGACCCATGTGACATTTGGGTTCCTAGGCCCTTCTTTGGTCATTTGTGAATTGTGTAATTGCAGTTGTCCTTCCTTGACAAGGAAAGTCAAAATGGCAAGATTTCCACTGCAGTCACACCCATGCAAAACTTAGATTGTACCACTAAAATCAAAGGAGTACAAGGGAATGCATAGGAAAGCTATGAACTTCTAACTTCAATGCAATGTAGGAAAGATGTGTGGAAGAACAGTTGTACCACGCTAGTGAGAAAGAGAAATACTGCCAGCAAAGCCAGTCAAGTGAAGCCCAAGTGGGCCCTGAGTATTGCTGTTTAATAACCTAACTGGTGGGATTCATGCAGACAAAGATGAAAGGAATTACAGTGTCCTAGCTGCAGTGGAGATTTCTGTGAAGTGTTTGGGAGGAAAGGAAGACCTCTCTCTCTGTTCTCTAGAAGCAAAATACATTGGGCTAATGACACAGTAGAGAGAAAGGAGCTGGAACTATCAGTACACATTTGGTCTGGATAATTCTCTGGTATCGTGATTAGTAAATTAATTTTTTTGTCATTATAGATGAACTTTGTACACAGAAAAAAGCCACTACAGCACCTTTCTTATTTTCATCTTTCCATCCAGTCCTTTCCAATACGTAGGTGCATGCTTTACCAGCTCAACTTATTTTATGCAGACATGACATAGTCTTAATCTTCATATTACTGGTTCTCAGAAATGTCTAATGCGTATTAATGCATGATATTTTTATTTTAATAAAAGTAATTAAATAAAGTTTGACTGGTTTGGGGCAAGTTTTTTCTTCCCGCCTTGGTGATCACCAGTTGGCTTGTGGGGACTCTATATCAATTGATACCATAAACTTGAAATTGCAGTATGTTATAGTTCCATACACCTCCTCTATGAAGATCACAAAACAGCTTGCAGCTTCAGAAGTTGTCTTTATGAGAAAGAAAATTGCTATTCTATGTCTTTCATGGACAGGAAAACAAATGTCCAGCAGTATCCCTATACTTAACCTCATAGAGGTGGAGACGCTGCAGGGGTTAAATTCCAGACGGAGCACTGGAGAAGAGCACCTTAAAATAAAGAGTAATAAAGGTTTAGAAATATGTGTGTTTGTGAGGAGACTGAGCATTCAGGAATTCCACTGAACTCAGTGTTGCCAACCTAAAACAACTGAAATAGAAGAAGTGACGAAGGGTACAAAAGGATGAGCACGCCAAAGAAGCGCAACTGCAGTTTAACCCCCCACCCCGCATCTGCTTGGGCAGGATATAATAGGCTGAGAAAAATAGAGATTATAAATATAGCAGAGGAATATTGGATTCCTTCCCAAACTTCCATTATTATCCTCAACAGCCCTAGGTGAGCCTTGGCCTTGCCCGTTAGTTCCTCTAAACTCGGAGGGAGACAAGTGGGAGAGCCTTCAGGGAACTGGTCTGAATAGATAATAAGATTGTGTAAAAAAATTCCAAGATGGCCAATAAGAAAAACCGCACACTCTGAGGAAGTGCACAGTGTGGCCTAACCACCTAAATGGTGGGGCTTTAATGGGCATTTAGGTGTAAATCAAAGCCCTTGATTGAATCCACCTTCTGCCTGGGGCAGATGTGGCAGGGCCTCCTACCGAGGTGGGGAGGCAGGCAGGGTGTCCTCGTTAGGGGCTCACGAGAAGAAGGGTTAAAGGGATGTTTAGTTGCGAGAGGAGGTTGCAGCTCAGGAGGTTCATTAAATCTTTTGCAAGGAATTGAGCTCTACCTCTCTTGAGCACCATCTGTGTAAAGTTTAATGCTAACCCTCTGAGTGCAGAGACCCTTTCCCCTTAAAACTTTCTTTTTAAAGCCAGCATTATCTGTGGATACCCCCAGAGATTGCTGCTTTGCATGAGTTACAACACTATGAAACTAAACAGAATAAAACAGTAAATGTTTGTATTCTTTATCCAATACCGGACAGATTGGTTTATACTGTGATTTTTTATTTTTGGGGGGTCACAGATCTATGAATTACACCAGACTTTAGCGAACACTGCTACTCTCAGATAGCGCGACAGTGGTGCAGTAGGAAACAGTAACTCTTTCCCCACAGATAGTCTCCTTTAACTGAATTCATACCATCCCTCTTTTAAATAGCCAAAGCTAGTAAGGGTCGCCGCTGCCTTATCCATTTCCATCCACCCACTGGAGCAGTGTTAAATCACCAAACGTAGGGCATTTCATGCACACTTTCTGCTTGCGGATAGTGATGCAGCCCAAGCCACACAAGGAACAGGCGCACTGCGCTTGGTGCCTAGAGAACGTCATGCCCTTGCCATTACCCTCGTTGTGGAGCCAAGTGGAAGGAAAGCTAAGAGTGCCCTCTCTTGGAAAAGAAACTCAGCACAGAAAACACATGGTTCTAAAACAGGTGATGTATTTATATTGGCGTAAAAAACGGGATACGGTCTTGTCCCATCACAATCAGATTCATCCCATGCTGTCCCAGCAAGCAGAGCAGAAAAAGCCCATTTGCACAGCTGATTTGTTCTCCCGTCTGTTTGGAGGATGGGTTCATGCTACATTTAATCCAGCCTAAGTACAGGCTGCTGCGAAGACAGGTCGATTCACTGATCCAATGGAAAAACTAATCTTCCTCTTTGGGGATTCAGCCCCAGTGAGTTTGCAACACAACTGCACACGCGAGAGAGCTGACATGTGACACAACAGCAGGACTGAAGGACAGGACTGTACCCTTTGGTGACCACCTATAACAGCAACAAATGCGACATTTTCCTGCCCTCAGAAGCTCCTTGGCAAGTGGGTGTGAAATGCAACCTTTCCCCAATGCTCACGTACTTGTTTTCTTTATACCTTGCAAGAAAACCAAGGCCTCATACTGTGCAGGCAATACTATAAAAAGTATTATAATAATACAGACAGGCTGAGTCAGTTCAGAGTTCTGGCTACCTTTTAGGCTTGTGATTTTTAAACCACTGATGGGAAGAGGCTTTGTTCTATTTTAAAAAGTAATCTGGGCCATCTTCTCTTCTTTTTTTCATATCAGAAGGCTCCAGCATAGATTCAACCTATTGCAGAATAAATACAGGGTACTTTTAATGAATGGAAGTTTATAGAAAAGTAATAGTCGTGCCTAATGCAAATAATGCCTCCAAACAGTTTTAAAAACTAGTATATTGGGCTCTGAGGTTTTCTAAGGCAAAATAATTTCAGACATTTATCGTTTCAGAATGCAGTGGAGATTTGCTTATGAAATATGGACATTTTGTGCTTTGCTGGCCATAAGGATGCTGGAAGTGACTTGTAAACAGACAAGTGAATTTTTCTCAGTTTTGGTGCTAAGCCAACAAATGCAATGCTCGTCACACACACAGAATCACAGAACAGTTGAGGTTGGAAGGGACCTCTATAGAATATCTAGACCAACCTTGCTGCACAAACAGGGACACCTGGAGCATGTGGCACAGGGTTGCATTACACAGCACTTGTTTAGATAGGCAAAAATAACAAAATGCCTGTGTATCTAAATTCTTTGGA
The DNA here is from genome assembly GCF_059628265.1 of Tinamus guttatus. Lineage (NCBI taxonomy): Eukaryota > Metazoa > Chordata > Aves > Tinamiformes > Tinamidae > Tinamus > Tinamus guttatus. The sequence goes on from NW_028288638.1 coordinate 2,068,389, forward strand.
ACCTTAGCTTGCTTTTGAATTTGTACAGGGCAACAGAACTGTGCAAGACAAGTCTTCCCAAGCAATAAATATCACCATAAGGGCCTGAGCAGCTGGAAGTCCTCCTGGAAGCCAGACTGCTCTCTCCCCAGGTGTCAGGTATTGCACACTCGGCGTATATTTGGGCAGTGCTCTGAAGAGTGCAAAAACTTGAGATCACTGCCAAGAAAGTCTCTCCCTATTGATGGGGCATTGCTCCGTTGTGGTGTAGGCAGAGACAAGCCACTCCTTGGCATCTGTTTGAAGATGAGGCTAATTCCAAGGGGATTTGAGATCCGCACAAAAAGGCAGGGAGCCAGTTCCTGTGAGAAACAGTGATCAGAGTGTATTTTATGTCCCACCTCTTTCTTTCATGTTGAAAATAGGTCCTTTTCATAGGTACTTTTTAAGCAGTGTATTGGTTTCTCCAAAAGAATGTTTGGCATCAAAATTTGATCACTGTTGTTGAGTATACTAACACATAAAATAGGATTTTATTTATTGACTGAGCACCTTGATACATTTTGTTGTTTTGTTTTATACAAAAATTCATGTCTCTGGACTTGCTTTGGACAGGATCAGGTGAATGTACTCTTCTGATGCTCTTTTGTATTTGTTTTCTTTAGTGGTGGATGATGATGTAGCAGGTGGCCTTAGGGGAAATACTTCAGGGGAAAAAAATGCCTATACGCCTTGCCTGGAAGCAAGGAGGAGAAGTACAGGCTGAAGGAAAAAACAATTTGGAGGAAGAACCTCAAGGTCTGTTTTTGAGCCTATGTCTAAGATTTCAGCGCTAGTGATAGCAGCATTTTAAACTGCTGGTTTAATAAATTCCACAAGCATTAGCTCAGAATCTGCACTACATAACATGGAGTGCACAAAACTATCTGCAGCCCTTATTGAAGGATGTTTCATAGGGAAGCCAGACCTTTACATCTGTTTACTACATCTGGCATGGAGAAGACCCCTCTACCAAGCATGACTTTTGCAAAGAGATCCTGGATTTGTGTTTGCGTAATCTAGCAGACTATTTTGAAAGTCAGTCAGTTGCTTACATGGGTAATGCATTACCCCAAAAGAGAGTTAAACTGATTTATAGCTAGGATTTCATCCTGAGCACTGGGTTTCTGAGTTTTGAGGTTATCATTTAAAAAGCCCTGCTCAGGAAACTTTGCGGGGAGTGAAAGACTGCTGTTCTTTAATCATCTCTTTTAAACTGCTTTCATAACCAAAATTTTAATTTGTGCTTTCTCACACAAATCAGCACCAAGAAATTACCCACAGGCTATCAGGAAATGAATAAATTAATTCATTGCAAACCAAATTACCTCAAGAGGCTCTATGCCCTCTTTCTCACATGCTTTTCCTGAGCACCTACTTTTCACCACTTCAAGAGGGAGGATGTTTTGCTATATGGACCTTCGGTGTGTCATAACACAACCAATATTTTAACAATAAAGAGACCAAGGGTGGCTCCAACCACTCTGGAAAGACTTTGGGCAGTTCACTCCTGTTCTCCTAGAGCTATTCCCTATTGCCATGCTCTTTCAGCCCTCCAGTGAGTGTAAAGCAATGGTGCCCAACTGACTGTTTTACATCCCTGTAGCCACTGGTGCTTTATACTCGTTTAACAAAGTTATGGCTTTTCCTCTGTCACATTGGCTATTATTTCTGCTTTGAAACACCTAATAGGGACACTCTTTATGTTTAAAACATAAATATTTAGAAAGCAAGGGCTCCCCCACACATGGTGAGAAATCAGTGCAAAATTAACAAGTAGTGATAGTTTATACAATAATTTCAAGGAAAATAGAATTATTTATGTGGTATAAATGTTGTCTCTCCAGTATTACTCCATAATAAATATGTTAAGACTGGTTAGGCTAAAGAGGCTTCACAGCTGTGAATTTACCTTTTTTTTTTCTCCTGGGAAAACTCTTTTTTTTTTTTTCACATTTTGTGGGGAGTTTGTCCTTTAGAAAATGCTCGCTCTACAAAAGATGTTGGTTCCTCTCAGTACAAAGTTTATTAGTAACACTGCTCTTTGCTGTAATGATATGTTCTATCATACTGCTCTGGAGTCTTTTTACAGGGAAAATTTGTTTCATCCTTGGGAAAAGGTGAATAAATGAAGCAACAAGTACCCAAGGAGGTAGCAATGGCTAAAACAAAGTCCAAGGGCTGCTCTGAGTGTCTTCTCAATGCAACTTCATGTCTTCTTAGCTATAAACACACTTGCATATGCAGATGCCACAAAATGTGCTTCTGCAAAACCCGGTAGGTTTTATAAACCTACTTCTGTTAGGCATCAAGTTAAGTATCAAGTGCTACAGTGGTTAATAGCTTAATAAATAAGGCCCATCGAGATTGCTGGAAAAATAGCATTAACTGATCTTGCTGAATGTGAAAGTTGACTTAATTCTGTGGTGAAGGAGACTTGAATGTTACAAGCAAGGAGGGTTTTCCACCTGGCCCACAGTGGTGTTTGCTGGTGTTGCCTGGCTCAGTGTTGGAGCCCGGGCTCCTCCTGCCCCAGCAGATGTCTTTGACAGTGTAAATCCGTGGGAGAGACATTAACATAACAAAAAGCACCAAGTGCACTCGCAAAGTGGAGTCACTAAACTCACCACTGGGAATCTGGCAGCAAAGTGGACTCACAGTAAACCACTTCAGTGCACCATGCAAAACAAAGAAACTGTCAGAAAACCCACCTTCATAATCATAAGCATCTTTAGCATTAAAAAAAAAAAAAAAGAGAAAGCTTTTCATCTTCAAAAAGTCTTTTACAAACAGTCACTAATTAACCTTCCATGTCTCTGTGTGGAAGGTACCGTGGGAAGGGCCTGGGGGAAAATGGCAGTAAAGATTCTAAATATCCCTTTCAGATGTAGGTTGAAGCACAGATACCCTTATTTACTTGCAACTGAATGCTAAGAACTTCTATAAATACTTCAAATAGCATTAACAATGCTATTGAAATTTATATATGTGTATATAGCCTGTGTAAAAACTTATGCATCATTTATGTCCCACTTAAATCTGTAAAACAAATATGATTAATGGCCCACTGGCCTTCTCCACTAGAGTGAATTTCTCTGGTTGAGTCTGTGAAGAGTTAAGCACTTGCTTCACTTTTACAAGCAGTCCACAGAATCTCAGTGAAGCTGTTCTTCTCTTAAAATAAGCGTGGAAGACCAAAGTTGCAGTGAGGGGCAATTTGGACTTGTTCCTCTTGTTGGACTCTTGTTCATACAGGCAGATTTTTTTTTATGTGCTGTCCTGCTATGGATACTACTCCCAGTCTTTTTCTGTGGGTACACTGAAAGGAAAGAGGGATGGGGAGGAATACTGGAGGGTCCCACGGAGACCCAAGCTACAGCTTGCCCCAGGAAGCCTGACTGCAGTGGGGCAGTGCACTGCCATACCTTTCATAAGAGCAACAAGCATTTGTGCATATTATAAAAGCTGAGTACAGTTCTGTGTTTGATTGTAGTCCCCAGAGTAAAACCACAAGAGCTTTTTTTTTTTTTTTTAATTATAAAGTCTTATAATTATTTCCTCTCAGATTTATGGGTATCAAAAATACCTTACAATGTAGTGTGTACCTCTTTATGAAAGTTCAGAGAAATAGAATTCTAAATACCTATTTTAAAATGTGATTTCAGTAACCAGGTCGCTTCTGTCCTGATTCTTCAAAGTGTTCGTGCACTTAGATTAGACAGTCTCGTAGAAAAGATTACCATTGAACTCCTACTCCTTTGAAAATGTGGTCCTAATTCATTTATTGAGTTTTTGCTTAACATTTCATAAGCTATTTAAGACTCATAGTGTCTTGCTAAGCTTTTTTAGAAAAAATGGTTGCTTAATTTAGTCTCTGATTCCACACTCCTGAAGTCAGAGAACCCACCTAAACACAGTTACTCAATTATCTGTTCATGGAAGAAGTTTCTTCCTGCTTCTGCCTAAACTTTAGCTGATTTATGATTTTTTTTTTTCCATAGACATTTGTAGTCTGATGTAGTTGCGAATGTCTTAGTATCACACATATAGCCTGTACTCCTTAGTTAATTTTGGATGCAGAATTTTTAAAGGCTCTATAATGATAAAGTTCCAACACATCTAGGCTTCTATGGTGATGACTTTGACAGTGGCAAAATTAGTGTAAACAGGCACTATTGTCAATTAAATATGTGCAACAGGTTTTCCTGTTTAGTAGTTTAGTTGTGTTTTTTACCAGCTTCAGCAGCTTCAATCAATAAAACTGTGCAAGAAGCAAACTAGACCTATAAAGTTATAGGCAAGTAATTAGAAATATCAGAAACTTGACTCATGTTTTGCTAATAGTGGAAGTAGCGTTGTCAGAATGGGATATGACCTTCTATGTTTTGTGGGGTGGAAGTGTGGAAAGGATAACAAGATGCACTAGAACACCAAAAGAGTCGTTATCAATGGGATTTTTATCTTTAACTTTCTTGGCAGGAAGAAGGGTACATCTGTTGTTAGCGATGAAAGCTTGCACAGAGGGACCTCAAGGTTCATTACCTTCACCTTTTGAAAAGTATTCACTGATGCTTTTGTCTCAGCCTCATACAAGGCAACCTTCACATCCTTCCTTTCTTTGAGGGACATAGCCATCGATTGCTGGACTCATACAAAGAGTTTCCTCATCTTTAAGGGAGACTTTCAATACAAGAAACTTCAAAGACAGCTTACTTTCACTTTGGACTGTGAAAGGGCAGCTCCCTACCTCATAAATCTACCAAATTCCTTCCTTCTAGAAAACTCCATGTAAATACTGAAGGTCCTAGATTGCCATAATGTGTTCCTGTGTTGGCTGTTTGCCACGGCAGGGCCACTCTGCACGATTTCACAGGCTTAGCACGGAAGTCAACATCACTGCTAATTTATACCAATTGGTTGTCTGGGAATATCTAAGGGGAAATTCGCATCCTTGATGGGAGTTTAAAACTTTTGAGCTTTAAATGAACTTGAGGGAATGAACCCATGTAGATTTTGATCTGCTGACTGTTTCAGAACTGCAAAGCTATTGATGCAGGAAGTTTGGTATTGTATCAAAGACTATGTCCATTTCCCACTGCATGACAGGAAGGAAAATGCAGCAAAATTCAGAGCACCAGCTTCACTTTTTCTTCTAAATAAGACAAAATTCAGAGCAATATCTCCCTTTTTCTTCTAAGCATTTTGCTATTGGGCATATTCTAACCCAAGCATTGTGTGTTTCCTATTTTATCGGTGTCTCATCAAGTATCGGAACGTTACATTATCTACATCATTTCACTTTTTTTTAAATTTATTTTTAAAGGCTACTCTTCCTTTTTTTCTCTCCTGTTTTCCCACTTAGTCCATGAGGTGGTAGGTGGATGCTTACAGTCCTCAGAATGTCAAGGAATTTTTTTGTAGCATGTACTGAAACACACATTATGCCCTGCTATGCCCACAGTAGCATTGAAAAGGCAGGCCACATAGGAAGAAAATGGTCTCCATAAAGCAATGAAACCAGTGCTAATTTTGAAAAGTAAAGGTTCAGTAGTAAGAGATGAGAAAGATAAGCTTCTTAACAGCTTAGTTTTTTATTGAGGTCAGTTTATCTGGGTATTTACCAATAGCTAGGAGCCACACAACACTCCCATTTTTATTATTTTAAACCCTCCATCTGTTTGTATTTCTTTCTCTCTCTCTGGTTTTCTGTGTAAGTAATAAAGAGATCTGGAAAAGCCATGAAATTGGTAAGGGGATAGAAAGCATTTCTAAATTTGTGGTAGATGGCAGCGAATTAGCGTCAGCTAAAAGCTATCTTCTGATGACTGTTTGACCTATGTAGAGTAGGTAAATGACTTGTCTAATTTTCAGAGGAAAAAGGGGACAACACCAAAATGGAGACATATCTGCCTTTTTATCTTACAAGATAGTCCTGAGGGACCTTAGTACCACAGAACCTTGCCACACCTGATTATGTCTGAACATGAAAGATTTCAGCCTCTGCGGCTAACAGAATAAAACTTCCTGTGATGATCAAGGTCAACAGCAAAACATACCCCATAATGACCACATCTGGGTTGGGAATGCAACCATCAATCCACTCTTTTTCCATCTTGCAACATCTTTTGACCTCAGAAATATCTGAAGCACTGCAAAGAAATGGTTTTGGTATGAGAAACTTCACTTACCCCTCCATGGAACCCTGCCAGGTTGGCACTATTCAATTTGTTTCACTCATGTCAGCTCTAACCTTTTCCATTTGACATCAGTGCCTCATCTGCCTTATAACATTTCAGACATAGCCTGATATAATCCTAAAAGTCACTTTCTCTTTTCTCTATCAAGCAAGCGGAGCCTTTCTATGAAAATCTCCTGGACCACGCAGGCTTTTACTTCCACTCTCTCAACTCAATCAGTTCCTTTCTTGCCACACATCTCTGTTACCACCAAAGAACTTTTCCTAGCAAAACTAGTAGGTTTCTTTCTCCTTTACGTCTTCTGATTATTTGCTATTTAGACCATGACCCTCTTTTCCACCATCCAGGATTCTGTACCTTCTCCCTACCTTTTCTTCTCCTCTGCTGGCCATTGCTGGCTCTGGGGCTTCATGTGTCTTCCAGCTCTCTGATCTCAGTCCTGTTACTCTTTCACAGTAACACAGAGCAGCCACTGGTGCCACAAGCCCTTAGTGAAGCAGTATCTGACACAGAGCAAGACAGCTATAAGGACTCTGCATCCTGCTGAGGAGAGAGATCTCGTAACTTAAGTCTGTACCTGCCTCTCTCCCATCACCCACCAAATTTGTTATGCTGATGCTTTGTTGTCCCCCTCAGGGTTGTTTTGTTTAAAAGTTTTTTTTTTTTAAGATATCCAAGGAAAGCTGATAGCTTAATTTACTTAATGAAAAACTGCAACCAGATGATTGCGATTTATTCTACTTTGCAAGTGATTTCATTCTATGTTGGTTATCCTTGATTTGTCAAAAAGGAACACTAATTGGAACGGGAGACATGGTGACTGCTTAGGCAAAATTATGTAAGAATTGCCTACAGTGTTCATTCAAGCCCACAATTTTCTAAGCTTTTTCTTTCCTGGATGTATCTTTCCTCTTTCTCCTCTTTCCTATCTCCTCGTCAGCCAAAAATGCTTACTACTACTGCTGAAAGCTGCAGCAAAAACATGTTTAGAATGTTACTTACTTAGGAGGAGAAGGAAAGGACGGAAGGCATTTTATGGGTAAAAATCATCTCACACTTCTAACAGTCCTGAAAAAGAGAGCAATGAGCCACTGAAGTGGGCTTTCCTTGGGAACTATGCTTTTGGATATCACAAGAGATACCGGTTTTGATTTATTAAGTTCTTTTGCTACAACAGTAAGCTGTGTGCTTCAACACTGATTCACTATGGTAGATAGGATGTAATGTTCTCTGAGCTGTGAAGTCCTGTCAGACACAGTCAAGGCACTGGGAGCTGTTGGAAAAATATCTGCCCCTCTTAAGACAGTGGATCGCCTAGCATCTTGTAAAGATGGCTGAGGATTCAGAGCTGTCCCCTATGAACACTGCTGCACAGAATCTAAAATAGATCTTTAGTGATACATCACTGCTGAGAGGTTCACTGTGCATAAATAAATTTCCCCCTTAGAATAAATCAGTACTGTTCATTGGAGTCTGGAGACCTGAGATTGCTTTCCAACAGGCTGATTCTGGCCTAAGTGAGCCAAACTGACCTCTTATTCTTCATCACATTTGACTTTTTCACAGAACTAGAGCTTTAATTATGTAAAATGATGAAATTTGTGAAGAGTGAGGTAGAAGTCCAGTATTTCACCCTGTGACCTTCTTTTCCAGGCTGAAGTTTTCATAAATGTCTAGCTCAGGAAGTATCAACATGGGTCAATGTGCAGCTTCTGAAAGTTGCTAAACACTTTCAATGCTGTAAAGAATTCGAGGTTGCTTATATACAGATTCCTATGTTGTTAGATTGCATTTGGCATGGTATGAATGCTATGGACAAGGGAATGTCATTATTGCAAAGCTTTCAAATTGTTCTTGCATGTGCTTTTAAGCTTCCGCAAACCACTTCCTGATGCCAGGCTCGTATCTCCAGTAACTTTTGCTGATCTACTTGGGAGACTTCCTATCTCAGGATCTCACACCCTCAGTTCTGAGAAGCACCACAACATGAAATCAATGGCTCTCCCAGCTGCCCTTCCCCGAGGTGCTCCCAGTAAGTCCCCCAATACCCTAGTTCTCCCATGGCTTCTCAACACCACCCTATTTTAAGCATATCTGGAAAGGTAAGGATAATAAAATGACTGGCTGAAAAGTATAAATGCTACAGTTAAGTGCTGATGCCAGGATAGGAATATATGCAATTGAAGACAAATGAGAATTACTAGATTAGTATATTTGCACCTACAGAGGCTAGGATAGAAGGTGCACAGCTCCTGCACACCCACATTTGTCAAGATATCTATGCTGCAAATGCTATTTTGATGGTGTAAGATTCATCCCGCATATCCAAATGGTAGCAATCTCAGCAAGGAGGCATTTTCCCTCCCTGTGACACAGTGTTCCCCAGAGACCCCTATGAAATTATATGGCTTCTGACAAATGCTATGTCCAAGTGGTACTATTGAGCTTTGCAAGGTTTGCAAACAAACTCAGATCCGCTCATCTTTTGCTTAGAAAATCCTCAGAAGGAAGGAAGACTGAACAGCAAAAACAAATGTGTTCTGATCAGATGTCTTCCCTTAGCTTGACAATGACTATGTTGCCATTCGGCATAGAATGAAGATATTAGGCAGAATCCACTTGAATACTGAGTGTAAAAAATAAAATAAAATTTTGGCAAGCAGAACATATCCAAAAATTCTGTTAAAATATAAACCTTAAGTTTTCCTCCTGTACTCCCATGAACTTCTGACTTGAAGGAAGACGTGAATATGTGTATTCCCTAGTGCTCTATAAAACCAGTAAGTCAATTTAGTGTGGGCTTGAACATAAAATCTATTCTCAGATGATGTGTCTGTGATTCTTTTGCATCCTGAGGCACTTGGCAAGAATCCTGACAAACAAGGTTAAACTCAAAAGAGACTCAAAATACCTGAGGCAGTGACTTTCTAGGGTTTGATCAACTGGAAAAGAGAGAAGTATTTCTTTTTCTCAGGCAGAGAAAAAGACCAAAAAGAGGTCACTTAAGTAATGCAAACTCAAAACAGATATCGAGAGTAAAAACCAACATTGACAAATCAGGAGGCAGTAGGCAGAAAACACCACATTACTGATGTTGCTAACAGAACCAAAACAATGCAGAAGAGAGTCTCCACTTCTATGGAGTAAGCAAAGTAAGATCTGCAGATGGTATGGATGCCCATTTATGTCTTTGATGAGGTTCCTACCAGATGAAAGTGAGGAGTGAATTAATACTATCAAGACAGCATGTGTAAAGCAGGCATTTCAACCACTGTACATTGGCATATCATTTATTTTGAAGGAGAATAATATATATGAATTTCAGTTAAAGATATTTCTGTTGCTATATTGAAGCACTAATAAAAGCCAGAACATTCACAGTTGAAGACTGGGACGAAAAAAAAAAAAAAAAAAAAAAGGTAACTCCGTCTGTTCTTCAGACAGTTGAATAGTTAAGAGAGAGAAAAGAAAGACGGGATGTCTTTCTCAAATATGCCACAATTCAAAATGAAATTCCTCACTAGATATAGAAATTTCAGGACGATGCTGTTTGGTTTGCATGACTTAGGAAAATTGACTTCACAAAGGTCCATTTTAATCTTTAGAAATCTCTGAATCTCTGAGCTGAATTGATAAAATGTAAGGCAAAAAGAAGTCCTGAAAAAAATCTTACTACATAAAACTTATACTGTCTCAGAGTCCATTCTTAGAGTAGACATCTGCTTTAACATTCATTTCAATAGCTCATGATTTAAGGAAGATTTGCAGATCATGTTCTCTGGAGAGTATTTACTGAATCTCTGTCTCCTGGAAAAGGTAAACTTAACACAGTTTGCCTCATTGTGGAATAATAGGTGTCCTTGATGATAGGCATCATTGCATATCAACCTTTATCTGTTGAGATGCTTGAAGTCACAGATTTCAAAGTCTTGTTCTTAATTTCTGCTCTTTTTATTATTCATTAATGGTGTGATACAGTGGGAATCACACACAAAGTTTTAACTAGACACAATGGATACAATCTTTGTAAAGAAAAAAATTGCACTATATATTCTAGGTCTTACGTATTTTATTTTAGCCAGTCAATGAGATCTGAGACATTACTAGCAGAAGAGCTTATCAGCTATCTGTCTCCTTCAAGTAACGAAGACACCATCTTTCTTTTCTTACAGGAACACAGTTTTGCTTTCATTTCCTCTATGCAAAAAAAAAAAATGCTTGCTGCTAAGCTCCCAGTAGAGATAAAACAAATGATTGACTTGAATAACACCTTAAAGCCTCAGGCATCAGAAAGTAAAGATGCTGACCTTATAGCTACCTCTGTCTCTGCAAAAAATCAAGTGAACACATTTAAGACTTAAGGTCACTGTGCCTCGGGGTCTAGCTCTGTTTCAACCCGAACCGCACAGCATATGGGACTCCTGAGTGAGTGTCAACTACACAGCAGTCATACTACAGAGCAGTCATACTACAGATCAGGTGTTTCAAGCCTTCTGCAGGTTTCAGGCACAGAAAACCATGATGTTTTTGCTCCTTTCTCAGTAACAGTAGGGATCTGTAAAAGAACAGAGAATTTAAAAATTCTGCCTACTATGGATTGCTACCTTGTTCAGATGACCTTTACTGCCCACTATCGTTTGCAGCTCCTCTGAGGCACAGGTGAAAGTGTGTATGTGTTTGCACAAAAGGGTAAAGAGGGCATTTGTGGTCACTGGTCCGCAGGGATAATGACTTCAGATGAATAGCAGGGAGATTAGTTAGAATTCATTCAGACTTAATTTCCTTTGCTTCTGAAGCTTTCGTCAGAAGACACACTTCCCTTAAACCAGTTTCTTCCTTCCATCCTGCTCTATTCCTCTTCTAAATACTATATCTCAGCCATATATATCAGGCACTTGAAACTCCACAGCTTTTCTGATCAATGCACCAGTCTGCTATAGTTACCAACAACGTCCATTGCTGCTGCTTTAGAGACCTGAGCACTGGAACAGCGCTTGTACAGACAGTCTTCATTTTGGGGAGCTATAGTGTCTCTTACAAGAGGAGACTGAAGTCAAAGTATCAATGCTCTGGTCTTACATTCCCGGCTTTCCAAGAGGTTCAATGCCCCATCTTTCCAGTAGCCAGTCAATCACTGTGTTATGAGATGACTGGAGAATGCAAACGAGCCAATGACAATTTTGAAAATCTTCACAATGTCTGCCCTGATTAATAAATACAGAGTGGATTTTGTAAGTAAACAGATCAGTGATATTTCTCTGCCTTTTTTTTCCAGTTCTGGAAGTCTTCAGGATTCCTAGAGCCTGCCCTCATCTCTTCTTTGTCTTTCAGTCTTTTATCTGGTTGGTCTTTAACATTAAAGGTTTGTTCTGTCTTAACTGCCATTTTTCCTTCCAAAATACCAAACACTGTAAGCATGGTCTTTCAGGGTATGCTCAGTTAGCCTAATTTCTGCAAGCCAAGCAACCAGCTCTGCCAGCTGAAGTCATTGGAATTTCACTGTATATAATGTATTTCATTTTTTACTGACCTCCCAGGGTTCTTCAATTCCATCTTATTCTCCACATATCATTAATTCCTTAACTGGTCCCAAACTTAAGTTAGTTCTTCATTTAAAAGAATATTTAATCACTTTCCATTCTTACTTGTGATTGTCTGTCTAATATGCATTTAAAACAAAAGAGACCTTGTTATAGCACTGCGTTTTCGAAGCTCAAAGCTGAAAATTATTTGCAAAGATAATAACGATCAAGTCGACTGGGTTTCTGGTCTCTATTTAATAGAATAATTGAAATGTAAGACTAGTAAGGCCCTCTTGGGATCACGTACTTCTTGCTTCTAACTGAAAGAGAGGGTTATTATACCTAGACCATGTCTAATACTTTATCTAATTTGTTTTTAAAACCCTTCGATAAACAATAAACAGTCCTTCTCTACCTAGCAATCTTAGGTACCGAACCACAGATGTTTCCCAACACCTAACCCCGAACATGTCCGTGAAAATTCATTGAGTTCTTCTTAGTGTATTTAAATGATCTCTAAGAACAAATTACCACCTTTCTCTTCAACTGATTTTTGCACACTGGAAAATCATTATTACATCTTCTCCTTAGTCTTCTTTTTCCCAAACTAAGCAAAACTGATTCCTTCACTCTATCTTTTCTCACACGTCATGGCTTTAGGTCTTGTTTTCTGGTCACATTTTCTTTATCTCCCACCTTTTTGATTGCCATCCTCTGGACTCCTCCCCACTTAACATTAAGTGACAACTTAATACTTAGCGCAGTGGCCAAAACCGTGTTCAGTGCCAACGTTGGCATCCCAGGGACAAACAGAGAATAATTATCTTGCACGTGCTACTTACAGCACTTCCTATTTAGCACCACACAGCATGAGGTTTTCTTGTAATAGTGTTGTATTACAACAATTTCACTTAGCTCCATTAGTGCCATCACATCTATTTATCCCCCATTTTATAACTGTTTGTTTAATTTCTCTTTCCAAAGGGTAAGTACTTCTATTTGATTTTATTGAATTTCTCCTTGGGCCATCTATGCTATTTCTCAAAGTAGCTGTGTATGTTGATCCTGGATCTCACAGAGCTTTCAGTCCTTCTTAACCTCATGTTGTTTTATAACTTTGTGTGTTTCAAGATTGAAGTTGTTAAGGGAAATGTTGAGTATAAATATGACTTCTACAAAAGCCCGCTTTCAATGCCTCCCCATTTTAGCATCAAAACATTCAAGTATGTGCTTACTTTATCGTGATTCTAGGTAAGTAAATACTTCTCATACTTCCTTAGGAGAATATTAGGTGAGATCATGTCAAAAGCCTTATTATAGATAAGATATATCTACTGCTTGACCTTTATCTGCATTATTATTTTGCCCATCAAAAAAGGAAGTAGGATTATTTTGACATGATTTATTCTTGACAAATCTAATCTACCTTTTTTATATTATGCTAGTATTCTCTAGGTATTTATAAATCATATTTAAAAATTTAGTCTTGTATTTCTTTCAGAATAGCAGAGAAAGACTCTGCTTGTTAACTCTCTGAACCTTTATTTTCCCCTATTGAAAACCCACCCCCTTTGCTGATTTTTTTCTAGTTCTTAGATAACTTTCTCCTCTTCTACTACCAATGAGTGTTCATGGTTCATATATTGCTTCAGTTTCTTATACATTTGAGGATAAATTGCACTAGGACCCTCTAACTTTGAATACATGCAATACATTAAAAACATATTAAATATTTTCTAACCCATTTATCCCTATTATGACTCATGCATCTGGACTCTTGTAAAAATAAATAAATAAACAAACTAATTGCTTATTACTTTAGGCATTTGCTCACAATTTACCCTTCTACTTGGCCAAAAGCAAAGGTGTCAGTGAATATTTTGTCTTCTTGACATCGTTTATTATTTGCAGTCCTTAATTATTAAGAAACGGGTCTGAATTTTACTTTGCCTTTTCTCCTCCTATAATGTTCACAGAATCTTTTCACATTATTTTTTTCATACCCCCTACAACAGTTATTCATATTGTGCTTTAATCTTTCTGTGTTTGACCCTACATATTTAGGCTAATGTTCTTCTACTCAGCTTTAGTCATATGTCCCTGTTCCTAATTTTTAATTAATTCCTTTTTTTAATATTCGAGACTTAAAAGAGCTTCTGCTGCAGCTGTTCCCATTTCTTACAATGATTCCTTTCTCCTTCACAGCACAATAACCTGCTGTTATAAGACTCTTTTCAGTAATTGCCACCTCTCCTGCCTTCCCTTATCCTTTAGTCTATCTTCCCAAGAGAATCGACTTACAAATTCCCTGCATTTATCAAAGTCTGCTTTACTGAAGCCCATTATCTTTATTTTGTTTCTCTCATGCTGTCCTTTTCTTAAAATAGTGAACCATGATCAATAGCTTTTCAGGCATTTCCTTCCCCCTAGATCCTGGCATCTATCATTTTTGCAGAAGTTGTTAAAAAGCTTGCGGATCTGAAACCTGCAACAATTTCTGGTCAGATAAATGATACGACCTCTTTCTACAGAGCTTGCCCTGCTTAAGCAACAATGCAACAGTACTTGTACTCCGTGATAATGGTTGGCATCACGCCAAAAAAAAGGTGACTTGATCAGTGCTCAAGGCATGTGGCAACTGAAGTGCAACACAAACACAGAAGAGCAATTTTAATCCAGTTTAGGTTAAGGAAATCTAAACCAGTCAATGGAGTTATGTCAATAGAAATGAGGTTTTCCAACGTGTTAGCAATTACCACTCACATGAAGCTTTACAGGCATAAGCTTTACAGGCTTTTAAACTGTGTTACTTACTTGAGGCATCTATGTCATCCCCTCAGAACTGCAAAAGTGTATTGCAAATTGCTGGTGAGCCCTATGATGTACTGCATCCAGTGCAATGGTCATAGAGAGGCTACACAACAAATTAGTTGTTCCCTCACTCTGCAACCTACAACACTGCTCAAAGCCAGAATACCTGAGTCAGAAAGGGGAGCCCATATACCCCCATTCTCTGTACAGTTTAGAAAAAAAATGCAATATGCACTATTAATAGCCTGATTTATGTCGGACTGACAGATTTGAAAGGTCTACCAGGAGGGCACCACGTTCATATTTCAGCTGTCTCTCTTCTCATTCACTGTTAGACCAAGAAGCTCAGTGCTGAGCAACAGAAGTATTTGTGCAGTTGAATATCAGGAGGGGGATATGGAAACAAAAACACGTCAGGAACCTGTCTGAATGGGGGGTTCACTTCAGACAGAAAATCCCTCCAGTCATACAATGGGAAGCTGCCTAAGTCCATCCTTTTCTAACTTCACACTCCCTTGCCTGTCAGCCCAGTGATCTGGTTTGTCATTCCCCTGGAAGAATTTTAGGCAGGTTTACATGTCTGCTCTCTGCCTCCACATAAACAGCACATGTGCAGGGCTATTAGACTTTGAAAAACTGCTGTAAGCATCTCTGACTCAGAAACCCAGCAAATATTAAAACCATTTCACTTGCCAATTCACCTCCCTCATCAATAAACTTATAAAAGGCAGCAAAACCTGTGCTCTCTTGGCTGCTAGAACATGTCAATGGATAAAGAGAAACTCTTTAATGTCTCCAAAGATCGCTGCACCTCGCTGGACACAGCACTGTAAAAATCTTGGTTTACTGGTTCACAACAACCACAATACACCTTTTTTTCAAGTTGTTTATTGATGTCTTTCTAAAAATCCTTACTGAAAGGCTGGTCTAAAACCCAAGCCCCATGCTGCACTCCTCCATTGTTAAAAACCTATTATTTCTAACCTTAATTTCCTCATGGGCAACATGTAACCATATTTTCTTAAGTGGCAAATATGGTCTTAATCATTCTTTCACCTCTCTGGTACAAATAGGGCTCTTCTGAGTAGTCCAACTTTGCCTCAGTAAATTGATTTCTCATTCAAGTTCATGAAATTGTATACTCATGAGAAAAGTGCTCCACACCTTGCAGGAACAAGTCCATAACATATGGTAGAAAATGAGACTTCTTATGCTTCTGCAAACGCTGCAGTCCCGAGGGCCCTCAGAGCAATTAGTGGCAATCAGCTGAGATACAAAAGTAGGTTTGGCTTTTCTTTCACCTTAGCTGCTCTCCTGGTACAGGTTTCTGTAAATGCATGCATGACCTGCGAGCATTTTTACTCCCAATTGCAAGGGAGATTTCTTCAAAAACTTCCTGAGAGACAGGCACATGAAGCAAATGGAGCTGTAGCATGGTTAGCTGGACATGTAATAGACAGCAAGTGCCTAGTCAAGGGATCCAAAATATCTTTCAAAAAACGTGGAGGACAGTGCAGAAAGAGCTGACTAGACGAGCACATCCACAGTGTGCAAGGCTGCTGCACCTGTGCTAGTTCTGATGCATGAGCAAAGCTGCAGAGTTGTGGATTGCAGAGTAAACTCTTCTCCACATCTCCTGGAAGCAAGATGAACAGCAGTGACCTGAAATTGCGATGAGGGAATTTCAGATTAGGCACAAAGAATAATTTGCTAATGGGAAAAACAGCAGTACTGACTGCCTGAAGAATTAGTAGACTCTACTTGTTCGTGTTTTTTTTTTTTTTTTTTTTTTTAAATCTTGTTGGACAAACTTGTCAAGAACAGCCCAGCCTTCTTAAAGCTGCAAGGTAGACAAGAGATTTGTATGTCCTTCCTCTCAGCCCAATTTTGATCATACTGAAGGCTGATGCCTACCTGTAGTCACAGATGGAGACTGTATAGTCTGTGTTTCAACACTTTCTTGCCATTTCACTGCTATAATTGTTCAGATTTTACTATTTTGGGCAAGACTTAGCTGAGCTACAATGGCACTTTCAGTGTTAGGCTACAGGTCAACTAGCTGCATCTTTTGAAGTCAGTGAGATATTTCTCCGCCTAGCAGGAGGAGGCCACACTTTGACTAGTCCTTGCTTTTCTGTCTTGTCTTTCCGTCCTTCCTATGTTCCCTCATTTCTCTTCTGTATTTTTGTATTTTCTCCTCTAAAACTTATGAAGATGCTTTGCTTGAAAGCGCTTGAGTTTTGCATGTTTAGTCCCTCAAAAATCTCCACTGCTTTATCTCACTCTGTCCTGGCATGGGAAAAAAAAATGAAGACAGAACCAAACCTGTGAGCTTGTGTATACCAGCTTTGCAAAATGCAAATCTCTCTAATCTTTCTCTGAAAGAACAGGACCGAGATTTGGTACATCACAACATCAAGCCCCTTGCTTCTAGTAGGTCTTGGACTCAGGTCTTTCACCTATCTTTATCTCAAGGTAATGACTAGGGCTGCTTTTTAAGTCACGTTGACACTGTGTCATACAAACCGTGTTAGAAGAAATAAGGAAATACTGGTAATAAAGTCAGAAATTTGAAAATCCAGTTTACAACAAAGGTAATCCTCTCATCTAGCACTTTTTTTTTTTTTAATAGACAAGGCCAGCCACAGGTATCCTGAAACTAACTGAGGTGTTCTTTCCCTGTGCTTACAAACCTTGTCATGGCTGGAATCAACACTTCTGGAAATCCAGCGCTAAGCCAATGATTATTAAGGGAAAGTTTTAGTAACACTGAGCGGGTTCCAATTTCATCATAGACCTAACTAGTAATGGGAATATTTACAGGCATCCTTGAACGATTTCATTTTTGGCTGTATTCCTGAGGATGTGAAATCAAGAACCACTGGGAGTACAGGAAGAAGGAATTGAAAACTTCAGTTGTGACGAAAACCATTCTTTAAAAACAGGCTGAAGAGCAGCAACTGCTGCTCCTGCTTAGCACTGATTAGAGTGCATTCATCTCAACTGAAGTGTAAGAGACTTGGTGACGCTATTTCTGCTACAAGATCAAAGATGAGAACAGACAATAAAAAAGACTTCCACACAGAACTGTGTTAGATGGAGTTATTATTAAATCACTTATGTGTCAGCTGAATAGCACAGTGTCATATCAGACTCTCAGAAATCTTTGAGATCTCAAGTAGCAAGATTATATTATAGAGACCAGTTATTTACAGCAGCCAGCGAAGCTTGTTGCCACTAAAAGCCAGGTAATATATTACTCAAGCTCATTCTGTCATGCATTGGGTTACAATCTACATAAAGTTGAATTTATTATCAATAGGGCTGAATCTGGTTCAAAGTCTGCTAAATAAAATGCAATTAAAATGCAAAGCCTGATCCTTCAGATTTTATTTTGAAATATCTTGTTCAATACAAGGAGCAGTCCCTTAAAAATTTATTAGGCCTAGACAGTTCTAAACAGTTTCATTGAAGAATATAATATTCAACAATGGGGAAGAAAAGAAAGAAATTGGGAATTGCAGAGAAGGGGAGGGGACAGTAATGGTGAAGAGGCAATTAGGATGTTCTTGTAGGTGACTGTAGGCCCACTTAGTGCCAGAGGAGAAGGCTTTCTGCCAAGCACCAAGGATGCAGCTTAAACAAGTGTAGTCTGAAGAGGAGAGGGCTAGAAAAAGGAAAGGTCTGTATGACACAATGTATTTTTCTATTATGAATAAAGGTATAACTCTTGAATCCCAGAGGCACTGGGGGTGCTGAAGTCTCACACGTCATCATCCTGTGTCCACTGAAAACAACATGAGCAGGGCTGTTGCTTGGATGTATCAGAAGCCATTGCACACAGAAATAAAGGAGAGCTCTTATAGCGTGACAAGAATGAGCACAGCTGCTTAAGGAAGCATTACACACATCACTTGCAGGGATTCAGACATCTTGTGTGGCTGCTCACACTCAGCAAGCTCCAATATCATGTAGCTCTCATGGGACACAGCAGGAAGGACTACTGTGTACCAGCCCTGGTCCTGCAGCTCTCATAGGACACAGCAGGAAGGACTACTGTGTACCAGCCCTGGGAGGGTCTACTCTGCCATATATAAAGCTCTTTCCCTCCTTTCTAGCTATGATCATTTACTGAGTGCACCAGAAGTTAAACTGCAAAATGCACATGAAACCACAGATTCATCAATGGCTTATGCATGGATTATGATTATTTAGTTCTCACCCAAAAGGTACCGGATGCATTATTTTACTGTTTAAAAAAGAAAAATGGCATTGGCCCCATCCAGAGCACAATTATCTGACATTGCAGGATGTAAGTGGAATTAGAGGAAGGGAGAGGCCAGGAGAAGGAAAAGAAAGGGTTTTATGAATTCTTCCTGTGTAAAGAAAGATTAGCCCCTTAATCTTTTAAGCAAAATTCTTCATGATTTACATGAAGAAACTGATATAGGAGTAAGAATCAGGCCTTGGTTAAATATTCAATACAATTGCACCTGCACAGCCAAAAGGCAAAGGGCAGGTTTCTACCAGGCCTGCTGCAAGGCTGCACATTTGCCAGTGCTGCAGGAGGTGCACAGCTGCCCAGGAAGGAATGAAGGGCCACTGCTTTCAGTAGCGTTTAGACGTATTCTGGATGCAAGTGACCACAAAATCATGATCTCAGCAGGCAAGGCCTCTTGCTCTTTCCTCCTAGAGATGGAAGAATCTGAATTGATACCTTGTTCAAAACTTATCTTAAAGGTTGTCACCTCATTCAGCCTAACCCTTTTCCCCTCCTCCTCCTCCTCCTCCATGATCCCCACTCAGGCTGTGGGAGATGTGCATGCATCAGGGTAAAAAGAGTAAAAAGTAAAATCACCAGCTGAACAAACCCTCAAAGTCTTTTGAGTTTTTTTTTAATTTTTTGAGCAGATACCACTTGGGATGACTTGGTCTTTATGTTCCCACTCCTCATGGAGTGGATTCACGGAGCATAGGTGCAAAAGAAAATAGAACCACGTTTGAGAGGTAGGAGACCCCAAGAGCCTTTCAGATGAAAAGATGCTTGCCTACCAAAATATCTACATAGAGGCAAAAGATTCTTTAAAGGGTTTTGCGTATACACTTTCAGGCTTGGAAACACAGCACAAAAGATTTTTCAGGTAAAGAGAAAAGACATGTATATGTGAAGCCCATTAACAAGAACCAAAACTGTGGTATATTTTAAGACTTTTGATAATATTAGCATTTATTTCAGAAAACAAAAACAAAACACAAGTTATTTCATCTCTTAATCTTATATTTCTACTGTATTTATTTGTGAATTCAGCATGAAAAAAGTCACATTTCATGAGAATAAGGATTTCAAGAAAAAAACAGCAGTTTCCACACCCCCTCAGATGGAAGATAAATTTCACATAACATTGTAGATAAAAAGATCTGTCTGAATTTCTTAGGTCGAGTAGGTCAATAGTGGAAACCTTGTTATACTGCAGCAGTATCTAAACAGGCCTTTCCATAAGTGCGATGCTGTGTTTTGTTTTTTAATGGTTACACAATAGGATGTTCTGTAAGTTGTGTATTTTTTGAATTAATGGTATGTATGAAAGTATGGGCAAGAATTTGTGGTATCTTTCGTATGCCAAGGTGCTTTCAATTTTGCTTTGTCATCAGCTCAACTTTTAAAAATAAATAAAGGATACTCCAGCAAATTGCTATCATGCCACAAAAGAAGGAACACATTATTTTCAATCGCAACTCTAAGCATGCATGTCTGTATGCAAGTACCTGTAAACTAAGGCCAATACTGTGACAGGCCTCACATATATTTAATCTTAAACACTGAATATGCATCTTGATAGCAACCGAATTACTCAGTGCATAAAACTGAGGATCAATATGTCTGCGCAGCATCCAGAATTTGAATTAGAAGTTTACTGTCTGGCTAGTTTACAAGTGCTATCAAAAGCAACGGCATAGCTCAAAGTAAGTATTTAATAGGACAGTGTTAGAATGAGGCTTTTGTCCTTTCTCTGTATCTTTACAAAATACGGCATGTTATGTGGGTTACATTGTAGGCTTTTTGCAGTGTGTTTATAGGGTATGGAGGGCAAAGGAATTCCAGTACTTGACAAGACTTTCTCAAAACCAGGCCAATGCCAACGTGTTGTTTGTAATAACAATAGTGCTGTTCAAGGAGGCCATAATAGACCCTGCAGGGATGTGTATTAAAAATAACGGGTGAAGGAAGGCTTTTTGAGGGCACACCGCGGAGAGCCGCAACAAGCCGCTCGGATAAAACAGGGGACAGGGGAAGGAGCCTCCTCCTCCGCCGCCTCCCCGGGGAGCTGCCTCCTTGGCCGCTGCGGGCGGGGCGCGACCGTTGGCCGCTCCCGGCCAGCCCGCAGAGCGGCCGTTGGGCGCTGCCTCCCTCCCCTCACCGCGACCGTTGGGCGTCCCCTCGCTCCCTTCATGGCGACCGTTGGGCACCCGCCACTCCCCCGCCAGGCGGCCGTTGGGCGGGACGAGCCGCCCCCTGCTTCGGGGCGGGTGCTGGGGGCCGCCGCCACCTCCCTCCCCTGCGGGCGGCCGTTGGGGGCTGTCGCCACCTCCTTCCCTCCCTCCCTTGCCGCCGGGCTGGCGCTGGGGGCAGTGGCCGCGGCTCGGATGCGCCCGGCTCGCCGGAGGCTGCGGATGACACGGGCGAAGGAGCTGCTCGCCTACTGTCTCCTCCTGGGGCTCTCCTTCCCGCTCGTGCTGCTGCTGCTGCTGCTCTGAAATGAGCCGGGCGGCGCTGCCCGCCCGCGGCGGCGGCTCGGGCGGCGGCAGCAGCCGGCGGGGGCTCCGCTCGGACACGCGGCGCGCGGCCGGCGGCAGCCGCCTGGCGGCCTGAGCGAGGCGCGCCCGGGGGGACGATGAGGAGGAGGCTGGCGGCGGCGGCTCGCACGGTGCCAGCCAGCCGGGCCTCGGCGAGCAGGGCGCCGGCCGCCCGCATGTGCCGCTCGGCGGCCGTGGCCAGCGGGCAGCTCGCCGCCGCGGCGCTCGCGTTGCCGTAATTGGTGGCGCCGCGGGGCGGAGTGTGTCCCCGGCGGCTCGCCGTGCGCAGAGGCGGGCCGGGGGGCGGCTGCCATGGGAGAGAGCATGTCCAAGAGGCTGAGGCTGCAGCTGGGCGCCGAGGCGGAGATGGAGGAGCGCGCCTTCGCTAACCCATTCCCGGATTACCCGGCGCACGGCGCCAGCGGCGCGGAGGCGCAGCGGGACAGGGCGTCCCTTGCCCCGCAGGAGGAGCTCTTGCCCTTCGGCGCCGACGGGAAGGTGAGCGCCGGGCGGCCGCGGCGTGGGCCCTGCGCGGGCTCGCCCGGGAGGCGGGGAGGCCGCGGGGCCGGGGCGCTGTCCCGGGTCCGGCAGGCGCTGATCCCCCGTAGGCCTCGGTCGTTCCCGCTCCGTCTGGGCTGCCTCAGGGAGCCACCCACCCCCGCCGCTCCGGCGGTGGCTTCGCGGCCAAAACGGTCGCGGCGGGACAGGGAGTGGGCATTTGAGTACTCCCGAGGGTAAACGCTGAGCGAGGGTGTGTAGAGGAGGGAGCTCGGCGCGGATTCTGCCTCGTATTTAAAAAAAACCCAGGACTTTGAATGTGGTGAAAAAAAGGTCTTAAGCGTTTCTAGTGGATTTTTTTGTTGTTGATTGTTTGATTATTTGTTTCCCTTAAATGAGCATAAGTGAATGCAAGGCCAGAAGGTTGCACTGCCACCTTGGAAATTATTGCTGTGTTTCTGTAGTGCCACAACTTGTCTGAGTTTTACCAGGGAAAGTGTGCAGAGATGCACTCATTCCCTCCCAGCCACCTTTCCTGCAGTGCTTCAACTAATGCCTTTTTAGAGAAGATAAATTTCAGCTCAGAGAGGTGACAGCAACAACCGCGCTTTGCATGATACTAGACCATCCTCTTCAATAGTGGCATTAGGGTGTGTGTTCACTTAATACAGACAAAAAGTACTTCTGGGAAGCTTTTTAGAGACCATGTGCATTGCTTGACTTGTGAGGTGCACCTAGCAGAAGGTTTGAATGAACAGATCTATCCAGTGGCTCTAATCACAAGAAGTGATTGCTCGTGATTGCTTGTTCTCCTTATGCTCTTGTTGCCTTACAGTTTCAAAGGGCTGTTCTGCTCCTCAAAATGCATCTTCCACTTTAAACACAGAAACTGATGTGTTCTGTTATCATATGAGTTGACTTTAATTGTGGATCTTGTGTGTTTTCAGTCCTGTTTTCAGCCTTTGAACAGTCCTTCAATACTGGTGGACTGCTGTGTGCTGCATCACCATCTTTTAGATGAAAAGTACTGCATGGTGACATTGCAAGAAGCACAAATGCACTATATGCAAAACTAACTTTTCTAATTTGCTTGTGTTCTTGGGAGAATAAAGGAAAGCCTTAACTTCAGCTCAGTATTTTCCTGTCTGTGGTGATAAGTTATTATCTTATTTCTAATGTGGAACAGTGTTAGAAATGCCCAAATGCAAGAGCAACATTCTTCTAACAGCATAAATTCTTCATATTAACAATATGTAAAACAATTAATGTTAGTTGACATTTATAGTGAGGTAGGGGAAGGTTAGACTTCAGTTGGGACTGAAGCTGGGTCCTGGGTCCTAGGCAGAATCTGAAAAAAAAGAAAGGAATATTTTGTGGGATGGGTGTTTTACTGTTTTGGCTAATTGCTGCTGTGAAAAGATCAATCTGGCACTGGAAAAGGGTTAAAAAAAGTAGGGTAGATTTGGAAGTAAAATCTGGCTTTTTATTAATATCCCTAGTAGTATAGTCTGTCTTCATAAATGTAAATATATGTGAAAGAGAATTGTAGTTTCTTTATTTATTTGTATCTGGTGTAGTGTAAAAAAGAAACGAAGCGTGATGAGGCAGAGGGGATATGACAGACTAGCTTAAACCGTATGTTGTTAAATTAAGAAAAACATAACCAAGATGTTTTCTTCTAAAGCTTTATGTAGGCAGATGTGTCTTATCGTATACCTGGTATACCTAGTTTTGATCCCATACTTTATTAAATATACCTTCACTTGCTACTGATTTAGCTTGACAAGATCTCTTGGCCTTTCAGAAGAGTGAGAGCAGGTCTCAGGAAAAGCTGAACTGTCTCATACAAAAAAAAAAGACTATCCATTGTACTGCAGAATAGTTTAAGTCTGACTTGTGTCAAATTTAATTCTTGAAATAATCCAAATTCAGAAGTAAGTGACATACGTCAGTGATAGAACTGAGTGTTAGAGCTTAGATCAATTAATTTTTAGCCCTAGATTTATGTTAGGAAGGTGTGTTGTGCTCTGATGTAAAGGTGTATGCTATTTTATAATGTATGCTTTTTTTCAGCATCAACAGTGGCTAGCACTTCTTATTGTCAACATGTGGCAGTTGGCAACTAGTTGAGCAGCTTTATATGTAAATATACATATATATATATATGTATATATATATAAGCACCTGTTTCACTGCTTATATATATAAGCACCTGTTTCACTGTGTATTTGATAAGAGGTGATTTCTGGGCTTTGTTGAGTTCAAAAGTATGAAGCAAAGCTCTTCTGGAAAAAAACAAGCCTTATTGTTTACTCTGTTAAACCAGTATACCACAGCAACTTTCAGTAGTCTTTCTCTGAATTTTTCCAACTCTGCATGTCATTGAAGAAAATGCATCTGTGCTTAGGTTTTCTTTTATGTCTGCATCAGTGAAAACTCAAAAAATGTCCTACATAATTCTGGGCTAGAATGTGAATATAAGTATATCTGTGTATATTTGTGTTGCTGGCATCATTTACATGTTGTCAGGTCTAATATTACCCTCATTTCTTTCATTTTTTGCACTTGAGAGGCTCCTGTCCTGTCAGAGATGATCTTGCCTGGCTGAAAACCCTCTGAAGATAAAAGGACATTACACAGGTTTGGGAGTCTGTTGGTTCCGTAAAGTATTCTATACAGTAACATAAATCTCCTAAAAATGAAGACAGATTTCAGGAGCCTTCAATGCATTCCATGTTTTTTTTTTTTCCTTCCCATCTGCTGCTATGTGGAATGGTGAGAATTGTGTGACTCACATAATGACAACTAAAACTGTACAGGATTCTGCTGTTGTCATGGAAAGCAATGCATTATTAATTCTTCCATTTGATTTCATAAGCTGCCACAATTGCCATCAAACATTCAAGTTACTGTCTGAAATGTGAGACAATTGGGGCAAAGCACTGCATATGCAAGTGGGTGTTTGAATGCATAAGATACCACACAGGAAACAGTAATATATGGGAACAGGAAAAAAGCAATAAAGATCTTGTCCTGCTAATTTGCCTTTATAAAAGCAGGTGCAGTAAATGCTGCAGTTATCCAGGTGAGCTGTGATCATTTAGCTGAAATGCACTTTTCCTGTCTTGGGTTTCTTTACTCTGAAAATATTGCGGACTTAAATCTCTTCTTTAACTTGTTTGAGAAAGCTGAAAATAATAACTCATCAATTAGTAAAAATTCTAGGTAAGTAAGAGGCATATTCCCTAGTTAATGAAAAACAAAGATTTTTTTTTAGAAGTTGTTGTTTATTGGGGAAAGTAATAATATTTCAAAGCAAATGTTCTTTAGATGTTTTCCCTAGCATTATAGGAGACTATAAACTCACCACTTAAGCATGGCATTTTTAGGGCGTTGTCTAATGCAGGTTGGGAACCAAAAGAGTCAGTCATCCTTCTGAGCAAAACATAACAGTGTTTTGCTCTCACTTAAAGCAGAGGTAGCCAGTTTTCCCAATTCAGAAGCCATTTCATAGAAAGATAGAATCATAGAATCCTTAAGGTTGGAAGGGACCTCTAGAGGTCATCTAGTCCAACCCTGCTGCACACGCAGGGTCACTTAGAGCACGTGGCCCAGGACTGCATCCAAGCGGGTTTTGAAGATCTCCAGAGAAGGAGACTCCACAACCTCTCTTGGCAACCTGTTCCAGTGCTCTGTCACTCTCAATGTTAAGAAAATT
Organism: Tinamus guttatus; assembly: GCF_059628265.1. Lineage (NCBI taxonomy): Eukaryota > Metazoa > Chordata > Aves > Tinamiformes > Tinamidae > Tinamus > Tinamus guttatus. The sequence goes on from NW_028288638.1 coordinate 2,093,948, forward strand.
TTCCTTAAGTTCCTGTGGAACTTCTGATGCTTCAGTTTGTGGCCATTACCTCTAGTTCTCTTGGTGGCCACCAGTGAAAAGAGGCCAGCACCATTCTCCTCACTGCCTCTCAGCCTTCTCTTCTCCAGGCTGAACAGGCGCAGCTCTCTCAGTCTTTCCTCACAGGGCAGATGTTCCAGGCCCTTGATCATCCTTGTAGCCCTGCGCTGGACTCTCTCCAGTAGCTCCACATCCCTTTTGTACTGTGGGGTCCAGAACTGGACACAGTGCTCCAGATGTGGGGCACTGAGTAGAGGGGCAGGATCACCTCTCTCGACCTGCTGGAGACGCTCTTCTTAGTGCACCCCAGGATCCCATTGGCCTTCTTGGCCACAAGAGCACACTGCTGCCTCATGGTCAACTTGTTGTCCAGCACGACATCCAGGTCTTTCTCTGCAGAGCTGCCCTCCAGAAGGTCGGTCTCCAGCCTGTGGGGCTGGTGGTGTGCTGGTGTCTGGGGTTATTCCTCCCCAGGTGCAGGACCTTGTACTTGCCCTTGTTGAGTTTCATATGTTTTCTCACTGCCCAGTTGTCCAGGTCCCTCTGGATGGCAGCACAGCCCTCTGGGGTATCAGCTACTTCTCCCAGTTTCGTATCATCAGTAAACTTGCTGACGCAGCACTCTGTGCCTTCATCCAGGTCATTGATGAGTAAATTGAACAGGACTGGACCGAGGACTGACCCCTGGGGGACACCGCTAACCACAGGCGTCCAACTAGAATTTACTGAAACGTTTGCGTGGCAGAGAGCTGCATAATGGGTAATGAATTCCTTGGGAATGGAAAGAATGGGCAAGGCTCTCCAGGGAGAGGAGATGGGCTTGTGGCCTGTTAGTGTCAACCTTGGATTACCCGATATCCTTTGACTCCCCGTCGCTGTCTGATTTAACAGGTTGTGTAGTCAGGTATGATTTGGAAGCCACATTCAAGCTGTCAGCTCCAGTGCGATTTGCAAACCACAGGCAGGCAGTCTTACCTGATGATCCAGGGCTACGTGGATGGTGTTTTCACACAAGAACTGCATAGTTGCCCAGTCCTGATGATAGCATGTAAGCATATCCCAATCCTCAATTTAAAATTGCCTGGATTCTTTGTGAGATCACACTGCTGTTTGACAGCACTGAACTGGATTCAGACTTTATGATAAATCATCAGCAAGTCCTGGCATCATCAGCCCCAACAGCAAGTCAAATAGTAACCTCTTATAAAGCAACCTCTTATAAAGCTTATTGAGAAAGAATTGCCCTCTCTGACTTAATGTTTAAGGGTATTAGTAAAAGTCTGTGTGTTTTTACAAATGTACGTAGTGTATTTAATTAGATTTTGCAGAAAACTCCTTGGAGGGAACCTGTCTGAAAGCTCTTAATGCTTAAAGGACAAAGGCCACTGCTTTATTGGGTTAAGGAATACTTAATTAGAATAGCTTTGGGGTGGTTTAATGGTGCTCAATTTCTTGGAGTTCTCTTGGTATCTTGTTAATGTGGATCATTCCTTTGAGTGGCTTTTTAGTCTTCCTGTCCTTATAAAATAAGAAAAAAAAAAAAAAAAAGAGAAGTCTTCAGTTCTTTCCCATTGTCTTATTCTTCATTGTCTGTATTTTCTGTATTTTCTGTATTGGGTTGAATAGCCAGACGTTTCAGGTATCTCACTGAGAGCAGCAAGCTCTGTCTCTTCTGAGGCTCGTTCTGCAACCACCTACATTAATGGGCATCATATCACACATTGCACTGGAGGCTGCAAGGCTGGTAAATGTTTTTTCCCATTTTGCATGCTGGTGTGTTGTGGGATCGGGTAGCTGCATTTCTGGGTATTGCCACTTTTTTAGGAGAGATTTTTTTTTCTTTTTTTTTTTCTCTTTAAAATTTAAAGACTCTCTAAAAATGTCCCCACTAAGGTGGATGCCTTTGTGTAGTGAATAAATCTAAATCCTACTAGCACCAGACTTTGATTTTTCTTAGATTCCAAGGAATTAGCAGATAAGTGTTAGGTTCTTTAGAGGATGAGTGCTTTTCCTGCCACCCTCTTGCTTTCTCAGTCTGTGTTTTCAAAAACATGGGATAATGTTCAGAGCACCTGTAAATCGTGGTTTTTTTTTTGTGTGTGTTTTGTTGTTATTATCAATAAGCTGAAGCTTTCTGGTGACTGTTTGATGGTCTAAATCTTTGGCTGTCTTTTTGCAACATTATCAATGAGACGCATAGCTTCTTCTACAGCCAGAGGTATTAGAAGCCCAGCCCTATTGCCAGCATGGTTTAAACACTTCTTTCTGTAACTTGAATGGATTGCCAATTCCAAGTACTTACACTTGTCCTTTCTTAGCTGTATTTTCTAGCTATGTTTTTGCACACTCTCATCTCATCTAAGATAGGGTAATACAGACGCTTAAAGCCTTTTCCTCGTGTTTTCAAATCATTTATAAAGTATGTGCTCTTACTGAACTGGCATTCATTTCTGGAAGGGCCTATTCAAGTAGAAGCAGAGGGTTATCATCGGCTGGGTAAGTGGCTTAGTGATGAGAATTCTTAATATCTGGTATTCTTAAAAATGCAAAAACTGCTTTCAGTTTCAGCAGTCTTTTGATTTAGGAAGGAACAAAGTATTGCTTGTTTTGTATAAAAAGGTGGATCACTGCCTAACTCATCTTCTTGTATTCTGCACTTGGAATCCTATTGTCGTTCCTTCCCATCTGCTCTTGCTGTGTGGAGAGGGATTTCATCCTACTTCAATAAGTCTATGCTCCAAAGCCTAGTGTGTGGAAACCCTGGCTCCCCTAGAGTACGTGGCAAAGTTCCCATTGATTTCAGCAAGGATAGGATTTCACATATCAGAACCGATTTTTTTTCCCCCTGTTTTCCCATACCAGTATCTGTTGTTTTCCTTTTCTAATCTATGTAAATTTGATTTTTTTTTGATGAGTCCTTAGTGCAGTGCTAACTCAAGCTTTATTTTCTTCTTTCTGAAGTACAGAGAACGTTTCAGAAAATGGTGGAAGAAAGCCATTAGGCAAAAAGAAAGAAAAGCTTTTATAATCTGCACATCAGCAACATTAAAGTCACTTTTCTCTGAAAATCTCTCTTCTTAACCTGATTAGAGCTAACATGAAATAAAAATGCATTTTTCTTGTTTGATAGATAGTGCTGTGTAGATCATCTCCTTGCTGCTTCTGCATAATCAATTACTTCCTCATACAGTTTAGCTTTGCACATAGCATCCGTCCCCAGAAGAACTAAGGAGGTAAAATAGAAAAGCATAATAGTAAAATAGTATTAATTGCAAAACAGTTGTTGTTTTTGGAGCTGATGATAAAAACGACTGATAATTCGGCAGCTCTTAAGGAATTTGAACTCAGGTCTCCATTCTCTTGCCATGAGTATGTGCAAGCTACTTATGAGAGAAGTGTTTGGATGCAAATAAATGATGAGTATTTTTGCAAAACACATTGGTATCGTGTCTGGAACAAACAAATGAAATAACCTATTATTTGTGCGTCAAACAAATGATTTCTTCCAAGCACAACAGGAACGCCATTGTTAGACTTAGGTAATCAGTGTGATATCTGGACTCAATGTGCAGACTTCTCTTAAATTTTGATTAACTAAAATCATGATACAAAATACATGAATAATAGCTGCTTGTGGCCTAGCTTGCTCTTGGTGCTAGTCTGTTGTAAAATCAGAACCTTAAAGCTGAATAGGATTGCAGTGGAGAAGTAGTTCAGTTAATACTGATAGTTTATGGTAATATTTCACTTTCAGTTGATATGCATTTATTTCAGGAGATTAGTGCTGATTTTCTTCTTTTTTTCCTTTAAAAAACAACAACAGCAACAACAAAGTTTTGTCCTTTTAGGAAGTCTGCAAATGAAAGACAGCAGATGGGGAAATAGGTTGTCCTTGCTAGCAATATCTAGCATTTATCATTTGTGCCAAAGATAAATGGTATTATATACACTCGTATTCTTTATAATGTCTTTGCCTTTAAAAGGTCTTGGAGGGTGACAGAGATTTGTCCAGTGTGCATGCTAGCTCACTGCAGTTGAAAAAATAAAAATGATGCAATTTAAATCACAAAACATGTAATTTGCAAACACAGCATATTCGTATTTTTCTGCATTGCTTCTCTTTCATGCTGGTAATGAGCCTTTCTTGTTGTCATAAATGATATGGTGGGAGGTTTTGCTGGCCGGGGTTTCTTGAAGCATTGGGTGTTACTGGGGTTAATTCCTGGTTTTGTGTTTTGCTGACCTAAAACTGCGTGGTGGTTGGGATAGCCGTGTTTTTTTTTTTTCCCCCTAACAGCACAGGAGTAACACAGCATTTGAATCACATGACAGCGCCAATCCTACTTCTAAAATGATATTTTCCATCCCCTTTTATGATCCAGTCTGTTGTGAACTAGAAGTAAATGTGATACGAGAGATCAGAGATTCAGGCCTCTTGGCTTTTGCTGTCTTCTGACCGGAGTGGCAATAACAAGAATCACCTGCATAGAAGGCTGGATGCCAGCTGGAATCATCCTCATGAAATGAATATGCTTCTCATGAAAATCAATCTGCACTTGACACAAATTAGTGTGCTTTATGCTCAGCTGTAATGCTACTATAAGATTCCTTGAAGGATGCTTATACATTTTATAAACCCGCCTTTCAACATTCATTTATTTCTTTAATTAATTTATTCTGGCAAATGTAAATATTTGTTGTAAGCTTATAGTGGAATTCTGCCAAAATAATTGTGGCACCACTGTGTTGTTAAACCTTCAGAACAAAACAAAAAAATGAAGCAGTAGAGGGGAAGTATGTATCTGGGCGTAACTTTGTCTCTATTTCTATGGGACTGAGGTTCCAAGATAGAACCCGGGTGGCTGGATGTCCTGGTTCTTCTCTCCATCCTCTAAATACCTTTTAGCAAACACAGATCAAGTTATCCTGATTTGGTAACAGCAGGTGTGTTGTCAGAACAAGAAGCTAACTGGTGGGCTTGTAATGTGCAGTAAGCAGATAGTCTGATAGTGTGAAGCCTTTGCCTGCTCCCTTGGTCTGGCAACAGAGCCTGGGTGCAGCAGGGCTGATTTCCTCCTGCTGTGTCGCCATATGCCTCGACCTTGGCCTAACTGTCATTTGGAGGAGGGGATCCCTGCTCTAGGGAGAGGTTTGCATTAAGACTTGACTAAACTTGTTGAAAGGACAGGGTATGCACTGTAGTTCTGTGTTTAAAAGATACTACGCTAAGGTCAAAGAGTAGACATCAGATGTTCATGGTGTTTGGTTGCTACTTCTAGTTGTTGAAGGCCAAGGTGAGCAGGTGTTAGCACATTCCTAGGAGAGGTTAGTGGTATGTGTGTGACATGAAATAGTGATATGACTTCCCTCTGCTCCCCAATTATAAAAGGAATTTGAGCTGTTGACCCTGGAAGCTTCTGAATGGCTCAGAGAACTTGTATAATTCCTGTTAGCTTTCTGATTTGAGAACTTGTAGAGTGGATGTTTGAATTCACCGATTTTTATTTGAAGTTACACTCTGAACAGGGGTACAAAATGCAGTATTTTGAGCATCAGTTGTATGGTGGCATTCAGGACTTGTCTTTTGGCTGAAGCCCTCTCCTTTTTGATATGTGTTTTAATCAAGCAAGGACTTGACTTCCTAATGAGCTAATTTCTCCTTCTCTAATGGAGAATTGTAAATATAGGTGTTTTTAATATTAAACTATGCCTTCCCCAAAGGATTTTGTTCCAGCAGTTATTTGGGAGCAGGCTGGGGAAGCAAGTACTAGAGAAAAGAGATCAAGCACCATTCAAAAACATATAGCTTTTTGCTGAGCGTAAGCTGACAAGTAGCCAGATTGCATAATGCCAGTTTTCTGGATGGTGGCCATCACATTGTGACCCTTGCATTTGGAAAGTGAGGAAACTCTGCTGGCTTTCAAGTTCCTGGAGCATTTCTCTTTTAACTCTTCCTAGATAACTAAGACGTGGATGACAAATGCCATATACTTGGGGATTTCTATAGTGGTGGAAAAGGCAAGCCCAGGAAACATTTGGGTGGCATAAAGTTTGAGTACATCTCTATTTTATTATAGTGATGCGGTTATCTGGTGATGATAAAGCTTTTTCAATAGCCTAGGAAGGGAAGGAAGAAATGATTTGTTTCTTCTTCTCTAGCTCCATGGTGGGTAACTTACTATACAAGCAAACCTTTATTTATCTATTAGAAACTGATACATATGTATGTTCATGAGAAAGGCTGATTAGTAATTGGTACTCTTTATAGAACATTTTTGAGTGTTATATCTGAAGTTCCCATAGAAAATGTAAAACTGGTTCTGCGAATGACTTTATAAATGACCTTTGCTGTGGAAGTTACTAAGACAGTGGATTTTAGTTAATTGACTATTTCCACTGTCCATAGTCTTGACGGAATAATCAATAAAGTGTTTTGGTATGTACAACTCCTAATGAGAGAGAAATGCCGGTCAAAATAAAATATCCTGAATTGTATACTTCATCTGTGTAAACTTTTTTTTTGGTCAAAGATAGAAACAAAAAATGAATAACATCAAAGGTTTATTCAACTTGGTGTCAAAGCGCAAATGCATTAGCAGAAGCCATCAAACTCCTATTAGTCACCATCTTTGCATGTAACTCATTGGTTCAGGTAGCTGTTACACAGCAGTTCACTGATTCTGCGTTTAACAGCCTTCCCTCTCGCTAAAGCATGCCTGTGCAGGTAGGATTTGTGGGAGAGGAAGGAGCAGGGAGTGAAAGAAAGGAGGAATGTTTTACAGGTTTTTGGAGACTTGAAAGCAAGCAGCTGTTACACAGGGTTTTTAGGTTCAGTGAGCAGCAATCACATGCAGCATGATGCTGACATGGGGCCCTGAACAGGGCGGGCAGCAGGAGCACGTCAGGCTTTTTTCCTTTTATTTGCTTTATATCTAGCTCTGGGAGGCTTTGCTTACTACATTAATGAGTTAATGCATAATTAATGAAATGTGCAAACCAGCACATAATAATTACAAACTGTTGCTGTGTCTGCGCCTCATATGACTTCAGGTCGTGTAGATATTAATAACTTAGTCCAGTGTGGAACCAGAATGCGTTAAACCAGGCATACTTATGATGTGCCACCTTGGCATTGCCAGTTTGCTGGATATAGCGTCCATTCCCTCATGTATTTTGCATTTTGTTTGTTTGTTTTCAGACAAGACAGTGGAACAGTTGACTTGCATTCTTGAATTTATCCCTTCTCTCATTCTATCCTCTTTTATGTTTTCAGGTCAGTGCTCAGTTCACAAAACGAATCCAGACAAAAATCAAGGACCTTTTGCAGCAAATGGAGGAAGGACTAAAAACAGCAGATCCACATGACTGTTCTGCCTATACTGGCTGGACTGGTGAGAAAGCTGAAATTTGGACTATGTGTTTTGGTGGCCGCTGGGGGTGATTCACAGGAGGAGCTTCTAATATTCTCCCAGGATCTGCATAAGTACTCTGATAACATAGTCATTTGTAGGAGTTGGTTTCTTTTCACTCTGATTGCTTGATGACTGGTATCTGTAATGATTTCCGTTGTCTTCAGTACACACAGGATCTAGTTATAGGGAAATAACTTGTTTCTGTGTTTGGACATCTTTATCTTGCAAAAGGAGAATATTCTCTATGGTTATTCTTTCTTTGGCTTACCTCTTTTTGATTTGTGTTGTGTTGGGAAGCAGCTTGGAAAAAATCTTCAGGCCTTGCTTGTGTTTAACTCCATCTATGAAAATGTAAAATTTCTTTCCTTTCTTCTTGCTGTTTTGATAACAGATGGAGCCGTGGGTGGATGGGTGGGCAAGTTTTACACAACTCAGACTTAAATGATAGATGTATTTCAAGGTCTAAAAATGAGTGGTTGCTAAGTGAATGCGGAGGATCTCAAGCAATGGGCATTTTCACGCTGATGTTATGGAACGGCTCCCTGCGAACAGTGTTCTTGGTGACTGACAACTGAAGTTATGGCTGATAAATCGGAGCATGCTAAAAATGAGTCATATGCTAAAAGTAACACAACCCTCACTAGCTGGAACAAGAAGACAGATGAGAGAGTAACATTGTCTAATAAGAACAGCATTTTTCCATCCTATAGAAGCCAGCTACATCTATTTCAAATTCTATCCTTTGCTTTTTAAGGTTCCGTGGAATTGTCTCTGAATGGAAATACATGATCTGGCTTTTTAAATATGTTGGGGAAATATTTTCTCCAAACTCATTCATTGCAGCATTTGCTAGAATACGCAGATCAAAAGGTAAAAACAGAGATGAGAATGGCTCTCCCACTTTTGATGTAACAAGTCTTAGACAAGTCTTACCAGCAATGAACAGGCATGACATCGGACCATACTCTGTGCGACCTCTTTAAAAACTTGGAGTGTGGAATTGGTGTGTAACAAAGATAAAACTCTCATTACATTCTATCCTGCTTATACAAGTAGTGTTTAGACATGCCAGATACCTTGGAGGAGCCACCTGAAAGGCGTTGCAGAAGGAAATGTAGGGAAAACTGGGTGTCATGGCTGCTTTCCAGCCACCCCTTGATCAAACCTGAATGTTTACAACTTTATTGGAATTTACAAAAGACTTTGGAAATCCCAGCCAGGCTTGTTTTCTTGTTATTGATGGCCTGTGGACCAGGGTAGTAGTTCACAAGTTCCTATGCTATTGAATTGACCCTGTCAAGCTCTGCAGCTCTCCTTTTGGGACCTTTTTGAAAAGCCTGTTAATAGCTGATCCAGAGAACATATGAGGTATCAGCACCAGTGTTTGTTTTGCTTTGGAAATCTATGTTACTGCCATGAAAGCTACATAATGAGTTTAATGGAACAAAGCTTGATGGAACCTTACATTATTCTCCAGGAGTTCTTGCTTGCTTTCTGGCTTTTACAAACTAGCTTAACGTGAAGAAATTAGTAATCTTATTAAGAAAGAGACTTTAGGATTTAAAAGAATTTGGCAAGCTTAATCCAAGAACTCATCAAAAGAGCCTCTTAAAATTTAAGCAGAAAAGAAAAAAAATCTTAGAATGTAATGGATGCCTATTGTATAGTTGTTGTACATGGCCATACACATGGTGGTTCGTCTAAGTTTTTGACTCTTTAGTGATTTCTGCATCAGACTTCATTGCCTGTGTCATGAATTTTCCTCGTTCTCTGCATGTTGTGAGTCTAAGCTGGGTTTCAGATTTTTGTCATAATCCAAATTTAAATGGGATCAAGATAGAAGACCTCGTACCTTCATATTGCATAAGCTAGGACCTTTAATTAGTGTTTTTAAATTTACCAAATGCTTACTCAAATATGAGTTGCTGCTTCACAGGCAATAAAGATGAAAACATGATGTATTTGGAAAGAAAATAAATTAATCTTTTTCTTTTTATATGATTGTTCCAGGCATTGCCCTTTTATATCTGCAGCTGTACCGTGTCACGAAAAACCAGAGCCACTTGCAGCGATCTCTTGATTACGTGAAGAGAATCCTTCGCAATCTGAACGGCAGAAGAGTCACTTTTCTCTGTGGTGATGCTGGTCCTCTGGCAGTGGGTGCAGTGGTTTATCACAAGCTGAAAATTGACAATGAATCTAAAGAATGTGTTGCCAAGTAAGTGGCTGACAGGGCAGGAAAAGCTGTGCCCTTCTTGTAAAGCAGCATGCTTGTCATCAGCAGTGTGTAGTGCCTGTGCATTGTGTGATGCTTCCTGGGAAGGCTGGGTCTCAGCTGTGGGCGCGCTGCACTCAGTAACGTGTGTGGCAGGGATCTGGGAATGCTCAAACATGCCACAGTGTCTGATTTTGACAAAGCTTTAGTAAAACAAAGAGGAGATATTTGTTCTCTGTCAAAGGTGAGGACTCTGATTAGATGAGAGGATGTGAAGGCTAACCTGAAAAAAATCTTACTCCTTTTCTAAGTAGTCTGCATGTAAGAATGATCTTAAAAACAATCCCATTTAGATGTTGAGCCTCCTTGGAGAAGTGACTGTCCTTTTGCTGATACAGAGCTGCCTGCTGTCCAGTTGAGACTGGACACACGGGAGCCCCATGCACTTTGTATTCAGCACCAGTGCAGTTTGCATCCTACACCAGTAACACACTTTGAGCAGTCTAACAACATACCTTGTGTTGCTGGAATTTGCAGATTAGCTTTGTATCAGCATCTCCATTCTGGTTTATATTTGGAAATGCAATCATTCTCTTTCTAATCCAGAATCCTACTGAGATCAATCTCTATTGCTGTCTCTGAATGAATATTCCCATTTTGAAAAGGATGGTAGGTTGTGGGTGGTTTTTTTTGTTTTGTTTTGGTTTGGGTTTGGGTTTTTTTTTTTTTGCTTCTAGACCTGGCAGTAAACTTGAGCATGTCATTTTGAATGCAGCAGTGTTGCTTGAAGGCATGAAGCAGGAGTATAGCAAAATGAGATTAGGAGCAATAAATCTTGCAGTCTAGCCTCTGCTTGGAAAGTCATTTCTAGGAAGGGGACTGTAAATTATGTTTTTTTTGTTGTTCTTGCCGCTGCTGCTGTTCTGTTTTTGTATTACAAAGCTGTTCATGATACTGAATGGGATATTGTAGATGTCAAAATGCAATCTGTAATGGCACTTTTAACTGTATGCTTTATCCAGTTGTTGTGCGATTAAAAAATTGGAGGATTAAAAGTTAATCATAGCCATTTTAAAAGAAAATAATTTCAAGTCCATGAAGTAATTCCAAGGAAGAATTAATAACATACAGCTTGCTCTTTTGTGAGTGACTTTGCTGCTAAGCAGTGACTGAGCAAACAAGCCATTTGAGTCAGCGTGTTTGCTCCAGCACCAGTTAATGGTAACATTTCTGCCAAGTAATGGCCGTTTGGGGAGATTTGGAAATTGAATTTGGTCTTAATCCAGATCATCTTCCTCCTCCTCCCAGTTTAAACCATGATCATTTCCATGGTTTTGTCTAATTGGGTATTGCCTCAGAAAAGATGGAAGAGACAGGGAGAGGGTTGGCAGGAAAATTCTCTGCCCACGCATGTGGTGCAGTGTTAGCTCTGGGTCAGAATTGCCTCTCTATTTGGGGATACCTGAGAGCTGCTGTGTGTGCCCGGTCAGCCAGCTGGACTGAGGCTGACTGCAAGGAGTTGATGAGGCTGCAGCTCTGGAAGGCTGCTTCAGGGATGGGGGTGGGAATTGCTGTGCTGATTCGCCTTCATTGAGGTGCTGATGATTTCTGGGAAACACAGAATGGAGTTAAATGTAGTCAACAATTGGCATTTTGGGCATAAATTAGAAAATCTACTCCAACATAAGTTTGCTGAGGCAAGAATCATGAAAAGGTTTGCTCTTAATTCAGACCTCTTTCTGTTTATGGTGAGATCTGTGGCACGTGCAATACACAGTCAAGTCTGGCCTCTAAGGAAGGTCCTCCTCACTCTTTTTATCTACTTCCCTTGTCTCTTGCAGGCTGCTGCAGCTCCAGAGGGCAGTGATAAGCACTGATGCTGAACTGCCAGATGAGCTGCTTTATGGCAGAGCAGGTTACCTCTATGCATTGCTCTACCTGAATACTGAAATTGGTCCAGACACTGTCCCTCAATCTGCTATCAAAGAGGTAAGGATGCTTTTATATCTCTCGTGTCAGATCATCAGTGACCTGGAATCATTCCTTCTCATTAAATGAGATAAGGGATTAGGAGAGGAAGTCAAGAGAAGAGAGGGACCTGCAACTGGGAACTCTGTCCCATCCCTTTGCTTCTGTGCCTCCTTTCCTGCTGCCCTCTGGGACTGGAACAGAGTCCAAGCTGGGAGAGTTCATAATTAGCTGCAGAAGTGGATGTAACATAAAATCAGGCCTGAAATATTTGAGGGTGAGAAATTGTCATGTCAAACATTATGGAAGAATTGCAAAAGTGTTTAAATGAAAAGAAAGGGATTACATTGTGGGGAAGATATGTAGGTACTAAAGCCAGAGGGGGCAGGCCTGGGAAAAAAGTGTTTGGAAATATTTACTATTCAACATTTATCTCACAAATCGAAGTGATTTTTAAGTTTTTAGGAAAAGTACATTTCCATCTCAACACTCAAGTCTCGAGTGACTTCATTTGTGTAAAATGATGTTCAAATGACTTGAATATCCTAGCCATATCATGGTTTATCATGACTTACTTTTTAGTGTAGTTTTGGTCATGATAACTCAAAAATCCATCGAATAAAAGTACGTGAGATAGAAGGAAGGAGTGTGTTCTCTTTCTTAGGTAATAGAAGCCATCCTGGAGTCGGGGAAGAACTTTTCCAAGGAGGAGCGTAAAACAGATCGCTGCCCTCTGTTGTACCAGTGGCACAGGAAGCAGTATGTTGGGGCAGCGCATGGCGTAGCTGGCATCTATTACATGCTCATGCAGGTAAGACACGTTCTGGGGGCTGGGGTGAAGCATCAGTGTTGCACATTCCCTTCAGCTTTTGGACATGTGCAGTGTAACTGTGTGCTAGCTGAGGCTCTCACAGTTTGGAGATGGACGCAGAACTGCACAGAGACGCTAGCTCTGGTAGCAGAGTAAAGTTGCGGAGTAAAGCTCTCATTGCATGGCCCCAGGGTGAATTAAACCTTCCTGCTCAGCAGCAAGGCTGACACAGCTGTCCTTCTGCTAAGGGACGTGATTCTCTGCAGCTTATTCAGGTATTTTGGCAGGGTTTTCTGGTTACATGACTGGAGCATACATGTAGTGTGACTCCTACTCTGCTCTTTCTGTTGTCTTTAATGAGATTTCTCCTCTGTACACCTCCTCTTTCCCACACTTAAATCCATTTTTTTTCTGACCTCCCCCCTGTAAGGGATTCTCAAATACCATGTTTGAAAAACAGACTTGAGTTTCTTTTTTTTTTTCTTCTTCTTTTTTTCCCTTGGAAATAGAGCCTTGAGATTCGTTGAAAAAGATGACCATAGAGCTGCAAAATTTGTATCGTACTTTCCTTTGGTTTTGAAATGTACTGACAATTGGTGCATTGCTCTAAATGTTAATTTTCATACCAGCTCATGTAGAATGACTTATATTCCTTCCACTTGCCTGACAGAGTGTCTTTATAGCCTAAAGCTGTGTACAAATACCCACTACAGAGGTGACTGAGGTGGTAGTAGGTGTTGCCACTGCTCAGCCATTCCTTGCTTGTAAAAGGTTCTATGTCTGTTCACATCTGCTTCAGCTTAGCTCAAAGCACTTCCACCAGTAGCTTGGGCTCCCTGGGCTCATGCTCTGCTTCCTGGGATCGTGTATGAGTCTGGGTCTGACACTCTTGTGATTGACATGTTTTTTTAATCTTCGCTTCCTGCTTTCCTCAGCAAAATAGTCCTCTTGTTTCCAGCTACTTCATCTTTTCTGCTGCATTTTTCCTTGAATTTTTCCTTTCCTTCTGCTGCTCTCCTTGAATTTCTAAGAAACAGACAGTCCTCCAAAGATGGCCCTTTAAAGGCTCCATCCTTTATTTTCTCTTCAGGATTGATAATGGAAATAATTATGCAGTGCTTTTGCTATAAGCAGAAGCTACTCTGTCTACATACATTAAAATCAAAACAATCTTTTTCTTTAAAAAGAAGTGCAGCATTTAAAAATTACCACAGTCTTTGTTTATGCAGCATTAGATTACTGTCTTTTCACTGTACATTAAATATTGTGAGTCATGCTGAGTTGAGTCATCTACTGCAGAGGAAGGTGGCATGTAAGAGTCCATCCTTTCTCCCATCCCTCCTCCCCTGTATGAGAATTTTTCTGCTTTTCAGAAAAAAAAAAAATCAGGAGACCGGTTGGTTGGGAGGTTTTTTTTTTTTCGATAAGTAAAAATGGGCATCCCATATAGTACTGGAGATGTGAAGACCATTGTTTCTGTATAGCACTTTTGTGAGGATACACATACTGCCTTGTGTCTGCCTCAAAAGGATGGGCACAAATTCAGCTGTCTTCTAAGCTGTGGTTGCCTGGCACAACTCAAGACTGAGTGGTACTTGTTGCTGGTACCTGTCTGCCTTGCCTTCTGCCACAGGGGTCCAGTGTAGCATCAAAACGCTCAAGTAGGGATTCTTCTGAGAGGCTGTTGTACCTCGCAGGCTGGTGTCTGAGAGATGGGTGATCAGCTCTGGCATGTTCCTCATGAAAAAGTAATTTGTTTTGTGAGGTGTGAAGGTTCCTGTTCCACTCATGCAAGTGTAGAGGTAAGCTTTGTTCTAGGATACTGTTAAGTAGGAGGTCAGCAAAGCTCCCCTGGCTGAAGTGAGGAAAAGGCTTATGGTTATTCTGGGTTACTAAAAACGCAACTATTTAAAGTTGTTATTCATTTGGCTGTAGGTGTGTGAACTGTAGCAGAGTGCTTGCCTATTTAATGCAAATATACTGCAGTTGGTGGAAAACAGTAAAATTCTATGCCATTGAGTCTACCACAGAGATAACTCATTAAGAAGCTAAATGCCTTTTTCAGCTACTCTAGGCTCAAATTTCTGCAGTTGTTCCCACTGCTTGCAGAAATTTCAAAAATCATGTCAGCTGGGATAAAAATAAATAATTCTGTTATGAAAATACCCTAAAATGGGGATTGAGGAATGAGTACCAACTAAGAACAGCTTCAAAAGATGACCCCAATAGAGCAGTAGCAGATCCCTGTAAGTATTCAGCTTTCAACTTTTACCTACAAGAATTTGCAGATCAATGGATATGTGTTTTTGGCAAGAATGTTCAGTAGATAAAAGTAATGAAGAAAATTCAGAAGAGCACTCTAAGGGAGAGATTCGCAAAAGTTGTTAGTACTAAAAGAGGTAATTGTTGCTCCTGAAAATACCAAATGGCACTTTCAGTACATGAATGTTTTTGCAAAATCTGGCCCTGATAGATCATAGACAATCTGCTGTATTGGCAGTTGAACGTTTACATTCATTTATTGAAATTATTGTTTTTACAGTCCATAGCTTCAGGGAGTTTTGTTTGTGATGGAAAACTTTGTCCTCCATAAATCTTTTACCAGATACGCCACTATACTCTCCTGAATTTATTGGGAAATATGACAGGTCTGCCTGTGCTAGTTATTTTTAAAACAAAATGTGTAACCCAGTGTCTTTTAAGTATCAACTATAACCAGCTAAGCTATAAAACCACCTTCCTGCTGTAGGTGCTCTGTCTATTTTAAGGTGTAAATAGAGGCCTGGGAGTCTTGGGACCTGTGTTCTGTTCTCAGTTCTTCCACAAGCAAGCCAACTTACAACTTGGTGCCCCAATTTCTTTATTTTTTCAGGAAGTGTAACAACATTTTCACATGGGTATTGTGAACAGACAGTAATCCAATCTTGTATAAAGTAATTCAAAGATTTTGGGTCGGGGCATGTATGTAGGGTACTTTAAAATAGACCACAGAATTAAGTGTTGATGCATGATTTGCTTCTACTTTTTTTTTTTTTTTAATGTTATCTTTAGCCAATCGCAAATGTGGATCAGGAGACCTTGACAGAGCTGGTGAAGCCCAGTATTGACTATGTGCGGCACAAAAAATTCCGGTCTGGGAATTACCCGTCATCACTGAGCAATGAAACGGACAGACTGGTTCACTGGTGCCACGGTGCCCCTGGAGTCATCCACATGCTCATGCAAGCTTATAAGGTGAATCGTTCTGTATATATAGACCTCTATTCTTATGCAGAGATCTGTGGATAGGCCTGTTAAGATTTGCCAGACTGCATTTTACATTTTTTCTCAGTCTAAACCTTCAAACAGAACGCTGGGGAAACCATCTGGAAATCCAAAATGCTTGTATAGGTATGTCTGTAAAACAGTGGGTAAAACTGTTTCTCAGGGTGTTAGCAGTTGCTAGAGTTCACTGTTTCTTGGAAAAGGGGTATGTACTTAAACACTCTGACACCGGAATCCTGGAGATCCTTGCTAAATAATCTCTTCCATAAATTACTCCATTATTAAGATCAAGTACTTGAGAACTTAATCCCAATGTCAGAACGAAGATTCCAGGCCCTGGCCAGGGGATAAATATAACCCCTGAGGTAGTACTAGCCTACTGTTTGCTCCTTTACATCCTTAACTAGGCGCCCTCCCTGTCTTATGTTGTGCACTTCTGATTTGCATGACGTTTGAAAATATACCATTTCATTACATTTATGTAAATTGATTCCTGCTTTTGATAGTCCTTCTTGGCAAATTCCCTGGTCAGCCTCTGGGTGGGCTGGTGAAAAGCAGGCTTGGATTGTGAAATAATTACTCTTGCTGCTACCTGAAATGTGAGCTGTAAACATGTTCCAGCACTGCCGAATGCAGCAGCAGTAACAGTTGCCTTCTCTTTGGAAGGTGACTTAACGCTACAGACTTTTTTTGATCTTGCTTGCCAGTATGATGCTCTCCCCAGCACAAAATGCTCTGCAGGAGATAAGAGGGAAAGGGCGAAGTTCTGTCTGGCAGTCTCCTTTCTGGTCTCTTTCTGTATTTAAGATGATGAGGCATTTGCTGCTTTTATTATACTCTTTAATCTGCTTGTGAAGAAGTGATAAGAAAAAAAAATTAGAGTGTGTTTTGTTGGTTGTGTTCCCAGTAGAGAGACTTGGGACAGCAGAAAGAAATGTTTGTCCTGGAAATCAAATGCAGTTGCTAAGCCTTCATCTTCATCAGCGTTATGTCTGAGGAGCTGGGATTAAAAGGCAAACCCTATTTAGAGAGGGACCTTATTTACACAAAACTTCTGGATTTAAGATCGTGCATGTTAATTGCTTGTATTATTTCATTAGAGTATCACTGCAGAGCTCTGAAGGGCTACATCTACAGCAGTGCATCAGTTGCTGTTCCTTTTTTTGGTCTTTTTGGTTGGTAGAGTGACTCAGGCAAAGGAGAGCAGGAAGTAGTCTTACAAAGGTGGAAGTGTGTGGTGCTGTTCAGCTAACTGCTCTTTTTATTTTCTACCCTCGATGGACGCTTCATGCTTTTAGGCTGTACTTCAGTTGCAGTACGTTTTACAACGTAGCCCAAACTGACTAGTGTCTCTACGTATCTGCAGTGCAAATACTAATCAAGGTAATGGAGTGCCGTTTTGGCAGAGGAAAGGGCGCCGTGCTACGCAGAGAGGCATTGCCAACATGGAATTAAAGGCTGGAGTGAGCAACTGGCTAGCACTGTCCAGAAACATCAGGAGAAAAGCCCTTCAGGACTGAATTTGGTGGCTGTTCTTCTGTGTTACATTTTCCTGGAGACAAGAATTACATTTCTGTAGCTTAAATCAAATGATAGCGTGGTTTGGGAATGGAGATGGCAAAAAAAAAAAAAAACACCCTTCAAATAGATTGTAGGGTGTAGAACTGAAGGTCCTGAAGTTGAGGGTTTTTTTGGGGGGGATCCCGATTTCAGAAACAAAAAAATCAGGAAGTTCATTTTCTTTGCAGAGAAAGGGGGAGAGAAAAAAAAATAGGAGGTGAAGAAAGGCATTTCTCTAATGGATAGATTATAAAAATTCAAAAAAAACAATCCACCTATATGATAAACCCCACTACAAACAGCAAAATATCACCTAGGTCTACCTTCCTTTCCTCTTTTTTTAGTACTTAATTTATATGCACTCTTCTGTTTGTTTATTTCTATTCCACAGACCTTTAAGGAGGATAAATACTTGAAAGATGCTATGGAGTGTAGTGATGTCATCTGGCAGAGGGGTTTACTGAGAAAAGGATACGGGATCTGCCACGGTACTGCTGGCAATGGCTACTCCTTCTTATCTCTCTACAACCTAACTCAGGACAAAAAGTACCTCTACAGAGCTTGCAAGGTAAGCTGTTCTGCCTCCCAACCAAGTCATCGCTTCCCTTCACACTCTGGTGCTTGTGTAGGCAGAATAAACAGTGATTCAAGTAGTTGTTGTGTGCTAGTTCTGGAACTGGCCTGTTGTGAGGCAGGGTGGAACAAGCGTGCCATCATGTGCCCCATAACACATGATGGGACTGTCATGCTTACACAGTGTACATGGGCAAGCCTGGGTTTTAGTATGTAGAATATTTGGGGGAAAAACCTGGTTTGCAACATTAAAAGGGAGAGAAACTGAACACATATTCAGAAAAAGAAAGTGGAGTTTGAAAAATAGTGTGTTTGAACAGTAGCAGATTAATTTATGTGGCCCTAATTATTCCATTGAGAGATGTGTTCCTGTCCTCAGCCCCTCAAGCAATACTATTGTAGTCTTTTGTAATTATTTGTTTGCAGACTACTGGCTGATTTGGCTCGCAGAACTCTGAGTTGCAGTTATTAGATTGCTCGCTGAGAGTTTTTTTTTTTTTCTCATTAATACAAATTGCAGAGAGACACTGTGAATTCTTCCAGCAGAAACTTCCAGGTTTTCCTCCTCAGCCCTGCCTGATGGGGAGCAAACAGTCCCCACCAAAGGAGGAGGTTTTCTCTGCCTCTGTTTCTGGATCTCCCAAGAACTTTCTTCAACTTAATGTGCTGATACTAGATTTCATATTGCTTATGGCTTGCAATATTTAGCTGTTTCATATCCCATACCTCTCTATTTAGCTGACAGCACAGTAGTGAATTTGAGTTGTTTCCAAGGGCACCTTTGGATGAGCTCTGGCCATGAGTACAACCACTGTGCTCTTTTCCACACCCTCCCTGGCCCCGTTAGTCAGCCAAGCTTTAAAAGCTTGCTGCTTGTCTCACCAGAAGCACCAAGTCAAGAGGGTGTCTGTATCTCTCTGTACAGATGTAGAACATAAGCAGCACTTAGGAGTGCTGCAGAGAGTGTGTGACTTGGTGCTACCTATGCAGCCAGCTCCTGCTGACATGGGAACAGTGGCACCAAGCATGTAGTGCTTGCAGCCTTTGGCACCGCTGTCAGCCTCTCCCTCATACGCTCCATTTTGATAATCTTTTGTGGCTCTGTGCAGTGTTTGCAGTTCCTCTTGGCATTGAGTTTCTTGCCTGTGAGAGCCTGTGAAGCCACAGCTTTGTCCGTAGGGATTCCCCACTTCCCTGGAGGTGACAGCCCTCACATTAGTGAGCACCTTCGGCCACCTTAGCTTGGATGGATCAGTTGGGGAAGCTTAGGTAAGCAAAGTAAGATTTCTGCCCTAATAGATAATGATCTTATCAGCACTTCCAAAATACATAAAACCATATAGAAAGATTATTTTGACTTTTTTTTTACTTTACCTTTGGTTTTTGTTTTCGTTCTACATCCACATAGTCATCACTTGCATACCCATCCTAGAAGAGCAGTGCAGCACTTGAGCAGGTTGCTCGGAGAGGTCTAGTATCCATCCTTGGATGTTTTCAAGGCTTGGCTAGAGAAAACTGTGCCTGACCTGATCTAGGGTAACACTAATAACCCTGCTTCAAGAAGCAGATTGAACTACATGACCTCAAGAGGTCCCTTCAAAACAACATTTTTACAATTTCTACCTGTTGCTAATATGATATGGCGGATTCATCTGCTCAGGTACTTCCTCACTGCATATGCTGAAGTGCAGTTCTTGTTTTCCATTACTGGAAAAGTTTGAGTATTTTCACAGTCCTTGAATTCTTGCAATTTCCCAGCTGACATTCAAGAATGAGCCTGAGCAAGAAGCGTGGGACAGGGAGAGCTAGACCTGCAGTTCTGCCTTACAAAGCTAGAGTAAAGAGAACATCGCCATCTGAAAGGCAAAGGAGGCAGAGACTCGAGTACATAACTGAAATCATGGTAAGAGGTGACAGCCTGGCCAGGCAAAGAGACCCTTTGCAGGAGGTGCCTGCCGTAACCATGAGTGGAAGTGCATTTGCAGTGAAGTCTGTATTTTAGCATCTCCACTTCTAGGCAACCTGCCTGGGAAAACACAGAGTTTCCATGGGCAGCCTGGACTCCGGGTAGCAGCCTCTGAGCCCCTTGCTGCTGTGTGTTTCCTGGTGAAACCACTGGTACATGGCATTTTGTGGGAAGGGCCTTTGTTATCTATGTATTTATTTTGAAACAGAACTTAGGAGGTCTGAAAGGCTGTTTCTAGATTGCAAGTGTGTTCAGCTGGGGTGACAAATGGTGGCAAACACTTTCTTGCTAGATGAGACCTATTTTTTCTTTTTTCTCCCCCCATTTATTAAATAAATTCGTATGGTTTACTGAATCTGTGAGAAGCTCAGAACTTTTAAGTGATGATGGTGCTTTCCCTCAGTAGCCTTGGGCAATTTTTTTAAAATTTCTGTAACAGTTCCCAGGCTGGCAATAATAATAAAAGCTGCAATAAGATGGGGATGTTGCAAGAATTAATTATAGTTTAGAAGCATGCCGTAAACATGTTCCTTCCTCACATACAAGAGAAGATTACACTGAAAATTAAACCTTGGTTGTAAGATGTATACCTGTGAGGGACCCCAAAATACTCTGTCATTTCTCAATAACAGTGCAGACTGCAATGTCTGTCTTTGTGGGCTTTTTTGGCCGTGTTTCCTCCAGCCATTCTCACACGCACACACCAACCAAAGGAAGAAATCCACCTCACAATAAACAAGTAAACCGGATGGAGCAGGGGGAATGGGGAATGATGCCAGCCTTTCTGCTGTTTGACAGATTTTGAAAGCTGGTTCTGGGATCGCTTTTGCATGTCAGGTAGAGCTGGAGCCCCCTCTAGTGAGCAGGACAAGGGAAAGGGGGAGAGTCCTCCCAGTTTTTGGCTTTGCATGCATCATGTACCTTTATCACAGCATTTTGAATAAGCAGGGATTTGCTTCCGAGCAGAGAAATGTAACAGGAACTTGTGGGGCCCCTATATGCTCTGGGGGCCCATAACAAAGAATGAGAATTGTTGCTATTAAATTGATCCAGATGTGGTTTGCAGCTGATGTTTGAGTGGTGTAGCTACTGCAGCAATGTTGATCAAGCAGAAAAAATACCCTGTTGACTTGTTTTCAAGTGGTATTTCATCTTCTGCAGCAAAATATTGAAAGCCATAATTGTCTAACTGTATTTATAATGATTTTTCATAAGGCTTGGGGGGAGAAAATAAATAAAGCTAAGTAATGGCGGCTGGAGATTTGATACTCAGAGTGGTGCATGGAAGTGCAAGAAAACAGAAATGCAGTTAACAAGTGTAAGCGCTGATTGCAGTGTTGTTTCTCTACTTTACACTGTTTGTACCCGTAAGTTAAAATGTTTTCCTGTACAAGTTTTCAAGCTCACATTTAACAATCTTAATTTAAAAGAAAAGAGAAAAAAAAAGAAAGGAGAAATAGCCCTTTTCTTTTACCAACTTTCCAGTTTGCTGAATGGTGTTTGGAGTATGGTGCACATGGATGTCGTATTCCTGACCGGCCTTATTCTCTCTTTGAAGGTAAGTGATGGTATTGGGTTATATGCACAAGAAAGGCAGCTTTGCTGTTACAGTGCATGCTGAGGAGCCGGGAGATCTTGGTGGGTGCCAGTACTGTTAAAAGAGGAAAGGTGGAAAACACTGCCACCACCACCTTTTTCTCCCCCCACCCAAAAAGAGCAGCATCCCACGCTTTCTTTCTGAATTGCGTTTGAGCAGTTTCCAGTGTAAAGTTAGTACCACAGTCCTGCCTGTGCTGCTACAGCCCCTCGGCTTAATGCAGGCAAAAAGCCTGGGGAGGACTGGGCAGGGTGCTGGTTTGCCACAACTGAACCTTCCTTGCTGCCATGCTCAAGCAAATAAAAGGTACTTTTAACATGAACCAAAATTGCTCTAGCAGAAAGGCATGCTAAGTTATTAAGGGATTTTCTATAAGTGTGAAGGTTGTAATGCTTTCCTAAATGCTTTCCTAGAGCTTTTTATTTTTTAGATGCAGTTTATTTTTAATCCCTGTCTTAAATCCTTACAATTTTGAAGTACAATAGCAAGGAAATATAGCCCAAGCAGGATTTAAAGTAGTCTGCTACTCTGTGAAGAGTGAACCTCGTGTGCCATCTACCACAAATACGTAAAATTACAGCAGACAAATAAGCCAAACCAATGAGTTAACACCAAAGAACGATAGCTCTGTGCATCCCTTCTAAATACAGATTTATTGTGTTAGTATTTGTAGGAGAGAAGTATAGTTACACTTGTTCCGAGGGATTCTTGCATGCATTTGTGGAAGCAAAAAGTGGACATGAAATTGGTAGGACAGAAGCTTTGAAATTTGTTAAGAATGCAGAGTAATGTCAGTAGTAGTCAGGACAGTTTGTGCCTTAATGGTGACTGCACAGATTTATATATGTATTATATATACATATATATATATATTTTAAGACTTTGAAGTTGTCTGTTTGACATTTTTTTTGATTGGCTTTGTAGCCAAAATTGTCCTTGAAGCTGTCCAGTTCTGCCCAGCTGTACATATGTGCACACTTTCACTGGGAGCTGCATCCCTTATGGGATTAAGCTGAAAGTTGTATGTCCTACTGTACACATTTCATTTGTGTTGGATACCTGCTTTTCGGGAGAGTCGGTGCTTCAGACAATAGAATATTAGCTTGTTTATAAAACTGAATTTGTAATTGTTGTATACAGGAGTTGGATGCAGCTGTATGCTGCCCTGCTGTAGGGTGCCACTGTCTTATGTCACCCTGAGAGTTTTATGAGTTGATGTTGCTATTAATGCTCCTTTTATGAATAGTGAATAAATGAATCAGTGTATCACGAAAGTAACAAAAGTTTCGCCTTTTTTTCTTTAACAGTGGGATCTCTTTGGTAGACCCTGAATAAGCAGGGTTTTAAGCAAGAGCTCCTCAAATTGTGCTAGACAGTCCAAACAGGATTCTTTTTTTCTTAACTAACTGAAGTGGCTCTGAGTTTGTACAACTGAAAATACAATAGCAGGGAGAACTTTTTTCTTGCCTTTGATCTTTTTAAGTGAAACTTACTTTCCTGGTCAAAATACAGGTGAGTTTGGCTTTGCAGTGGCCAATTCAGGCAATTGAGAAAGCTCACCAATTCATAAATTCAGAGAGCCAATTCAGAAAGCTCCAGCAAGGAGATGCTCCAATAGATGCCCCTTCCTTTGCTGTCGACTCTGCTATTTTTATGTCTGAGATGCACAAAAGAAATCTCTTTCTCATTATGTTTTAGGAATGGCTGGTGCTATTCACTTCCTCTCAGATATTTCAGTACCGGAGACTTCCCAGTTTCCAGCATTTGAACTTGGACCTCAAAGGAGGGAAAACAAAGTGGAACAAGATAGCTAAGGAATCATTTTGGAAGGAAACTATGCCAAAAGCAACGGGACTGCTTTGTGCCTCCGATACTGAAGCAACTTGATCCTGTCAGATGAATAAACCCCCTTTTCCCACTCCCCTCTGGCCCAAAGGACCATGAAATCACTAGAGCATGGACAAGAAGAAGCCACATTTAAGTTCTGTTAAAGTGACACCTTCACATGTAGGACAAGAGAAGTCGAGTTTGAACTTTCTCTTTTCTGTTACATTTGTTGTCTTTGGGTCTTTCACATGCTCTGCATGTTTATTGTTGTTGTCTGTTGGTATGATGTCTTTTGTTGTGAGCAAAAAGCTGTTCTCCATGTGATCTCGGTCCTGTCTCTTCACATGTGACTCAACAGCAGTGCTGCTTTCTGCAGGGTGGTTATCCACAGAGCTCTGCTTTATGCCAGACAGTTCAGTATAAGACCCTGCCTGATTTAATTGCTTCACTGGTTACTTTAAAAAGAGAAGAAAATCTTACTTATGTTCATGATTCTGCATTTTTCTGTGCAGCCTCTAAAAGCAGAGGCAGAGGAGAGCAGTGCTGTTTGAAGAAGTGGTATGAGGTCACCTCAGTTTTCAGGAATTTAAGGTTTGGAGGGACCTGTTGTTGTTGAGCAGAGCAGGAACAGCAAGTTATGCTTTTCCTCTGTTTATTTGGATTTGTAATAAATTCACCCTGTGTTACATGTACACAAGGAGGTAACAAAGGCAGTTGTTTCCCATGGCTGGTAACTCCAGATGACCGTTGCTCTTGAACCAGGGAGGTGATTTGTTCTGTTTCCCCTCTGCCCCATTGCTCTTAGCCCAGGTAGTGTGACAGGAGCAATAAACATCAGCTGCTCTTAAAGACTGCCGAAAAGTAAGGAACAATATGTACATTGTTGCTAGATATTGTGAGTAAAGTTTATGTCATCTCCAATTCAAAGCAAAAGAGAAAAAAATCCTTTGCCCTTGCTCTGAACTGTGCTGTTAGTCCTCTGCTTCTCGTAGCGTGGTGTTGGTCGTGTGAAATACTAGCTCTTCGTTCTACTGTCAAGGTATTACTTATTCTGCCTCCATGCTCTTGATTTGGGAGGAGTGGAACTTGAGAACATTTAGAGCATGTTTCTGTTTTCCATGTTGTAAGTACACTTACTATTTGAAAAAGGTAAGTGTGTGTAGTGTTCTCTTGCTTAGCTCTTGTCCTCTCCCAGCTCTCCCTGTGCTCTGTCAGTCCAGGTGCTTATTTTAATTGATAGCTAATATTGAGTATGAGTGTGACAGATGGCAGAGACTTGGTCTGACCTTTCAGGCGTGCGCTGGGATATATATGACCCAGGAGCCATCTGCTGAGCTCCAGTGTTTGCACTCAGGCTTGGAAATGCAGCGCGGCTCCTGCATAAATCTCTGAACAGCAGCAAGTGACTTCCTTGAACTTCACAATATGTGTTGCCAAATCCAGGTGGATGTTAATAAACTCCTGATGGAGCTCTGCTAGGCAATAACAACAGCGCCAGGGCAGGGACAGCTTAATGTCACCCTGTAGTGGTGTCGGACTAAAGCGGGGAGCAGCAGGAGGGGGTTTCCCACCGCTCTGGCAAAGGGCAGGAGATGAAGCTTCGCACCTGGCTTCACCTATATGGCCAAGCACAAGGGAAGAGCCCAAAAGGCTCCAGGAAGGAGGGGAGACTCATGGAAAGCAGCTGCGGAAAATGGGTCCAAGTCGTGAGGGAGGAAGTGAAGGGACCAGTGAGGAACTGATTCTGGGGTGCAGTTTGCAGCAGATACTGGCAGAGGCCATCTGTTTCATGTTCTTTTTTCCTTTCCTTTTTTAACAGGGAAGCATGGTCCCCTTGTGCCACGGGGGGACCTTTTCAGCACATCCCAAGTATGTGCTGTGCTGGCTGCATAACTAGGCAGGTCGATGGGGATTTCTTTCATTCAGTGATTATAGGCTTTCTTGACTGCCGAGCTTAAATGGCAGCTGTGGGAGGTAATTTTGGCTGGCAGGTGCCCAGTGAGAAGTAAAACTTTCTTGGCTGTTTAAAAAAAAGTTGGGTAGGTATATGTACACACTTAGATCAGCTTAAGCCTGAACAGATCTCTGAGGCACTTGAGTGCAGCAGTCAAAATAATGAGCAAGAGCTAATAATAACTATTAGCTCACTCTGTGTTGGGGCCGCCCTTCTGCTGTGATTAGGCCTGGCGCTGTTTTCCTCCAGAAAAGCATGTCGGAATGAAGCAAGACTGGAAACGAAATGCAGAAAGTTGAGACGTTCGGGATGGTGCATCCACCTCGTGTGCTTGGCGTGACTTCCCTCGAGACTCCTTCTCTGTGCTTGTGGCAGCTCTGTGATGTCCAGGTGGCCCGGTAAGAAGCGGATGTTGTGTGAAGGGGTGAAAACATGCATTTCACCTACGCCTTTGAAAATGTTGTTTTCAGAAAGCACATGAAGCTAAAAATGGAGATCTTTTTTGGGGGGCAGAAAAAGAGGGAGAAAATGCTGATGTTTTTGTTCTTTGGCTTTCTTAGTAAAGATCAAACTATGTGGTGGCAATTTGTCTTAAAACACTCTTTGCTGTTTTCCTTCCTTGCGTGCTGCACCACAGCCGTAGCTGTTCACTGCTGCACCAGCTGAAGCACCCCCTGCTTTCCAAGGCTTGCAGGAGGCATCAGCGTGAGCGAGCTCCTGGGCACATGGCTCTGGCTTGCGGTTTTTTAACCTGTGAGCTGTTTGTGCTACGTGAGAGCAAGGACTCGAGCCAGAAGAGCTGCTGTTTTGAATGCCCTGTGTGCTTCTGGATGGAGGCAGAACTCCAGCGTGCTGCTTTCCTGGTATTAAGTGATTAGGCCTGGTACCACACATGGTATGTTAGATAGTGGAGCCTTTCTTTGTTTCCGCTTGCCAAGGTGCTTTAGCCACAACTTCTTGGATATATGCTTACAGAACCAAGACATCTGTGCTGGGAGGTGGTGATTTATTTATTTATTTTTTTAAGTAGGGAACAAAGAGTAATAGTTGCTTTGTGCTTTGCATATTTGAGCACTTTGTAGAAAAACACAGCCCTAGCTGTTTATTTTTGCAGCAGTGTAAGCTGTCACAGTGCTTGAAAGAAACAAAAGAAAGAGAAAAAGCAACACGGAAAACACAGCAGCTTGTCCTGATGCTGTCTTTTCTGAAGTGGTAATGAAGTGCTGGAGCAGCTGCCAGGTGGTGGCTGTAGGAGCCCCACGCAGAAGTGCCAGGGATGGTGCTGTCCCTGTACGGGCCCAGCTGATTATTCGTCCCTCTCGTTACTGGGCTGGAAGCCGCTGCCTTGGAGTGCAGGTGAATTGAGCCCTTCCTCTGCAAGGGCTGGGGCAATCGTTTACAGGCTATTTTTTCCCCTTTGTATTTCTCGTTTGCGTGGATGTAAATCAGACAAATTAAGTATAATGCAAAGGCTGCTCAGGGCACTAGGGGGAGATTACAGATGGAGCAGGTTCCAATGTGGCTCACACATGGTCCTTCCACAGCAGGGATGTGTGGAGCATAAAGCAGAAACAAAAACAAGGGGAAAATACTCTCAAAGCCACCTAAAAGCAGCACGTGGGCCAGCCAGAGGTTCATGGTCACGGGAGACCCTCTGTGCCCTTGTGTGTTCACCACTGCCTGCGCCCAACGACTCCTCATGTGCTCCCTGCTTCCCTGTGAGGCTGCCCATGCCCGGCCTCTCCTCATGCACTCCCTGCCTTTGTGTGAGGCTGCTTCTGCACTGCTGCTCCTCACCCGCTCCCCGTGAGGCTCCGTATGAGGCTGCCCTTGTCCTGACGCTCCTCATGCGCTCCCTGCACAGCTCGGTGTGAGGCTGCCTGTGATGCTCTGTGTGAGACTGAGCATGCCTAGCTGCTCCTTATCTGCTCCCTGCCTCCCTGTGAGGCTGCACATGCCTGGCTGCTCCTTATCTGCTCCCTCTGAGGCTCTGTCTGCATGTGCCTGGCAGCTCCTCACCCGGACCCTGCTTCTCTGGGAGGCTGTGTGTACTCGGGCACAGCTCACACACTCTTGGACTCCCTGTGAGGCTGCGTGTGTCCAACTGCTCCTCACACCCTCCCTGCCTCCGTGTGACAATGCCTAGGCCTGGTGCCTACTCATGTGTTCCCTCTGAGGCTCTGTGTGAGGATGCCCATGCCCAGCCACTCTCCATATGATCCCGGTGAGAGGGATATGCTTGGCAGCTCCTCACCCCTTCCCTGCCTCCGTTTGAGGCTGCCCATGCCCGGCAGCTCCTCACGCCCTCCCTGCCTCCGTATGAAGCTGCACATGCCTAGTCACTCCTCACGTCCTGTCTGCCTCCATGTGAGGCTATGTGTGCCTAGGTGCTCATCACGTGCTCTTTGCCTCTGTGTGAGGCTGCATTCACCTGACTGCTCCTAACCCACTCCCTGCCCCCATGTGAGGCTACTTGTGTCCGGCTGCTTGTCACCTGCTCTGTGCCTCCCTCTGAGGCTGCTGTGCCCAGCCACTCCTCACCCATTCCCTGCCCTCCTGGGAGGCTGCCTGGGCCCGGCCACTCTTAACTTGTTCCCTACTCCTGTGTGAGGTTGCCAGTGCCTGGCTGCTCCTTACCCTCCCTGACTCTGTGTGAGGCTGCACATGCCTGGCTGCTCTCACCCACTCCCTGCCTCCCTGTGAGGCTTCTTGTCCCCTGCTGCTTCTCACCTGCTCCTTGCCCCACTGTGAGGCAGCCTGTGCTCAGCTGCTGCTCACCAACTCCCTGCCTCATATGGAGTCTCACTCCTCTGAGGTTCCATATGAGCCTGCCCATGCCTATCCACTCCTCACATTCTCCCTCTTTGTGAGGCTGCCTGTGCCTGGTGGCTCCTAACTCCCTCCTTGCTTCCATGTGAGGCTGCCTGTGCCCCACCGCTCGTCACGAGCTCCCTGCCTCTATGGGAGGCTGCCTGTGCCCAGCCGCTTCCCACCTGCTTCCTTCCTCCTTGTGAGGCTGCCCTTGTTTGACCGCTCCTCATCCGGTCCCTGCCTCTCTGTGAGGCTCCCCTTGTCTGGCCGCTCCTCACTGGCTCCTCGCCTCTGAGTGAGGCTGCCTGTGCTCACCTGCGCCTCATCTGCTCCTTGTGAGGCTCTGTGTGAAGCTGCCCATGCCCGTCCACTCCATCTGCTCCCTGCCTCTCTGGGTGAGGCTGCACATGCCTGGCCGCTCCTTACAAGCTCCCTGCCTCCCTGTGAGGCTTCCCGCACTCACTGGCCTCAGTCTTGTGGTGAAGGGAGTGGAGGGAGGCAGTGCCTGTCTGGCCACCTCGCTCCCAGGTGCCCGCCTGAGGCAGAATTGACAGAGCTGCTTTTGCCCAGAGGAACATGCGCAGAGCAGGGAGGAGGCTCCCTGTGATTGTCTCAGGCCTATACCCTTCATGCAGCTGATCCCAAACACCTCGCAAGAGGTTTGGACATCAGTAGTTGGCAATCACCTCTCATGGGTCTGAATTAGCTGAAATCATAGAATCTTTAAGGTTGGAAGGGACCTCTAGAGATCATCTGGTCCAACCCCTCTACTCCAGCAGGGACACCTAGAGCATGAGGCACAGGGTGGCATCCAGGTGGGTTTGGAAGATCTGCGGAGGAGACTCCACAGCCTCTCTGGGCTCTGTCATCCTCACAGTAAAGAAGTTCTTCCTCATATGAAGGTGGAACTTCCTGTGTTTCAACTTAGCCCTGTTACCCATTGCCCTGCCACTGGCAACCACTGAAAAGAGGCCAGCCCCATCTTCCTCACTCCCTCGCTTAAGATACTTATAAACACTGATCAGATCCCCTCTCAGCCTTCTCTCTTCTTCAGGCTGAACAGGCGCAGCTCTCTCAGCCTTTCCTCACAGGGCAGATGTTCCAGGCCCCTGATCATCCTTATAGCCCTGCACTGGACTCCCTCCAGTAGCTCCACATCCCTCTTGTACTGTGGAGCCCAGAACTGGACACAGTGCTCCAGATGTGGCCTCACCAGGGCTGAGTAGAAGGGCAGGATCACCTCCCTCGACCTGCTGGAGACACTCTTCTAGTGCACCCCAGGATCCCATTGGCCTTCTTGGCCACGAGGGCACACTGCTGCCTCATGGTCAACTTGTCGTCCACCATGACACCCAGGTCCTTCTCTGCAGAGCGGCTCTCCAGAAGGTCGGTCCCCAGCCTGTGCTGGTGTCTGGGGTTATTCCTTCCCAGGTGCGGGACCATGCATTTGCCCATGTTGAACTTCATGAGGTTTCTCTCCGCCTGGTTGTCCAGTCTGTCCAGGTCCCTCTGGATGGCAGCGCAGCCCTCTGGGGTATCAGCTACCTCTCCCAGTTTCGTATCATCAGCAAACTTGCTGAGGGAGCACTCTGTGCCTTCATCCAGGTCATTGATGAATAAATGGAGCAGGACTGGCCCGAGAACTGACCTCTGTAGGGACCCCGCAAACTACAGGCCTCCAACTAGATTCTGTGCTGCTGATCACCACCCTCTGGGCTCTAGAAAGACAGACAAAAAATAGACTATTCCTTCCACCAGAAGAGTACTGTTCACACACACCATTACATGTGCCCAGTACACAGCACATTTTTTTCATCAAAAAAAGCACTGATCGGGATAAAGGCCTTTTTGGCACCGCTCTTCACAGGAAGCCTGTCTGGATCACAGCCCAGCTGTGCTCGAGCTCCTCAAGAAATGGTTCTGTCCCCTGGTGGGGGGACTGCAGGAGTCATAAACCCTTGTGTTTGTAGAGAGGTCGCAGAGCCCTGCTCAGCATAACCACGAGTGCCAAGAGCAGAGCTCAAGCCGTTTTTCAATGTTTTGCTGTTAATCTGAACTGCCCCAGTCAATGTTTTGCTGCTGAAACTTGTAGAGCAACCTTGCCTGGGAGCGGGGCCATGGCTGGGTTAGAGCCTCCCACGTGTATTGCCCACCTCTCTGCAGGGGCTGTCCTGGGGGCACAGAGCAGTGCGCAGCTTCGTGCTTCGGCTCAGCTCTCCAAGCTGAAACCTTCTGCCTATGCATGCTACCTTGCGCCCCGTTGCACTGGCGTTGGTCCTCCATCCATGCTTCTAGGGACGTGGAAATAGCTTACAGCTGCCCATAAAGGAACCCATAAGCTGCGGGGAGCAAGTCTTGGGATAGAAACAGAAGCTGTGGTAACTGATCACTTTACCAGAAAGGATAGGTGGTAATTTGGTCTCATGCAACTATTTATATGTGAAAAATCTGAGAATTGATAGGAAAGGACGCAAAGAGGGCTTTTCTTTGTCATCAGTGTTGGCAGAAGGAAACTCAGTAGCCTGAACCTGAAATGAGATAGATAAGCTCAGAAATGAGGCCAGCTGCAAGGCCACCGAACAAGGAGGTGGTCTTTGCTCAAAACTGCAGCACTCTAAGAAATACTGCATTTAATGCTGCTCCGGAGAAGATATTTGATGACTGCGTACCTGGAGGCACAAGCTCCACACTGTGATCACTGTGTCCTTTATGAATCTATAAATACCTCTGCTCATTCCTGCCCTCTGCAATCCCAACCCTTGCTGTTCTTCATTGCAACAGTGCTGCCAGCAAAACTCCCCCACTCCCCCAGCCATGGGAAGGGCAAGTTTCTCTTGCGTAGCTGGAAACTTCACAGTGGAACAGACTTGCCCCTCTCATGTCCCCCATGGCACATGGGAAGAGCAGAGACTTTGAAGGTTTCCTTGCTTGCAGTGACCCACTTCACGTGTTCCTTCCAGTCAGCATCTGGCCATGGATATATTAGATGTGTTTCAAGATTACCCAACTGAACAGAGGACCTCAAGGGGGGCAGTTTTTGTTTCTGGCTCCAAAAGGAGTTTAGTAACTGGGCATCAGCACCTTTATTATGCCCCAATCCTATTAAAGCATCTATGTCCTGTTTTGAAAGCTACTGTGAGAAACGCAAGGTTGAACCACACCAAGCCAAATTTGTGATGTAGCTGGTAAGATCTCCAAAGCAGGCAGGAGGCAGCCCCATGGCATGGGCCAAGAGCCACAACTCGGCCTCAACCCTGCAGCTCCCGCAAGGGGCCTGGGGAGCATCTAGTGCCAAAGTTTGGCACCGGACTTACTTGGCAGCCTCAGGAGTGAGGCACCAGGACCTCTGCTGTGCTACAGTGACGAACAGCAGCAGCAACTAGAAAATCTCACACACAAATCCCTTTGCCAAAACAACCTGCGATGTGTAAGTTCACTGTAGCTACACTACCTATCTGCCAGCTTCGCTCACCAGGCCTGCGCAGAAACAGTGTTTGGTGATCATGTTTTCCATCACCAGCATGAGCAAGGCTGCCCACCTGCCCTGTCAGCATCGCAAGTCTTGCCTACTGTGGCCTACTCAGACCTGTGTGCATGGGAAAGGAGCTGTTGGGTAAAATCAATGAGAAAAAGAGCCCATACATAATGTGGAAGAAGGGCCAGGCCACATGGGAAGAATGTAGGAAAATTGTTAGAAAATGCAGGGATGCAACGAGGAAGGCCAAGGTCTGTTTGGCATCAGTTAGTGAGAGATGTCAGGGACAACTGGAAGCGCTTCTATAAATACACCAGCAGCAAGGGGAAGACTAGGGAAAGTGTTAGCCACTGCGGAATGGGGAGGGTGCCTTGGTGACGGAGGATGCAGAGAAGGCAGAGTTACTAAATGCCTTATCTGCTCCTGTATTTACTGCTAAGGCTAGTCCCCATGAACTACAAAGCCTGGACACAAGAGAGAGAACCAAGAGAGAGGAGGACTTTCCCACTGGTACAGGAGGATTGGGTTAGAGATTGGTGAGGCAAACTGGACATCCATAAATCTATTGCCCCAGATGGGATGCACCCAAGAGTGCTGAGGGAACTGGCGGGGGTTATTGCTCAGCTGTTCTCCATCATCTTTGAGAGGTCATGGAGGGTAGGGGAGGTGCCTGAGGACTGGAACAAACCAGCGTCACTCCACTCTTCTAAAAGGACAAGAGGGAGGAGCTGGGAAATTACAGGCCGGTCAGCCTCACCTGCATCCCTGGAAAGGTGATGGAGCAACTCATCCTAGAGACCATCTCTAGGTATGTCAAGGAAAAGAAGGTGATTAGGAGTAGACAGCATGGATTCACCAAGGGAAAGTCGTGTCTGACGAACCTGATGATAGCCTTGTATGATGAGGTGACTGGATGGATGGATGATGGGAGAGCCGTGGATGTTGTCTACCTTGACTTCAGCAAGGCTTTCAACACTGTCTCCCATAATATCCTCCTAGGGAAGTTCTGGAAGTGTGGACTGGATGAGTGAACAGTGAAGTGGATTGAGAACTGGCTGGATGGCAGAGCCCAGACGGTGGTGATAAATGGGGCTGAGTCTGGTTGGAGGCCTGTGGCCAGTGGTGTCCCCCACGGGCCAGTACTGTGCCTGGTGCTGTTCAAATTGTTCATCAATGACTTGCACAAGGGCACGGAGTGTACCCTGAGCAAGTCTGCAGATGACACCAAACTGGGTGGTGTGGCTGACACTCCTGAGGGCTGTGCTGCCATTCAGAGAGACCTAGACAGGATGGAGACTTGGGCAGAGAGGAACCTTCTGAGGTTCAACAAGAAGTGCAGCGTCCTGCACCTGGAAAGCAGCTCCGCAGAGAGGGATTTGGGAGTCCTGGTTGACAACAAGTTAACCGTGAGTCAGCAGTGTGCCCTCGTGGCCAAGAAGGCCAATGGGATCCTGGCTGCATCAGGAGGAGCGTTGCCAGCAGGTTGAGGGAGCAGCTCTGGTGAGGCCGCACCTGGAGTACTGGGTGCAGTTCTGGGCTTCCCAGTACAAGAGGTACGTGAAGCCTCTAGAGAAGTTCCAGCGTAGAGCCACAAAAATGATTAAGGGACTGCAGCATCTATCTTATGAGGAAAAACTTAGTGAGCTGGGCCTGTTTAGCCTGGCGAAGAGAAAATTGAGAGGAGATCTGATCAACATGCGCAAGTACCTGAGGGGTGAATGTAGGGAGGATGAGACCAAACACTTCGCTGCGGTGGCTAGTGACAGGACAAGGGGTAATGGGTACAAGTTGAAACATAGGAAGTTCCACCTCCATGTGAGGAAGAACTTCTTTACTGTGAGGGTGACAGGGCCCTGGAACAGGCTGCCCAGAGAGGCTGTGGAGTCTCCTTCTCTGCAGATCTTCCAAACCCACCTGGTGGGTTTTGCCACCTGTGCCACATGCTCTGGGCATCCCTGCTGGAGCAGGGGGTTGGACCAGATGATCTCTAGAGGTCCTTTCCAACCTCAACCTTTCTGTCATTCTATGATTCTGTGATACTGTCCTCTTCTGCCCACAGCCAATCACACTTTTAGCTCTACTTGCTCACATAAAGCTTTTGGAAAAATACCTCTCAGTAAAGAGCAATAAAAATGATTAGGTAGAGCAATATCTAAAGTTACTTTAATAAAACACATTTCAAAAGAAACTCTGTATAGAGTAGCAGAAGCCTGAGACTATAGAAAGACCAAGTGCTGCTCCACCCTCCAACCAACCCGATTTTGTAAGTTTGCAATATACACACCCAGATCAGCTTTATTTTGTTAACATGTCCCTACCAAGAGAAGTTACAGGCTTCCCCCTTCTTCCTCTACCCCCCTCCATTTTTTTAAGTAGGAAGTAAAAAGGAAAACAAGCAAAAAAGGAAACCTGAACAATTCCCCAAGCAAGGCAACCAGGAAAAGGGCATGTGAGCAATTTGCAAGGAACCAACACAGCTGCTGTGTATTGAGTAGGAGACCAAGCAACTGCCTGGAGAGGAGTGTGTGTGTATTTTAAGAGGTAGTGTTAACCACCAGCATTAGCAAAGAAAACAGCCACACTGCAAAATACTTCACCAAACGTAGAACTTCAATATACAGCGTATCCACTGTAGGAGGCTACTAGCGAATCCTATGAGGAAAATGCCCAACTCTTGTCATAATATAAAAGAACTTAGCACCATCTAACATCAAGAGGTCTGTCATCATTTCTGTTAACAGAAAAAGATATGTTGGATTTGATTAAAAAAAAACGTAAATAGTGCATACACAACCATACGATGTGGCATAGGCAGTGTTAAATTCTGAATGCATATGATTTTAGACATAGGGTTGTGGTGTGCAGGTAGATGCACCTACTGACTGATCATCTACAAAATGTGCTTTTCCTTACCTTAAATGCCCCCGAGCCTGCACTGCACACATGATAGTACATGCTTGGTCCCTCAGGCACAGTAGGAGAAAGCATTTTCTTCCTGGAATATTTTTGAAAAGTGTTTCTACCTTGGCTCAGTGTCAACTCCAAAGTGAGGGTAAACGGGTGAGGGTCTCCAGCCAATGATATAGGGGGAAGAAGCAATGCTGCAATAGGAGAGAAGCAGTGTGCAGCTCTCCCCCCCCATTCACTCTGCTCCACTCCCATGCGAGGAAGTCTGCAGCAAACACTGATATTTAAGAAAACCAAAGCGGTGCCTTGCCAGGCAGTTCTCTCCCAGTGTTTACATGAATACCTGGTATTTGGCACAGCAGCAGCCCCTCTTATGTTTCACTACTTAAAATTAAACAGCCAACTGATTGTGAAGCAGCCCTGCCTGTCAAAACACTTTAAATGGTAGATTATGGAAGATCTAAATCTAGCTAAGCAACGTGGGCCAGATCAGCTCTGGGAAGCTCAGAAAATAATTTTATCCTTCCTAAATCCAATGTTACTAGGTCAAAAAAAAGTCTTACCTGGGCCTGCTTGCATTTTTTAAGTTTAATGAAAAATAATTACAAAAATTATTAGAATTTGGGTGGGTTATTTTTAATCCATAATAGCACATAGCAGAGTAAAAGGGAGATAGGGTAGATTTCTCATAAGTAGATACCAGTCAACATTTTTGAAGTATGTGTTGAACGTAAGCAAATATAGGAGGATATGCTCTGATTTGGCCTCCTATAGAATATAATGTAAGTGCAAGTGCAGACTCAGAACCTTGGGCTAACCCTGCAACAGCTCCAAGAATGAGCTCCACACTCCTGGAGAAACCTTTTTTCCACCACCTTCGTGGTCACACATGTTGATGCGCCAGAACTTCGCATGATGCCATTTTCTACCCTCCTAGCCCTTATCACTGAGACACATATCGAAATGCAACCCAAATCAATCACTGCTTTCAAGTGCTCACAGGAACCTCCTGTTGGTTTGATACAACAAAGTCCTTTTTCTTCAGGCCAAATCCTGATCCAGCTGGTATCATCACAACTCCCTTTGGCTTTAATGTGGCTGTGACCAGGCCATCTCACTAAGTAAGTCCTGCAGGTTACGGCATCACAGGAACAGCTTTGTCTGACTTGGCGAGTCCAGCTGCACTTCCCGAAGGCAGGTCATAGTGAAAGGAATTTGGGCGATGTAGCACAACATGAGGCAGCACTCTAGTGCCACCAAACCAGGCAGGTTTCTCCCCACTCCCATCAGTAGCACAAACTGCAGACTTCTTTACTGTCTTCCCTGGCTGCCATGCGATTACTTCAGTAGCAATTTCACCCAGTCAAGATTGCTCTAATGAGCTCTGCAGAAGCTAGTTCTGCTTCAGTAAATGACTATTATCAGCACCAGCAGCTTTCAGAAACACAACGTCCCTTAGCGGTTTGCCTGGTAAGTTGACTCGTGCATAATCAAAAGGATGCTCTTTTCTGTCAGTTTTGCAAATTTAGCTTGCTCTCCAAGAACAAATTCTCACAAGCTGCTGGCAGCAGGAAGGTGCATCAACAGCACAACAAAACTTTTGCTCCCTGAGCAACACGGCCCTTTTGGATTACTTCAGATTGCCCCCTGTGCCCGAGCTAGAGCCGCAGTGAGGATGCAGAACCCAAAGGGCCATACCCAGTTCCTAACTCTCAGCTGTGCTGCTCCTGCAAATCCTTCAGCAGCAAAAGCAGTGGGATTGTCACTTGTTAGCAATAGGACTCTGACTACGCAGCAGGTGAGACGGTGCCACTGACAGGCAGTCACTCCTCAGTGTGGCTTCATGTCTTGCTGGAGATGGACACAGCAAACAGCTCTCCCAGGAAAGAGGCTTTGTGTGTGATGGTGGTGACAGCCCAAGCACAAATTGGGACACTGGGAACAGGCACAGCAGGGTGAACAGGGATCTAAGTGCCAGCAGCAGTTGCAAAGCCCAAACATCTGTGCCCTGGGCTTGCAGAAAGGCCGTATGACTCTGGCACAGGAAGGAGAGTGTGTCCCAAACCTGCCACCTGGAGACAACAGCTCAACTACAGTAACTTGGTGGCTGCAGTAAGACCGTAACAAAACTATGATTTTTCCCACTGACAAAATTCCCACCAGTTTCAAAGGGAACAAATTTGGGGGTGGGCTCCAGTTCCTTTCTGATAATTATTTTTTCCATCTAGGGAAGGAATCTTTTCTATTTTTGGTTTTCTATTTTTCAATATTTCAGAACACATCTAGAGGCACGAGCACGAGTAGCTCCAACGCTGTAACGCTCCCCTCTCACTCCTGACATTTAAGTCGTTAGCCATTTCCAACAATCTCACCTCTAGCTACAGCACAAAACAAAACCTATAGGGCAACAAAAGTGGAAGGGAAGCCAGGCTTAAGAGGCCACAGGCAGAGCACAGGCGCTGGCCAAGAAGCACTGAAGCCCTGGTCATTCTCCTTCATTTATAGCAATCAAGTCCTCTCTTCTGAGGCAAAGCCACTGCCATGATTCAGCCCACACTGGTGACCCTCTCCCTCAGTGACTTCTGTCCCACTGCATCACTCCTGGGCATCAGAACAGAGATTTGCAAGAAATCTCTAAATGAAGAAGATGGTTGTCACCCTCCCTACTAAAAGCACTGCTCGGCCTCTTCTACATTTACCCTCTTTATCTTTCGACTCCTTTAAATTAGGGCATTCCTTCTAATGAGGGCTTAGGAGAACGTACATCATTTTTGGATTGTGTAAAGAACTGTCCCTGGTCGCCTGCCACAATGCAATAATACACACAGTCAGAACAATAAATAAAGAGAAAGACATACAGGTTTTAAATATAGGTTTCCATTAAAAGCATTACAAAGACGACTTTTCTCATTATGAAGACAAAAGAAAAAAAATCCACCTCTACTGCAAAAACAAAACCAAAAAATTTAAAAATCACCCCTTTGCAACTAACTTTAATGAGGAAAGGTGCAGGGAAGGGAGGGAGAGAGGACTGAGAGAACCAGCAAGTGTTCAAAAGGGCAGATGCCCTCCATCTCTGTCACTTTGTAATGGCACCTTCTTCTCACAGAGTCAGGTCCGAGCGCCACAGAGTCCTCACGTGGAGGATTTCACCACCTGCTCGTAGGGGGGAGGCGGCGTGTTGCAGTAGGAAGGTGGGGGCGGATAAACTGGGTTCCCCTGTGGGGAATTGGGCTGGACGTGGAAAGCCATCGCCATGGGATTCATCGCAGGTCCACCCGGATCTGTGTAATACGGCATCCCAGGTTGTTGTGACCCTGAAGGTAGTAAAAAAGGCGAGAAAAGGCATCAGCAAGGGCAGCAGCAGACAGCAAAGCCAAAGGCAGGAGAGGGTCAGCCTGGTGGGAAGCCCCATGCAGCAGGTTTTACGGAGCCCAAGACACAGGCCCAAGGCGACGCTCAGAAGTTGCCTCTGATTCAAGGCCGGCTGCTCACCAAAAATGTAAAATACCTCAACGTGTTCATCAGAGGAGGAGCAAGGAGCTGCGTTTCTCCCACACCAGTAAAAAGACCAAACCACAGACTGGTAGGAACGGGCACTGCATTCGCTCACTGAGTTTTCACCAAAAGGAAGTCTTGATTTTAGCACGTATCCTCCCGTGGGCATCACACAACTTCAGCTTATGAAAGTTGCCAGGGCCTCTATCTGAGTTTGTAACCTGGTTTCCTTTCCTTGCCACTCCTCTCGCGGGGTTCTGCACCTGCCCCACCGACACGTAAGCAAGGAGGCCGTGAATGCAGCAAAGGTTGACCGAGGAGACGCAGAGAAACGGGGAAAGCACTTGGAAGTGCTGAGAGACTGACTGCAAGCTCAGCGAAACCAGCAGGAAAAAACAGGTTGCAGCGAGACTATCTCAGGCTCCAAGGTCTGAAGAGCAGTAACAAGAGTTCGAAACCAGGTCGCATTAAGCAGGCTGCCTGAGGGCCTAGGCTTGTTTCTATCTGCCTGGTCTGCCCATGAGGTGCCATGACAAACTCGAGCCATGCTCTAAAATTAAACCTAATACTTGTGCTCATCTAGCTGTGAGATGTTCCTTGTGTACCTACCCTTGGGGTTGTTTTTCATGACTAAAGGTATGGTTTAGTTAGTTTAGTTGTCCCTTCTCCCCAGCCCGTGAATTCTCTGCAAAAATGTGTGTCCAAAAAAGCAAAAAAAAAAAGCCCCAAAAAGATGCAGAACGGAAAATGACTTCTGACAGAGAAGCTTCACTGCAGCAAAAAAGTACAGTGCAGAATATGGAAGGCAAATCAAGAAGAGAAGACTTGCAATAAATAGGTGGTGCAAGGAAAATGTTAAGCTTTCCTTCACTTCTGCCAGATGGTATCAACCTCACTTGGATTTTTTTTTCCTTCAACTTATTCACAAGAGGAAAATGTCATTGTTTATTTTGGATATCTATTATTTTGTCAGCACTGCAAAGTGTCTCCTTTCTTTCCTCTATTCACTGATATGTAGCTCTAAAGATATTAGGAACACAAGGGAAGGCAACAGTCCTGTTATTCCTGGTCTCAAAACCACTGCTTTAGGCTGCTGATGTGCAGTAGAATTTTATTCATCAGAGGCGATGGCTGCATGGTTTAGTGCAGTACCTTTCCTTTAGCCAGTCCCACAGTTTTCAAAGGGAAAAGAAAAAAACCTTTTTAATGCCTTAGCATATATATGAAATTAGTTAAACTTATATAATAAGCAGTTTCTGACCTGACGCAGTGTTGACTGGTTGCCTGGTGTAAGACACGTTAAAAGTAGGTTCTTCCACTAGCGGAGGAGGGTACATCCGCCTTCGGATGAAGAAGCCAGCGCCACAGCAGAACAAAACTCCCATCATCAGCAGGAACCTAGGCAGAGAGGAAAGGGAAGTCAAGCCCTGCTGCCTTCGGACATCCTCAACCCGAGGCAGCTCCTCATGAGAAGCTCCAACAGGTGATCAGCAACCTTGCGATGATTTTTAGCACAGTTTCTCAAAGAGGTTGCTGCTGGACAGCAGCCTTCTATCATTCGAGGCGGCTGCATGTTCTTAGATGAATAGCACTAATTCTGTCTCCTATGGGAAATGTTACAGCTGACATTTAAACTTCAGCCAGAAGACCACAGGTTTTGCTTTGTGCTCTCCAGACAGGACACACATTCTCAACAACATCATTGTGTTGCAGCATTTTTTTCCTTTCAGACCCTATTCCAACCTGACTCAACTTCCTTCCCCATGTCCTTGCACTGGTTCAGCGCAGACACACACCTGCAGCGAGGATGTCAGGAGATTTTTGCACTTAACAAGTATTTCCTACTGTTTGCACATCATTAGATATCAGACATGGTAGTGACTGATGCAAGCACTTGTAAATCTTGCTGGGATGCTGGCATTGTCTTGCCTGGTGCCAATGGCTCTTCCGTCTATCACGCTCCCCTCTTTCTTGGCTCTCAGGGCCCTTTCCTGCAGGACAAGGATCAACTGGGATCCTCTGGAAGCACTGGAGGCAAGAGGGTATTTTCCTCTCCACCAAAGCTGGCCAGGGAAGCCTGCACGCAATACCGCTTTCTTCGGGAGCATCCCAGATGACTGAGACGGGCAAAGTGACACTGCAAGGCCAGGATATATTTTATGTAAAGGGTCAAAATTCTGTTCGTGTTTCAACAGTGGAAATGAGAGCAGAATGAGGTCCTGTTTCTCTAAGCCAAAATTAATACATTCCTTTTTGGCAGTGTTCCTGGAAGGGATTTGTTCTGAACAGAAAAACAGAGATTTACAACGTCACCCTAGGGATTCAGACGCAGAACTCCTAGTTATATCAGTAAGGATTGTACATCAAAATCCCACAGCCAGCTTTGAGAAATCTCTGTATTACAGTGCGCATAAGGCTTCTTTTCAGTGTTTATTCATCCCAATTTTGAATTTAAAAAACAACAAAACTCTAAATTCTACTTAAAAATACCTAAAATCAGGTCTTCTAGAACAGCTTTTGCTTTCTCTAATAATGAGGTTTTATCCAGATGCTTTCTAAAATTCCATTCTAAAAAGAATTTACCTTATTTTTTCATTATACATAAAAAAGTGATTAGTTTAAGCTTTATCCAGATTACTGAGCTGCCGGTTTCACGAGCTCAAATCTTTCTGCCTTCTTTTCCCATCATCTCCGGTAAAATCCTTGTAGTCACAGACGTTCACTTCCTTTTTAATTGAAGCCTCAATCCATGTGGCAATACTGCCTGAAACTCTGCATAAATGGACAATCCTCCTTACACAATCCTCTCTCAAAATGGAGGGCCTGCAAAAATGGGCAGTGTTGCCACTCGGGAGTAGCTGCATCAGGTATGAGGAACTGAGTAAAATTACTAAAGTTAGAGGTGAGAAATCTCTTTTTCCACTGTGGTTTTTTTTTTTTTTTCCTGCATGTTGGATAGTTGGGCATCAGGAGGTTTTTATGTGGTAAAATCCAAAGTCCTGCATTTTACCTGTACCCACATATTACCACTTACTTGCACCTCCTCTATTTTACTTGGTAAGAGAATACCTTGCTTCAAATCCTATAAACAGGACATGAACTGGACAGCATGAACATAAAATTCCGAAATGTTGCCACATACCAAAAATACCATAGTCGCTGGATAGACAGAGCTCTTACACAGCATCTTGAACCACAGCAATCCTCATAAGAGCGACATCTGCACAGGAATAGAGGTTAAAAAAAGGACATTAAGGAGTGTTTGCCACTCAAAGTAAAATTGCATCATATGAGAATCCATGCCTACATGGTGGGGGATATCAACTCAACATTAACATTTTGGACGAGTCTGGTTGTTTCAGGCTGACCCCCACGGAGACTAAACATGGATGTAGAGGAATCCCCCAAGCCTGGTGCCACAGTATTACTGTGTTTTATTCCACAGTAAACAAACAGTGCAGATAAGAAGCATGAAGTATTTGGGGTTTTATTTCTTTCCAACGACAATTACGAGGTCAATGCTACCTGATAACCCATTCTTCACAAGCTGGCAGCTTCCAGGGGAGACAGAGAACTATTTCCTACTATTTGTGCTACTATTTGCACATTTAATAGCATTCTCAGACTAACTTCAAAAGGGAAGGAAAATCCATGGAGTTGCTCTCCACTCTTTAATAAAACTGAGAAAAATGAATAGAACAAACAGGAAATAAATGATTTTCTAGTACTTATATCTGCTAACATTCATGCCACTATAATGAACATAGATATACCTTGTGCTTACTTATTCCTGTATCCATAAGTCTATAGTAATATTATTATATATGAGTCCACATAACAGGAAGATATGCCTTTTAATTCTCCATCATGATTTTTGCAGTAGTGGAAAACTGCAACTGCCCCAAATCCCCATTACTTAAACTTTCCTCCACAAATGCAATTCCAATTAGTATTTTTTACAGAAGAGAACAGTTTTAAATACGGTCCAGCCGCAGCCTTTGGAAGTATGAGGAGCAGCTTCACTGAGGCTGAAGCCGGCACATTCGCCAGCAGCGATGGCCGCGCAATTTCTATGGCAACGGCCGCTTCCCACACCAAGGACTCGCGCGGCACCCGAAGCAGGAAAGGGACCATGGTGACACAGAAGCTTCAGTATGTGACAGACTTTCCTCTTAGCTGGAAATGGTCAGATTCAGATTGACAGAGTCAAAGACAGAAGGAGGTTATCGCAGCTGACTCCATCTCTTCTAAGGGGTTTTACTTCACAGTACGCTCAGCGCCTGCCTTTAGTTAAGCACCTGGCTTTGGAAAGTGGGCCCAGCTGCTTAATTGTGCTCCCATATTTGTATCCAAAGCTGAAAAGAAATCAATCGGCCGGCTGCACGGACAATTACACATGTATGCGCTCGGGCAACAAGCCTGCGCTCACTGAATATGTCAGGTCACTAAATATGCCAAGTGACACAAGCTCCGGCCTCCAGTGGGGTGAGAGGCCCAGCAGGTAACAAACCCGCTGTTTTGCGCGTGGGCAGAGGGGCTCCCTGTGCTGACAGGGAGGCAGGACGTCTTCAGCTACAGCAGACCCCTGAGGAGCACGGCCAGGGCCATGGATACATTCAGGCAGGAGTGCAATGCCAGAGGGAAACACCCCCAGGCTGCCCTGGGGCCTCCCAACCGCCCACCTCTCCTCTCCAAAGCTTGTCCTGATCCCAACAACTGCCCGTGGGGGAGCTCCGACCTGGGAAAGGCGGGGAAGGAGATCACAGCTACACCGGGGTAGCCCTCCTGGAGGCAAGCAAGGCACGGAAGCAGTGCTGCACCTCAGTGTTTCCACCTCTCTCCTTCCCCACGCTGCCCCTTCCAGCGCCATGGGCTCCACTCAATGCCTGCCACGGGAGGCACTGGGCAAGCATCAGGACCCTGTTCTTCTGTCCAACTTGAAAGTCCCAAAGACCTCCCCCAGCTCAAGGCCCGAGCACCTACGTTTATTAGACTCCAAGCAAAATACTGAGTCTAAGGAGAATATGCAGATTCCCTCCCCATTCCCCTTCTCCTAGCTTGCTTATTTTGTATGTCTTCTCCAGAGCAAGAAGAGATGAGGGAAGGTTATTTAAAATATGTAATCCTGGTCATGCAAACCATCAAAATTACTCTCTATGATGAGATAGTGCTTTTATTTGAATAAAAATATAATTTTATTTTGAATCTGTTTCACAACAAAAAGGACATTGATGTGCTGGAGCATGTCAAAAGAAGGGCAACGAAGCTGGTGAAGTGGCTGGAGCACAAACCTTAAGAGGAGCAGCTGAGGGAGGTTGTTTAGTCTGGAGAAGAGGAGGCTCAGGGGAGACCTTACCGCTCTCTACAACTACCTGAAAGGAGGCTGTAGTGAGGTGGGGGTCAGTCTCTTCTCCAGAATAACTACCGATAGGACAAGAGGACACAAGAGACCTCAGGTTGTGCCAGGGGAGCTCCAGGTTAGATAGAGAAATACAGAGATGTTAGATACTGAGAGAGTACTCAAGCATTCGAATAGGCTGCTCAGGGAAGTGGTAGTGTCACTGTCCTTGGCAGTGTTCATGAAACATGTGGATGAGGCACGAACATGGTGGGTTTACAGCTGGACTTGATCTTAAAGGTCTTTTCCTACCATAATGATTCTATGACTCTATGATCCTGCCTACTAAGGAGGACAAAAGCACGACCTGCAAGGTAGAAAGGCTCAAGTGGTGGATGTGCTTGAAGCCCTTGAAACCACGGCCTCGGAAACAAACAGGCCATCACGCAGAGGTTTTGTCTCCTACACAGACAGCTGCTCTTTA
Source organism: Tinamus guttatus (assembly GCF_059628265.1). Lineage (NCBI taxonomy): Eukaryota > Metazoa > Chordata > Aves > Tinamiformes > Tinamidae > Tinamus > Tinamus guttatus. The sequence continues at coordinate 2,137,647 of NW_028288638.1, forward strand.
ACACGGCTGTAAACAAAGATCTAGAGATTGAGCAGTCTCTCTTGAGGGCTCTGCTTATAGAAACTCCATTTTATAGTGGCCACTGAGCGTCGAGGGGCAGCTCAACCAAAGGTGATGCTGCATCTCCTGGGGAACCCAGCCAGAACCGTGACTCAGAAGGAAATCCCTGTGAGATTTCATATCGGAAACACTTGGGCTTTCTACCCACAGTATTAAACGGGTGCTCAACTCTGTGCTTTGCACATACATATGTATACACAGGAGCCTTGAGGCAAGGACAATGCCACGATAACAATGTGCTAACTGTTTGTATTTTCCACCAGCTGTGCCAAAAAGCCTGGAAGAAGAAAAGGCTGCTTTGCTGCTACCTCTGTTAGGGCACTTTGGAAGCTCTGTTAGTCTCTTGTTCTTGTTTCAACAACAAAAACAACAACAACAAAAAAGAACACTGAACTCAATTACTGCCAAATTTGATCCTAATTACAACAAAATTAACTTACTTACACAAGTCGTATTTATTAGGCAAAAGATGACAATAAAATCAGCTTATTAATGGAGCAAGAGACAAACTTTAGCATAATCTATCTTTGATGTACTTGCTCTGTTGTATTTCCTGACAATAAGCCCCTGCAGAATTAAGATCTTGTCTCAGAAAGAAAAAAAACAAACAAAACAAAAACCAATGACAAAACTAAAACAATTAAGCACACACACATATACCCACTGAGTTGATATAAACGTTCTTAACAGTTACATTTTTGCATTGGCTCTGCTTAACTGGGAAGAACTACCCGTGCTTGTGGCCAGTAGCAGAGAACCTGCCCTGTCAACCCCAGCAGTGACCCTGCGTGGTGCGTGTGTTGTGGGGGTGACAACTGCTCCATGAAATGGGCCTGAAGCGCTTTTCCAGTTGTTACACTTGCACCTAACACAGCCGAACAAGTCCCTCCTCAGCAGACTTGCTGCAGGAAAGAACTGCATCTAAAAATAAACTCCCTGGCTGGTACTTGCTGGGAACTGGAGAAGTGCAGAAGACAAAGCAAGGATTTTGGTCTTCAGGAGCCTGCAAAGCAAGAGCAGTCTGACAAGTGTTTGCTATCCACCCAGCACGGGTATTCCCCATGAATTTGAATGCAGACCACAGTATTCTTAAGTTTCCCCCTCTGGACTGCTAACATCATATGTACCAAACCCTGATTTCACATTAAAGGTGTTTGATCAGCAATGTCTTTTGGAAGAATAAAACAAAAAAATAGGTTATTAATCCATACAAAAGTGTCACAGCAGCAGAGAGGGGATGGGGGGAAAAACAAAACAAAAATCTGCAACAACCAAAATTCCTTTTGAAATGGTAAACTGCACGATTTCTAAATAGTGTTCTGTGGATAAGCCTAATTTCAATTTCCCCAAAGACTACATACCAGTGATAGCTGAAATGATTGTTGCAGATGCATGGGTAAGATCTACAATGCAAATCGAGGTTCCCTAGAATGCAAGAAGCACCAGCAGTTTTCAAAGTGCGTGTGTGTGAGTAGAGGGCAGGAAGGTAAGTTTAAGGGAAGTTAGCAGTAGACTAAAAAATCTATGAAACAGGCTTCCAGATGGAGCTAAGAACCAGCTCCCAGCAGCCATACTAAAACTAGCATTGGTGAAACATTAGGAAATGGAGCGCAGGTGCTGTCAAAGCACTGGAAGGGGTCAGACCCTGTCGAGGTTGGGTCGCCTCTGGGAAGCCTGTGCGGCCACAGCACAGTTATGGAGCCCTTGGAGCCAGGAGGCTCCAGCTGCTACTGCTAAACAGATAAAGGCAGACAGTTAAATGTATGTGCACGTGAGGGCGTGTGTGTATTGATTTGCTTAAAGGACACACAAACAAACAAAAAAGTAAAACAGAAAATTACATTAAGAAAAATAAACCAAACGAGATTTAATCTGCTTGCAACTCAGCTGCCAGTATGCAGTTATGCTAAACAGAGATGAGCCATGGCACAAAAAGAAAAACAAAGCAGGCAAGCAGCACTGAGTTACTAGTAAAAAATGTTCTGATCAAGGTTAGAGGCTTGGATGTGCCATGAATGAGTAAAGCCACTGAACTCAACAGGAATACTCTGCTCTAAAAATCCCAATTAGACTTCACCTGTAAGGATGAGAAAAGAGCATAAACAGAAGGTATTCCAAATAAGTAAATGAAACAAATTGAATTATTCTTCTACAAAGCTTTTTCACCACTTATTAGTTCATCTGAGACCATTCCAGATGTTGCTCAGGACATTTCTGTCTCTCAATAAAATGAATTATTTCAAGAAAAGTCACCGCTTATTCTGCTATGCAAGGAAAGATCCAGTTCACTGAGGATGAAAACAACGACTGAAGTGGAGAACCTTAACAGTACCAGCACTGACGAGAAGTTATCCCAAGGAATCCCCTTTGCTACATCAGCCTACATGGACATGAACATGGAAATCTAGGCACGTGAAGGAAAAGAACGGGATCAGGAGTAGACAGCATGGATTCACCAAGGGGAAGTCATGTTTGACCAAACTGATAGCCTTCTACAATGCGATGAGTGCTTGACTGGCTGATGGGAGAGCTGTGGATGTTATCTACCTTGACTTCAGCAAGGATTTTGACACCGTCTCCCATAATATCCTCTCAGGGAAGCTCAGGGAGCCTATACTAGATGAGCGGACAGTGAGGTGGATTGAGAATTGGCTGGATGGCAGAGCCATCAGAGGGTCGTGAGTTTTGTTGGAGGCTGTGGTGTCCCTCATGGGTCAGTACTGGGCCCTGTGCTGTTCAACTTGTTCATCAATGACTTGGACAAGGGCACAGAGTGTACCCTAAGCAAGTTTGTGGGTGATACCAAACTGGGTTGTCGTGGCTGACACTCCTGAGGGCTGTGCTGCCATTCAGAGAGATCTAGACAGGTTGGAGAGTTGGGCAGAGAGGAACATCCTGAGGTTCCACAAGGACAAGTGCAGGGTCCTGCACCTGGGGAGGAATAACCCCAGGCACCAGTACAGATTAGGGGTTAACCTGCTGGAAAGCAGCTCCGTAGAGCAGCTCATCCTAGAGACCATCTCTAGGTATGTCAAGGAAAAGAAGGTTATTAGGAGTAGACAGCATGGATTCACCAAGGGAAAGTCATGTCTGACGAACCTGGTGATAGCCTTGTATGATGAGGTGACTGGATGGATAGATGATGGGAGAGCCGTGGATGTTGTCTACCTTGACTTCAGCAAGGCTTTCAACACTGTCTCCCATAATATCCTCCTAGGGAAGTTCTGGAAGTGTGGACTGGATGAGTGAACAGTGAAGTGGATTGAGAACTGGCTGGATGGCAGAGCCCAGACAGAGGTGATAAATGGGGCTGAGTCTGGTTGGAGGCCTGTGGCCAGTGGTGTCCCCCACGGGCCAGTACTGTGCCTGGTGCTGTTCAAATTGTTCATCAATGACTTGCACAAGGGCATGGAGCGTACCCTGAGCAAGTTTGCAGATGACACCAAACTGAGTGGCGTGGCTGACACTCCTGAGGGCTGTGCTGCCATTCAGAGAGACCTAGACAGGATGGAGACTTGGGCAGAGAGGAACCTTCTGAGGTTCAACAAGAAGTGCAGGGTCCTGCACCTGGAAAACAGCTCTGCAGAGAGGGATTTGGGAGTCCTGGTTGACAACAAGTTGACCATGAGGCAGCAGTGTGCCCTCGTGGCCAAGAAGGCCAATGGGATCCTTGGGTGCATTAAGAAGAGCATCTCCAGCAGGTCGAGGGAGGTGATCCTGCCCCTCTACTCAGCCCTATTGAGGCCGCATCTGGAGTATTGTGTCCAGTTCTGGGCTCCACTGTATAAGAGGGATGTGGAGCTACTGGAGAGAGTCCAGCTCAGGGCTACAAGGATGATCAGGGGCCTGGAACATCTGCCCTATGAGGAGAGGCTGAGGGAGCTGGGCCTGTTCAGCCTGAAGAAGAGAAGGCTGAGAGGGGATCTGATCAGTATTTATAAGTATCTTAAGGGAGGGAGTGAGGAGGATGGGGCTGGCCTCTTTTCAGTGGCCAACAGGACAAGAGGAAACGGCCACAAACTGAAGAACCAAAAGTTCCACAGAAACTCAAGGAAATGTTTCTTCACAGTGAGGTTGACGGAACAATGGAACAGGTTGCCAAGATAGGTTGTGGAGCCCCCTTCTCAAAACCCGCTTGGATGCAGTCCTGTGCCATGTGCTCTAGGTGACCCTGCATGTGCAGGGGGGTTGGACTAGATGATCTCCAAAGGTCCCTTCCAACCTTAATGATTCTATACTTCCCCAGATGACAGGCTCTCCCCTTTTCCACCTTTCCCTCCCTTTTCAGACTAAGCTGCCTATGCCTGCAGCTGCCTGTGCCAGTCCCCAACTCTAGGAGAAAGTTCAAAGCTTCAAAGCAAGAACTAAGTAAGTCGTTTGATCCCCTGGTCATGACCTTCAGCTCTTCTCTTCAGGATTCACTCTTAGCAAGTTCAGGTGCCTATTAATGTGGTGGCCTAGCTCTCCCCGGGCTGTGCATATGGCACCTAGGAACCTGATGCATGAGAAAAAATTTCAGCTAGGTGGAAAGACATTCAACCACTTGATGTTAGAAGTGATAAGGGCTACAACATCATCAGCTTCCTCAGCATCAAGAGAATCTAGTCCCTTACTTAAAATAATGAATATAGAGCCATTCACAGCATAGAACATTATTCATATTTTGCAGCATTACACTTTTAAGAGCATACAAACTCAAGCAAGTTTTTTTTTTCTGCCTTTTTATACAGATGGTCTGATAATTACTGGTGTCTTCCTTCAAGACACAAACTCAGCACTAATGTTCTTCAGTTGAACTACAAATGCAAACAAGCCTTTCCTGGAGCTGCTTGCACCTAAATTGGTGGCCCTGGCCTGAATCCAGGTCTCTCTTTTTGCACAGTGCCAGGCACTCAAAAGGCTTGGAATCAGGCAAAACTATTACACCAGGTGCCCTCTTCCCTCCCACGCTGGTTTCAAATCAGATGGAAGAATAAATCAGCAGTGAGATTACTGCCCTAAGCACACACCTGCTGACATTTCATGCAGCTGTAATTGTAATTGGAAAGCTAAGTGTATCATCAGGGAAGCCAACTTAATTAAAAGCAGTAAACATAACGGGATGTGGAGCACACAAAGTAACTCCTGCAATGCAACAAGCCCAGTACCTGGATTGTGGGGTTTTCCAAGTCTCTCCTCTGGGCTTGGACAAAAAGAAATGTTTTCTAAGCTACTCAGAGTAACAAGAAAAGAGAAGAGCTTCTCTATTGTTTTGTGCTGGAACATTCCTCATGGTCTTGGTAAAATGCAAAAATATTGTCATGGACAGACTGCCAAGCAAATATCTTGGTAAGGACTTACACACAAAACTCAGATGAGTATGACCACCCAATTAATCCAACACAATTTAATCAGTGACCATACACAGAGTCAAAATGAAGGGGCGGAAGGAAGGAAAAAAAGCCCAACCCAAAGAAAACAATGGGCTGTTCAAATGTAATGCAGGAAGGTATTTTTGCTAATATTTTCACATTCAAAATTTATTTTAGGTTAACACTCCAGTTCTTATTCTAAAAGAAACACAGATTTAAACAACATGAAATAGATAAGAACATATACATGGAGTAAATGGTTATCTATGGCCGAAACATACAGAACTTCTGTCAGCACATGTTTTTAACATCAATTACATCCTGTTTCAAAAACAAGGTTTCTAAGAGACTACAAGACTGTGTTCCCCTGTCTCTCTGCTGTTCTTCACATATTTCTCAGCAGGGATGGCAACTCTTTCTTCCTGAGAAGCTCCCATGATTCCTTCCAGAGGCCTTTCCCACAGTGATGCCTCGGTAACATGAGAGACCCCACGGGACCAGGCGACCCCAAGCTCCAGTGCCACAGGGCAGCACGTGGGAGGTGAAAGCAGGAGCAGGCTGTGAAGGAAGAGCATAAAGACCTGGCACCCACAGGGAGATGGATGCTGTGAGGAAAGGCAAAGCTCGCCTATAAGTGATGCCAGCAGCAAAGAAAGGAGGGAAACGCAGGCCTGCTGCTGAGTGGGCCGAGTGATTTAGTGACAGCCACAGATGCGTGATGCCTCCTTCCTCCAGTTTTCACCAGCGAAGTCTGCCAAAGCTCTGTGCTTAGAGATTGGGCTCAAGGAGGATAGGAAATTACCAGGAGAGGCCAGTGGATGGAATTTATGCCATCGGATGGTGGGGCTCAGAGGGCCAGGAGCTGGTGGGCAATATGTTACCTGGAAGCCAGTAGACCCAGTAGAGCACCTCAGAAGTCTGCACCTGGTTATTGAGAAAGTGGAGCCAAGCTCTTTATAGGACAGGAGGATGGCAGAGACTGCATATAAACCGACACAAAAGAAGTTTGGAATCAATAAACATAAAAACTTTTCTACCATGAGAATAGTTTGGCAGTGGAGCAGGCTGCTTGGAAGCATCACCTCCTTCCTTGCAGATTTTAAAGGCCCAACTGGATAAAGCCCTAGATAATCTGGGCTGACCCCGTAGCTGACCCTGCTTTGGGCAGGAGGTTGACTGGAAACCCTCGTGAAGCCCCTTCCCATCTGAATTATGCTCCAATTCTATAATCCGAATTTCCTTCTTTTCCTTGCTACTTCTCTTCAGAGTATCACATCATTAAAAACATCAATATATGTTCAGATAATCTACTAGGCTCATCTGAAATAACGTTAATCAAATACGGGCTGACATGAAAATTCCCTTCCTTCTTCAGGTCAGTCCCTTCACTGTGACCCAGTGACATCAGGGGCAGTGCATGCGTTGCCTTAGTGCTTAGCATTCAGACCCAAAACATTTGTGCTGCTTTACAGAACGTGCCACAGAGTCCGGGGAGGAAGGGAGAGGATTACGGCCATGCAGGTTCTAGCATCTGGAATTTATCACTTCATTAAATGCTCAGATGTGATGGTCGCTAACAACAAGGGGGAAAATAAACAGAAAAGGCTTGTGGGATTGGTCAGCCAGCCTCGGAACATACTTCTCCTTGCAATAAAAAATACATTCACAATCGTTCCCAACAAAATGCTCCCCATCAATAAAACGCAAAGCAGCCTTCCATCTGCTATTCATTCCCAATTCAGAAGGGAAACAAAACAAAACAAAACTATAAAAGTCTTTCTTAAATGCCACTGTTGCCTATATAGCTCGGAGACGGCTTTTCAGCCTAACATATTCACTATATTCTGTGCCACTCTTCTCTTGACTGAGCAGGTTTATTTAAATAGAGGTAAATCAATGATCCTTACAGAGGATCAGAAGCATGTATGTCCAGAGTCCTTTGATTCTGAACTGCTTTCTGTGCCTCCATACATGGAAAAGAATGATCTAACTCTTTTGAGCAAAGTCAGGGATAATCTGACTCTCTCCTTTTCCAAAGGAAAAGAATTAGAACCAATGACTAATTCCTACCTCAATTTTAATTTTGTTTTCTTCTTCTTCCAAGCCACAGAAAAGTAAGTGCTTTGCTGAAGCAGGAGTAAAGTAGCAGACTCACAAGATCAAACTAGTGCATGGAGATGTGATCGGTTTGGTTGATGGAACAAATTAAGAACACTCTTAGTAATTTTCTGTATGAACAACGGAACAGTTATGTCTCTCCAAAATTCATAGCAAGCTTTCAAGATGGTTTCTGGGCTCAAATACACGGCAGCTTGAGTAATGGATTAAAAAAAGGGGGGGAGGGCATAAAATTTAGGAAAGTTCCTTAGTCTAGACTAGAGAAATAGAATTACACCTAGGAGAAACATGCTCAAATCTAACCAAAGTTTCCTGCTGATTTATGTGGGCTAGAACAACCTCTAGAAAAATGGGGAAAAAATGGTATAATTACTTGCAATTACTTGGACAGGAAGAGATAGGATCAGTTCCACAATGACTGAGACTTCCAACCTTTGTCTCAGCTGTAAGTATAGGAAGCATAACCAACACATTTTAAGAAAGCTTCGTGCAACATCTCTAATTGCTTTTTCTTTTTAAAATAGAGCTAAAGACACATTGAATCAAAAACGAAGTCAATCTTAAGTCACATAAAGAGGAATAGTCCTTTCCCCGAAAATGCTGTCCCTCTATCTAGCTGAATTTTCAGTACATTCATTTGAGCACACTGCTTTCTTATCCCAGGCTCCTCTTGATTAGCAGACACAGCCTTATCTCTGTCGTGGGTAGCTGCAGTAGATCCTTTACAGGAAAGATTAGCTCAGCTATTCTGCCTTTAAACTTTCCATAAAAGGTGGTGCGGATTTTACGTGACAGTCCAGGTTGCGTTTATGTTACTTTGGGCAACCGAAAAGAGAACTAGCTATTACACAAAACCTGCGAGGAGGAAGAGGTGCCTAATCAGAAAATGCTGGTTGGGGGAGGCCTTGCCCCATGTGTGCCACACTGTGCCCGTGAACGGACACGGGACTTGGTGTCCCCGCAGCACCATGACCATCTAGTCACTGGAAAACAGAGCGCCTACCCGGGGGCCTGGGGCTGGAACCGCAGCAAGGAGCACGACAAGGACTCCATGCTTGTAGCAGTCTGCAAGGAGGTCTCAAAACTAGATTATATATATGCATATATATATATATATATATATGTATATAAATGGGGGGAGTGGGAGGAGAATCCTGCTGGAAAACCAGTGAAAACAGAATAAAACCTATTATGTACTCGAGGGACTAAATATATTTGCTAGTTGACTCGCTGCTCTAAAAAGTGACAGGACAAAATATAGGCTGTTCACTGCAGCACACGCCAGATCCAGATCTGGAGAGAGGAGACACTCTCGGGCTGAAGCTACACATTGCACCTTTGGATGATTTAGCATCTCGCCATATGCTCAGGGAGGAGACCCTGTTCCTGCCTCTCTCCTCCCCCACAACATGCATATTCCTCCCTTCCATTTCACCAGGGTCTGCACTCCCCACCAATGGCACCGGGCTGAACCGAATGTGCCGAAATGAACAACTTTCTGGGGGGGGCAGCAAGTAGAGTTAATGCAGTAAAGGGCCAGATGAGTGCCAAAGCGATGGGACTAGGGGAGAGGAAGGGAGAAGTAAGAGAACTGCAGCCCCCTGAACTGGCTTGTCCATGCTCTGCACCTCGATGCTAGGAGAAGTTCAGACCTGTGTCATGCCAAGCTAAGCAATTTCTTTTTTATCTTTTTTTTTTTTTAAAAAAAAATAACCCACCAGCCTTATTTCTACTCTCATTTCTCAGTGTAATGCACTGTCCAGAGCCGTGTGCACTTCCAATTAACCTCTCTGGCGGACTGGAAAATAAACATGCGGCTTTCCTACAGAATAATCTATTTCGGCACACAAAGAAAGCAATACACTAGTAACCAAAAGGAAACCAATTAAAAAGCAAATTTGTGTCAGAGCTACTGCAGACAGTGGGCCCTCCCCTTGTTTTTGCAGGACTTGCTGCGTATTTATTTACCTGCGGTGTGAAGAGCCTGAGCTCCCACCCCAAATCCAAATAGCTGCTGTTTTGTGTTAACAAGGGAGACAGACGCTGGCTGCAAACGCACGTGGGCAGAACCCTAAGCAGGACACCAAGGTGGTGATGAATCACGTGCTCCTGAATGTCAAGGTACAGCAGGATTTTCAGAGCAGCCTGGCTCCTTTCCCACATTGCGGGAGAATGAAACAAAATGTAGGTGGAACCGAAGTCCTGTTGTTATTAGTATGCAAAGAAAATTAACTGATTTAAATTCACCCATCTGTTCTGGATAACCGCTTATGAGTAATTCTCAACATTTTAGTCACCTGGTAAAAAGACAGCAAGTCCTAGGCACAAACACTTTCTAACCAGTTTGTATTCAGGAGCACAGATGATTAAACCACGCAGTAACTGGTTCATTCTTCTTTCACTAAGCTTTGATCCTTGCCCAGCTCCCTTGCTGCTTTCTGTCTCTCCCATTTCTCTCCTCTTTCTGGCAGATGAAGTGGAGGTGGAGAAGAAATGGGAGGGAGGTTCTTGGACAGCATAAGGATTACTGTAGTTTCCAGTCCTTAAGCAATGAAGAGTTTGCTCGGCAGACAGATGACCTGTTGCTGCTACCTACTCCTCCTCTCCAGCCCCCCTTTTTATTTTCGCCTTAAATACATATATACTTGTCTCTGGGTTAAGTTGTACAGTCCAGCAACAAAGTTTACCATATCTAGCTCCATATCCATACCCAATTCCTCTCCCCACCTTTTTGTTACTGCTTGGGGCAATTTATGTTAGAGAAAACTGCACATCAGTAAGACCCTCAATTGTGCACCTACAGCTCGTTGACATTAGGTTCACATCCAGACCTGATGTGGATGTAGGTGACACTCATCAGAAGGACAGCTATGCCATGGATAACAAATCATGTCCACTCCCTAAGTTAAACAACAATATTACCACAAACTTATTTTTAAAGCATTCCTGGTATCCTGCCCAGCTGCCTGTCCTTGTACAAAACAAAGTGAGAGCTGTCTCCTCACACAGTTCTGCTTGTGGTTCCTCTCAGCGTTCTGAAATAAGAACGAGTTTTAAAATCTTACATTTTGTTTTCAACTGGAAAAGCAGCCTGAAATGGTGGGGGAACGAGTCTGTATACCTTTTATTTTTTTCCTCCAATATGGAAAAGAGGGAAAAGATGAGACACTCCCCTAAAGGTAATATAGTTGAAAACACAGAGTGATGACTACTTACATATAATATGTAGGATACAGTCCTTCAAAGTACCAGCAATGCTTTTTGGCCTCTGTACACTACAAAGAAAGAAAAGAAGGTATTAATATTTGCAAAGGACAACATGTGACTATAAACACAAGCTTGGAATAGTTATAAATACTGTAACTTTGAGCAACTAGAAGAGATATCCATTCCCAAAGGCTTCACAAATCTAAAACACAAAGCAATTGGGAAGCTAGTTAATTTGAACCGTGATGTGCCTGGTTAGGGTTCAGATGCTTCACTAGGGGCTCACTCTGTGGGGCCCCATGGGTTCACTCAATGCACAACTGCAGCCTTGAGGCCCTGGAAAGACCCCGAATGCAACTGCATGTGTTTCCTGGCAGAACTGGAGTCTCCAAAGAATCTCAAGAATACAGAGAACTTAAAGAGTCCACTGTGGTTACAGTCACCTAAGCACTAAGGCATCCCTATTTAGACAACAGTAGACATATGCAAGCACAATTAATTTGCTATTTGTAAGGAATTATTCATCTTTATGGAATTCTCTGACGCGCAGAGGCAACTTTGGACAGGAACAAAAAACAGAGAGCCCACATTAGGAGAGCATCTCATTCTCCTACAGCCTGGATCCACTTCAAGTGCTCACTAAAGCACTAGAGAGAGGACACAGCTCTGCAGCTGGTAGCACTGTTCTCTCACTATTTCCTTTATAAAGGCTGGCAACAGGCGTTTTCTGTGAGTGTGTGTGCAGGCAATGAGGGAAGTGTGCATCATTACAGGCCCTGGCAGAGTATGGGCAGCGACCGAGAGCAACGCCGGTGCTTAGAAAGGAAAACGAGATGTCAAACGCAAACTGCACATACAATGCATCCACTATTTCTGCACATCCTGCTGCCATCCCTAGCAGAAAATACAGCCCTCATTACAGACACAGCTCCAGCAGCTCCCAGAGCAGCAAGGAACATCTCACTGTGGTCTTAACAGCAGCTCCCGCCGCTGCTCACACCTGACACGCGATGCCAGAGAGCCCCGGGTGCATCTGCAGCGCTCGGATCATCCATCATGTTCTCTGGGCTCGCCCTTAAACAGCGGCCCGCGCAAGTTCATTAGCCGCCCTGAATCCCAGAATACCCAAGGAATCCAGTTAAGACAAAGACAAAGTGGTTTTAGACCTCTTGCCTCCCATCCTCATGAATGGCAAAGGCTACAACACGAGCTCTCTAATGAGTAGCTGATGAGCTCAATCACAGACAGATCAATTACAGTCCATGAAGACAAACTGCTATGGATTAAATTGTTAAGACTAGAGCAGGAGGCAGCAGTGGCGGCAGCAGAGAGAGACTTTTGATGCGTGTGATCAGACCTTTCCACTTGCTGTATGACAAGGGCTCACACCAACCTGCAAGCTGCACAAGCTTTTGGTGCTGGGGAAAGCACTGCAGCTTTCACTTTAGGATAAAAATAGTGGGAGCCTCATTTCTGCCTGAAACGGACGCTACTTTTAAAGCAGGAGGGATCCAGAGCTGCAGAAGTTGTCGCAGTGCCATACTGCAAACATAGCATTCTTGTAAATCCAGTGTGTCCGTTGCTGATTTAGTGCGAAACACACTTCAGCTCACTGCCTTTGAAGGCCATGAATCCACATGCCCTGGCTGAATTCCTCTGTTTCCAGATCCCTGCCTTGGGAAGCCTCCTTGCAGAATTCAGCTTGGGGTGTGCACTGCTCTGTATTTTTCCTCCTGCTTCTGGACCAATATGACTCACTGTTTATCTTAACATCCTTACAGCCTTTGCCTGTTTTAATTGATACTTTCCCAGCAATGTTTTGGAGCACATAGAGCCTGCACATTCATTGCTTCTTACCCATGTAAAGGAGATACTTATATTTAGTAATTGCTCTGCTTGTCCTCATCTCCATGTCTTAATCCACTTTGTTCTAAAATGAACAGAGAAGATGCTTCTGCCTTTCCAAGTTGTAAAATTTCTGTTTCTTCCTCTTAAATTATTTGGACTTTGCTTCAGCCACAAATACTTACTGCTGCCACACAAAGGCTCCCACCTAGGCAAGCTTTGCTAATACCAAGCTGCCCTCTGGCTTATAGGGATCGGACACGCACCCTAAGAAATCTTTAGGGCAGGGCTTTGCCTTTACATGGGACCTAGCACACTCGGTGCCGCTTGCGATCCTGGTGCTTTCTAACATCACTGGGATATGAATAATGCAGGGAAGTTGCTCTCCTACATAGGAACCAGGTAAGCAGCGCGGCAGAGCCTGATCCATGCTCCGTATCAGAAGGATTTCCATACACAGGACAAAGCGCCGTGGTCCTTGCCTAGTTAAAACTCCCACTGATCTCCATAGCAACATTCTTTGAGTAAGCCCTGACATAAACCAGGCTCCAACCCGCAGTCAGCACTGCTGGTTAAGAGACCTCACGGGGATTCAGTGACACGGAGGAGGAGAAGGGAACGTCCTCACCTCGGAGGATTTCCATCTCTTTAATATGCAGCTACCAGAGCGATGAACAGGGTAGCTAGGACACGGATTACTTTTTCGCATCCCACACACACCCTTTGAAGCAAACTATGATCGTCTGTCTCTCACCAAGAGCCAAATTCTTCTTTCTTTGGGGCGCGCACGCTGGCCTCTTAGCAGAGCCCATGAGGAGTCACGCAAGTGCACAAGGGAACAGGTTCTGGCAGCAGCTGGTTTTAATCCTCACCTCGAGCATTGGGTCCTTACAGTTGCTTGAGATAATTCAGATTTAAGCTCTCAAGTTAGCTAAGAAACATCAACCAGAAGTCAGTCCACAAAGCGAACCAAAGAAAGGGAAGGTAATTCAAAGTGCTGTAGTACAAAAAGACCCCAGACATCAGGGTTGGCACCCACTCTGCTAGCTCCCGTATGAAGACGGGCTGCATATCCTGAGAATTTCTGTTCGGTGTTTGTCTGTGTCTTAAAAAGCCATTTATCACTCCCTAATAGCAAAAATGGGGTGTTTATGGTTCTTAAACTAAGCTTAGTTATGGCCCTGCTGATGCTTTTAACTTTTCTAAAAGAACAGAGTTTCAGATATACAATTTCTTCTTCTACATCCTTTACCCGTTTGACACAGCCCAAAATATAAATAAATACAGGAGTATGTTCACTTTTCAAATAAATGATGCAGGTTCAGTTGGGTGTGCTTGTGCAATCTCTGGAGAACTAATGGTATGCGAAGTAGCCAGATGCATGAAAACAGTTCTTAAGATTGTGGTATACAGGGTGGGGGGGAAAAAAGGGAGGGGAAAACCCACATGAGACTATTTCTTTTTAATCAACATCTCTCTTGCAGCCTGTTTTCTCTGACAGAATGCAGCAACAGGAGCTGCAAGCTGTGCTTTTCTGTGGCCTCTAAACTCATTCAGGTTTCCTCCAAGAAGGGAAACATGTGGCTTCCTGCCACAGATTAAGACTGCAAATGCTGCTGCTGCTAGCGAGAACAATAAAAAAAGAGAAGCAGTAACTCAAACACTAACCAAAGACCACACCATAAAATCAAGAATACAGAAGTGTATGTGTGCCACACAGAATATAGAAGTATATGAGTGGGGGAAGAGGGAGGAGGCAGCCTGCTCAGCGAGCACCTGAAGGTATCCTACGGATTGTTAGCTATGCCTTGCAGGATTTGCAGAAATACTGCCTAGAAAGCATCTCCTCCACGCTGCACATCACTACAGTTCAGCTCCTAGGGAAATAGGTTAAAAATACACACACACACACACAGACTTGCTTGATCAATTAATCACTCTTTGTAAACAAGGGAACCCTGGGTTCATGCCCAGTGCTTTCACTGGAGTTTTGGAAAGTAAACAATTACAACCCCAACTACACAGAGCAAGTACTTTCCTATATAAGGACAGTCAATGTTTGGTATGAGAAGCAACAGAAAAGAAACCCTCAGAGGACGGAAGGGCTTCAGGTGACAGGCAGGGAGGAAGATGAGGAAGATGGTATCTGCACTCTGCAAGAACACAGACATCTCCTCAAAGCCAGACTGGGTAGGAGGCATGGGTCTGCTATTGACCACCAAGGCAAAGAAGCTGAGGGGCTGGCTCTTTTTTAAAAACAAAAAAAAAAACAAACAAACAGACAAAAAGTAGATGCTACAGCACAATTACAAGAAAACAAAACAAACAAAAAAGCAGGAATTTAACCATGTGACCTGCCACACTGACAAACCAGAAATGGCCCCTAGCACTCTGCGATGACTCAAATAGTCAGTGGCTGTTAAATCCTCTCATCCCACTGGGCACATCCTACGTATTAGCAGAGGTCAGGTTGATCCCAGTCTCATTCTTGTGGCTACGGGCTCTGACACTCTGCTAGGATTTATTTATCCATAGGCAAGCAGGAAGAACGAACGAAAAGTGCATCCACGACTTGAAAAAGACCTCATGGCTTCTCAGCCAACACACAGGGTGATTAGAGAGAAGATTTCCTACTCCAGCATATACCCACAAAGCTGTACTGCAACCAGATCACAACTCCTAACTGCCTTTCCTATAGGAAGCTTCTTGCCAAAGTCACCTGCACAGACCTGCTACAGTCCTCCTGGTTGCTGCACTCAGTGGAATGAGGATGAAGAGATGGGACCATCTATGAGGAGATTCACAGGACAGCCTAAGGGTGGAAGCAGTCCTCAAGGGAGGATGCATTCAGTTTTAGCCTTGCCTGAATCCACCAAAATTCATCCCTGCTTGTTCCCTGGTGATGCCAGCAGATGAGGCCAAGCAACCCCTCTCCAAACTATTGGAGGAAACTGAGCCTCCAAGCCACGTTACCAACAACTTCAGCAAATACTCCATTGCAAAAGACAGGAACAGCTCTACCTTTAACATAACCCTGGTCTTTAGCAGGTTTTATCCACTAAGCCAATGAAGCAACATCAGAAGACTCCAGTGTAACAGGATAGTAATTCCTTTAGCAGCTACTAGTTTCAAGCCTTCCCTCCTGGAAGAGGGAAGAGGATAAATGGAACAGATACGATTTCAGAAACACAGCCACTCCATCAAGGCCCCAACATTACAAAATCATACACCTCCTATTAAATATTTCAGGGGGTGCTGCCTCTTGATAGGGTTTTTAACTGTTCCCCAAGAAAAAAGGGATTACAGGATTCCTCACAGAAGCAACTTGCCCACCTGGAATTTACTCTTCTGTGTTTAGCAACAGTGAGATTTCAGTGCCAGCAGCTAATACTTAATAACTCTCCTGGTGCTCAGAGTACAAGCATTAATCATCGCATGTGGAATTAAAGCGCACTTAGCATTAGATAGACTCCCATTAAAAAACATGACTTTATAGTTAGCTCTTCTATTAACCTTTCCCATGAAAGGCACACGGATACTCCCCTTGCATGTGGGATCATTTGGGAAGCCGACAATGACCTTTTTTTCCCTCCTCTCCTTCCTCCCTTTGGCCATTTTGCAGCAAATTGCAAACGTGCTCCAGTTGGAGCACGATGCCCCGAAAGCAGAGCTCAGCACCGGGGACAGCGCTGCCTCCGCGGGGCACCACCAAAGCCAATGGAGAGGTGCGCTCACCACTGTGACGTGCAGAGCGGTGCAATGCGGAGCCCGGGCTGCAAACCCACATTTGTGGGGAGGTTAGGCTGTTAAATAGCTGTGGCATGTTTGAGCACATGTGAGAGTCATGAATAACAACATCAAGCATTTTTAAAAAACTTTAAAAATGCCTAATTACTGTCCCTGCTTGAGCAGGGAGGTTGGACTAGGCGATGTCCAGAGGTCTCTTCCAACCTCAACCATTCTGTGATTCTGTGCTCTGGCTAGCTTGAATGGAACATCTCCACGGCTCTTCTTCAAACTGCTTGGGAAATCAGTCAGGTGAATTTTCCCACCTGGAACTAGGTTAGGAAATCAAGCCAAATACGTGCACAGAGATCTGTAACACCAAATCTTATTTCTACACTCGTGAACTCAGCAACATTTGTACAGATATAAAAGCTGTGGGCGGGAGGGGAAGGCGTGTTAAACCTTCTTGGTGGAACTGATCTTACACAGAATGCTCTAATCTGACATAGAATATTCTATATGACAGTTCTTTAAGAAAGTGTGAAGCCTGCCACATACTGAAAGCATTAAAAAAAAAAAATCAACATGCCACTGGAGTATTTGCAACTTCATGGGGAGCCTGGGGGTAAAATCTTTTGTTCCAGCTTCAAGGAAACAGATGCCACGTTGCCACATTTCCCCATCTCCACCAGGAGCAGCCAATCTATTCCAAATGGTACCAAGTAGGCTCCGCAGTTCCAAAACTGAATTTAGCTTCCGCAATTGCTCCGTTTCCTTTTATATGTGCATGGGAAATAAAAACCATGGTTATTGTTTGCATTCTTTAGCAGCAGAGTAAGTCATAAGGCAGCTTATTAAACATTGAATAGAGGCGGGGGGGAGGTATCATTTAGCAGGAATTGAAAGCAAGAATATGCCAGAACTGAGGATATTTATGATCTCCTCCCTCAGTTTCTCTAAAAACAGAGCAAAACAGACACTAACTTTTGAAGTTAATGGAAGATGGACAAAAGGATTTTACTTTTAAGCTTGCAATGAGCATAGGTAACACTCTCCATATCGCTATTAAGATACATGCTATCAAAATTGCTTGCTTTGCCTAAGGACTGGAGGTGGGCTTCACCTGCAGCACCAGCCATGGCCACCGACTCCTCTCAAAGCAACACTATTTGAAATATTATTCAGAACAAAGTTTAGCCTTGGGTTTCAACCACTTTTATGCAAACCAAGCTAACACTCACACCCTGCTGAACCAACACGTTCAGCTGTTTTCTATGTGCACTTCATTCTTACTCTTTACCAGCCCAAGAGTGAAAACAGCCTTTATATTACCTAGTTGTCAAATCCTGAGGGGCTGTCTTTCATCTCCCATAATAACAAAAGCAGAGCAATGAAAGACTGAATAAAGTAAGATGGATTCAGAAGTCTATTTTCTTGGTCATTTGCAGCACAGACAACAGCTGATGCTGGGCTGTTAAACCCCAGTAGTCCATCAAAAGCTGAAGGAGAGCACCTTGCTTTGGCGGTCTCAAGGACTCACAGCTCAGGGCAGTTGCTTTGGGAGTTCCTGGGTCCTCGCGTGCAGGGCTGACAGGGCAGAGGGTGGCAGAGCCCAGAACAGCCTGCCCAGAGAGGCTATGGAGTCTCCTTCTCTGGAGATCTTCCAAACCCGCCTGGATGCCACCCTGTGCCACATGCTCTAGGTGACCTTGCTGGAGCAGGGGGGTTGGACTAGATGATCTCTAGAGGTCCCTTCCAACTTCAACCCTTCTGTGATTCTGTGATTTATTTATGCAAGTAAAACTCTGTTTTCAGTTTCTGAGATATTTATTCCAAAACTGCAGCTATTCCTTCAACATCCCGGTGCCTTGAAAGTCCTGAAAACCACTGTATCACTAAGAGCAGAGACTCCTCAGTCTCAAGGAGCAGACACAGAGTCTGGAACCAGTGACACACCTGGTGCCATGGGACAAAAGAAAACAGTAACGATGACATATTGCAAGACCAAGGCAACTTCTGACTTTTCCAACAGCTTATTCCAGAACTCCATCATGCTTAATGTTATACTGTGGTTAGGAGCATCTGTTCATTTTAAATCAGATTATAAAAGGCACATGTATTAAATGGACAAAGAGCTGAATACAGCAGAGATTAAAGAGGTTACCTCAGAAACATTCTGATATTTGAAAACCAGTTTCTGAAGAATGACGACACGTCAGAATCTTCTGAGAAGAAGTGTCTGCTTAAATACTCTTTGTTCTTGGTCAACTTGCACTTGCTTAACAGTGAGCCCAGCCAGCAGATGCTACCCTGCAGGTAACAACCACCACTTCCGTGGTGTTCACAGCTCCACAAGATATCTCTGTCTCTCACAAGAAAAAAGTGCAGACCTGTGATTTATGATGAAGATCTAGTCTATCCTAATGACCAAATTGACCCTGGAGAAACACTTCTGAAGGGTCCAGTGTCACTAGTCCCCAGAAACTATCTATAGCTTGCACTAAACACAAGCTCACATATCAAGGGTTGGCTTGGCCTGGTCTGCAAGGCTCGGTGGGCAGAGCTTGTGTTCACATGAACATTAAAACACTGAAATGTCATCCCCTCCACGTGGCAGTACAGGGAACTGTTTGCTTTGCAATTCAGTCCCTAGAACACAGGAAGGAGCTTTGGGGCTTGGATTTCTCAAGGTTAATAATTGAGCTTTTCTCATTTTGCACATATGCAAGACAGTCTCAGAGTTCCTACTGATGGGTAGCAAACATGTCTCTTTCTCAGGCCAAAACTCTCCTCAAGAAAGAAAGAGAAAAAAAAAGCAGAAGAGTTAAATACAAACTATACTAGGTCAAACGAGTCAATTCAAGTTTTCAGGTAGGCACTCTGTTGTGACTTTGAGGCAAATAGTCACTAGGCAGAGTGAAACATCCATACCATTTAAATTAAACTAAGAACCTAAACTGACTTTCACTTAGGTAGTCTGATGCAGTGTCACAGTGAAAGCATATGATTATCAAATTCCAGTCTAAACACAAAAATTCTATCTCATAGCTTCTTATTTGAACAGGAAGAAATATTAAGTATTTGTCCTTGCAGTATTTCCTATAAAAGTAAGAGAATAGCAAGTAAATAAATAATCGAGCATTTCTGGTAAATAGCAATGCCTACTAATGGTAAGACATTTTTCAAAATCAAGTAACTTTTTACACAAGACCATAACATTTATTTTCCTTCTATTAAGAGCATGAATGTACCTAAACAATAATCTCCTGTGTCCTCATTACTCTAATGTGCCAATGTCAACATAATCCACTAAGAGTGTTGACAAATCTCTTTGTTTAAATCAAAAGCATACCAGGATTTGGCATTTCTCTAAAAACACTAGTTCCTCAGTTTTAGTCTCTGTCTTCCACATAATCACAGCTTTTAACACAGCTTCCTGGAGAGGTGGGGAAAGACGTATCTACAGCAGGTTCCAAAGATGGCTACCTTTACATATAGGCAGTCGGTATACGTAATCAGATAAATTCAAATAATTTCTTGGTACAGCAACCAGGCCTTGGCTCAACTCATTCTGCTTTTCACCTCTCAATCCACCTACTTTACAACTGATAAAAGACATCCTGGATGGTGACAGGTCTTTACATGCCTGAACATCCTTCTACCATATACCTCGGGGATTTTCTTGAGACCAGCAACCTTCCATTTCCTTCCAATAATAGTAATGCATGTTTCTTAACCATCACTTTTGGACTTCTAATTACAATTCTCATGGTCCCTCAGTCCCGTGGTTCACTTTTGACGTTATGCGCTCCTTCATTTCTGCCTATAGATAAGACAGCACAAGGGAATGGGAAAATGACTTGACAGGACACACAGAAAAGTCAATGCAAGGAACTCCCCTCTCCCTTTCACAGAAATACCACAGTCCCTTCACCAGGATTGTTTTCCTCACAAAGAGTATCTGCAGTTACCTTGGGGATGTTCTGCAACCAAGAAGTGCTGCAGTAAGATGATGCACAAATGAAACATTGGCTCGCCATTAACATGTGGTCCACACTCCCCCAAAATTTAAATATTCCTGCCTGGAGGTGCTGCTATGAATGGGTAATAGCATGAGATATGGTCATAAATGTATAATTTATAAACCTAGCAGCTAGAAAATTACTCAACTGGACTGAAGTGCTGAGGATTTTAACAGTAGCCTGCCCACATTAACAGATGGAAATAGCAGCAATAGCTCAGAAAGAAGCATAGACGCAGTCGCACATTTGGTCGGTGTTGGCAACGTCACCCAGATCCAACTTTAGGAGAAAATTCACCCCCTATGAAAGCTGGGGGCAGCTCTAGAGGCATCAAGGGCACTGATTCTGTTTCCACAGGATGCAACTTGGCTTCATGCCTCTCTCTTCACAGAGGACACGGAGCGCTGTGCGACAGCCTTCAGTTCAGACTGGAAGCAGTCTCACCAAACCAGCATCTCCCTTCTTAAATCCTTCAGGACAGTTTTATACAGACAGATAACCCTTTACACTGAAACCACAAATGCACACTTAGTAGTAAACTCAGATGGGAGAAAGAAGTGGAATGGGAGTAGCAAAGCAGAGAAGTAAACAAGAGAATGAGGTGTCAGAAACAACAGGTAAGAAAAGTAGAGGAAAGGCTTGAGGAAAGGTGGAATAACTAGGGGTAGGAAAGATTAGGGAGGAAGGGGAGGAAGATTAGGGACAAGATTGGAATGCACCTTAAACAAGGAGCAAGGTCTTACTACTCCTACCTATTATCTGTTATAGCAAACTCTCAGAAAATCAGATTTTATTCCCTTCCCAATTAAGGGAGTGAACAGGATTAAATAGTAACAAAAGAAGAGAACTTATAAAATTCGGAGTTTATTATTTTTGTACCAAGGCATACACCATCTGTAGCTAACAGATAGCAACTAAAGAACACCACCAGAGAAGTGCTCGGTGGTCTCCAGCGACCCACCATCAAAGTCTTCAGAAGAGGGATTGTATGAAACAATTTCAGACCTCAGTCAGGTCACTTCCCTCCTCTCATCAGCTCCCCAGAATCAAACCCTCCAGGCAGTAGAAAAGAAGCTAATTCCCTGCACTGGAACAAACCGTACAAGTTCTGAGCTGCACTCAAGGCTTCCTTCCTTCGCTTTCCCAAATTGGCTAATCACATCAGGGGTCAGGAGCCAGCAGGATGGCAATCAAAGATATCACAGAATGAGTAGTAAGGCCAAAATATAGGAACCACAGCACCTTGAGAGGGGTATTGGTGAGGGGCAGCAAACTGCACCGACTTTAGCATTTTCATACTGCAAACAGATGCCTGCTGCTCCCAGTGGGTTATCAGCAGCATCTCTCCTCTTGCGGCCATTCCCGTTTTTCAGCTCCTATTGATTTCCAGACTGGGAGCCCTCCCTGACAGACAGACATGATACCATCAGCTAGGAACAGCTCCTCACTCCAGCCCAGAGCAGAAATCTGGAAAGCTTGATCTGATTTTTTCACATCTCAACGGGAACTCTGCTTTGGATTACGCTTAGCCTGCAATTTGGGAAAGAAAAGTTGAGAAGTCCCTTGCCTGCGGCTTATGCTTACTAAAAACTATTCTTTTTCAACAGCAACCAAAACTTCTGAGGGCTAAAACAAAGCTATGCCAACTTGTGTCTACAAACCTTCCAGCTGCTGGGTTTTGCTATTTTCCAAGCTTCAAAACAACATGCTAACTCCTCGTAAAAAAAGCACTGATTTCAGGTGCTCCAGTAAGTGCCTATAATGAAGTGCCTTTGAGACACCGATTTTCTCTGTACACTCTCTGCCCATGGCCCCAGGGAAGCCGCATCTCTGGAGAGCTGTGGGCAAGGTGCTGCGTGTCACATGGCAGGGCAAGAAGCAGAGAAGAACATAACCCTCTGGGCAGCAGGACAACAGCTTGTGCACTCAGGGTTCAAACACGCGGGTTTGGAGTTTGGCTCTGCCT
Organism: Tinamus guttatus; assembly: GCF_059628265.1. Lineage (NCBI taxonomy): Eukaryota > Metazoa > Chordata > Aves > Tinamiformes > Tinamidae > Tinamus > Tinamus guttatus. Next base: position 2,159,942 of record NW_028288638.1, read on the forward strand.
TGTCATTCCCGATACATGTCCATGAGGTTCTGCGAAAACATCCCTGTAGGGGGACTCACAAAGGGATTTTGAGAAATCCCGTTTTATAGTCAATCCCTTCAACTTTCTTAGCTTGATTTTAGGGCCTCACCCAAGGAGCACTGAGACGAATGTCCGTCATGCATTTTGCCTCATGTCTGTAGCTAAGAGCGCAAAGCCTAAATAAAACAGCATTGTGAAAGCTGCTTTGCTGCTGATGATGATCTTTATGAAAGGCCGAGAGGGATGTTAGTAGCAGTAAGTGGAAAGGGTGGCCTGACTGGGGAAGTGCTGCATGAAACTCCCTTGAAAGTCCTACCAGCAACGAGACTAAGAGGCCCAGGTCACGCTGAATAAATTGCTATGTTGTCCCTCTATACTATTAGTTTTATTGATGCTTTTGTCAGAGAGGATTTTTTTTAATTAAAAACAAAAAGCAAGTCTCTTGGGGGCTTTATTTTCCTTTCCTCATCTAGCTTCAACACAAACACAGCAGAAAAATTATAGCCGCAGTACAAATAAAAATAGCTACGAACTTGCAGCTGCTGTTAATTTCTAAAGTATTCACCATTGACCGTTTAACGACGGAACAATATGCTCCAGTTTCAGGTCTGGCACGATCCTGCAGAAGCAGGAGGCAGATATTCCAGTTAGTGGGAATGCCAGAGGCAAGTCAACTCTTACGGCAAGCAGAGAAAGGGCCGAAGGACACGCCAAGGGCCATGGAGCATCCACACAAAATGCTCTTTCCTGTCCTTGCTTTCTCATTTCAAATTATTAGTCAACACACCCAGTTGATTTAAATCAGGCTCAAAGACTTACTAACAAGTAGAGTAGGAAAGAATGCACTTAATGAAAATTCATGAAGTGGAAAACGGTTTTTACAGCCGAAGAGCTAATTTTTCTTTCTATCTTAAGTACTGAGTGCTTCTGGTGTGAAATGTATTGCACAGGAAAGTTTTGCTTGCCTTTCTCCCTGCATAAAGTCTTCCCTAGTTTCATACAGAACACAATACTAAAGTACTAGCTATTCCGAGGGAACAAAAATAAAACAACACATGTCTCTGTTAAGCTTCAGAAATGCCATTTAAAAAGCACGTCTAAGTACTAAAAGCATTTTTGAAGCTGTGAAAGCAGATGCAGAACTGCTTATTCTCTTGCAGTACTGCTGTCAGTTAGTACTTACGACACACTTACCCTGAAACTCAAAGGCTCAGAAATGACACCAACATCAGGAAACTGGGACTGTAACTGGGAATGCAGAGTCCCTCATCCAGCTTTCTGCTGGGCTCCATTTGCGTTGCTGACAGGCATCACGGCTCAGCTAGGGGCTGCAGAGGCAAGGCTTTGAGCGGGTAATATTTATTAACAACAAAAAATATTTCTCTGCTAAGGGCAAGCATTGGCACAGCGATATTGGAAGCAGGACAGTAAAGCAACATGGTTTTAAAGAGAAGACCATGGGCCGATGCTCCGCAGTGCCTGGGACAGCCCACCAGGTTCCTGGGGTTCCCCTTTCTGACCTTGAAACCCCCCAACGTCCCCACTTGGGTCCTCCTATCATGCTGGGAAACTCCAGAGCTGAGTATGAAAAGAAGGGGGCAAGAAAGACAAAAGTAAAAATAGTTTTGAAGCAACTACTCCTAAATTTCATTGTAATCTTTATACTTTTTTTTTCTCTGTCCCAAACAGGTCCATTCAGTCATTTAGTCTCTTGCTTTCCATAAAGACAAAATAGCCTCCTAATCAATCCAAAAAAAAAAAATCACTTAGTTCTATGCTCTATTTTCAGCTTTTATGCTTTTATTAGAGATACTAATGATGCAAACTCATGATGCAGGCTTTGCAGAAGAGTGATCCACCAAAGGCATCACTAAGTAAAACAAGACAAACAAGAGAAAAACACTCTCCACCAACAGGGAATCCCACTGCTACTAGAGCAATGCTTCCAGATGCAGTGGGTGAAGCAAGACCCTGGTTCTGAGCTCCAAAAAGCCATTTAATACTGTTTTTTTTTTGGCCTGCAAACTTCCCAGCTATCACATCAACAGGAAGAGATACTAGATTTGCACAGGCAGGCAGGCTCCCATGTGTTCTCAACTAGCTCCTGTGCCATCAGCAGTACTTGTACAACAGTGTGGATATGTCCTGGAGGATATGGATGCATCCTGGAGGAACATCCTCCAGGATGTTCTTCACACTTAAAGCCCAGTCCAGCCAGTAGCTTTCAGTGACACTTTACAGCCTGCAGCTATATTATCAGCTCATGCAACTGAAGAGCTAACGATATTTTATCTCCTGTAGCAGAAAAAAAAAAAAAAAAACACACACACACACAAAAGAGCTGTGGGACTGCAGCCCAGTGTTCACAAAGTACTTTGCAAAAGGCACCTGCACATGCAGGATAGTTTTGGATTACCTTTGTGAAATGAATTCTTTTTGCTTTCTGATCTCGGGGCTGCACAGCGCTGATTCAAGTGGAAGGGAACATAACTGAGAAAAACTCTCCATTTCAAAATGAAATTACTCAGGCTTTATGGCTGGATGCTGTTGGAGTTCTTTGGAGCTTGGCTTCTTTGGAGTTCTTTGGAGTTGTGGCTTTTACAAATTCTGTTCCAAGAGAACGAAATGTCAATTATCCTGTGTGCAGCCATGGGGCTAGGAAGCTCCCTGCTCACTCATGAAGGCCATCACTACCCCTTGACTCCAGCAGCTGATCCTGGTGGGACGGAGGGGATGACACTGACATGAGACTGACAGCAAAATGCCAATGGTTACTAACAGTAACAACTCTGCAAAGACCCGAGAGTCCAAAGCGCATCCTCATTTGGAAATTTCTGTCTCATTTCAGAATGTCTCTACAGAAACACTGCCTTTTTAAAAATCCAGCTACCATACTATTGATTCTCTTAACAAGTTCAAAACATGCCCTTTAACCCAGAACAGCCGTCGAAAGACTGGAAACAACAGGATGAGCATCCTTCAAAGGCTTGCAAGTACAAAGATGGGAAGTTAGAAGAAGCAAGAAGAGAAGCACATGGGATCACGATGTGAGACCGCAAGCTCTCTGACTGCTGCCAGGGACAGAGCTGCTGCTGGAGAGAAGCAAACCAGAGCAGAACAGAACTTAAGAATACATGCAGACAACCACAACCAACGAGATGTTTGGCAGATGTTCCTTAGTGACAGAGAAACAAGGTCCTTTTCACAGGGAAAGGTAAAGATACTGTGCTACTCACTGGGTGTGCAAAAGCAAAGAAAGATGAAAGGGAAAAGTTCATACTAACTTATTAAAAGTTTTTGCAGGACATGGTGGGAGGGAAGATGTTTCAATTCCCTTCTTTCATTTCCGTCCAATGCACAATCAGCTAAACTAAAACGTAGCACATGGCAGAAGCAAATTTATTCTTTTTTCAAGTTCTTTTTTGGGCTGATTTCTACCTCCCTCCTATCCTCGCACATTCCCTGAGGTCATCTTCATCTCTCTTCCAGCATCTGTCTTGTTCAGCTGATACTGCATTTTTAAACTGCTCTAGCTGGCTAGCCGTTTTGGGGAATGCTCATACTCTGAGAACATCTTAAGACAGCTTGAAATGCTGAAAGCTTTTCTTGGAAAAGAGCGATCATGATAACTTCACATGCAAAATTTAAAAGGTGGCATTTTCAATCATGAAAGCGGGAAAACGAAGCGAGTGAAAAAGTGCTCGGATCTCTGAATCGTGCACCGCCTCTGCAGAGGGTTTAGGCAAAGCCTAGCCGGGACTCACCAGCGAGGGTTTTGGTTACACAACCTGCTGGATCTCTACACAGGTACCAAAACTAAACAGTGCTCTTGTTTCTGAAGCACAGCCAAACACTAGAGAATCGTACATAAGCAGATCAAACTACTTCATATCTGATGAGGGTAGGTATTTCTGTGTTCTGTATATGCCTTGAGACATGCAATATGCCACTTGCATCTTCAAGGCACACTTGGCAACTCCGATGCCAACAGAGCTTTTTGTTTTGTTGCCCAGTATGGAAAGCTCCATGCTCTGAGTCCCCTGAGAAGGGCACATTCCTTCTCCCACTTCACCACACACAGCGAGGTGACTGAAGGCCCCTTAGCAGGGAAATCTTGATGTTTCTCTGAGTGCAATGACGCAGGGGGAACTCCTGCCCTCCGAAGCCGGTCCACTAACCTGCTGTGTGGGCTGCAACGCTGCAAACACATTAGCTGCTAGCACTGATAGGGAAGAATGCGAGAAGACGCCACATGAGCCACCTCATGCATAAAATGCAAAACCTGACAGTTCTCCATGCACGCGAGTTAACTGGAAAAGCTCCTCAGGCATCTGGCACGTCGCCGACACTGCTGGAAACATTGTAAAGGATATTTACAGAATAGAACAAGAAAAAAGGCAGAATGTAAAACAAATTATGAGAAAGCACTGCTTTTTCTCAATCATCTCAAACAAAGAGCTCAAGGCAGCCAGCATGCATAAGAGCGGTCTCTGGGTTCATTGGCACTTGGTTGACTTCTTTTCAGAGCCAATTCTTGTTTTTGTCACTGCTGTTTCTCTTTGTCCAGAGCCTGTAATGTTGTTTTGCTAATGGCTTATGCAGGACTACTGGAGCCAGCAGCTTGCACACTGCTTGCTTTTATTGGTCTATTAAAATGAAATGAAGCTGGTGCTAAGGCTTTTATAATCGTTTAGGATATTTCATGATGTGTTCAGGGCAGGAAAGCAAGCAATGGCGTGTTATACAGCTCCACGGGCACAGTGCATCTGTCTCCAGGTCGGAGATGAGATTCATACAGACTGATGAATGGCTCCAGGAAAACGAACTGTGGGAAGCTCAGAGAGTGTGAAGTCAGTTCTCCCGCGTTGCTGTTGGCAGAAGCAGCTGTTTGCCAGGCGTGGCGCTACGGAAAGAAATTACGTGGAAATCAATTCACCAGATGTAGGCTTTAATAGAAAGTATAAATCAGGATGATTATTATTTCATTTTTGTCATCTGTTGCACCTAAAAGCCACAGCTGGGAACAAGGACATTGCTGCACATTCACTAAACAAAAGGGAGCTGAGACCATTGAAGTGTAAACCAGAAGAAACAACGGAGAGCAAGATGCACTCAGTGGCTGAAAGCAAACAAGGAAGCAACGTTCCCTATTGTGGCATTACATGGCCTCAACACACCAGCTTAGCAGCTGCCAAGCTTCACAGTCATTCCGGCATATCCGAGTTCATGAGGAAAAACCAGGGAAGAAACTGCAGGTGTTGCCTGAAAGCCCTTCCCAACAGTAAGAAGAGGCAACATGAGGAAAGCCTAACACCTGAATACAGCAAACCTGCTTACTGAGGACCTTAAAGATTTATTCAAAGATTAGGATGCATTTAGGAAGGATGGACGAGGTCCAGGGCGGTCAGACAGGGCCTATCCAAAAACTCTTATTCCTGATTACCCTATTTGCTTTTTTACCAAGGTAGCAGCATTGCAGGAGCATCACGTACATTACAAGGAATCTCACAGCACTTTCTTTTCTGACGCTGTCCCCAAACTAAATACATGCCCCCTGTGTCTTTAAAAGTCTTCTTTGAAGAGCAGCATCCACCAACACCAAGATCCTGCAATGGCTGTTCAAGCCTAGCAAGCCTACAAATACTTTAATTTGGGACTTCGATCTTGATATGTCACCACTAATTGTAATCCTATAGAAACAGCTATTTTCAATCCCATCTGCACTGCTAAGTTTGCTATCTGACTTTCCAACTCTGTGTTATTCAGACGAGAGTTTATCTTGGCCGTAAGCTGCCAATTAATTTGTTCTTCCCCCATCTATCTAATGGGATCCTTGGTTGTCTTTCCAAGGAAAGAGTTCTATACTGATACTCTGAGAATTTAAGAGGCCCAAGGAACTGCTAAGAATAAATATATACTGAACCAGTCTTAAGAGAACTTGGAATCAAGCATAGGGTTGCTGGTATAGCAGTATTTACACTAAATTGCAAAGGAAAAAGCTTTCTGAACTAGGCAAGTTTCTTGGAATAGGGTAATCAAGAATGAGACTTTATGGATAGGCCCTGTCCTACTGCCCTTGTCCTAGTTCTTCCTTCCTAAATTCATAGAAACCAAGTTTTCCAGGCTCAAGTTTCACATCCCTTTCATTCAATTAGCTCAGGTCTAAAGCATGGTCATAAAACACTTTACACCTTCACGAAAAAATATCTGAGCAGGCTGCCCCCCAGCTTTTTTTTTTCCATGATGAACATCAAGTCACAGCCAAATATTTATGGCAAAATCTCTCTACATATTGATGAATAAGCCCATAGCTACTACAGGCACTTCTCTGTGAACGATGTCAGTGACAAAGCAGGATCCCCAGCCGTTGAACTTTGTTGTACGACAGTTCATGTAAGCGTTGCTTTTTAAGGACAGCACAACTACGCCATCTGACCCTCTGACACAACATGGGTCGAAGCGCAGAAGGATAAGTATATCCTCACAGGGACAGGTTTTCTTTATTTATAGTGATACTGAAATGGGTAAAAGCAACATAGATTCGAACGCGAACAATCTGCAGCAGATTCCACCTGCACATCAGCACTCTGACCACAGCAGAGCTACCGCGACGACAGGATTACACAAGGGAGTAACACGGACAGCAGAACGTGTCTTGAAGGCTTTTCAGTCATCTCCAACCCCACACACATCCACGCGTGGGCAGTTTCAAGGGCCTCCTAAGATGCAGAATCCAGTTCAGAGACAGCAGTAGCCCAGCAGTCCCCCTCCACCTTGCAGGGCACCAGCGCCTTTGCCATCTCTGTCCCACTGCAACACTACTGGTGACATGGGCGATGGCTATAACGGGACTTGAAAAATCCAACTCACTTAGCAGCACGTATCAGTTAAAGAAGGGAGACACGACATTTCTTCCTGGAGAGTGGCCTCAACTCTGACAACTCTGAATTCAAGGTAAATAGAGAGCTTCACGTCACTGCTTTTCCATCCATATGTACAGTGCCTCTCCCTGACCTCGCCATTCCCAACAAAAGTGCAGAGCAACATGCATGTTACAACAAAAGGAAAAAGCACCCGGCCAGGTCGAGCACCCTGCTGCGCAGCCCTCTCCCGGAGGGCGGTGAACGTGCTGTGACAGACGTTAGTCACGGTGCTTTGTACAGCGCTAGGACAAGACAGCAATAAATGTGGGACAGCTCTGTGAAATAAAACCTACTCCTGAGCAGTAGTGCAAGCTGGAGACCCCACAACACAACATTGATTTAAGCCATGCAGCCCTTACACATTTGCCACGACCTTCCTCAGCCTTCCTTTGGACACTCACCCGGCATGGAAAACTGAGCATTTGCTGCAGAAGCCCCAGGTGTAACCGGGCGGCCTTCTGACAGCTCACCTACTGCAGTCCCTCAGGTTTGCTCAGCGCCTTCCACAGGGGCACTGAAAGGAGGCTTTGAGCACCGAATTTTGGAGGTTATGCTGGACTGCTTTCTCTGCCTGTGTCTGCACATGAGGAGGACACACACTGCTTTAGTTCCTCTCTGGTCCCATCAACAGAATGAAGCCTCATGTACCCTCTAGTCCCTGTTTCCACTTTCAAGGAAACGCTCATAGGTAGCAGCTAGAAGCATACAGAAGGGTGACTGTGAATAAGAATATGGGCAACTACTTTACAAGCGAGTCTGTAAATGCAGGAGCCTTCAAGTTAGAGGGCAAGGGTAAAGCAGATGCAGAGGTGAACAAGACAGTGCAGAACTATTTTTCACCACATCCCACTCCATTAGGGCACGTGGCATTCATTGAAACCATGAGAAAACTGCTTTAGAAATAATAAGATGATGATGATGATTGCTTTTTTACCCAGCAGGCCCTGGGTACCCAAATCCTGTGATTTGCTCCCACAGGAGATTTTGGAGGCAGATAGTTATGAACAGATTCAAAAAGGGACTAGACAGACGCACAGAAAAAAGACCCAAAACTAAAGGACATAAGCAGGGAGGTCCATCCTAACATCCCTCATCCATGTGAGCTGGAAAAGTATGAAGGGAATGGATATCACAGAGGGGCCAGAGGCTTTCCAAACACTGCATCTGCTACCTTCAGCATCAGAGGCAGAGAAGGGGTCTAGATGGACCCTGGTCTTGCCTATTACAGCATCACGTACAGCCACAACCACACAAATTTCCTGCTGTGCAACGATGAGAGCTTAATCAACAGACAGCGTGAAGGGCTAAATTTGAAGGTGACAAGGGAAAAAGCCTTACAGAGGTGCCAGAAGCCACCTTGTAAAGCAAGTCCTCCTTTCAAACAGTCCTGTTTGAAATTCTTCTAACAGAAAAAAAAAAAAAAAAAAAAAACACTGAGCAGATTCTGAACATGCTAATCTTGACAAGGTCTTTTAAGTAATTAAAATAAAACCAGAGGCAGTAACATATTGTATTTCCTATTTTGAACAAAATAAATGAAATATTCATCAGTCAGGATAATCATCGCATAATCACCACTTAATTGAGTTTTAACCACTACCACATATCTCAGGGGCAAGCATAAAGTATTAATCACATAAAACCCACATATCATGTATAAAATATTTCAGACACATGATCCCTGGCCCTACAAAGAGTTTGAGAACCAAACCAACAAAACACCTTCTACAGGTTTATATACAGAACAGTGTTCCCTACCCTTAAATCTTCCCTTTCCCTCAACGGCTGCAATGAAAGAACACAAAACTCATGGACTTGTAGACTTAAAAGACATAAATAGCCACAGCTCCTCTAGATCCAGCTCTTCTCTCCTATGCAAGAGAATTTAGTTAAACTTATGATCTGAGCACTGGCTGGGAGATGATTTAGAAGGGAGTCATATTTTGACCAACATCTCCCAAACAGCAACCAACCACAAGTAACACATTTGTCTACATTGCAGCTTAATGCCAGTGCTTTTCAAGAAAGCTTCATGAAAAAGTCACAAAAGGGATTTTTTTTTATGACAAATCAAAATATCTGGGAGGCTATTTTCACTTAACACATTTTCTGGCAAAGCTGGTACAATTCACAGCTTTGAGATAACAGCACAACTGGGCTTTGCTTGAAGTCCAGAATTCAAAGACAAATATCAGATCAAAACTGATGAATTCTCTCAACAGAGGCTGAGAGCTTTAAAACACATTTTATAAAAAGGCATTTAAATTAACTAGCAAAAACCCACAAGCCACAAAGGGAAGACAATCAACAAGAGGTAGCAGAGCAAGTGTTGCTTGAGAAGGGCAAGACTCTTGCAGCAGCATGGCAAGGTCCTTGATCCTTCTTCACAGAACTACCCTTTTCTAAAAGACTATCAGAAACCTGTTTTCCTCACTTCTGTTAATAAAGGAAACCGCCCAAGTTAACAATAGCTATCCCAGCACTAATATACAGTCTATGTAATAGAAAGCTTTTAATTAAACTAGTTCAGTTCATTATCATGTGTTTTATCTCTATATTGCATTTTTAATCCAGGCAAGTTAATCATTTCTTACACTAAAAAGAAGAGTAAGGCAGAGATTGCAAAGAAACTTGCCAGATTTAACAGCAGAGTTGGGAGCAGAACAATTATTTTCCTTATTCCCCAGCCAGCCCCCATGGCATGGGGGGTGGGGGTGGGGTATATTTTTATCCAGACCCCAGCAAAGCACAGTGGGTGACACATAAAACAACGTTTGGAAAACAAATATCCTGAAACCTGCAAAGACACGAATGAAGTAGTTGATTATTTCTAACCGTTTCTGTATCCCACAAGCTGAGCTCTAAAGAAATATCTTGTTTAAAAAGTGTGATGCTGCCACACCAGGCTCTTGTGCACAGCGCTAAAAAAGCCATCAGCAGCACCAGGATTCATTATCGGCCTTGCTGACAGCCGCAGCCCAGAGGCAGCACCGGGGCTGCATTTCCACTCACAGGTGTGTTCCCAGGCAGGTCTGTGAGCAAATGGGCTTGACGGTAAAGCAGACAGGTCTTCAGGGAGGCTGTACGATCCAGCACTGCTTGTGTGCATTCATTTGTGATTATAGGCAGAAGATAAAAAGGCAGCATTGTCTGCAAGTCACAGTGTGTAATAACAACAACAACAACAATAAAAATCATAATAAAAATAATAAAAATCTTATACGTCAGTTCTTTGGTACAAGGAACATTGGTTTGTTGGTATACAAGTGCAAGGAACTTCAAAATTTGATCGGTGTTGCTAACATGCACACTTGCAAACTGTTTTTTTTTCTTTTATTTTCACTGTATAGAGTCCTTTAATCCTGTTTACAAAGAGCTGTCAGTGCTAAATCAATCTCGATTTGCCAACCCTGTCACTGGCCACAGAAACCTAAGATTGGAAAACAGGACTAGCCCATAAAAATGTAAATTATTGTCAGTGGATTATTTCAAAATACTTGAAGGGGGAAAAAAATCCTCTTACAGCAGTAAGCACAGAGAAGACTTACACATAAACGTATCAACTCATCACTTTATAATAAACACTAAATTCTAAGAGTTATATTTCATCAGTTCATAACCAAAAAAAAAAAAAAAGGCTTACTCCACAGTCTTCACTGTGCTGTTTTTCCCATCCCTTCAGGAAGTGCGGAGGGATAAGGATTATTTGAAATAAGTCACACCAGTGTCGCCACACTCCTTGGCCATGATATTCATAACTCTACTGCAAGATCCTCTTAACTTAAAATGAGGAGGAGAGACAGATGTTTTGATGAGCAATTAAGTATAAATATTTGTCATCAGCATCTGAAATAATTGTGTAGTGACAGGTAAACTCCTGATGGTGCCACCTTGGGCAGAAATTTTAAAAGAAATTTGAAAAAAAATCCTTTTGTGTTAGAAGGCTGGGCACATAATTGTATTTTTTGACGCCTACTGAAAGCGTCCCAAAGGATACATTTGCAGACTATGGAGGTAAAAGAAAGGAGGCGGTGGTAGTGGTTGTCACCATTCAGTCCAGATACATCCAAAGCTGGTTGATGGGCTCTGCCGAGATGTGGAAAATTTGTGTTCAAGTCTCTCTTCCACCAAGAGAGGACTCAAACTTCTCTCTTTTAGAAGAGACCCAACCATCCAGCTACAAACTTTCTGAGGAGACATCCTCTCTGTTTTTCCTTTTTTTTTTTTCTTTTTGTGCTAGCACTATTCTTACTTGGATAAAAGGCATGATACAGCACCAGATGCCCATCTATCCTAGGATCCCATCCCCACCAGCTGACAGCAGCAGATGTTTGGGGACATCATGCAGGAAGAAGAGTAAGGACAGAATTACCTCCTTCCCCAAGGGACCCAAGCACATTCTACAAATCCACCACATATGTACTCCCCGAGTCAAGACCATGGTGTTTACAATCAACTGAATGATCTATCTTTTTAATATAAAAAAATAAAGAAGAACTTTTTTGTTAAAGCCCATACATTCCTCTGGTTCTAAACTCAGTTGGAGCAAGTAGTGGAAACCACAAGGTCTCCATCTTGAAGGAACCATTTAACAGACCAAGTTAGGGTATAATTTTCCTGCTGCCTCAATGCATATTTCCATTGTATTGTACAGAGTGGAGAAGAAGGATAACAGCAACACAGAGACAGTTTAGTTCCAGTATACTCTATCTTCTGTAGGCTAGGAACTCTTCTAGAAGATTAATGATATGCATTCATAACACCCTATGGATGCAAAGGAAATAAAACTGGCCTCCCACTCATTGGGTGAGTGCCAAGCTATTCAGGAAAAGTTCAATTCTCCTGTGGCCAAATTTGGTAAATTTATACTTTGAATTCCTCAGCTTTTGGAAGCTTTTGAACAAAACCTGAGCTTTTTAAACTCTTTCAGTGTGTTATTTCCATTTTGACTAAAACTATTCAGTGGCATTGACCCAATTTTGCAAAACTTTAGAATATGCTGGGCATTTTTCAGTGAACAAGTAGGTAAAAAACAAAACATTTTGGTGTGTGTGAATTCAGCTCTAAAAAGACAACAACTAGATTTAGTCAGTGATCCAAAGACATGGGATGCAGGTAAAGACTTTTGTCAATTCATGTTCTACCCAAATGCATATTGCCATCACTAATTCTAAGGCTAAATTAGTCAAGCAGAAAGTCATTAAGTCAAGTGTAAGTATAATCACATACAAGTGAAGTTCAAGTAAAACTTGAACTTGGGTAAATCAAAAGACTGAGATAAAAATGCATGGGATGAGAATCTGGATGATCTCAGATTCAACACTAACAAACTTGAGGATGACAATTTGGTACTTACACAAGGGCATGACTTCCATTCCAAGAAACTTTCCTGAATGAGATGGACTCATCCCATCCCCGTGGTATCTAGTTAAGTCCATGAAAAGGAAGGTCTCAGCTGTCCTTTGCATGACAAAACATGCACTTACTGAGTCCAAAGCATGCACCCCCATGCAGGCAATGTAGTCGCTATCTGTGCGGGATCGGAAAGCTAGGTCTCAGAAACACTGAGTCTAATTCTGCCACTAGTACGCTGTGCATCATACTGCCAATGCTGCCTGCCCACTTAAGTCTTCCACACAACTATGCAGCTAGCGTGGATGTGACTGCAACATAAGACAGAATATTTAATGTTTCTCAAGTGCCACAAAATTGTTCTATGAGAGCTGCCAGAGGAGCGCACTTACTGTCATTATAAATAATAGCAAAACTCTTGTTTCCCCTAAAAATCTAAGTACTAACTGTCAGAGACTCCTGAAGCATAACAGCCTGATTCGTTCCATACTTAATTACTTGTGTTTCAGTAAAGCATGAAGAAATACCCTCAATGAACAAATAGGTTTAATCTAATTTGGAAGATGGATATTTGGAGAAGCAGTTACCATGAATACAGTAGATAAAGTCTAGAACTATGGAACAGCATTACAGCATTGAAAGGAAAAGGACCGCAGATTTTTCTGTAGCTGAAGAAGCAGGTATTAAAATCACACATCTGACTACAGACTTAGGTGTTTTACTACTTACAATTTGTGTTCTGGGAACTGTCACGTTCTTGCACCTGTGGCACAAGAGCAGCAGGTAGACATTGCTCACCAGGGCTGCAGCACAACATGTGTGGACCCCAGCCACTGACTGCAGTAACACCAGGCGGGCTGAGGAAGGGCCAAATCCACACAACTCTGGCCAGGCCGCCTATCCAAGGAGATCAAAAACCTTGGAACGCCTTTCATTGAAATGGATGGCTTCACAGGTAGGTCTCAATTCCTTCTCCAGGCCCACGTGCTCGCAGCCCTTACAGGCGATGCAGTCACCCTCTCGCAGATGTCTGAGTCATTCCTGCTCCTAGAATAACACTTGCAAACGCTGACAGGGAAATTACAACTGCCATTCCCGTGTAAGGCAGCGGCGCTTGCTCTGAGCAGTATCAGAACACCCAGTATTAATTACTCCTCATCCCCTCACTTCACACTGTGTTTAAACACTCTTGCTAGAAGAAAGCCTTTTTACAAAGGGTTCCTTTTTCCAACCCCCTCCAGCACTTTTTTTTTTTTTTTTTTTTTAATCTTGCTACAAGGAAATTTTCAAAAGGAAGCTTTTTACAAGTTACTAATTTTTCTCCATCAGGCTCTTCCAGACAGTGGGATATCTGCACACATTAGCAATTTTTTTTTCGGTCTTCACAGAACTTCCTCAGACTGCTAACTTTTGGAAATCTATTTAACTGTACCTAAACCTTCCTGAGAAGTTTAATATCTTTACAGTCCATTTTCTTGGAAAGGTGCAAGTCAGATTAGGATCTGAGCTGGAACTCCAGAATAGCCTCAAATTACACTCTCCCAGCACAGACCTCCGTCAGCCACTGGATCGAGTAGGATTTGAAACTTCCAGAGGAATCCAAGGTTTTCTGTGATGGTCTAGCAACCTGCACTACCTGCATCGCACCTGCAGATCCCAGGATGCCTAAGAACATATGCCTGGACTGCAATTAATTGGATCATATGTGCTCCATCTCGCATTGCCAAGGGAGAGAATTCAGCAAGCAAAAGCTCCTACCCAGTCTTCGCTATGCCTCTGGAAACTGAAAATGTCACCTCGCCCCTGTCTGCACTACATCTGTAGAGCCAAAGCCCTCGTATCAATCTGCAACCAAGAAATAATCTCTTTGCTTTCCTTTGAACCTGGGCAGGAGTTTACAGGCATACCTTTCATTACTGTTACAACAAGATACATACCATTTCTCCTTCAGTAGTTTTAACAAAATAATATAGGGGATGATTTTGGTCTTAATTTCTTTACACTTGCATATTGGATCCATTATCCATTACAATTACTCTTAATGATGTGCAACTGTGCAGGTACAAATTTTAATGCTACTGAAGGTCCTACAACACCTCTCATGCAACCTTACACAGTCTTAGCTCCCTTTTTTTTTTTTTTCCCCTAGATATGTATAGTGTGATATCGTGAAGACAAGTTCCTTAAACATCAGTGAATTTGCATGGTATGATGATGGGTCTAGGACCCATGGTCTGTGCCTGTTGTGAGACAAAAACCTACAGTTTTGCAAGTTTTTGTTCCTGTTCCTGACAGAGGTTCACAGAAAGCTGCATGTGCCATCTTCCATTCCTGGTTTCCATCTACATTATGCAACAACCATATGTGTATTGAAAACACTCCTTTCAGGCTGTTTTGTCCTGACAGCAGCTGCAAAATATTCCAGCATTGACATCCTATTACAAAGGGGAGGCATAAATATGAAGGGGAAAAGGGTCTGTCCATAGGGCAATCCACTGCAAGGAGAGGTCAGCTGTGCCATGAAAAACTGTAGGGATACGAAGAAAGCTGAAGAGGAAAACGGAGAAAATCTGAAAGGAAAGAATTTTAATCGGGGCTCAAGATGGATGAAAGATGTGGAAACTGTTGGAAACAGCGTGTGTGGCGATCACGAAATCACTAACGTGCAGAGAGGAGACGGCCCGCCAAGCCATGAAAAGTGGAAGGAGTGTCAAGAGCAAGGCCAGAGGAGGCGGAAACGAGGCTGGAGCTGTAGGTGAAGAGAGGATTAGGAGGCAGCTTGCAGATAAGGACAAACAGCTTGAGCTCGAGGCGGCAGGAGGTGAGGAGCCAATAAAGCCGCTCAAGGTAGCGAGGACGCGGCAGCTGGAGCACTCAGGAAAGACAACGGCTCTGCAGTCAGGGCACTGTGCAGCGAAAGATCCAAAAGAAAAATGTATATATCTATACAAACAAGCATAAGGAAGTGGGGGGGAGGCAAAAAAACAGCCACCTAGATTGTAGCAATCAAGCTAAAAGTGTAGTCATATTTTAAGACAGGATTCAAGTTCTGAGATAATCACCATAGCTAAAGAAAACTCTTTTCATTTCCCTTTCTAGACGGAGTCTCTCTGCACTTCCCAAAGTATCCTTACGTTACCCCTGCACACTTTCTCGGGGCTAAAAGATGTTAGGGAACAGCTTCCAGTTCCTCCCCCAAAACTTCAGTTGGCACCGTGTGAGTGGAGCTTTGGCTGCATCCCATTTTTTTGGTGAGTCACTTCCCACTGGACGCACAAGGCAGGGAGGGACAAACTGGAGCGCCAAGAGGAGCAGGTGGGAGCTGGGCAAGCAGCTCCGCGGAGCCCCAGCCACCAGGCAGGTTCTCGCTCCTCACTACAAACCTGACAACCGTCCAGCCTTTAATGTGCCCGATACCTCCCGGCACCTACCGGCGGTTTCAGCATGAGAAGGGGGAAAATCCTGGGAAGCATTAGAGAGCAAAGAGAGTCCCAAATCTCTCTTCACCACCACGGAGGGGTAT
The DNA here is from genome assembly GCF_059628265.1 of Tinamus guttatus. Lineage (NCBI taxonomy): Eukaryota > Metazoa > Chordata > Aves > Tinamiformes > Tinamidae > Tinamus > Tinamus guttatus. Next base: position 2,175,761 of record NW_028288638.1, read on the forward strand.
CAGAGAAACACATGCATATTCACCACCTATTCTTAGCGCTCGCCCGAGAAGCGATTACAGAATGACTCACTTACATAATCTCTTTTATATAATCACTACTATCCGCTCCTCCTTACGCAATGTCAGCCTGGGAGCGCAGGGCTGCTTAACATGACTCCTGCCCCGCAGGAAGCGCCCGGGGCAGAGCCTGCCTGCACGGCGGACAGGCCGGGATGCCCCATACCCACTGCCTGCCCTGGCTCGGCGGGGTTTGGAGCCTCCCGGGAGCCCCAAAGCTCATCGGGCTCGAGCACATCGTCCCCCCTGACTTTTAATGGTCTTTGTATTAAAGGCCTAATCCTGGGCGCTGGCCACACAGGGGGTCAATCTTACGACAGAATTAAAATAATCTTAATCCCAGTGCCCTTAGACTTGTGCCGCAGGCAGGTTCCAGCACACAGGAATCACCACGCAAAGGGGGTCCACCAACTCCTGCGGCCTCTTGCAATGGTTGCTCGTAGGCTAAAAGCTCGAGGTGAGTCAAGACAGGTAGGACAAAATCACTTGTCACAAGATCTCAAGCATACTCCAATGCATTTCCTGCAGTATTTTCAGAAATTAATCCAACACCTCCTGGTAATATTGCGGTTGCCTACAAAACGGGAAGTCACCTACAGGGTGTAGCAAGACCCCATTTATTATGTTTGCCCTGCATTTCAAGAAGCCAGCACCAACAGCGTTATTTGCAATCAATGAGAAGCACGCTTAAAGTAATGGGTGTAGAAGTGCGGAGTATTTCAGAAAATACAAGTCCTGAGACCTTCTCACCTGCAGTTCCTGGGGTATTTTACCACGAGCACATTCAGAGTTGGCAATTTAGTCAAAATTCAGTTAGCTGTGCATTGGTGCCATTAAAGACAGGAAAAAGAGAAAGAAAAAAAGACCCGAACCCCTTCCAAACCAGAACACGGACAGAAATAAGCAACTCCCATTTCCCCAGATAGCAGAGAAAGTGAACAACAGAAGCTGGAGCAAAAGACAACTTGGGCTGCAGACCTCTTCACCTGGCACTTGCACACAGGTGTCTGCCTTGGTGTTTCCTAGAAGTGATGTCCCCAGTAGCATTGCATAGTAGCATGAGTTGTCTTGGCCAAAAAGTGGGTCCAAGTGCAGAAAACCAGGCTCCTTGCACAAAATCACCCCAAAAGTGAAACCAGGTCCCTTGCACAAAATCCTTGCACGGACACAGGCGAGTGCCTTTCATATCAGTGTTACTGATAGCCAGGTGTCTTCAGCACTATTGCTTCTCAGTCCATTGAAATTGTGATTTTTTACTAGGCATATTTGTTTGGAACAGACAAGATAGTTCTCAAGATAGGAACAATTCATGTTATCCTTAAAAATAACAGAAAAAGAAAACCCTTTAAAGGTATATTGAAGCTTCCACATCCTCTTATGAAGCCTAGACAACTGGCTGACAGTTTCAAAGCCTCATTTTAAGAAAAAAAGCCTCCATTTTGGGTGCCGAACCCAATGGCACTGAACAGACGAAGGCAGAATTTTGAAACCTGTTACCTTTCCTGCAATGTTTTGCACCTACAGCTCCTAATGCAGTAAGAAGGACAGATCAGAGCTGGGAATTCAAACTGTAGGAGAGCCAAGAGCGACTTGCTGGATCTCATTTACCCCAGTACCGACATAATTATCTTTAGCGATGAGCATTTTTCCCTGAGGAGCACAAATGAGAGAAAACACTTGCTTGACTCATCCTACCTGGTTCTTGCATCAACAGATAAAGCATAAAGCCACTGGCTACAAGGCGAAGTGTCTGCGCTGCTTTGCCAGAAAAACTTTTACAGAAATACTACAGGGAAGGCAGAAAGGAATTTTCAGGCCAAGTTTACATTTTTCCCCCCCACAAGGGTTTCCATTTCAGTTAAGAGATTGAATAAAAGTGAAAACAAAGCAAGGGTCATACCTGAACAAGTTGTCAGATTGTCCAGGTATATCTGGACACCATGATACTGTCTCCTATATCACACTGCCATTCCCAAATAAGAGGCACTCTTAAAGTATGAGCGCTTTAATGCCACTCTACTGTGTTCATAAAGTATTGTAGTAAGAAAAGCGTATGAACAATGGAAGTCTTTCGGTTAGATAAGGTGTCTCTCCTAACAAGAGAGGAAGAAACACAGACCTAGGCCAGGATACACCAGTGAATTTTACTGGCCTACCTAGATCATAAAGTACATGAAAAATATTCGTGCCTCTAATCAATATAATTATGTCAGCAAGTTGAAAGCAACTTAAACAAGCATCCTTTTGCTACTACAGTTATTGGCATTTTTTTGCTCGTGTACGTACCTTGAATAAAGCTCTTTGCTTCTTAAGGATTAAACCTTAGGGACTGGAGTACACTAACTTGTTGCACGAGTAAAGAAAACTGTGAAAGCTCCTTTGGTGTTTCCTTTTCAGAATGGGGAAATGTACTGAAGCAGGCTTTGGGGTTCACCACCGACAAGCAGGAACAGGGCTCTGCAAAAGCACCTGACTGACAGAGCGCACGCAAGGACGCCCTGCGGCTCCTCAGCGGCCGCGCGGAGCCTCAACCCCAGCACGGGTAACAGAGCAAATACAAGGAATCCAGCCAAGGTTTTCTCCGAGAGATGTAATGTCCTTACTGACATCGCAACCTTATCAGGTTGTGTCTCTACAGTTGCCTTCTGCTCCTTACACACTATGACAAACGCAGGGACTGACTGCACTGAAGCTGCCACGGCTCAAGCCTGATGGTCCTGCAGAAAACTATTCTCCCACTTGTTTCTCCCCATCCCCTCTTTGGCGGCTCAGTTTTCCACCACCTTAGTAGGCTGATCCACTCTGTCTGCTTCCCTGCGATAACTGGATCCGCAGGATGAAAAGCTAAGAGGACGTTAGAGAGGGATAGGAACTGCCCTTTGCAGAAGCAGCCCACCATTACATTAGACTAGGTACAGACTAGAAGCCATTTCTTGCTAATTTCTGTTCTTCTAAAAATCTACCAGATTGAAAGCTGACTCATTGAGAAAGAGGAAGAGATTTTTAGTCAAGTTATTTAAAACGTGGGTTCAGCTAACACCTATTTTACTCAAATCTGGAGACACAATTGAAAAGAAAGACATTTTTATTGAGGAGTGAAAACTTTTCCACTTAATACATCAGCAAACTGTCAAGACATCTTGCTCTCGAAAGGACGAAAAAAGCATTCAGCAAGAAGCAGACTTCCGTCTCGTGCCCTCAACAGTATTTTCACTTGTGTATTAACTTACGAATGTCACTGAAAGCAACGCGACCTTACCTTTCTCCCGTCTTGCAAGCGCTCTTTTAGAGCTCATGATGTTGGCTTGCATCCCCAATGCTTGGTCCAATCTAGATCTATAGCCTGTTGTCCCCATTATGGGAATGTTTCACAACTAGTCAGGAGAGCATTTTTATTTGCCGTAACAAACTCTAATAAGATTTCAACAGCAACGAGTTCAGCAAAACACATAAACGGTGGAAAGAGCGAGCGACGCTGCTGAGAATACAAAACTATGTGGCACTGTCAAAAAGTAGGCCAGCAAGTGCATGCAGGTCTTTTGCATTTTTTTGTAACAAACCGTTTCCACTTTATACCACAACAGATTAGGAGCACAGAGGCAGCTACCTTGTCTCATCAAGAAATGAGAACTTTTTCCTTTTTGCTTCCGTAGCATAAGATCAAGCAGTAATCTCTTCTTGTTTGTAAAGGTAGCCTACACAGAGAAGCAGGGCAAGCCTGTGTGTGGATATGCCTATTCCTGCTTTCCTAAGCCTCTTCTTATTGGAGTAAACCTAAATAACTTTTTTATTAAGCTAAGGCAAGAGTTCCCTTGGAGCCTTCTTACACTTCAGCTAAACCCATTTAAAACTAGCAGCTAAGTAAAAGGGAAAACTTTGGTCAAGTTTAATGCTTTCTCACTGAAGGAAGCCTGCTTTACCTGAGGGGCAAGCACTGAGATGAAGAGTCAGAGAACTTCCTTTTTACAGAGAAAGTGTGATGGAAGGTGTTAAACATTAAAATACATAAAGAAGTTTATAAATAGGAGACGTGTTAGAGATAACCTAGGTGCCTGTGTGCACTCACTTTTTTTTTTTTTTTTTTTAATATTTTCTTGCTGGTCTTAATGTACTTGCTGCTATGAGTGAGGAAAAGAAATCTTAAGAATGGAGCGAGATTTTAGTTTTATCTCACATGCTAGAATCTGTCTTGTTGAAGCCTTTTTCCAGAAATAATAATAGTAAACCCACCCCACAGTTACCAAACTGGGAAGCAGGTAACCATTTTCACTTTAAGTAAATCTTGCATGACAGACTGTCAGATGTATTTGGATTTCATTTAAAGTTAAAACAGTTTACAGTTCATATGACATGTTCATTCCTTTCGTCTTAAAAAAATAAATAAATAAAAAGCTTTTTACTCTTTCATAGTACCTTTCACTTGACAAATTAACAAGAAGAGGACTCTACTGATTAGCTTTTCCCAGGCACCCAGCCATCAGTACTTGTGTCACACACTGTAATTTTAATAATGGGAAACTGAGTGCACAGAAATATCAGTGGTGACGTTTCTAAAAGCAGCCACCTAAATTTCCTACAGACAGACTGAAAGCCCTGTGGCAGAATTCCCATCCACAACTTAACAGACACTTCCACAGGCCTAACCGAACATATGACACTTTAAAAAGCATGCAGGAACTTGCATTAGTTCCTAGGTTCTTTTTAAAGGACCACATTGGCAAACGAGGAATTTACGTATTTAAAATTACTTAAGAGTCTTGAAAAATGAGGCTACCCAACACAGTACCACTAGGACGGAGCAAGTCCCAGCCATAAAACACAAGACACAGGCGTTAGGCAGCTGGAAACAGTGACCAGGGACATAAGAATTAATGGCAGAAAATCTTCACTGATACCCCAAGCTGTCAGGCATTCTTTTAAGACCCACTTTCAATATCTTTCTCTTTATGGCAGGAAACCTTTGTCAATCAAGAAAACTCAGAACTGATTCTTCTCTCCTTCCACTAGAGCGCTCGGGGAGTTTCCATAATCAATATATTCCAAGCTTTTCTACAGCTTCTCTTCTCCTCAAAACCCTCTTTCTCATCTTCTTCCTTCAAATTCAAAATAACAAGTGATAGCTTTCATACTGGAGGGCTGTGCACTTAATTACTAACTGAAGTTCAACTTGAAAATCAGAAAGAAATGTGCCAAATTCTGAACTTGTACATGGGCTTGCATATGATTTATGCTTCGTGAATGAGCTGTATTCTTTTTAGCTGTATAAATGCAAATATTGTCTTAGAATATGCATGGATATAAGATACATGAATGCCTTCCAACAACTATTTTGAGTTATTTAAGCAGAGAGAACATAAAGCATCAGTGAACTACTATAAACTGTTCCAAAGGGGATCAATTCTAAGTGGCTTTTTTGGTTTGCTGGGGCGGGGAGGGAGAGGGTACTTTTCCTCCATTTGCATAAGAATCAAGGCCTTTTGCAAAGCACTAACGGAAAAATTTATTCCACAGATTACACTGGGTTAATATTGACTAAGACCATGCAGAAGCTGCAATAAAGTAAAGAAAAAATAATGTATCGATGCAATTTCAGATAACAATCACTATGGAAGTCAGTGCAGAAAACAACAAAAGTTTAAAAGACCCAAAACAATCAGGTAACAATCAGGTGTCTCCAGTTGTTTAAACTCCCAGTGTTTTGTTTCTGTGCCTTTTACCATGCAGACAGCCACCTCTAACAATACTTTTAAATTTACATAGAATCACATTCATAAAAGTATCCAAAGCTCTTAAAAAAATCCACAAACCCAGATGGCAAAACAAACATTCTAGATTAAAAGGAAAAAAAAAACAAACAACAAAAAAAACCCCAAACACAATTAAAATCTGTATGAAAGCTTAGATAACACCAAGATGGGTCACAGTCAAAGAGGATTTATGCAAATGGCTCTTCCAGGCACACAGGATCGCTCTCAACAGGATGTGCATTATGGAGCAAAGACATCTAATCAAACAGATCCCGAAAGCGCAAAACCTTTCACATTTTCAGAGGAGCAGTTTTCTCTGGGGAATTCCACTGTCTCTTTCCCTGAATCAACATTTTGCCATTTGTACTTTCCAAAGAGCTTCTCCAGCACCACGGAGCAATGGCAAGGCAGGCAGTGGGCCAGGTCTGGGAGCCGACTAACGCAGCACAGCCCAGGCAGCTTTGGGAGAGCTGTGTTTACTTACATTTAACAATGATTTCTAAAAATCATCATTTTGGTGTGATGACAATGAATGATACAGAGGAAGTGTTTCAAGTATGCTCCCCACTGTATAGGGGGCACGAAGAAAATGTAATTTTTATGAGTTACATCCCTTATTGAGAACAATACAGCCCAACCTAAGACTTCCGATTACACTGTTTCCTTTTAACGAGAACTAATTCGTTTTCTATTTAAAGTATTCCATCACAGCAATGCCGCTGCTCTCCAGCTTTCCCAACCTTCGGACAAACGCCTTCCAAAGGAGCAGGGCTTTGGAAACGCCTGTAAGACAAGCTCAGGCGCTTCCAAAGCGGGCAAAGGCGCTTCCTGGAGTGCATCCCAAGGACCAGGGGCCCCTGGACCTCTTGGCAAGCGTGCGGAGGGGACACAGCGCGTGGCGGTGGCGGGGACACGGTGCGTGGCAGCACGCCTGTGCCCATCCTACCTCCGCTTAGTGCCCGGCACTCCTCCCCGCGTCCCGGATTCAACCCTGGAGCTCAAACAAAGCACAGCACGGAGCTCACCGCCTCCTCTGCCCTGCCACAAAGTGCACGGGGATCTTCTTCCTCAAAAGGGAGCCGATGACACAATCACACAGCACAAACCTCCCCAATAAAAAACAGATAAGCTTTTTGTTTTATTCTGGGGGTGTTGGCTGTAGCCGCCAGAGCTGCACAAGCACCCAGGCTTTGCAGGAAGTATTGGGTTCCACCACCGCGGTGCCTCCTGCGGCAGCGCCGGCCTCGCTGCCTTTGCTGTGTCCGCACAAGGATCCCACCCCAAGAACTGATGCACCCACCAGCCGAAGCCCTCGGGAAAGCAGGGGGCTATGGCCTGACATTGGAACAGGACCAGCGGAATCAGTGTTTTCTGCTCCACGAATGTGCAAGTAAGTGAATAAACAAAAACAAATGGCAGGTCCCTGCTAACAGGTACGATGAGCAGAACAGGGCAGCTGTCGGTCCCACCAGGCGCGCGGCTGAGACCTGGCCAACTCAGTGCCAGGGCACTCAGGTGCTCCCCGGGACAGGCAGCCCTCACGGCCACAGCACCACGTTTTGTCCTTTCTTTTCCCTCTCCTGGTTCCTCTGGAGACCACAAGGGATTTCTATTCCTCCCGCGCTCCGGGCAGCGCTGCGAGCAGCCTGCACGCCTGGAAAGCTGCCTCTCGCCCCCCGGGGACACACACAAAATTGCACAGGGACAAATGTAAGCACACGTATATAATATACAGCCAAGGAGGGGAGGGGTGCAAAGCAGGGAGCAAAAACCGCACTCGCACGAACCCGGGAAGGGGCGTGGGGACGGGCCCAAGGGCAAAAAAAAAAAAAAAAAAAAAAAAAGGCTGTTTGGGGCTTTATTTTCTTTGTTTCCACCCTCCCACACCCCGCACGGCGCCCCGCGTAACAAGCAGAACAATAAATCCAACCCGATGCAGTCGCGCACACACACACCCCCGCGCCCGCCTTACCTCCAGCAGCAGCGAGAGCAGGAGCGTGACCCAGGGCTGGAGCGGGCTCATGTCTCCGCGTCGGCCGCCTCGCCGCTGCCGCTGCCGCCTCACACGCGCACGGAAGCCGTCAGCGGCGCCATCGCCGGGCACGGGCGGCCCCGCGGCGGGACGGGGACACGCGGGGACAGCCACGGGGCACGGCGCCCAGCAGCAGCCCCGCCGGGCCGGCGCCCGCGCTGGGGGCACAGCGAGGCGGCGGGGGCGAGGCGGGCGGCGCGGGGCGGGGAAGGAGGCGGGGAAGCCGCCGAGGCGGCGCGGCCAGGCCCGGCCCGGTCCGGCCCGGCGGGGGCCGCGCGCCCCCAAGGCGCCGCCGAGCGGCCGCGCTGCGCTGCGGGCGCCACAAAGCGACGCCGCCGCCGCCGCCGCCGCGGAGCGCGGGGACAGGCGACGGCCGGGCAGGGCAGGGGCCCCGCCGGGTTAGCTGCGCCCCCGCCCAGGGTGGAGAATGGCCCCCATGTGGGCCAGCTGCCCCGTGGGAAGGGCGAATGCCCCCCGGGGGGTATAACGGTCCCCGTGTGGGTTAACTGCCCCCCTGTGTGGGTTAACTGGCCTCCCTGTGAGTTAACTGCCCCCTCCCCCACAAGGGGAGTGGATAATGGGCCCCTATGCGGATTAACTGCCCTCCTCGGGAGCGGGTGAGGGTTACTGCCCTCTCGGCTTGCATAATGGGCCCCTATGTGGGTTAACTGCCGCAGTGTGGGTTAACTCCCTACCCCGCTCCCGCCAGGGAGAGTGAATGGGGAGGTAAATGACCCCCATGAGGATGAACTGCCCCCCCCCCCCAGGCAGTTAACTGCCTCCAGGGGGTTAATTGCCCCCTCCAAGGGGGTAACCACCTCCATGGGGAATAACTGCCCCCCTGGAGGCCAGGCCCGGGCTTGGGCACCGGGCAGCCCCTGTCCTGACCCGCCCCATCCGCGCAGGTGCCCTACCTGTGCGGAGGAAGCCGGGCATCCGTGTGCACCCCAGCGGGGAGCACGGCCCCGCTGTCCCTGCCGCCTGTGGCCCGGCAAGCCTGCAGGCACAAACACCACTCCATGTTAGTGCAAAGTTCCCCACCACTGGCTACCCGCCCCCAGCAAAACCCCAGCATCTGGAATGGGGGATGCCGACATGGCAGGATGGCACTGGGGAAGAGGCGGCAGGGGACACTGCGGTGTCTGTAGGGAACGTGGTCTGATGGTACCCACTGCCGTCAGGGCCTTTCATTGCTCCGTGTCCTGGGTCATATCCTCTGAAAAGGCTCCTAGGGCTCCCACATCAGACCTGAGTGCCCTCCTCTCTTGCAGCCAGCCCTGTGAAAGTGGCTCATTTTGTTAGGGATGTTTTCTTTACCACCAGCTTTTTGTGGTGCTTAGAGCCTCCTTTTCCTCACTGTTTTCTACATGGACCACAGCCAGACCTGATGACGTGTTCAGTGTGAGAGACACTCAGTTGCTCTTTAAATATAGGAGGGACCAGAGCTTAGCTAGTTGTCCTGATGAGTGTTTATAGAAGAACTAGGCTCAGGAGATATCAATATAGGAAAGAGGGAGAAACGCTCCAACCTTCCTGTTAGGAAATGGCAAGAGTGCAATTTCCAGGCAGTAGTTCTGATGGGGGATAGTCTCTCGCTATCTATTACTGCTTTGGTATTTAAGAACAATTAGCACGTCCTTGCAACACATGACTCCTTGGCCCAGCACTCTGCTATTGTCATAGTCTTCAAGGAAGAAACTGGCCATTTCCTCATGCCAGACAGCTCAGCCAAATGCCATGCTGACTATATCCGCCTGTGCAGTGAGCTTTGGGGCGGTTATGAAAGGTTTGCAGCCAGAACTGCTCATCATACATCCTCTCAGGCCATACATTCTTTATAGAAGTATCCATAGGCTTTAAGAAATACCCATGCATTGCGTAGTACTGTGTGCTGCACAGGTTTTTTTGGAAAGACCAATTGTTTTGATGCCTCCGTTTTGATGCCAACCAGTGGGGAACTGTGGAGTGTATTTTCCAGATGAATATTCACATCTCTAATCAAATTTGCTAAAAGATGTCTAAGGTGGTGTGACAGCTATGATTTTGTCCGACAGTTAAGACTGAAGGAGGTAACTGCTGAGCTGTACACACAAGACTGTAGTCTGAGCTGAAAAGTCACATTTTCCAGAACTCGTGCTATAGAGAAAGACACGTCATATATGAGGTATCACGTAACATAAATCAGCTCATGTTGTCTCAACATACGAGTATAAAGCCAGTAGCTACTTCAGAAAGGCTCCAGTGCTTGACTTTGAAAAGGACACGTACTGCTGCCTAACACCCAAGGGACTATCACTGCCCTGCCCTCAGGAATGGTTTTAAAACTAAACTCACTTCCCATCCCTAATTTCTGCGATTTTATGTGACCTACGAGACGATGTTCTGGCAGCACGCGGAGGCACGATGACTCTTCATGCAGCAGCCAGACAACACGACCCACTGAGGGGTGCCAAGCGAGTTTGAGCCTCCATGGTGGACTTGGCTGCTCTGTGCTGCTTGTGTTATGTCCCAGCAGGGGTTCTGCAGTGGCCTAGAGACGGCAGAAATTCCGAAGGCAGAAATTCTAGAAGGATCATGAAAACAGAAGCCCTGGCGAGAGCAACCCAAGACTTAGAGAGAAGACAGGAGAAAATTCAGGAGGGCTTGTGCCCTTTCAGTTGATGGCCCACTGTCAAATAAACCTAGGTAGACAAGAGGCAGCTATCAGATATATTTAATTTAATTATTATCACATATAACAATACTGGTCCTAGTGTAGACTGGGAATCATGAAAGCATTCGGATATTTTTTTCTACTAAAAGGAAGGCTTCAGCTGGGGCAAAAAAAAAAGAAAAATAAGATTAATATTTTTTCCAGTGGGAAGATTAACAAGAGTGAGATAGAGGCAGGGGGCTGTAGAAAGAGGAAGCAGCATACTCTCAAGCAGATGCTTTCCATTGCTTGGTTTATTATCCCAGACAGATAGAGGTATGGACATCCTATGTAAAATTCTTTGCGGGCCAAGGAAGAAACTGAAAAAAGAAAAGAAGCTCCTGGCCCAGGAGTAAACAGTTTCCTATTTCATTTCAGCCGTTCCTAGGCTCCCTCAAGTGATGTCTTCTTTCATTTTCGCCCAGATTCAAGGAGCCGTCTTCATCCCTGGCATAAACCCATTAACTTTAATGGAGCTAGAGTAGGGATGAACTTTGCCCAGCATGTGTCATTTTCTCTGGAAAAGTGTGAGCTGCAGCAGAGCCCCTCAGAAGTTGTCTGTGCAATAAATGAGCAGTTTCTATCTGCCGTGCTACAGCTCATCAGCAAGGCAGGCAGGGTTCACGTATTGTACCAGTCTGATAGAACAATAAAGTGGGAGAAGCCTTTCATCTTAAGCAAGGTCTCTGTGGAAAAATGAGCCCCGGACTTCACGTTCTGATTCCAGTCTTTCTTCAGATTCAGTGTTGAAACAGCTTAATTCTCCAGAGGTCCCAGCATCCCTGCTTCGATACAAGTAGTAAAAAAAATGGTAGCTTTATTTCTTCTGACCAAGGCTTTTCCTGCAGCTGAATGTTCCTCTTCTTGCTGGATTCTTAGGTGTTCTGTATTAATATTGCCACCTTTCTCTCAATGGAGGTACTAAAAATAACGCATTCCTTTTCCTCACCCATCTTGATTTCATACCACTTAAAAGAATGAAATATCTTTGAGATTACCGCTCCTCTACGAGGTTCATTTGAAATTGCGCAACAGTGCAACAATTACTAGAATGAACTCCCACACAGTGCATTTATGAGTGAAGGGATAAATATGTATTTGATTATAAATATGTATTATGTAGGCCTTATTTCTTCTGCAGCCACACAGGTAAATATTTTAGAAACATATACGGGTTATCAACTGCTTTTTATTGAGTGATTTCTTATTTATGTTTTGTTTTCCAAACTCTATATTTTAACTGCAGAATCACTTCAAATATTCAGAGAGATGCTTTTCTATATATATTTACCTAAATGGAAATATCCTTTGTTAGTGTCACCAAAAAAAAAATCATAAATTACATAAAATATTCAATAAATGTCTCAGCCTTCTGAAATTGACATTGAATCCTGTTGAGAAACTGCATTAGCATTACTCATTTGCAAACAGGCATAAAAAATACCGTATTCCAGAATACAGCAATAATCAGCCAAGACAAATTTAATATCATAATTCTGCAGCTTCTGTATCTTGTCCAAAACACTCTATTCATCTCTGTATATTTATTTCATATGAATAACCTATGCCTCTTTCAAGAGGCATGGGATATTTACTGAAAAAAATGTGCCCCTGATTTCCCAAAGGCTAGCAGAGGAGTAAGTTTACATATGTGTTCTCTTGGCAGAATAATATCTAAATCATTATCCAGTTTCCCAGAATAACACAGATTATTATTTTTTCATCACTTCCACCCATTGTGACTGACTTTCAAGAAAACTTTTGCATCTGATTCATGGTCTTTTCTAAGTTTTAACATCCTACTCCCAAGTTCAGTGGCATATTGTTACCAGTGCGTGCATCTTCAATAGTGTTATCTTGAGTAAGACTCTTGGGAGGTTTAGAGAGATGATCCAGCAATGCTAGCCCGTTTTGAAGCTGAGATGTAAATATTTATATCCTCTACAACCTAATTTTAGTGAGAAAGCTATTATTGAGCTGAACCGCAACAGTCCAAAACAAAGCAAAACCCCTTGTTCATATTTCAGTAGTGTGATACATCCAAATACTTTTTTTTTCTTTTTTTCCACATGTAATGGAAGCATCATCATTTATATCTACAAAGCCCATTAAGAGCTCAGGATTCTGGCAATTTTCCATAACTTCCAAAATTAAATAAACATCATAAAACAGAAACAAAATACCTTCTTATTGGATTGCATTTTGAGATTTCCAGATCAATATCCTTAGTTGTTGTAATTACTATATACTGCCACATTGGAATAACTGTGGCTTCTTAAGACAACATTTCCAATAAAACATATCTAACAGATTTGCTAAGAAATGAAGGACACTATGATTATTTATCAAGTGCCATATTAAGCTCTTCTGATGAACAGCGAAGATGTACTAGTGGCTACTCGCATAGCACTGGCCACATTTTGTGACTTTCAGTCTCTTGGCACATAGCTATTTGTCCATCTACTAAATAAACAATTCCAGAGCAAACAGTATTTTTAGGGAGTGAAATATGAGCATTAGTATTCAGAAGGATGAAGCTTATTGATTAAACCTATTACACAATGCAACCAGAATAATCATATCAATCAAATGAAATGCTTTTTGTTCTTGTTATTTTCCATCAAGAATAAAGTTTATCCTCTCCAATTGCAAAGATACTAATACTTGCTGTTAGAGAACTCTAGATCTCAAAGGAATTTTTTTTTCCATGAAAAATGGGCCATTTGTAAATGAAGTCTCTTTGTTTGCCCTCCACGCTGAAAGGCCAAATGTTTGCTTAGTGGAAGGATTAAGGAAGGATAACTTCATTCAGGCTATTGTTGTTGACCAAGCTCAGCCAACAAAACATTTAAGCTCCAAATTCCTATTTGGGCCTCTATCCTTGATTTCAAAAGATAGTTAGAAGGTTAAGCACATGCTGTTGGAGTTGGACCTTGTTTTGAACTGCCTCAGACCTGTGCACACTAAGTATAAAACACTGCCAAATTGGAGCGGCCATTTTTTATGCTGCCTTTGAATTGCTTGCAAGGAAGACAGAAGGAGCAGGCTGCAGAGACTGAGAGTGCAGAGAGCAAATATGGTGCAGGAAAAGATCCAGAGTTTGTTGGAAAGAGATTGATTGCAGCAAAAGAGCAGGAAGACCACCGCAGAGCAGATCATGTAGCTGTCTGTCAGCACAGCACGGGACTGTATTTCATCCATGGGAGATACGAAGACCAGATGAGTGAGCCTAGCTTTGCCTAGATAGTCAGAAAAAGGAGTCAGATTTTGTCAGACCGATTTGGAAACCATGAGAGGGAAAGAGAAGCAGGAATGGAAAGGGCAAAAGGTACAATGCAACAAAGCGCTGTGAACATAAGCAATATAGTGAGTATGGATGGAAATGATATGTAGCAGCAGGCCCTAGCAGGTGATATTTGTCCTACATGCCACAGGATGGTACTAACATGGGGTAGATAACACAAATGTAGTTTGTGTCCACCCTTGTGAAGGCAGTGTCTGTGGTTCAGAGACAGGGACAGGGGATAGTGGTCCCTCTCCCACTGCCCCTCTACTGTACGGTCAAGCACAGACCCAAAATCAACTGGCTGCCGTCATCAATGCTTAGTAATCCAGTTGTAGTTTACATGTAAATAGTTAATACACCAAAGCACTTTTTGGTCCAAGTATTTTGTTAGCTAGTATAGCATAAAGCACATGAGAAAAGCATGCTGTGGATGAATATCTACACATCCCTATCAGCGCTTAGCTGCTCTGTTTTTTGCTCATCACTGATTTCTTCTGCAGAACACCCCTTTGGTTTAAAAATGTGGTTCAATTCAACCTAAGTGTTGAAAGAAGTGGGGTGAAGAAAGGAAAGAGACGTAGGCAGAGACAAGGAACCAGAACTGACAAGGCCTGGAACATGTTGTATATCCTGACAGTCTCAGCGAGTCTAAGTGAGCACTCTGGAGAAAACGCCCAGAGAGTGCAATTCCAAGCACATGGTGGCGTATCAGAAATGCAAAGCTATCCCCCATGGCCTGTGAAGACAAACTCTCTGAAATGAAATAGTCTCAAGCAGCATATTTTTGTATTGTCTTATCTCATCTTCCTGTCTCTGCTGTGAATGGAGTCACTAAACCTTCCTAGTAGCCAAAGAATAGAAAGCTCATCAGTTAAAGCCTGGAATAATGAGACCTCGGAGACCCCATTCTTCTCCTACCAATGTAAGTTAGTGTTAATTTCACTGAAGTCAATAGCACAAATATAAAACCAAGAAGATAATCAGGTTTTAGATTTCAGTTCTAAGTCAAATAGAAAGATCGAGTAAGTTGCCTAATGTGTGTGGAGGTTCCCCCTCCTTTTAAAGGAGTAAGCATTTCCTGTTTTTTCTCCTCTGCTATGAATCTCTGCAGCACTCTGAGAATTTCTCTTCCACCCTAGCTTGGATATTTCAATGTGAGAAATAGCATCTCATTAAATAAAGACGGAAAAGTACATCAGTTCTTAGGGAACTACAGGCAAAGTGTTTATTAACATCTGCACCCCCAGCAGTCTCCATTTGCTCTTATTGTAGTGAGGAGGGAAGAGAATTAAGCTGTTGCTTGGCTGCAAAATCAACACTAGGCGTATTATAGAAATCACAAGGGATGAAATGCAACTGCTGTCAGAATGACAAGAAATCATAGCAGTAGTAATGAGAGATCAGATCTGTAAAAGAAAATATTTTTGATAATGGAAAATATGCAAGGCTATTACAAGAACTGTGCAATGATCTTGTTCACTTAATCTAATGTAAGAATCTTCCAAAGCCTCATGTGGTCCATTACGAAAAGGAAGACTATTTAACCTTTAATCAACCTTTTTTGTGATCCCCTATCTGTGTGTACACTCACACACATGCAACACTTAGGCAATATTTGCCTCAGTATTACCCACGCTGGCATCTCCATTCCCCTGTTCTCCCATGTTCTTCCTGTTCCCACTTCCCTCTGGCATTGCATGCACAGCCAAAAGGGGGGAGCAAATATATCTCTTTATTGGGCTATCTCAGGTCTTATCTTCCTGAAAATTCCTCAAAAAAGGAGCTCAGAGAACAGTAGGAAGTCAAGGGAGTTAAGAAACCTCTTCTTCTTACTTGAGTGACTATCCGTAAGTGCACCAATAGGGGATTCCAAGCCCCTCAATATTACAGACAAAGTCTACCTATGTCTGCTGTGAAGATGTGTGATGGTAGGAATATACAGCTTAGCTAACAGTACTGGGCAGGTAGATCTCCCACAAAGCAGGCATGGAGGGAATGAGGACTAGCAGAGTCATGAGTCATGGTGAGTAAACCCTGGACAGGTCTGTCAGTGCGTGAACTCTCAGGTAAGGAGATTTTCAAGAAGCATGATGAGTCAGGGAAGGTAAATGGAGAATAAGGGAGATAAATAGGATATGTTTTTTATTATTTGGGCACAGTCTCCAAACACTCGCCTCAGGGTTAAGTTTCATGCTGCTCAACCACTCAAGCACTAAACACAGCACTGATATGAGCGCCGGCATCTAGACAATTTTTGCAGTGTTAGTGGATGCAGAAAGGATGGGCACTAGAAAGCTGTAGATTTGCTCAACTATGAACAGTACAGTGATTTCTACATCAAAAGCAAATAAAGAAGCCCAGCAGATTGTAGCAGGCTTCAAAAGGCCCAAGATCTCTTCAGTGAAGATGCTAGAGAGGTCTTTTCCCTCAAAAGGCATGTCTGCAAGCATCCAGCCTTCCTTCTTCGGGAAGGCTGATTTCCTTCTTCAGAAAGCCTGACTACCAAAGCCAAGAATTTCTCCCTGGGTTGAGCATGACAAGGCAGTGACGCAAGTAAGGCCCTGCATAAGGAAACTGCCTTGATTTATTTAAGAGTACATACTGCTCATTGTGTAAATCAAGATAGGTCCTTCAGCTGAGGCATATCAGCTTACTAACTTAAGATGTGTGCTGCCAGTTCAGTTCATTGTGTAAATCTGAATGTAGCGGCTTAGTAAATGGTAAAGTCTGTTGAAGTTGGTGATTTATTATTTGTTTGGCCTTAACAAGCTGCTGATGCTATTCAGTGTGGACAAGCATCTTACACCTACCTAACTCCACGACACCTTTTATTATTTGAGACACTCCTTACCGGCTGTTCTATGCTAGTGCAGCATGCTATGCATTGCTAAATAACTTTCAAGCAGCTCTGCTTTCAACTGTACTGGATTTTACAATCATGACTTGTCTTACATTAGCACATATTTGTCTGGCCTTCACTCAGTTTCAAGTCCTATCATTAAAATCTGTATTTATGACCCTGTGTCCATTTCTTGCAATGGTCTTCCATCCAGCAAGTGCAGCTGGGAGAAGCCACATTATGAATACATTCCAGGGCTTAGTTTTAAGAAAGAAGATTTAGGTTTCCTTGGCTTGCAGATACAGGAGGGGTGAGCCCAGCTGTAGAAATAAAGCTTTTTTTTTTCTTTTTTCTTTTTTTTTAATGAGCATGACTAAAGAATTGCAGGAACAGGAATTTAACAGGAATTTAAATAACACTGCTGAGATACAGGGACAGAGCCAAATCAGCCTTATTAAAAGACAAAGGAAGATTGCCCTCCGTAGCAACCATTGGTACGTGATTCTGGATGCTATAATAGACTGGTATCTTGTTAGTCTGATAGCTGGGTCTGCATGACATTCTCATAAAAGTCTCCCAGAGGCATAAACTGATGAAGCATTTGAGGTGGGAACCTAAAATGATGCAGACCACACACAGAAATGGCCCAAACAAGGATCCCACCTTAGGCATCTTCTAAAAGAAAAGAAACTGAGGAAAAATGGTTCCCTGTTCATTGCCCCAAGTCTTCCCATCCTCAGTCTCTTTTTCAGCCATCACATTCCTTTCTCCCTCTTCTCTAACCCAAATAGCAACTGACACAGTTTCTGTGTTAGTTTGTCTAAGTTTGTTCCTTCCCTTTGCACAGGGAAGGAACAAAACAGCATGCTGAAGAACACCAATAATATTAAGAATATATACTTGCAGCCATAGCCAAAACAACAGCAAAACTATCTTACAGTCCATCAAAAACACATTCCCAGGTGCATTCTTTTGACAGAGATAGATTGAATTCTTAGCAACGTACACCAATCCATACAAAAGATCAGAAAACATATTTAAAATAATAAGTTTTTTGGATGCCAGACATTGAAAAATGGATCCAGAAGAGGGTCTGTGTAGGCTGCAGCCATGAATGTTAAAAAATTTACTTGAGAAGAAAGAGTTATACTCTAATACAGACAGAGTTGTGGGGAGCTGCACTAACACATAGGAGAAGCAGTAGTAAGTTCGAGCTCAGTGTAATAATCCTCACACGCTTGTGCCCTAGATGGACTGCCAGCTGGATACCGATAAGCCAAGGGCAATACAGCTTTACCAGTGACACCTGTAAGCTTGCAGGTGCACACAGCAGAGCTGTACACAGCAGTACATGGTAATGTCTCCATTAATTATTTATTAATTATTATCTATTTATTATTATCAATAAAACTGCCTTTGAAGTTGGTAGGAATTCTTCCTCAAGAGTGGTGCAGTTCTCAAGGTAAAGGGCTTCTGAACTGCATTCTGGATGAATCTATTATCCTTTTGTGCCTCTTTAGTGGTGGAGTGAGGTATCTGCATGGACTATAAGACTAAAAGGGGAAAATATCCTTCATTAAAAAAAAAAGCCATTAGATTAGGTTTTCACGATTAAAAAAAAATGGCTATAAGAGTAAGATGAGTATTCCAAGAGAAGCTCCGCCTCAAAATATTTACACTGTGCCTGGGAAGAGCCAAATTTAAGAAATTTGTTGGTAGATATGGCTGGTACCATGCATAACCCTTCTCATACCTGTTGTATTCATGTCTGAAACAAGAGAGTTTGTGCCTCTGCCAACATATGGAGTGCAGAATATCTACTTTCTGCAAGCTCCAAAGCTAGGAGATACTAGGATGCTTTTTGCACTTCAGGCAATGGGGGAGGGTTTGCAATGTAGACAGTATTAAAAATGCAGAAATATCTTTACTGTCAGTAAATGGTACTTCCTTAGTAGTTAGATGCATATGCTTTTCCAGTGAAATGCAAAATATTTTATCTATAGCTAAAAATAAATCTGTGCAAATATTGTATTTCAAATTGAAATAACTGATCACTTTTAGTCTTTTTTCTGTCCCTATAGGATGCCATCAGGCCTGTAATTATAAGAGTGTAAACTGAGTAGCTGAAATAGCTGTCTTTTCACCCAGCCATTCTTGCTCAAAGAAATAAAGACCAATACACTATGTTACAGTGCTTTTTCAGATCACTAGACTAACCTAATCTAATTTAGGCTGGCAACCTTTAATTTTAACTAGGTCAAGTCTCAGTATGAAATCACAGAGAAAACCATCCTGACAATTCAAAATTATTAAGTATTGGAAACAATAAAAGCCTGAAATTGCATGTGGAAGAACAGAAGTGTACAGATGATGGTATCCACAGTGGAAAGTACTGTGTGAAGCTGCCACAGGAAAAAGAAATTCACTTTAGAAAAATGTCATTTACTTGCACTGGGTGAGCTCCAACAAGCTATTGGAGTCAGCAGGGGATCTTTTTCTTGGTTTCGGTGGCTTTGGCTTGTAGCCATTGTTTCCTCGTAGTTCAGAGAATCAATTTGATTCCTGGACTGTTGAGACTGAATTGAACAAATAATACTTATTCTGATAATGTGGAACCCTGCTTGACTAATTCAAGTATAGTTCGCTCCCCAAACTGAATGACTGCCACCTTTACTACTACTGTCACTTAGCTTTACTGAATCAGGACCCCAAGAACTACTTGTGCCCATGTGTAGCTTGCACGTCTCAGAGGCACAGTACCTAGAAGGGTAAGATACTGGCAGATGCTGCTTTCAAAGGCTTTCAAGAGCTAATACACACTTTAATATTCCTAACCTACAGATTTTAATTAAATCAAATGTCAGTGGAATCATATTCTTTTCCACTGGTTAGATTTTAATGAAGTTTTTAACTGATCCTTCACTATAATGAAATAATTAGGTAACACAATGATATTTGTGCTTTGTGTGCTTTCAACTTCTGCTAAGGCGGAAAAATACCAAGCAGCTTTCTTAGTCTTAGGATAAATGAATCGGAATTCTCCCTACTTGATTTTATTGATACCAGATGACAGCTCTCCCCGATGAGCATGTCTTAGTTGCATTTATGTCACTCTACTATTCTCCTTCACCCTCTCTTACTGCTAAATCACATGGAGTCTATTTTACTTCTGGCTGAAGCAGCCAAGTTAGCACTGTCAAGACTGATGGTTCTTGTGTGGCTGCTTAAGTAACGTAGAGTCCGGAAAGATTATTTTTCTCAGTTACAAAGAATGAAGAATTAAAGCCTTCCCTTGGAGGCAGCCAACAAAAATAAACAAGCTCAAGCAGCTTTGAGAATTAGGAGAGTAGATTAGGATAAAAAAAAAAAAAAAAAAAAACCACTATGAAATGAAAGGACAGGTCAGGAAGGAGGAGAATGCAGTAGGGTGCTTGGTGGTATAATTAAAGAGCCTCTGTCCTTAGTTTGGGCTGTCATGCCTCTTTTTCCAGTGTTTGTTCTATATGCAATAGAGGAATTATGAAAGTGTTTTAGCAAGGTGGGCGATAAAGACGATGTTAAGAGAACATTCTTTGTCCCTGTTGCACCCTCTTCTACCCATCCCACAATAGATGCTTGCTCCTATTTCCTCCTTTTAGAGGGAATGCACCCTGCTCTCAGTAGAGGAGAATTTGTCACGCTGGCTCAGAGGTGTGTAAAACACCTAATAACAGTAGTGACCAAATAGCCTAAATAGCCCCCAAATGAAGAGGAGTGCACAGAGATGGCATTAAATCCTTTCAGAACCTGAAGCTGTCTAAAAAAGTGGCAGTTTGGGACTGAATCTACAGCCAATATATATAGAACTGAACTTGCTCTTGAAGCATTTTAAGGATTTGGGTACTGTGTTGTACATTTGAATTAGAAACTAAGGCCATAACTATACTGCACTGACTGTGATTGCTTCCCAGTTTCTGGCTCTAGTTTGAGTATCTCAGCTGCCTTGGGATAGACCTGGCTTCTCCAATGTCTGCTGCCAGGAAGAAGCTTTTATGGGCTTGACACGTATGGAGGAAACTACAAGAATCAAAAGTGAAATTGCAGTTGAGAACAGACATTTTTTAAAATAGGCGTAAGTTACTATAAACTCCAATTTAACTTGAGTGAAAAATTAAAATAAAACCACTAAATAGACTATCAAATAATCAACAATATGCCTGTAGTTGGGACAATACTTTATAGAATATCCTATAAAACAAATGACTTCTTTATCAATATTTGCTGGACACTTTTGTTCTTGCTCCTTGCTGTGAGAATCCTTGTAAAGGAACTTTTGCTCTGTCTTTTAAAGTCCGTTATCTTGGCCTTGCTTGTAGGAAAACTAGCCATGGGGGATAGCATGGAGGATTGGTATGGGAAGGGGTGTGTTGGTTATGGGATGGGATGGTAATGGGTGTGGCATGGTAGGCACAACGTAGAGTATCATAGAGGGTAGCGTAGGGTAGGTTAGAGTAGAGGGCAGGGTAGGGCAGGGTAGAATATAGGTTGGAGAGCAGGGTAGTGTAGAGGGTGCAGGGTAGGACAGGATAGGGCAAGGTGAGGGTGGAGAGTAGTGTAGAAGGGAGGGTGGAGGTAGGAGATAGGTTAGGTAAGGCAGATTCAGGTCAGGGTAATGTTAGAGTAGGGTTAGTGTAGGCTTAGGTTGGGGTGGGATACGTAGGATTATAGTAGGGTAGGGTTAGGATAGCATTAGGGTATTGTTAAGGTAGGTAGGGTTAGCGTAGGGTAGATAGGATTAGAGAAGGTAGGGTTAGGGCAGATTAGGATAGGACATCCACACTGCCAAAAGTTCTTTGAAAGAGTGCAGTGCTACAGTCCTTTAACAGTCCTCTACAGTACTCATAGAGAGAGACTTTTCCTTTATACTTCTTTTTGGTAAGATTTTTTTTTATACAGTTGTTCAGCATCCTATGGAGGATCCTGCATGGATATTAATAGCTCCTAGATATTGACATGATTCTGGTTGTTGTTACTGTTGCTGTTGGACAATGACAATTGCCCAACTGGAGACATCTATATTTATTTATATTTATATTTACATTTCCTAGGGTGGAATAATTGTTTCTGTGAATTAGAGGAAGATCTCAGCAGTATGATGAAATTATACCTCATGATGTAAAACTACTCTTGGCCTTAGCAGAAGCAACTGTGTCTCAAATTAATATAATCACCAGAAAGGTAAGTTGGCATAATTCTGGGGTATTTCAGAGATCTGGTGTTCACTTGGAGCAATTAGAGTTACATAAATCTTTGTCCTTCTGGTCTTTTTTTTTTTTTCCTCCCTCCTTGTCACATTTCTATTTGTCCCATCTGATCGTACCTCTTTCATTTCCTCAGAAGGGGTCAGAGCCTGTTTCAGGGGAGTGATGATCCAAAGCACTCCTCAGAGTGACTATTTCCACGGTTTTTAAAGGGCTTTTATTTCTAGCTTTAAAGAGTAATTATGCTCCAAAAAGCAATTCTATAGACTGTGTAATCCACCCTCTATACCTTTCCAGTTATGATGGCTCACTCTATTGGTTATTACACTGTGCCATTTAAATCCTGTTTGTTAATAGTGCCGCAGAGCTGAGAAGACATAGTCAAGCTGTTTTCCACCATGGCTAATATCTACAGTATTGTTCCTCCCAGATTTGCAGTAGACCATTACTACTGTCTGAGACAGAATGAAACAGACTACTGTGAATGCGAGGTTGAAGGTTCAGAGTTGATGGTTAGAAGAGCAAGCCTTTAAGTCAAATTAATAGCCTGAAGGAGCTTTGCAGATCTCAGACTAATCTGTTCTGTTCCTCTGCTAGATCCTTCGACATAGCACCTTTTACATGATAGTTGAAGAAATTTGGCTCTCAGGTGCCTAGGTCACCTAGGTGCCCAGGGTGCAAGCACAGGACACGCAGAGAAGATGAAGCCAAACTTCTCTTTAAGAATAACAGGCAATGTGCCCAACTCACAAAGAAAATTTGCTGTTTTAGTCCTAAGATCAGAGTACAAGATATAGTCAAAAAGCACTTTTTTCCTGCAATATAATCTATAATTTCAACATTATCTAGTGGTGATTGCTGTACAGATAGTACAGTTTGTACTGTAGATATATTTAAATTTGTAAATATATTTAAAATATATTAATGTAATTTAAGACTTTTCTATAAATTGACTAGTATTTTTTTTTCTGCTCAGAATGAAACACTACAGAAATCTCCTTAAAACATTCAGTGTTTCCACTAATATACTAGGAAAAATACAGAAATCTCCTTAAAACATTTAGTGTTCCTACTAATATGCTAGGAAAAAAAAGCGCTTTTGCCAAACATGCTGCAAAGTGTTTCTGTTCTGTTTCAGGGCCTTACAGAATTTTCTTACATTCTACTCTATTAAACCTATACAAAAGACACACAAGAGCAGTTATCTGAAATATCAAAAATCTTTGCTAAAATGGAAAACATCAAATGAAGACTAAAGCAATAGCAAAGCCTCCTGACTAGCTATGAGTTTGATAGTCTTATCTTGGCAAGATTATCAAAAGAATAAATAGAGCACACTGTGTCATCTGATTTTTCTAGACTGATTTGTTGTACAAAAAAAAGCACAAAACAGAGCAAAACAGAAACTCACAATTAGTGTAAATCACTTCAGAAATTATCTGAGAAACAGAGAAAGCAAAATCACTCAGTCATAGAATGAAGGGTGATCTGAGCTATAGCTACTTGCTTGTACCATCATGTCTAAGTTGCTACAGGCCGAGAGCCCTTCACTTATATGACTGAAACCTAAACATTTTTCTAGCTGTAGCAACCACACAAATAAAAGCTACCTCTCCCAACAGTAGTGTTTTGGGCATTTGTGTGCATATTGCTGTAGCCATGAGTATGCAATTTCCATACCATCCTTAATCCAATTAAGTTTGGGCTGCTGTCAAGACAAGTTCTGGTTTTCTGCCCACCATGGTAACAAAGGTGCTTGGGTGACCCCTCATAAGCCATTTCGTTACTCGCCCCCAACAGCAGCCCTGTCTCAGTGAAGGACACAAGGTCTTCAGGGAACAGATGCAGAAATCCCACCACTGCACCACAGGGAAAAAGTGTTCCCTGCCTACCAGCCACATATACTGTGTGCTGCACTTTGTAAATCTTCTTCTCTAAGGAATGAACAAAAATATCAGAAAAGAGACAGTTCTACAGTCTCAGTACATATGAAAAACAGTGCTGTGTCTTTTTGCCTGATTGTGGTTAGCCACTCAGGGTGGAGGGTCATACAGGAATACAGGAGGGTCATAGAAATCTTTTCCTTTATAGGAAGAGATTTCTTTGGTAGGAAAAGATTTCTATGTGACACCAGGCAGATGGATTCTCAGTATAATTTGGTCTCATTACAGTGCTGTACACTATGTCCTGTCTTCCTGAGCAAAGTAGAAGCAAAGAAATTGCCTGCTGTAGTTGGCCCAAAGACACAATTTACTATCCTCCCCAAAACACTCCCCAAAACCCAATAAACTTGCTCTGCTTCCTTTCAAGGTCATGCCTACTTCTCAAGCCTTCTTCAGGCTTTCTGCTCCAACATACTCTCTGGTTGCCTCCACCATTGCCTCCACCAGGAGAAGTTTAGTCCTAGCCTGCACTTAGCCTGTGCCGTTTTTATAACATAAAGGATCTTGACTGTTACTTTTGTTTAGCTTGATGTCTGCAATTGTATGTGGATCTGAGAAGTCCCTTCACTACCCTCCATATAACATGCCACATTAACCCTAAAGGAGGTTAATGAATCGCTTTTAGTTGCAGTCCTCATGCTTTAAACATCAACAGACCCACTGGCAGGCCTCACGTGTCCATGGACTATTGCCCACCCAAATGAAGAAGCTTTCAACACAACTCATTTTAGAGTTTAACATGGCTTCATGCACCAACCAGAAGTCATTTACCTTCATTCATAGGCCATAGTTTATACTTGGACTACATCCATTAATCTACAGGAAGTCTCCTGAGTGATGAAGTCTTTTTTTGCTATTTCAACTCTCACAGACTTTCTCCATATATTAACCAAAAGCCATCTTTCCATTCATCAAGTTCTGTTACAAAGCTACAGGAAAATTAATGCACAAAATACACTGTGTTACTCAATGTTTGCCTTAGGAAAAATATCTCAGAAATATAAAATAACTTCAAAATGAAATATTCTTGGAACTCCTTCTAATTTAAGCTGCCATCATGGCATTATCCATTTTTACTAGCAGGAAGCTGAAACATTGTTCTGTCTTCCTGTGTTCATGTCTTGCATCAAGACAATCTGTAAGTACTGTTTTTATCTTTCCCAGTGGGGTTTGGTATATAAATGGGAACGGTCTCAATAGGTTTTCTCACACTCTGTTAAACTCTGGGTTCCCCTTTCATAAACTGTCACAATGGTTTTGCAATATAGGTAAAGCTTCTATGATAAGATCTGACCCCTGTGAATATCTGGGGATTTGGCCAAATTACATAGCTTCACATTTTTTCTGGAGGTGGAAGTTCCCTCTTCACTAATTGTGTAATAGGCTACTTTTACAGCAACAGCTCTCCCATCCCCAATTTTTTTTTTTTTCTCCTTTTACTTTTTCTATGTATATATATGTATGTATTTATTTATTTACTCCTATTCCTAGATCTACCATGTGCTAGGACAATAGCTGGGGACAACAAGAAGGTTGAGAAAGGCACATAAGAACGTTTGTTCTGCAGTCATGTAAGTCAGTGCCTTCTCTCAAGCATTAGTTATAAGCAGAGGCTAGAGAAGGACATATCCAAGTTTTATAGTACTTCTTCCTAGTGCATCACCCCTGGTACAGTTGGTACCAACTAATAATATCAGCATAGACAGAACTTCCAGAAGGAGGAGGTTGGTGAAGCAAGATTCCAGCTTAAGTTGTTGTGTCCTTGCCATAATCTAATGTTGACTCTGATCAGGAGTATTTTGGTTCTGCTGTGGAGATGTTGGCGGTATCTCTCTAACTTCCAGAATTGAGTCTCACACTGCTCTAAGCTGAGTGTTGCACCAGGCAAAGGTTTTTCCAAACCACTTCTGAGTGTGCAGCTTGGATCTTATAGGGAGATACAAACTTGTCTGACTACTGGAAGGGAAAACAGACTCACTTGAAAGACCAAAGAAATGATGGAACAGAAGATGGCAGGGAGAAATAGAAGAGCATGCAGAAGCTTCTTAGAAGATAGAGATGGATGAATTATCAAGCAGGAGGAGGCCATGATCCAGGAAGCCGGCTGTAGCCCTGTATACTTTCAATGTATGCAAGCAGTCTCAGAAGGAAGCATCATAAACATGTAGCAGACAGACTGTTACAGCAGAGAGCAATATGAAGTGACAAGATGTCTCATTGTGTTTATTTCTAGTCTGACCATCAATTATTATCTACTTCCCATCTTTCAGTCTTTTATTATTGATCTCGCATTCATCCAGCAATGCTGTAAGAGGAGGCGTACAGATGGCTAAAGACACTTCAAAATCTACTTTCTCTTGGGCTAGTGATGAAATAGGTATGTGTATGCAGAATCTTCTGATAAAAATCCAAAAATTGAACTGCATGAGGCTATGGTAGAAAGAGTCAAGGCTGAAGAAAATGATATTTTCTTGCATAGATGTAGAATAGCATCAAGAACAATCAGTGAAATCCCTTACATCGTACACCTGCTTACATAGAGGAAACCATGTTGTCCATTATGTGGACAACTGGATGCAAATTCCCATGCGGTGTGAAAGCTAGAGACTTTCAAAGTCTCAAAAGATTTGACCTCTGCAAGATTAGCTTTCTTAATTATCCCACAAATTAGTCATTAAGCAATAACTGTCTGAGGTCTCTGGGCAATTCTCCAGAGTCATTCAGGACACTGGAGCAAAGGAGAAAGGACCTTTCTATCCAAGTGATTTACAAATCTAGGAGTTTCACGGCTCCTAGAGCTAGCAGAATTCTAACTAGTTTTGATACCTGCCTCAACCTAATCAAATCTCCACTTGCTGTTTCTCTGTTCCATTCTGCATTGTGTTTGAAGGACTTTTCTCTAAGTGCTTGAGATGCTTATCCCAGAATTGTTTTGTATTTCAAATAACTCTCCTGGCTGTGATTAATTTTGTCACAGTATTAGGATGCACCTTAATTGCTTGTGTTTTTCCAGCTGTCAGCTTTCTGGATTAAACCTAACTTAACGATTTTTTCCAGCTGCTCCAAAACACTGAAACAGATGAGACTCCCTCTTTTCCACCCCCTTGGCAGAGCCCCATGATTACAGTATGCAGAGTGGTGGGCGTCCCATCTTCCTTGCTTTAGCAGTTGTTTTCTCTTGTCAGTGCAATTGCTGTGATGAATACGACAGGCTCCCAAAACCAGACCTGTCAAGATGCCCACGCCAAGTCTTATGGTCCATGACCATCTAGGTTTGCCTCTGAGCCTACATTGAAATCCCTTGGTCATCTCCTGGCCTAATAACCCAAGAGGAACCAGGTGGCCCGATCCGTGGGTGTGCCACAATGTAGCATGGTCATTTCCTGGCCAAACGCCCAAGTATTCCCACTAGACAGCACACTGATTTAAATGCATTTATAAACTGGGCCAATATGAGATTCCCTGTGTAGTCCTAGTTCAGATAAGGATATGTGAGGAAGACCAGGCTGCTTGCCCTCTCTCATTGCAGGTGGCTCAGTTCTCTCCTTTCCAGTCAGAATCTGAAACTGCTCAGAAATACAAGGAAGTGACCAGTGCTTCATATCACTGACATCCAATCTGAACTGATGCAAATAAACAAATATTTTCAAAGAATGAGAAGGAAGAGCCATTCATTTTCTAATGCCTAATGACACTAACATTGAATATAAATGAATATAAATTTCAATTCCAAATTGAAAGTGTTCTTTCTTTTTTAAGCAGACCATTTTAGCGATTAGATAAAGAAAAAAAAGGACAAGTTTATAGGAGGAGTGAGATCTGATAGAAAACAAAAGGCCAAATCTTATGTATTCTTCTAAACTTATTTTTTTCAGTGAGAATTTTTCTTTAAAAAGGCTTTGACAACTGTATGCATTAGAATTGACTTTCTTATCCACAGAGTCCTGTCCATAGAGGGTTAAATAACTAACAACACGATTTGTCTTTTCTTTGATCAAAGTTTAATCAAACAGTAACCATGGGGATGAAAAGATGTAAAGGCAGAAAAATCAAACACCATGCATAATACCTTTTAACAGAGGTTCAGCAACCATTAAAATAAATAGACGATTACTGTTTCTAGGTTTCTTGATCCAAACAGATAAAAACATGAGATTTTTATCTGCATCGCTAAAGTAACAAGAACACTTGAACACGTGATGTTCTACAGAAAGGATTAGCTTCAACTAATTGCAGTGTTTTCCTGAAAGGAGGAGAGGAAGTTTTTATTTTTAACTTCATGTCCAAGCTCTGTCAAAAACAAAGGCAATCACCTACTGCAGTCATCTACTAAGGGCAGAGGCTTGAATTGCATTAAGGTCCAAATTCCTTGGCCCTAATCAAAAAATAAAATAACACTTTCGTTTATGTGGGTCCTATCCTGCCGAGACCATCAGTCGGTCCTGCCTAATGACCTACTATAGCCACTAAGGGAATAAGCCAGGAGCAATGACTTGCGCTCAGAAGAGGCTGTGAGATTTTGCTTTTCCCCTCCGCTGCAGCCCACAGTCTCTTGTTTCCCTGCACTGCGCCCAAGGTGGGAGCACCGAAACGTGCCGCCGCGCAGCTCCATCTCATCAGCGGCCGCAGCCTGACAGCAATCGAGAGCTTTGCTTCTCAAGGAGGAAAAAGGGACTGAATCCACCAATTTAGCTTAATTGCATGAGCCGTGTGGTGCTGGGGCAAGCTGCCCTCGCTCCTGTCTCTCCTGCAGATGCCAAAGCCCCTGCAGAGAAGCCGTCCGGGGCTTTGTAGAGAGCTGACAGCGAGGGCTGCTATGTATCATGCTCCGCCAGCCTCTTGCCTTTTATTCAGCTATTTATTAACTGACGCCAGCAGATAATTCCAGTGTGCTCTGGCCTCATTACGAGAGGGCAGGCTCTCAATTCAGTAATCTCCCAAGATAAAAGACAACAAGAGAAGAAGAGGAGAAAGCCATCTAGGCACTTCAGGCACTGCCCTGAGGCTTCAGAAGTCATTGCCCAGCTGCCACAGCAGGCATCCATGCGCAGACGGGCAGCCAGCCCGTGCCTCAGCTCCTCGTATCAAATGCAATGTCATACATGCTGTTTTCAATCTGCTCCCCTGGGTCGGGCACTGTCACTTGTGTGTGCTTGGCCACCCTGTGGTTTGCCATTGGTCTGATTTAGCACAGCTGTGGTACCAATCATTAGAAAAAATGGGGTTATTAAAGTCATGCTTCCTCTTTCATTTTTGCCTTTCTTTTCTTCCACCTACATGCCAGCTTAACATGGCATTTGCTGCTCATCTTCTCTCAACTAACCAGCTTCTCCAAGCATAGAAGTCAGGGGAGCTGGGCTGGGCAGGCTGTAAACATGAGCCTGCTTTCTAGCTCCTGGAATCCCTATAAAATGTAACTCCTCATTTTTCCGTGGGTATTGCTTTCCAGTACCATTTCCTGGTTCCCTCTGGTAGCTTATGAAAGCTTGTAGACTCTTTTATTAATGTTAAGGCTATTCTATAACCATCTATGCTGGTTTTGTCTGCCGGCAATTATGAAGCCACTTCTTTCTTATCTCTCTTTTTCACCACTACTAAATATGTCAGCCATAGCAATATCTGCTCTGCCATACGTGTTTATTGCTTCTTTCCTTCCTTTCAGTAAGGTGTCAGCACCATATACACTGTGTAGAAAAGAATAAGGGTGTTACAGAGTAGGTTTTTTTTTTTACTATTTTTGCTGTTTTCACCTCAAGTGCTTTGCTAAGTCTAGTTGTGCTAAATCAAACACTCAAACCTTTTAACACTGCCTCGGCATCTCCCTGCTGGGGTTCTCCCTGGCGCTGCTCTGTATGCAAACACACCACTCACCATGCGCTATGACAGCAAGACTCCCCACCGCTTTCGCATAATGCCAGGCTCAGAGCTGCTACAAAACATGCTGTCATTCCACATGAGGCCAATTTAAATATCTCTTGCCATATTAATATCTGCCGTACTTCAAAGGTAGAGTGTAGACTGCTTTCCAAAAGGAGCTACTCTGGCAACCCATAACTGATGCTACTCCAAATAGTTATATGGGAGAGGTTGCAATTGCTGCTTGTAAGAATATCCAACAACCACCACCCAGTGCATTTGCTTATTCTTCCCTGCAACATCAGGGTATTTCTTCAAAAATGTTATTTTCTTTTTCTTTCCAACCCCACTTTATATTTTTTCTGTAATGAGGCAGAATTCAGCACTCCTCCCTGGGTTTTGCAAGTACCCCACTGATATTTTCTTTCCCCCTCTACTCTTGTACATAAAAGTACCAGGCTGCAACATTTATCCTAGAAGTTATTAATCCATTATTCTTAGATATACAGCAAGTGCACTGACTATCCCGTAGGGTAATTGCTCATACTGAAATAGCCCTTCATGTACATTCATTGTTAGACACATTTTCAGCTCTAATTCCACCACAAAGACACATGAAGGAAAACTGGTCTGGAGCACTCTGCCCAGCCTCCAAAGCTTTGCAAATGAGCATATCTAAGGACTAGATTTTGACTTATTTCAGCTGAGATTTACAGTGACTTCACTCTACTTCACCTATTTTTCTGGATCCTGTTTTACAGAATCCTGGTGCTGTCCTCCTGGTCCCTGTTCTCTTTCCCCTTGACTCCTTTTTTTGGCCTCTTGTTAAATTGCAGTTTGTGAGTTTTTTGCAGATGGATTTAGACAGAGCTGCCTCTCCACCTCTTTCTAGTGACAGATTCTTTTTTTCTACACAGTATTCTCTCTCAATTCTAAGTGTTTTAGCCTCAAAACTATCACCAGACTACTAGCAGACAGTTTTGGAGGCTGGTCAGAGCTAATTCCTGTTTCATGTTGCTAATTCCAGGCTTCACTTGGAGGCTTCATCCCCTCCAGATTCACTATTCTTGAGGAAGAATGGTTTTTAAGCTTGAGAAACACATTTTTTTTCCCTGTCTAGGTAAGCCTAGCAGCTCTTTCTCTTACTGGGGTTTCTCCCACCTGCACACACCCACTCTCACAGCATTTAATCAGTCAACCACAATCTCACCATATTTGAATATCTGCCTCTCCATAATCCCAGATATCCTATGTTCCCCCCAGCTTCTCCCCCTGTAACATAAGCCCTGTGTTGCAGGCATGTTTTCTTACTCTCTCCCCACCTTTATATTTTTGACTGGTGTTTGCATAAGCAGTTTTATAAGAAGACACACAGAATTTGACAGGCGTTTGCTTGTACTCAAAAGAAAAGCATTTCTGGCAAGCAATATTATTATTACATTATGCCTAGTGGAATAATCATATATAAGCATTTCAACCTTCTTTTTATTGCTTCTTTCTCCACCCTCCCTGTCACCCTCAAAATTACTGTGTTTTACTCATAAGATAAAGTTGAGTAAAAACCCTCAGATGCTGTACTAAAAGCACAGGACATGCAAGGAAAAACTTGATCATGCAGTTTCTCACATTGAGCTTCATCACTCTCTATCGTGTATCCATCAATAGATTTATTTGCGAACAGAGTTCTGCAGGAAAAAACGGCAGGATTCTGAAATAGTTACAACCGTGACTAAAAGATACAGTTTTGTGTCCAACAGGAGTGCTCTGCTGAGCCCACAGCCTGGCATGACATTCTTGTTCTGCCAGAAAAAAAGCGTCATTTCCTCATTAAAACAGAGATAAAATCAGAGATATCATTCTGCTTTTATCAGAACAATAAAATCTTCCCTAAAGAATTTGAGAGCAGGACACACCAACACAATCTCTGGCAACGGCAAATAGTATGTGTTTGCTTTTCTATGTGCTTAGCAGTTTCCTCCTGGCTGTTGCTCACATTCATTGCCACGAAGACACGCGGATGCCTACGTCCAGCCTCTGGCTCTGCTGTCATTAGGAAATGGGGGAAAAAAAAGGCTGGAGGACCCAGGATTAGACACCACCTAGTACCAAAACTCTTTTAGGGGAAATGACCATGTTGTTGAAGGTGATATGTGATAGAGGATGAACTTTTCAGAAGGTGTCTACACTAACCAACCTCTGCTTCCTTGCTGCTATAACCTAGGTTTTACCTTCAGCAGGACAGATGCCAGTCAATCCCCAACACTTAAAAGATCCCTTCTATAGGATTTCCAGCTAGACCATTAATCCAGAATGTTGTATCGTGTCTTTGGAGTCATAGGCTCTATCTTCCAATAGATAACTGCACAAACAGTGACACCAAGTTCCACGTTTATTGTGTTAGCCGTTTCTGAGTCAATCTCCTCCCTTTACATACAAAAAAAGAATTTCCTTTAGCCACCAACATAGAAAACTCAGCCTGTGATACAATAGGATATTGACACTTAGTAATTCTCTTGCTGACAGTAATAAAAATTTAGTGGATCATACTCTAATGTTAGTTAGGCATCCTATTCTAAGTAGCATCTAAGACAGAGCAGAATCTTACACAACTTTTGCACTTAAAGAAGAATTACAGTTAAGTCGACAGCTTGTGCTAAAACATGCACAAGAGAATGAAAAATTTTTGTTAAATTCCAGACTACTGTGAAAAGTCTCTATTTTTAAAGAACTGATCCAAAGCGTTTGGGTGGTTAAGATATGGATTTATGCTTTGGGCCCACCTTTATTTATAATCTCTGGAAGTATCTAAAAGATTGAAAAATAATTTTAATGATGTTATGTAGTGCTAATATCAGCAAGGAAGAGCCTGGAATGATTTTAAAAGAGTGCAGTGCAACCAACTGTTACATAATAAAAAACGTCTTTGGAGAACATGGAAAACATCCCCAGCACAGTAGCGCCACATAGTTCATCTCTCTGTCACGGACTTGGAATAGTAATTTCCCTGTGGCTTGAGTAGGTTGTCACTTCTGCTTCCTTCTGCATGCCTGAAATGGGAGCACTAAGTGAAATGCAATTACATTTTTTTATTTTATAAAATAGAGATGGGGAACAGGGACCCTGGTGAAAGCAGTTCTGGAGTTTAGGAGACACAGCAAGAGAAGAAGAAGGTGGCTGCAAAATCTGGAGAGGCAAAAAGAGGGCAGGAGCCAAAGATAATGGGTTGGGCAGAGAAGGAAGCAGAATGGAGGGAAAATATCCTGTAAAAACATATGTTTATTTTCAACAGATAAGTATATTCAATTTACAAATGGAAAGCAGTTGTAGGAGTGGGACAGAATAGTAGCTGAATAGTAGCTGGGTAGAATACGTGTAAGATTGAAAATCAGGTCAGATCCCACTGCAATAAGGATCCTGAATGTGTTGTCTATGCTGAAATTAGTGTGGGTAACACAGGGCAACTGGTTCATGGGGAAAGAACTAGTTAGTGCAAGTCATTGTGGCTCCCCTTGCCATAGTGGCTTATAAGAACGGTGTAAGTGAACACCAGGAGAAAATAATTAAAGTTCCTCGATTTGGAAGTCTCAGTACTTTACCAGTACATCTACAGATATCAAATATTTTTTGCACTGTCAATCAATGAGATAGAAGTTAAAAATTTCCTGGAATTATTTTTCTAGCTCAAGGAGGAAACTCAAATTCAGAATGATACTTTAGATCTCCAGGAGGAGAGTGCTTAGGTTAAAGTCCTTCTCATTCACAAATATATTAAAAATATATTTATTACTGTAAGGAAAGGAAAAGAAAAAAAAAAGAAGTCTGAAAAAAACATTCCTGGTACTTTCTGAAGGATCTTCAAGGACATCAGTAGGACAAGTAGATCCGGAATAGATATTCTGAAATGCTGAAATACCACTTGCACTTGTGAGCTGAATTTTCAGAGTTCAGCTGTCCTAAACTTATCTTCAAAGATTTTCAGTGACTGTCTAATGTGTAAAGAGATAACAGAGGAGGTACTTAGACCATTTGCTGGGTGTCCCTTATTCGAGTAGCAGAAGAGAAGCAGTGGCTACTCCACATTTTTTCAAATCTCAGTGGAAAATAAACTCAGCAACCAATTTGTTTGTAAACATAGTAATTCCTCATGACTCAAAACACAATAAATCCAAAATGCTTTTTTAATCCCCTAAAATACTTCATTTGGTCTTAGGTCCTCAAGATACTACTACCTCTATTGCTCCTTTCTCCTTCACCATTTTCTGAGTGCTTTGTTCCTGGGGAAATGAAGAATTCAATTGGTAATCTGCATGATAGATAATCCCATGGTTTATCTATTATATATGTGGCTTGGAGTTAACTTGCCTAGGAGAAAGGTTTTAGCAAGGACATCTTCTACCGTGGGGTTTTGATGCCTGCCAGAAGCCAGACCGAACCCAGCGATGTACCTTTGGCAAAACATTTAAATTGCCCGCTGCTCCCAGCGCTAGGTAACCTGAACATCTTTGCCCTCATCTCCTCTCCCACACCCTGCCGTCCCACACGAGAAGCAGCCGCAGAGTTTGACCAAGGGAAACCGCTATAGCAACTGGAGAATTACTCCTTTTTCTTACACCTTGAACTAAGACTAATGGATTTCTGAAGCATAGAAATGGATCGTCTCTATGGGCACTGTCTCTCTGCGTACCTGCTATTCATCAACTAATCCATCCTCGTGAACTTTCCCTCAGGTGGCATCGAAAGAGGATTGCAGAGATTGATCCTCAGCATCCCTGGGGTCTCCTTGGGATTGTTTATTAAAGTGGAAAGTGCTGTCATTTTCTAAAATTGTTCTCTGCTTCAGTCAAACCATTTTGGAGGCTGCAATCTTCTGCCACAGCCACTTACACTGAGATACCCTTTTGGCTTCAAAGGAGCTCTCTTGCTATCAGTAGCAAAGAGCAGATCACACCAGGCTCCCTTCCCCATAGATTTAACCAGATGTTGGATAGACATAGCAGTCAGTCAGTCAGTCTGTCCACTGAGTCCTTAATTTTCTCACTGAAAAGTAGTAAAACATTAGTGCTCATTATAGTGCTCATGACAGTCATTTTCTCCTGCTCGACAATCTGCAGTCCTTGTACTTGCAGCTATAAAAAGGACCCAGCTGCCCTATCCCTGGCCACAGTGTCGATAGCTGCACAGTGTCTAAAAGCAATTGGTTAATACTCACAAAAGGAAGAAATGAGAGGGCAGCTGCTTACTCTTCCCCAACCTTAACCACCCCAACCTGTATTCCCAGGAATACCACAACCAAGAAAAACAAATCCCAAACATGCTAGTTCTCTGTATTCAAATAATAATAATAATAATAACAATAGTAATGAGTATTTTGTTTTGTCTCTTATTTTTATTATTTCCAGCCAAATGGTATTTTTTTTCTGAATCAACATCTTGCTCATGCTTTACAAATAAATTAAAGCTCTGATCTTCCTAATACTGACATTTCACCTCTGCTAAAAATTACAAGAGCAGCTTTAGCCATGCACACTGTTTTAATTCGTCCCATACATAAAAAAAATACAAGCTAATGAGCATGCCATCCTAGCCATAATGAACGTAATGTAGTATTTACAGCTATTTGGGCTGTAAATAGCCAATCTCATTATTTTCAAAATTTCAGGAAAGTGACAACAATCTAGGGGCAGTCCAAAAACCAGGCTGCTGTTGAAAACGCCTGAGCAGATGTGTCAATCTTTGCATGAAGCCCTCAGGCACATGTGGTATCGCGCCAAGAGCTGAGACACAGTGATGGTTTGTGGCTTCCTCGACTTAGCCCCACTGGGCAGGAAACCATGGCCTTCAGATAAGCATTGCAGTCTGCTGCTTATCCGGAAGCATTGTCCCCATCCAATTCTTTTCCGTGTTCTTATCACCAAATGTCTATGCAGGTCACTCATTGCTCATCTCCAGGTTGGCAACCTCCCGCAAGAGACCCCTTCCTCTGCCTCTTTCATGATGATGAGGAGAGCCGAGGAAGCATCTTCAGCTGTGTGTTGGTGCATATGTTGGGGCATTCCCGGCTTCTTGCTGAACCACATTTCCTGGCATCGGGTAGTGTTTTTCAGTGCTAAGTTGATGAAGGAAACAAGATTGGTGCTTGCCTGTAGGTGAGCTGCTGCTCAGCCATTCCCGACAATCCTAATACCTTGAGAACCCATTGACCCCTTTCACTCTCATTTAAAAACAGGGAATAATTTCAGCACTATCTGGATTCCTTCAAATTTTGTGGAAAATTAGGCAGCTAAGGAGAGGAGAGAGCAGCACTGCAGATCACCGTGTCTCATATGGCAGGCATTTTATAACACCCTTTCCACAGGGAAAAGAGAGTAAGGGAACAAAAGACATGAAGATGGAGCAAACCAGGCTTCATTAACTCTGATGCTCATAGAGCAGGTCGTATTTGACTCTGGAAAATTATCAGGCTAATAATGACATATCCAACTTAGCATAAAGTCTTGGGCAAAGACAATGGAGCTCTGAGCCTATTCAGTCGCACATCATTCTACACACGAAATCATGCTCGGCAACAACTTTTATTGGGTTACTTTTATTT
Organism: Tinamus guttatus; assembly: GCF_059628265.1. Taxonomy (NCBI): domain Eukaryota; kingdom Metazoa; phylum Chordata; class Aves; order Tinamiformes; family Tinamidae; genus Tinamus; species Tinamus guttatus. The sequence goes on from NW_028288638.1 coordinate 2,212,045, forward strand.
TGCTGCTTCACAAAAGCATCCTAAAGATAATTTAGCTAAGAAAATAAATTGTGAAAGTGAGGAAGATAACTGTCTTCCAAAGAAGCTGAAAAAGCAAATCGCTGCACAGTGCAGCTTAAATTAATCAGCTCATACTGACCAGAGAAGGCCATATTTACCCCTCCCCCTCACCTCTTTTTTTTTCTTTTTCCTTGTTATTTTTCTGGTCAGAATACTTTTAGAATATGCCATAAAGCATATCCTAATTCTCATAGCTTTTCTCTTTTAAATCCCAACACCATTTTAATGGTTTGTCTGATTTTAAACTCAATGGGAGGACTTAAGGAGATCCTTAAAAGAGTAGTATATTTTTCACTAGGAACCATTCATAACAAAAAGATTTGTTCAAAGGTTATGTCATTAGTTATTTCTAGTAATGACAACAAAATGATAAAATAAAATCCTGGCCATGGGATGGCCAGGCTGGTCTGCCGAGTGCTCCCAGCCTGATGCAGGGCTCTCCATCCCCTTGCCTACCACGCAGCACAGCAAAGCCACTTACCATCAAGAGCAGCATTCAGGCAGGAACTGTGGTCCTCATATTGTTTGCAATGAATTTACCTGTTGAATCTATATGAAGCCTGTCCAGATGCCCCGAAGGAAGAAATTTCACTTATATTCATACCCTGAAAAGGAGGAAAAAATTATTGCCAAAGAATTACTGGCTGCTGAGCATGGCAGAGTGCCAAGTTTTTGGACAAAATCAGGACTGCTCTGCACAGGCACAGGAAAGGTATTGTTCCTCTTTGGAAAGCCACTTATTTTTACATGGATGCTATTGCTTATCAATATCCTGATGTTTCAGGATGCTCTTCTAGATTATCAGGAGATCTATCAGTGTCATCGTGGTCTTTTCCCAGACGCTCATGGTTGTAGCACAGTGACCCTGAGAGACCCAAGGCAGAGCTAGACCAGGCCTTAACAAGTCCCCTGGGCCATAAATCTTCCTCTGGTTTCAGAGAGATCCCTTTACATGTTTTTCAAAGATGAGCACACTAGATCTGTTCTTTTGGCCTAAATAATTTATGATTTGCATTATACATGCCTTTTCATAATTATGTAATTTCCCTGAAGAACCTTGAATAACTGGCAGTCATACCCTTCTGATAGTCAAGTCATCAAGTCAAGTGTATTTCATTTAAAGCCAGTAAAAATTTACTGCAGAAATATACACCTTGCACTTGGAAAGGGCCAGGATCAATTTATACAAGGAAATGTCATGAACTGAGACAGATAGAACAAATGTCCAGCTGTACGGCCTAGTGACCACGTAGCTTGCACTTAGGAAATTGTCCAAACAACCCCTCACTGGGATGAGAGCTTAAATCTTGGGTTTGGACTGTTTCACAGAGGAACGCTGTAAGAAGGGCATCAAGATCAGCCCTGCAATGCCAGACATTTTCTGAGGTGCACAAAGCCATTTATATGATTTCCTGACATTAAGATCGGTGTTCTTAATCAATGGGACATAGGCGAACAGATTAAATGTGCCAGACAAGGGAAGATAGAGCATTTGTTTGATTTTACCATCCTATGTTCAATCCATTTTTCAGGGCCTGCTGTTCCTATCACTTCTAATTCTGCTTTCAGTGCTTTGGAGGATCACGAAAGGCAGCCCATATGCCAGAAGCAAGCCACATTAGTGCGCGTATCTCTGAAGTGTGTAAATTATCCTCAGAGCCAAGCAACTATAATCGATGGGATTTAGGAGACCTGCTCACTTCTGTCATTTAATACACATATGCAACCAGCTTCATCTAACAATGCTCGGAAACGAATCCTAGCAAACACGTGAGCAGTAAGAGGAGAGTTCAGTCGTGACTTGGCAATCAAAGATTGTCATGCAAAGTCAGATGAAAGACTTGGATTTCTCTGCTTGGTCATTTCTAGCATTGCCCTGAGCCAGTGAGACTAAAGAGTGAACATGGTAGCTGCATGAAACACTGAGGAAAAGCCAAGGGGTTTCTGTTGGCCCCAGAGGAGCACAGAGGTTGTCTCAAGGCACGCTCTCCCTTGCAGTGTAGTTAACAGCATGCAAGAAAAGGGAGAGACCCAAAGCCCAGAAACTTTCTCCAGAGAAAATTCTCTCCTATGTAGCAGCTCCCCTTTAGCATATCCAGAGTCTTTCCCAGCTATATTTTCTGCACTAAGATTTTGCCTAAGGAGGCAAAGGCGGATGAAGAGTGCTCATGACCAGATAGCAGGGCACTGCTTTTCTTCAATACCTGCAGAATAAACTTGGATGCTTGGCCTTGCAAAGCAAATTCTGCTTTGGCAAGATGGTAGACTGCTATTTCAAGAGAAGGAAGGGACAGTTTTTGGAATAAGGTTTACCACATAAATGAGGTATGAGCAACATTTAAATCGATTAAGTAAAACTCCCTACTACCTCCTTTGCCAGCACGTTGAGGGAGGAGATCCTGCTCCTCTGCTCAGCTCTGGTGAGGCCGCACCTGGTGTATTGTGGGCAGTTCTGGGTTCCCCAGTACCAGAGGGATGTGGAGCTTCTAGAGAGGGTCCAGTGTAGAGCCACAAAGATGACTGAGTGACTGGAGCATCTATCGTATGAGGAAAGAATAAGTGAGCTGGGCCTGTTTCACTTGCAGAAGACTGAGAGGGGATCTGATCAATATGTATAAATACCTGAGGGGAGAAAGTAAAGAAGATGGGGCCAAACTCTTCTCCATGGTCGCTGGTGACAGGACAAGGGGTAATGGGTACAAATTGAAACACAGGAAGTTTCATCTCCATATGAGGACAAACTTCTTTACTCTGAGGGTGCCCAGAGAGGCTGTGGAGTCTCCTCTGGAGATCTTCAAAATCCGCCTGGATGTGACCCTGTGCCACGTGCTCTAGGTGTCCCTTTGGGCTTTTCTTATTCTTCTTTTTTTTTTTTTTTTCCTGGAGTCTTTGACTCCTTAGGCTATTAAATCCTTTAGTTCTTTGCTCCTTAACTCATGTTCCCATCTGGGCACAGAGGAAGCAGCAGGAAGGACTCAGTTGTGCTGATCCAAAATTTCCAGAGTAGCAATTGCAGAAGGTCAGCAGGTGAACATTGTGGGAATTGTGACCAAAGACTGGGTAAATCTCAGTACAGTTACTTGTTTAATCACTAAATAAAACACCCGCTACTGTACCCAGGAGGCCACGTAATACTTGCAATTTGAGCAAGTATTTGCAGTATTTGCAATACTTGCAAAGAGTGATGTCTTTGTGATCCTGGCATCGCTCTACTTCCAACAACTGCCTTGGACAGCTTCTCTGCATCCTGCCTGCATCCCTTCTACTACATAAGGTGCCATATAATATACAGGAATTTGTTTTTCATATATTGGCCTGGCACAAAATGCTCTAACTGCTATTTTTATATTTCTTTACTGGATGGCTTGTCACTCACATTCAGGACAGCTTTAAAGTCTTTTTCTGTGTCCTCTTGCTGAGAGCTATTAATGTCTGCCACTGAGCTTTGCAGCTGGACCCTCACACTCTGCTTCTCTTCCCACCAGTCCTTTCTGTCTACAGAGGTCCCACACAGACATCCCTATGCTCACATTTCTTCCCAGTCCTCCAAATCTCTTCTTTTTCCTCCATTCTGGAGCATTTTCCCTTGCAGCATGCCAGATTCCCTCCCTGCCTCCAACACAGTCTCATCTACTGGTTACTTAAGAAAAGCACACATCACTTCTGTCACCATTTCCATGCAAAAGTATATAAAGTCCTTGTGACAAAGCTGTCATAGCAACTTGAAGTTTGTCAGGTTTTCACATTGTACATAATCTGCGAAACTGCACGTTATTAAACATGTTCTGGTGCTCCCAATTACTTGCAAGTTATTCCCTTGCTGGATCCTACTGCTATATTCAGTCCACATTTGTCATCCCGAGGAAAACTTCCAGATTATGTTGCCATCGCTTCAGGGCAGTGAGGAGGGAGGGAAGTGCTCTGTCATGCCTTGAGCAGAATTAGAGGAGATCAAAGTCTCTAATACTTTCCTGGCTCAGTCGATGGAGCAAAAGGTGTGAGAGGACGGGCTGCTAGGGCAGCATGATTTCTGCTGCATGCATCTCCCGAGCCTTGAAAACTCGATACAACGGCTGCTGTCATCCCTTTGGGAACATGCTCTGTGTTAACAATCACACTTAAGAGTTTTGGCAGTTAACCTCAAACAAATGTACGCTTATATATCTAGACATAAATTACATAATGTATCACATCCTGCTGAAACTGTAATAGGTGCTTAACAGCCCTACACATTTTGCTTGAAGCCTACAGACCTCTATCATGTAGCTGCTCAAAGTCAGACATGCCTTATACATCCCTGCCAATGACATTTCATTCACTAAATTCATCTCCCATTCCATTTGACTTGTGAACACCCCTTCTGAGTCTGGCTCAGCCTCAAGTCTGTGGCATATGGAGTACTTTTTTTTTTATTATTAGGCAATAAGGCTGAGGTGTGTGGAGACTATTTTATTTCCTTTCTGTTCTTAATTTTACATGAAGTGACATACAAGTGTTTTTCCAACAGTTACCTGATTTTCCTCACCATATGCTCCAGACTTTACTGGAAATATTTCCTTCTACAGCAGAAATTCTTCAGCTTCTAAAGCAAGGAAAAAATTTTGTTTTAAGAAAGAATATGGAGACTGCTAACGCTTTTCTCTGGGGAATGCATTAATTGAATTTTAATTTTTAAATTTTCAGTTTTTCAACTCCCAAGGAACTTTTGGATGGTATAGGAACTATACCAATGGATAAATAATTAACAAGCTAGTTATCAGTAATTAAAATGATGAATTAGTGAATGAATAATTTGATGAAGTAATACATTGACATTCTACACAGAAAAGATAGTCAAGCGTTGGAAGAAGCTGCCCAGGCAAGTGGTAGAGTCATCGTCCCTGTTAGTGTTCAAGAAACATGTAGATGAGGCATCTAGGGACATGATTTAGCAGGTATGGTGCTGAAGGGTTTACGGTTGGACTCAATGATCTTGAAGGTCCTTTCCAACGATAATGATTCTATGATTTTATGATTGACATTCTTTTTGTCTGTATATGCACAGTGACTTCTGGCTTATTCCTTACCTTGATGAAAAGTCATACTTGCTCCCTGTTCTCTGAATTGCTTAGGAGGCTTGTTCTATATTTGATCCTACTTGAACACCCTAGGGTAAAATGCTCACAAAGTTTTTAAAAAAGCAGATTTGCCACTGGTTCTGGGGAAAATCAAGCCCACTGCCTTCCCATTGAAACTCATTCTTCACAAGACCCACCAGCATCCTGAGGTCCGTCTTCGATGTTACTTAAGAGGGAGGATACCAGTAGAGTTTTCTCCATTGTTTCCAAGAATTGCTTTCCTTTCAGCTATTTGTGGTGTCCACTGAAGTTTTCTCCCCACATTTTAGTGAATTCTGAATGCAAAAGTCTCCTCTCCTTCCCTGCTGCTGCTGGACCGAGCAGGACAGGAGCAGCAGGAGCTCCAGCTCACTACCAAACTCTACGAAAAGGTAGAGTTATCTCGTGGCGAACACTGTTTCCCAGGAGGATGCCAGTGAACAGCAGTGCCTCTGAGCTTGCTATCCTCCTTCTCCTTTCTAGTAATCCTCAAACTGTCTGCTTGCCTCTGTGGTGTTTTGCTGCATTCTTCCACTTTTTCTGTGAGGGCTTCAGAAATTGCAGCACACACCAGTCAGCTTTCCGATCCCTGTTTTTCTGTACAAGTGTATGAATTTTGCCTGCATCTTTTTCTTAACCTGGGTGTTTTACTTTCCATATCCTGTTTCAAGGCCTGCTGCTTTGCTGTAGCAGTAGCTTATGTCTGTCAGACATAAAACAACTGCAGCACTGCTCTATTCTTCACAGTATTCTATCATATTCTTTTTTGTTGTTGTTGATTTAAAAGCTGATATTGGGATTTTTAGCACTATTAAAGCAAATTCTGTTACATCTGCCAGATACTGACACATACTTTTCCTAGAACATCTAGCATCCAGAGCACTTATCTGTTGCTCCTGATAATTCTAATTCATGTTTGCAAGACTATTAACAGCCCCATCTGACAGACAGCCTGCAAAAAGCAGTGCATTTATCTCCTCAACACTAGCAACTTCACAATCTCCTTGAGCTTCAGGACTTCTACAGCACTAACTTCTGATTCTACCTTGACACTGTCAGTTCCTGCTGCTTTTGGTCAGTGATGTTTACTTAGCATCGTACCCACTTTCCTTTCAGGAGGTATTTCTTGTATTTCCAAGCACAGGGAGCACATTCGTTCAATCATCCAGTTTTGCCTTTGCTTCTTCTGTCGGGATGCACCATTTCTTCTCACTTACTGCAGCTGCTTCCAGATTTATTGAACCTCATACACAAGCAACCTCTTCTGTGAATTACTCAGTGACCTTGAAGCCTCCCTAGTAAAGGACATTCAGCTGCTTGCAAATGTAAAGAGGCACTAATACAAAGCATCTGGGAAGTTGGTGTTGTTTGGGAGAAATATGTGTCTTGACTAAGCAGACAAATTGAGACTTCTGGACTTCTAAAGCTTCAAGTATTTTGTGTGTTTTCTTTGTCTTGAAAGAGCCTTCTGGCCAAATGGTAAAATTTGCATCCCAGCAACACGCACTGAGTTAGTTACTAAGCATTATGTAAAGGGGTCTCCTTACATTAAACTTACAGATTGCCACAACACTTAAGAAAAGGTTGTGCACAAATATTGTCAACAGACTTCAAATTTTATGGGAGAGCAAAGATAACAAGCGAAAAAGTCCCCAGCAACACAAGGCACAGGTATACCTGCTTAAGCTGACAGGTGTGTGGAAAACTTGCTGTCTACATATGAAAGAAAATAGATCCACACTTAAGAAAAGAAAAAAGATTTCTAGTCTCACCCCAGTGATACCAGCCACAGGGACTGCTTTTAAAGGGGAAAGTTGTTCTCTGCTGGAGTCTATGTCTTCCTGGAGTCTATCCATCATGTTCTCCACTTTCTTCTAATCTCTCCCCAGCCACTTTTGCTGAAGCTCTGCCACGCCAGGGTAGCAGCGCAGATGGAGGGATGTCTCCCCGGGGAAAAGAGACGGCTTCCAAGCTGGAAACAGAGATAATTTTCAGATGTCCTGCTTTTTTTTTTTCCCACAAACTGGAGGGGCATCCAGCCTGCCCCTTCCCCTCCCTCTGGGGATATCTTTTTTGTATTTTTCCTCCATCAGGAAATATGCATTAAGAAATAAATATAATCAGTCAAATCTTTGTCCCATCTGAATCATTTTGCAAAAATGCAAAATGCCACTTCTGAGGGAGTGAAATCAGTGAGAATCTTGTATTTCAGTTGAGAATATTTTAAATATTAATTCTCCTATGATTTTATTTGGCTTGGTTGTTTTGTTTTGTATTTGGGTGTGTGTATATAAGCAGAAACAAACCATCCCTGAGATTTAGGAAGGAATACAGCCTCACATGGAGGCTCATTTTTCTTTTCCAAATAGCTTCTCCTTGAGGCCCCCTGAGCACCCCAGCTACCGATTAGAGCAGTGTTAAAACAAAATGCAAGGTGCTGCAACAAATCTCATCCATTTTTTTTTCTCTTCTTTCTTTTCATTTAGGCAATTCTGTTGTTTCCCTTGCCCTGTTCTCAGGCAAATTGTGCTCATAAATGAACATCTAAAGATCCCAGTGTGAGTCTCTTCCTTAAAATCTTCCTCTATCACAAAAAAAAAATTACAGCGGACGCTTCTCTTTTTACCCAGCTCAAACCCACAAGCCGGAGGAAACACAGGTAAAGCAGCACCGCTCCTCTATCTACTGCAGCTCCCTACTAGCCATCTGGAAGATATTAAGGGATTTACACAGGCTCCTTCTGCAAAGGAACTTCTTTTCTCACCATTCTCGGAGGACTTGCTTTTTGTGCAGCCTAAGCTGGTATCAGTTTCAGTTTGGTCTTTGTCTACAAATCAAGCAGGATTTTCTAAAAGAAAAAGAAAAAGAAAAGGAAAAAGAAGAAGAAAAAGAAAAAGGAAAAGAAAGAAACTCTCCCTTTGCTGGTTTCTTCGGCAATTGAGCCCTCTCCTGGCTGCTGCTTCTTGGCAAAAGCCACTTCACGCCAGGGCCAGAGACCCTGGCCAGAACCACCAAGCATCTCCATGCGTTGCCTGCTCAGTGTGCTTGGCACAGAAGCTCCCAAGCTCTGCAACTTTCCATCTTCAGGCATGGAAATATCCCAAACAGACCAACCACCTTCTTTCCTCCCCAGATCTCTCCATGTGGGTCAGGCATGCAGGGGGAACACTCACTGGGGAAATATTCCTCTTTTGGCGGGCTCGTCCCAGCTTCCCAGGTGACAGAGAAAGTAGCAGGGAGAACTAAATTCTTACAGCAGGACTAGAAATCAGACTTCCAAATAGGGCAGTTTGGAAATACCAGAGGATCTTTGTGTGAGAAGAAGAAATGGAGTTCAGTGAAGTGAGAGCATTTCTCTAGAGCTGGAGTCAGACTTTTAAACCATTTGACAAAACTATGTCAAGCAAATGGTGACCCCAGGAGCTGAAAATGCTGAAGAAAAAGCTTTTGACAGTGCTCGTGAGAGGAATTTGAGGGACATTTATGGGAAAAACAGCAAGAAAAGGAAAAAAGAAAAAAGCTTTTTGCACAGCAAAAATATTGAAATACAAAGATTGACCTGACTTGGAAAATCTACTCTCATTTGGTGGTGCTTAGTCCTAGCAAAGCACCTTTCAATTTTGAGGATGGAGCTTTTTCATATTTGCTGCTTCAGTAAACAGATATTTTATCTCAGAGGAAAACAGATACAGATATTCTTCTGTGAAGGGCAAAAGCCTCGGCCTGTGAAATTCATGCTCTACCAGACTTGGAGGGGTTTAAGAAGAAAAACAAGGTCTGTTCTGAGTTAGGTAATGCACAGATTGTATTTTGGATTTTACAGGTCTCAAACACTACCCAGTGGAATTTAAGCACACTGTCTGCTGCCACCAAACTGGCCCGAAATTCTGCTTGCTTCCAGGCTGGGTAAAAAACAGACTCTGGATCCTCAGCGAAGGTGTCACAAAAAGGGATTATTCTCCTGCCAAGGCTGCTCCGGGCACTGCCATGAGCATGTGCTGGAGCCCTCCCTTCTAATCCTGTGCCTGGACGTGTCCGCTGGCTTTCTTGTGGAGCAACGATGCCTTAAAGTTCATGGGAGCGATTTTGCTCCATCTTCAATCAACATGTGTCCAACTGGCTTCACTTCATTCCCTGGAAATGAGTACTTTCCCTTTGCTTTGATGGATTAGCAGCGTAGTTTCCCTGTACAAATAGACCAGGACCCATTGCTTAATGCTTTAGTAGACTCTCCCTTGTGCTGCTCTTTGTTCAAAGCCATCAAGATTTAGTAGCTTTGAATACGGCTCTTTTGTGTGGGTATGAATCACTACCTGAGGCTTCAGGTTGAAAGAGTGTTTGCTTTAGTCTGGATGAACTGAATAGTCAGAAACAAAACAGCTGCAAGACATTGTTTGAAAGAAATTTGTTCTTCGGCATGAATAGCTAAAAACAGATCAGCAGATTAAGCTGCAATCATTTAATGCATTAGGAATCAGCAGGATACGTTCCCGGGATATTCTGATAGGTAATAGATCTTTGTTTGTGTCCTGAATTTCCAGAAGATCAGAGCAGCATCAATGGCAGGACGTTTTACTGACAGTAATAACTACCTGACTATGACTTACGACAGGCCTTAAAGTATTCAGTGACCAGACCATCACAAGTGACACTTTATTATAGGCTGGTGCAAAATGAATATCAATGCACAAAAAATCCTTTCAGCTACATATGCAGAGGTTACATTGACCTTGTAGAGTATTTTAATGATGTTACTAAGAGCAGAGCTAAAAATTTCCCTAAAGTCTCTTCATTAAAATGACTTAGATTTACTCATTTTGTAATTTCCCACATATCCATGTGTTAATGACTCCTTGCCTTCTCTAACATGCTCACTGCTCGCTGCTTAGGTCTGGGGCTGGCAGCCTGAATCAGTATAAAATGCACATGAAGATCAGCACATGGTGCATAGAAAGGAATCGGGCTCCTACTTCGCAGTTCTTACACGGCTCCCTCGCTGTGATTGAGCTCAATCTAATTTGAATTCTGCTTGCAAAAGCAAGCGCTTACCCAATGGCCTTGTTAGAAGAAGCATGAGGTTTGCCTCTGCCACAGTGGCATCCCCATCAAAACTTCTGTAGCTGCTCAAGCAGCCTCTTTCTTCCTTCAGAGGATGACTTTAAAGACCTCAGGAAGCGTTACAGGCAGAACTGGCAGTAACCAGACCAAGCCCATATTCAGTCCAGAGCTTTGTCCTACATGGAAGTTTCCAAATTTCCAAATTCTCCATGCCAGGCTTTCCAGGCCTTGATGCCCAGGCAACACCAGAGAATGGTAATCTGTTAAAATGAAAAAGACAAGGTATAACTGAGAAAGGTGGATGTACAGGAGCAGACAAAGAATGGGGAACCGTTCTCTGCCAGGTTCCTCTGGTGACTGATGCCAATCATCTCAACGGACACTTGTCCTCCTTGAAAGCAGCCCTGGCAGGTCATCAAGGAGGAGACCAAGGGCTCGGGATGTGAGACTGACTCATGGAGGCTGGTCCTCTGCAAGGTAAGGTTGCCCTTTAGGCTGTCTATGTTTCCTGAGGTATTTTTCATCGAAAAAAAAATACTGGATTTAATTTTGTTTTCTTTTTATTACTTTCTTCCTTGAAGTGGGAATCTTGCACATCTGTACGGACACAGCTGGGCAGGGACAGGTGGCAGGAGCTTGGCTGGCCATTTCAGAAGAAATGTGTGACAAGTTCCACCCTAAGACACCACTGCTAAGGCCATCCTCTGCCACATGCACAGCTGAGTCTCTGAGAACATAGTACTTCTGAGTGGATTTGCAAACAGCAAAACCAAGGAAACCTCTTTGATGGACTCTGCCCTTCCTGCACAAAAAAGACATGGTCTTAGAAGATAATAAAAAATAGGTTTTCATGTGAGACACTGTAAGAAACATGCTGCTTTCCTATGGTTTTTCAAACTGCAAGGACTGCAGAGAAATAAACTGCGTAGAAGCACTTACCCAATCTGATCATGTCAGTGCTGTTGAGGGTGGTAGCTTATGTTCTGCTGTGCTTCAGGGCAAAAGGTGGGGATAGCTGCAAGGCATGAGTCTCCAGTGGCAAGTTCACTGAAGCAAGATGGGAAAAAATCCTAGTTGCACTGCTTGAGCTAAATGAAATTCACTGAAAAACACTTCCATGCAAAGAGCTTCTCTAATGAGTGAAAACAACAACATGCTGAAATGACTCATGAGTGTGTAACCTGGCTACAGCCAACAGTAAGATGACTGGGGATTGACAGGCAGGGATGACAGGCTGGAAGACGAGCTCCCAGTTTAATCAAACTCAACAGCAAAAGTAGAGAAGCATCTAATGACTGTTCATTCAACATAAAAAAAAAAATATATCGGCACATGAAAGTGCTCAGGTGTGCAATTCATGACCTGCATGTAATAAAATGGATATGAGCAGCAGTCTCAGGTGCACACAGAGGTGAAAGTACAACAGCAAGACACAGCATTGTAAGAGAAGCAAATGTACAGCACAGCAGGCTTGCAACAGAGATGAACTGCATCATGCAAAGCAAAAAGCATGGCCAGCAAGGGGGAAGACGATCAAACTCATGTTTTCTATAAGTACTGCTAATAATAAGGAGCAGAATAAAGAAAGGACTTCAACATTATGACTGTATAATTTTGCAAAGGCAGAGGAACCATTGGCATGGGCTAGGTCAAAATGACTAACACGGTTATCATTTGCATACACACCCCCACACAACCATGTTTGTGTACATACACATGCACACAGCTAAGAACTTAAGAACTATGAAGAATAATGGATACTACAGCCCAAGACATTAGCTATAAGTCCTTACAGTAAATATATTCATTGAACATATAACTCAAGCCAGGTATTGGTAGATAGAAAAGAGAGAGAAAGAAGTTAGTGGCTTTCATAGTGCCACACTTTCTCTTGGAGAACTTGGTCACCGTGGCATGCAATGTGAAATGTAAACAAAAATACTTCCCAAATCAGGGGAAGAGACTGTGTTTGAATTTACAAGAGAATTTGAATCGAATAAGGGAAAAGAATAGTTCATTTACTCTGTATGCTGCTAACACAGACTCTACACCTACTATATCAATTTGTTTCTACCTTGCTTTAGATAGCCTAAATGACAGATTATTCAAAGGGACATTCTTCCTGACACTGAGCTCTATCCCAGGTTTCTGCTAATATTCAACCTAGCATTTAAAAATCATTTTTAATTATCTGTCACTTAAACAACACCATGAAGGATCCAGCAAATTAGTTATTCATTACCTAGCTCTTTCAGTGACAAGCTTCTGGATTCCTTATAAGTTTACCTTTATCAGAGAAAAGCAGTGACTCACTGGTGATCAGACAGGATGGTATGATTGCACTGAGTATGTTAGACAGTAATATTATTAGGCAGATTATGCCATTAACAGCAGCGACAAAAACAAAGTTAGCTCACACTAATGGCACTTAGGCATGGCATTTTTGAGAAGTTTTTTGAAACAGAAAACATCTGATGGACTAAATAAATCATTTTTACAAGACAAGAACACATTATTATTGTAGCATAAAGCATGTATATCTATAGATCATTATTTGAAGCTTCTGATGACTGTATTTTTATCTTGTAGACATCCATGGGCAGCAGCCGTGGGCCTCCCTGAGCCATATGCTTCTGTTCAACGATGAGAAGGAAGCTGTTGAGGTTCTCCAGCTCAGACCAGCTAGAAAGGCAAAGCTCCCAACACAGGGAGCTGTGACACGAGTTTGGGTTCCAATTGCTGTCCAAAAGACAAGCGCAAACAGGAGAAAGATACTACTGATGGTGGCAATCTCAGAGGAGAAGCCAAGAGCCAAGCAGGCACAAAGTCGCGTTATGGCAATATCCGCAAGGCCTGACAAGTTAGCCACATGCTCCAGCTAGCTCTGCAGCTCTTCGGATGCCCGCTCTGGATGGCCTCCCTGGGCCTCCATGAGCACTGGGTCAGGGGGGAGGGGGCCCTACAGAGTTCGTGTGGCCTCCCAGGGCCTCTGTGTGCACTACAATGCAGGGGCCCAACAGACTTTTGTGTGGCCTCCCATGGTCTTTGGGTGCCCTTGGCAAAGGTGGCCCTATTGGCTTTCGTGTGGCCTCCCGGGACCTCCATGCACACTGGGCTGAGGGGTCCCTATAATCTTTCATGCAGCCTCCAGGGCCCTCTGTGAGAACTGCGCCCAGGGAGGGGCCCTCTGGTCTTTCGTGCACCTCCCGCTATCTCTGTGCACACTGGGCCGGGGGGCCCTCCAGGCTTCTGTGCGGCCTCCTTGCCCGCTGTGTCAGGGGGCCCTAAGGTCTTTCGTGGGGCCTCTGGGCACACTGCACCTGGGGGGCCCTACAGGCTTTTGGGTGGCCTTCGAGGGACTCCATGAGCAGTGGGCTGGGGGGGCCCTATGGGCTATTGTGCAGCCCCCATGTGGTGCACTGGGCAGGGGGGCCCCTACCACATTTCATGCTTCCTCCTGGGGCTTCCGTGCGCACTGGGCCAGGGGGCACCTACAGGCTATCTACGGCCTCCTGGGCCCTCCATGTGCACAATGACGGGGGGCCCTGCGGGCTTTCGTGTCACCTCCCAGGGCCTCTGTGCACACTGATCCAGGGAGGCAGAACGGGCTGTTGTGCGACCATCTGGTGCCTCCATGCGCACTGGGCCTGGGGAGGCCTGATGGGCTTTTGTACGGCCACCCAGGGTCTCCATGCGCACTGGGCTGGGCAGACCCTACAGGTGTTCATATGACCTCCTGTGGCCTTCTTGCGCCCTGCCCCAGCGGGGCCCAACAAACCTTCATGTGGCCCCCTGTGGCCTACGTGTGCACTGGGCCAAGGCAGGGCCCTACGTGCTTTTGCGTGACCTCCCGGGGTCTCCACACATACTGCGCCCTGTGGGCCCTACGGGCTTTTGTGCAGCTTCCACAGGTCTCTGTGCACACTGGGCCAGCGGGGTCCTATGGGCTTTCATACCACCTCCCAGGGCCTCCGTGCGCACCGAGCCGGAGGGGCTCAACAGGCTGTCATGGAGCCTTTCAGGGCCTTCGTGCGCACTGGACTTGGGGGGTTCTACAGGCTTTTGTGTGGCCCTTGAGGGCCTCTGTGTGCACTGATCCAGGGGGGCTCTATGGGCTTTTGTGCGGCCTCCCAGGGCCTCCGCGCGCAGTGCGCTGGAGAGGTAGAGCGGATGTTAGTGCAGCCTCCCAGGGCCAAAGTGCACACTGGGTCGGGGAGGACCTATGGATTTTCATATGGCTTAATGGGGCCTCCATGCACACTGGGCCTGGGGGGCCCCACAGGCTTTTGTGCGTCCTCATGGAACCTCCATGCTCACTGGGCCAGGGGTCTCTACAGGCTTTCGTGCAGCCTCCCAGGGCCTCCATGTGCACAAGGCCAAAGGGGTCTCCAGACATTCATGCAGCCTCTTGGAGCCTCTGTCCGTAGTAGGCCAGCGGGGGCCCTACAGGTTTTCTTGCAGCCTTCTGGGGCCTCCGTTTGCACTCAGCCGGGGGGGCCCTGCAGGCTTTTGTGTGGCCTCCCAGGTTCTTCGTGGGCACTGCGCCAGGAGAGCCCTATGGGCTTTTGTGCGGTCTCCCGTGGCCTCCGTGCGCACTGGGCCAGGGTGGCCCTACAGCTTTTCGTGTGGCCTCCTGGGTCCTCCACGCGCACTTGGCCACGGGGCCCCACAGGCTTTTGTTTGACTTTCTGAGGCCTCTGTGCACACTGAGCCAGGGGGGTCCTATGGGTTTTCATGCGGCCTCCTGGGGCCTCCCTGCGCACTGTGCCGGAGGTCTCTACGGGATTCTATGTGGCCTTACAGGACCTCCCTGTGCACTGGGCCAGGGGGGCCTGCAGGCTTTCGTGCTGCCTCCCGGGTCCTCCATGCGCACTGGACCAAGGCGGGGACCTATGGGCTTACGTGTGGCCTCCCAGATTCTTCGTGGGCACTGCGCCAAGAGGGCCCTATGGGCTTTCGTGTGGTCTCCTGTGGCCTCCATGCGCACTGGGCCAGGGGAGGCCCTAGGGGATTTATTGCAGTCTCTCGTGGCCTCCGTGTTCACTGGGACGGGGGAGGCCCTACAGGTTTTCGTGTGGCCTTCCGGTTCCTCCATGCCCACTTGGCCACGGGCCCCTATGGACTTTTATTTGACTTCCTGGGGCCTCTGTGCACACTGGGCCGGGGGGTCGTATGGACTTTCATGCAGACTCCCAGGACCTCTGTGCGCACTGAGCCAGGGGTCTTTATGGGCTTATGTGTGGCCTCACAGGGCCTCCCTGTGCTGGGTCGGGCGGGCCTGGCAGTCTTTAGTGTGGCCCTCCCAGGGTTCCGTGCGCACAGTGCCGGAGGGGTGTCTGGGCATTCTTGTGGCCTCCTGGGGTCACTCATCAGCATCCCATGAGGGGCCCGAGGCCCTGGGCCACACTGCTAACCTGAAGGGATCAAAGAACACAATTAAGAGCTAAAAACAACTGTATAATCCAGTCTTTACATCTCCAAGCCTTTTGAGGACTGCTGGAAGACCCGTAACCCACGAAGCACCTTCTGTAAGTCACACTTCAGTTGTGCTCAGATGCCTGAGTAAAGAGTGGCTACTGTCCACTTTAAAATAGACAGTTTTGACTAACCCAGACTTCTTAAAGGTAGGTTACGATCTTTTTAATCTCTTTGCACTCTGCTTTTATGCAGTAGTTAGAACATATGCAGTTTTCAATAACACATAAAAATAACAAAATATAGTAAATTATTCTCTCATCACATCACCCAAACCTAGTCTTGATCTGCAACCTCCACAAAAAGTTACCTCTTTATTTTTATTTATTTATTTATTAGCCTCTGGCTGTCCCTTGACTCTCAAATAAACACTCATGTGCAAAAATCACATCCACCTCCTTTCTCTCAACCTGCTCAGCTTTGCAAGGCCTCGCAGCAAGAGCTAGTTTCCTTTTTCTTCGGAAATCTTCTGTTCCCCTGATCTCTAGACCCCTGAAAAGGTCTTTGGATCAAATCGCTTATCGAGGGTTCAGCCAGCACGTTGCTCAAGCCAAGGCTGTTAAAGCTGTAATGACTCGTCGTACTTTATCTGCCGAGCCAGGCTTCAGCAAAAAGAACATCCCTCCTCCACACAGGATCACTCGGCAATACTATGGCATCCCTGTAGCACCAAGCAATATTCATGAAACAGACTTCTCAGTGAAAGAAGCACGAATCAGATACTTACAAAGAATGTGCTATACTAACCTGTGCATGTCACACCTTATATGTATTTTTTCATGCTTTTACATTTCCAAAAACTGATTGAGTTCAGATGACATCAAAGACCACATGAAAAACTCTTCTGTCAGTATTTCTACTAGGACCAAGCTGTTTAATAAATGATGGAAATCTGTTGCAGATCCTATGTAGTAGATTCAAAAAGGTCCCTAAAAAAAATGCCGTTGTCAAATGGGAAACTGGATGTGCGCAGCTGAGATTTAGATTTGCCAGAACTCAGGGGCGAGGAGTCAGACTGAAATGAGAAGGGCAGGACTCTTGCGGGGGCATCACGAACTGAGGTAAGGTCACAACCTTCTCGGAGGCTCGAGCTTCTTGCATTCAAAACTTGAAACACGAGGGGGAGACAGTGAGGGCTTTCGAGCAGGATCACGGCTTGCAGTCACTGGCAGGATTTCACGGGGTTTGAAGGGGGAAAACAGCTGTGGGGGTAGAGGTGTGTTGAGCGCAGAGAGTGGGAATTGCTAATGAAGGACACACAGGTCTAAGAGGGACAATTCAGAGCGCCTGTACCTTTACTGGTGAGTTTGACGTCTGGTTAAACAACATGAGCCCTTTTGACATCCAGCAGCAGGGTTAGCTGCGAGGAACAGTGTGGATGGACCAGCACCGCGTATCTGCCTCCGCCCAGCCGAACCGGCCCATTTCTCCTGGGTGCCTCTACAGGGACAAGCCTCTGCAGACAGCAAGGTTAATTTTGCTGCCTATAACTTTCTATTCCCTTTGGTTTCCCTCCTCTACAACCTGGTTACATTATTAGCATACATGTGAGCAGCATTCATCCCGCAGCCACAGCAGAAGAATCTGTCAAGGAACAGGAGGCCTTGTGCGCTGCATGTACACAGCAGATTTTAATTTCATTTTGATGTGAGATAGGACTTTCGTATTTCACCCTGAATTTGGGCAGCATGAAACTTCCCTCCTCCCTCCCCATCCCAATGGCATCAGATTTGTTCAAGTAATGCCCTTCCGTAAGTGAAGAAACCACTGCGAGTGCTGAGGACTGTGTCCATTTGGGCAAAAACCACATGATCTGCATGAACAAATCTCCTGTTTGCAGCTCCCATGGATTTCAATCCATTCAAGACAGTAGGAGACTTTCCACTGTTTTTAGCAAGACAAAGTAGATTTAAACAAAATTTATAGGCAAAATTCATTCATGTTGCAAGCGCAAGTTGCTCCTAGAATCTGATCGATTTGGGATAAAATACCCAGGCTTTCCTCTCCCAAAGTCTACCTGAACTGTATCAAATTTCTCAACAGGCATGAATACAAAGAAGGAACTTTTATATTAGTACTGACTGGTTGTAATTAAATATATATATGTTTACAATAAACACATTTATTTAAAAATTGCCCAAAGAATACCGTAATAAAGAGATGCTGCCTTCTGAGTTTGAAGCACAACAACTGCGCACACGAAAGTTTGTTGCTACATTAACACAGACAGATACTGTAATTAGAAAGTAAAAGGCAAGCGGAGGAATCATTAATAGCTCTGTGCACTGCTTAGCTTTCCTCTAAAACTGAAATGCTTCTTCAGGGAAGTGATAATGTCTTCACATGCACCTCTGGGCTACTATAAAATGCCGAACATCCATCCCACAGGTGTGATGCTTCACGACTGCATGGCTACATTTGCAAATGGCTCCAGTTCCTAAGGTTCAATTCTATTTTTATCACTATTTCTACTAAATTCAGTGTTTACCGGAGTGTAATATTTCTCATTTTTAAGTATGTCTATTATTTTTAGGAGTGATCTATTCATATGCTGAATCAGATACAGAACACAAAAGAGAAAAATCACATCCTGCTTTCAGTGCAATAAAAATATATTTGAGTCCATTACAATGAAATATAGTGGAAAGCAGGCAGATGATGCATTAGTTTAATGTACTGCACTAATCTCTGATTGCTGGATAAAAAATGTATTTCTATATTGGTACAGCGTACCAGAGAAACTAAGTAAGTGAACCCGAAATGGCATCTACTAAGAGACAAAAATATTTATTTTATTTTGAGCTGATACCACTGCAGATTCTGTTTGAATCTGGCTTATTTCCAATATAAAACAAAGGCACAATACTGTGGAGGCCCGCTGCAAGGCAAGCAGTACGGGAAGCCTTGTTAGTAGATAATCAGCCTCAAGGACAGCAGTGCAGGTGTTCGATCAGCAAACAAGGAGCAAAAGAAAGAAAAAGAAGAAAACTGCAACTGTGTGGTTGCTGCGTGACCAAGAGGCTGACTGGATACTCTTGATGTAATCCTTTAGATTATTGGTTTATTTAGTAAGTGCTTTGCGTGCTTTTAGGCAAATAAGGATTGTATCTGGGACAGTACAGTGTATACATTGTATTTGGTGTTTAATAAAGGGTCTTTGGTTCATTATACTGGAGTCTGTGCCTTCAATACGCCACTAACGGCGCCTGAACAGGCACCTGAATAGGCGGCAGGTGCATTTTCTGTATTGGTGGCGTGGCTTGGCGGAACAAGGGCTGAAAGGAAGGCACCTTAACTGCTGGACAGAAGGTAGGCAGCCAAGGATGCGATGGGGAACTCTATGACTCAAGAACAGAAAACTGTGGTAGAAGTGTTGAAGCACATATTGCATAAGGAAAGAAGGATTTTAGAAGAAACGAACTAAAAACGCTTATTAATTTGGGCTCAAGACAGCGAGCCACAATTAAATACACGTGGGACAAGATTCCAGGTTTTGAAGATCTCCAGAGAAGGAGATTCTCTTGGCAACCTGTTTCAGTGCTCTGTCACCCTCACTGTCAAGAAATTTCTCCTTAAGTTCCTGTGGAACTTTGGGTGGTTCTGTTTGTGGCTGTTTCCTCTTGTGCTATCACTGGCCACCACTGAAGAGAGGCTGGCCCCATCCTCCTCGCTCCCCCCTTGAGGTATTTATAGACACTGATCAGGTCCCCTCTCAGCCTTCTCTTCTCCAGGCTCAACAGGCCCAGCTCCCTCTGCCTTTCCTCATAGGGCAGATGCTCCAGGCCCCTGATCATCCTTGTAGTCCTGCGCTGGATAGGATCCACTTGTGGGATAAGGCAACCAAAAATGACAAAAGAGCGGCCGACCTCCTTGGACCTTGGCAAGCCCTTTTTCAGGCATTAAAGGCCTACATAGGGTCTGGCTCTGGAGACTCAGGTAAAACAAAAGGGGAAAGTCCTACTGCACCACCTGAGCTGAGTCAAGGCACGGATCAAGGGGTGGTGTGCGCTGTGGCTCATGTGGATCCACCCAACGATCCCCTAGATCCAGGACCTGTAGTCCCTGAACTAATAAGTCCCAGACTTATTCTCACTCGATCTGCATGACCAATGGTTTGAGGTCTGCCGAGGAGCTGGGAGGGCCGGAGATGCAGAAGTGCTACCTGCTTTCCCAGTTGCGTATTCGTGCAGCCAGGCTCCGCAATACCAGCCTCTGGAGTATAGCATTGTAAAGAACTCCGAAAGGCAGTGTTAGAGAATGGGTTGATGTCTCTTTTTACCGTGAACTTACGGGAAAACATAGCGGAAGCCTACTGGCTAGTGCCACATGACTGGAAACTAATCACTACGATGATGTTGACCCCCATGCAATATAGGATCCTCATGATGGAATGGAGGCATGGCATCACAACTCTGTCACTGGAGAGCCTCCAGCATATCTGCGGATATGGATGCGCTTATGGGAGAGGGGAGGTTCCAGGCCCCGGCCGCCCAAGCGATGATACCAGTAGAAGGATTAGTGCAAGTTCGCTGTCTGGTGCTTAGGGCACTTTGAAAAGTCCCTGAGGCAGGGAGGCAAGAACAGTCATTTGTGAACAGAAAATCACTTGAAGGTACTACGGAAAGTCCTGACGGAGGTTCGGCGGGAGGGTAGCTGGGTACAAATAGAAGTGCTTTCTGCTAATAAACTTGTCTCAGCTTATCTGACCCAAGTTCATGCCTTTACAACTTGCGCTGATAAGTTTCTAATTATAGTACTAACTGTATTTTGTTTATTGTGAGCGTGTCTGCTTTGTTTCTTATTATGTGTTCAACGATTGATTGATTGATCATTTAACCAAGTTACCTGCTCCATTAAAAACAGCTATGGCAATACAACAGTTAAATAAAGAAGGGGGAGATGTGGAGGCCTGCTTCAAGGACAGTAGTACGGGATACCTCAAGGACAGCAGTGCAGGTGTTCTATCAGCAAATAAGGAGCAAAAGAAAGAAAAAGGAGAAAAATGCAACTGTGCGGCTGCTGCGTGACCAAGAAGCTGACTGGATACTCTTGACGTAATCCTTTAGATTACTGGTTTATTTAGTAACTGTGCTTCGCGTGCTTTTAGGCAAATAAGGATTGTATCTGGGACAGTACAGTGTATACATTGTATTTGGTGTTTAATAAAGGGTCTTTGGTTCATTATACCTTAGTCCTTGCCTTCAATACACCACCAAATACTAATTAGAGCAAACGCAGAACAGTTCAGGGAATCTAGAAGGATAGGTCAGAATGGCTCAAGTTCTGCAGATCAAGTAAAGTGAATAAAATACTAATAAAGCAATGCTCTGTTTTATTCTAGATGATGCTACATGTCTCTCATTTTAAGACATATCTAAAAAGAGGAGGAAAAAAAACATGAAGGAAATTATGTCTAATATTTGCCATATTCCAGGTTCTGCTCGTAGGGACACTTCCCATTGAATTTATTGGGAGCAATCATATGAAAATCGCTCCTATATGCTGGTTCCTATATGCCTGGCAGGGCAGAGCAGGGTAACATGTTGCCTAGTTCTGGCACACACCACAAGCGACTGGGTAAGGCCCAGGCTCTCCAGTGCACCCAGAGAGCATAGGAGTCACAACTAGTCAGAGAGTAGGTAACAAAACAGAAATAGCAACTGTGTGAGGAGCTGTAGCCCTGTGGGGAACTCTAGCCCTACACCTTTCGTGCTGTTACATCCCTTGGTCCCTGCAAGCGGCCTTAGGAATCTCTTCTCTCCGTGTGCTCACAGTGCTGTTGGATCTCCTCTGCCAGGTCAAGACAGCGCAAAATTCGCCATTTCTCAGCAGCCAGTTCCTCCTTAGATACCTGGCCCAGCAGTTTTTTGGCAAAGAGGTTCTGATCCTGCATGAAAAGGCCTACAGCTGACCTTGAGGCTTGGGGGAGGTCCTCCAGGCAGCCGCTTGTGAAACAGAAGTTGATCTTCTTCTCACGTCTCATTCCTGGTCCTCTTTCTTCGATCCAAGTCAGAGGCCTAACATGGAGCAGCAGAGATAAAAAAAAAAAAAAAAAAAAAAGAGCATTTATGAAGAAATAGAATAAAACAAATAGTTCTAGTTCTCAATGGTTGCCTGCAGGGAAGGAAAGAACCAGAGAGGTCTTTCTTAATCAAAGTCCTGTCTTACAGTATGTGATGAGCTGCAGCAGTAGCCACCACCTCTAAGCCAGGCGCTGGTGCCACTGACTACTAAAGCCATTACCAAACCCTGCATCATGGCCCAAGGCAGCAAACTCTTGCTAAATGATTCTCAGCGCCAGTCACAGACAACCCCTTTCCTCCTGCTCTTCTTTCAGCTGCCTAAACCGTACCATTAACTTTCTGCAGCCCATTAATCAGCACTCATTACTGCTTGTTTAGAAGATGCAGAATATTTTTCTCCCTCGGTTATTGATAGCCCTTCCACAGTCCTTTACAGCCCACTTTAGTCTGCCACTCACAAATTACGAGGGCATTGATAGCATGAGAGAACAAATTCTGTCTCCAAGCGCAGCCCACTAAATCTTCAAGATCATAATCAGTGTCTATAAGTACGTCAAGGGAGGCAATGAGGAGGATGGTGCTGGCCCCTTTTCAGTGATGGCCACCAACAAAACTAGAGGAAACGGCTGGAAACTGAAGCATCAAAGTTCCACAGGAACTTAAGGAAAAATTTCTTAACAGTGAGGGTGGCAGAGCACTGGAACAGGCTGCCCAGAGAGGTTGTGGAGTCTCCTTCTCTGGAGATCTTCAAAACTTGCTTGGACGCAGCCCTGTGCCACGTGCTCTAGGTGACCCTGCGTGTGCAGGGGGGTTGGACAAGATGACCTCTAGAGGCCCCTTCCAACCTTAAGCATTCTATGATTCTGTGATTCTATGATCATTAGCCCTGGAGAGAAGTCCTCGTCAGCCTACGCTGAATGCGTCCTGTGGAGCTCTCTGCCTCAGGCCTCTGCAGCCCTTCCCCTCTTAGGCATTCAATATGCAATATAAATTATTTGTTACTCGTCCCTAGTGCCATGCACAGATCCTGCAAATTGGCTTGCAAATTGCAAGCTTGGCCCAGATGGACCTGACTGAACACAAACTACGGAAAAAATCACTCATGTAATAGCCTGGAAAAAAAATTCAGATGGAAAATCTGCACAGGACTGTTAAATGCAAGGACAGGAGGTCCCAAGGCAACATGCCACTGCCAGCCAGAAGGCTGTTTGAGGAACACAGCACTCGGGGCTTCTCATGGTCTCATCCTCTTCCATCCATGTTGCCTGACGTGGCCCATGGTCAAAGGCAGGGTACAGAGCTAGCTGTGTTTTCCTCTTGCTCATCACAACTGTTTTTACATCCTTACAACAGCAGACAGCCATAGAGGTTCAGGTCACTGCTACTGGGGGTTGCTTTATCTCAGGTATGGGCAAAAAACTGCAGGGCAGGCAAAAGGAAACCCTTTGTGCCACGTAAAAACATAGAGCCCGAGACAGGATGTGCTCCAAAATGGGCAGTGTCAGTAGAGGGCCACCTCTGCAGGGTTATCTGGAGCAGATGCACAACGGGACTCAAGCTAGCACCTTCTCCTGCTCCAGCCCAGGAGAGCTGCTGAACCACAAGCATAACCAGGCAGAGCAAGCAGGATTTAATCAAGTGATTAAAATGACTGATTTAGATCAGGAAATCTTCATGTCGCTCATGATTTATCATTTTCTGCAATTGGACTTTTAGTCCTTTAACCAAAGGGAGGCTGATTCTATTTGACTGGTAAACAAAACATGTTAATTCACATTAATTCTATAGTAAGTTCTGTCCCTCTCTTGCTGTGAAGATTTGTGATAACTGTGCACATTTTTTAAGTAGTTATGCAGCTTAAGAAACAAGTTTGCATTTTATGTCAGAAATGTGCAAAGGTCTATTTTTTTTGAACGATTATCCATTTTCAATGGGAATTGTATCAAAGTATTATCTATCCATGGATTTATTTATAAGTGTTTGGAATATTATTTTTGTATATTTATCATATTTTTATATATATCATATATATTATTATTTAGTTTATAAGTGTTAGGAATATTATTTAGAAGCAATAAACCCAAGTTTTTTGACAGATAAATAAAGCCAGGTTAATTATGCTTTTCAGTTAAAGGAAAAAAAATAAAGCTTTACCAAATGTGTTTCCCTCTTGCACTATTTACAAAAGAAGCACTATCTGCAGTAAATAAACTACGCTGACTTTTTATGGTCACTGCACCTTTCCAGATATTAGACTAGCAGCGCTCTTGTGGCTAAATTCTACTCATAGCCCAGAAGAGGAGACTTTCTGCTTTTCTGCCTCCTAGTTTCCTCTGCTGATCAGTGGCCCTAGTGGCTGGACTGCAACCAGCTGAATAAACCGTAAGGACGAACGTGCTCTCTTTGTACTTATAGAAGAGTTTTATGCCTGAGAGCATCCTGGGGCCACTCAGATCAGTATTTCATATACCAGCTTCTGCAGAAAGTATGTACTACGCAATTTTTTTGATGCTGAGTTTGAAGCTATTTCATCAGATATTTGCCAGCTTCTATCTTGACAAAACACCATTTTAAATATTTATCATCAGAATATGTATTCAGAAAATATGTCCAATTTCTTTCAAACATCTCCTTTTTTATGATTTGAAGATATCGATAATTTTTATTTACCATGCATCAGACAAGAGTTGCCTTACCTTGGAGGAGAGCTAGACCTTACCCCTAGCTAACACAGAAATAGAGGCTGCACAAAGCACTATCCCTCCAGCTTGTGCTAAAAATTCCTTTTTGACATTTGCTGAATCCAGGCTTGGGAACACAGGGATAGGAACCGCAGTCCCAACCCTGCTGTGTTGTCGTCAGAGGTTTGCCTTTTTCCAGGCTTGCTCCATGTTATATGACAGAGAGGCTGTCAGCTCCACTATCTTGGAAACATAACAGAGACAGAGGTCATCTCCCGGGGAACTGGACTTTAGAGTCAGCACTCCCCTCCAAAATTCACCCCGAGACACAGCAGCAGCCAGCATGGGCACAAATCCAAGGCTAGGTGCTCCTGCCTTGCCAAAAAAGGATGGGACACCTCTCAGGGAAGCTGCACCAAGGTACAGGCCGGGCAAATCTGAGCTGCTCGAGAAGGGGGGCCAAATTCTCTCGTGTTGTTGCTCTGTTGACGTCAGGGCAGGAAGGTCAGCAGGAAGCTGGCCAGCCTGCAGGCAGCCCACTAGAACACTGTGTAACTTGCCAGCCATGTGAATTATCCTGGAGGCATAAAACGGGCCGGCACCAGGAACCCTGACATGTTAACGGTGGAAAAACACTGACCCATACAAATAGGGAGCAGTGGGCTGAGGAAGGCAGCCCTCTGTTAGCTGCAGAGGGCAGGAAAAATATACGGATTTCAGAAATCATTCTGCATCTAACGGATACCACCCACAGCAGCTGAGGGCTAAGTGGAGACAGGACACCTGCGAGTTCCACCTGTTGGAGTTAATTCGAATCTCACTCGATAATAGTTCATTAAAGCTTCACAGCACATTGCTAAGAGCATCCATGTTTTATTTAGAGAGAGGCAAAGGTTTAAAGGGCAGAGGCTTGACAAGCTGCAATGGGCTTTGCAGGAGCTGCCTGATCTGTGCTTCAGCTCTAGTGAAACTAGCAGTTCAAATGAGCCCTGAGCCTCCACTCCCCAAATACCCAGTTCTACAGGCAATCTTTTTTTCAGGAGTTTGTGGTTATAGGTGACTTTAACCTATATGAAAAGGCATGACCTGTATGTGTATGAGTCACAATGACCAAAACAGAGAATTTCCAGCAAAACAAACGTACCTCCAGACTTAGGACCAAGCTGAGTGCTCAGGACCCAGTACGGAACACCAGCTGATGCTTACGAAGTACTTAAAAATAAATTACTTTATAGCAAGGCTATTGTTTTCATATAATAAAGGGTAGATTAACCTCATTATTCTAAAATGCAAATCAGAAAGTCACCGTTGAGCAAACAGACAGGTAATTCCTGACTGTTGAATTTCTAATCTTGCAGCATGAGACTGGCGTAACAAAAACAGAGAGACAGGAAATGAGAATGAAACTAATGCCCTGCTCTGGAAAATCCAAGGACATTTCAGAACTTAAAACTTAAGCAGAAGCAGTGAATTTATCACCTTCGCCCTTCATTATACTTAGTTCAGTTCATTATACTTCTGTCCAAAATGTGTCATTCCCTCCCAGCCTCCAACTGAGAGTACTACATGACACTAGTACAAGCATTATAGTTCATATTATTTTCACGGAAAGAAGAGGAGATGCAGAATTCCTGCAGAAGATACTGCAGCAGCCTGGCCGTTACTCACTTCTTGTTTGCAGTCTGAAAATGGGCTGTCATTCTGGAATAATTCGTCTCCTTTTGCTCTTCTCGGGTGGCCGAGATAACAGTGAGGTCTCCAAAAAGGTCAACCAGCCAAGTCAGCCGGGCGATTCCACTGAAAGCTGGGAATCCTGCTTGCTTTTCATCAAGGACACTACCTGGTGCAACAGCGACACAAACAGTTGAGAAATGAGAAAGACAATATGGCCCTGGGCAGGAAAGACTGAAGTGGTGTGGCCTTGGACATCAGAGTGAAGGGAAGCCATCAGTGGAAATGTCACCATTTAGGAATTCAATAAACATGGTCAGCCCTGAGACGGATCAGCTGCTGGACTATGACACCAAAGGCAGAACAAAATACAGACTCAGCAAATGCTTCAGGACATGTTTAGGGCAGAAGCATGTAGGTGGTTTCACAAGGAAATGGAGTAGGTAGATAGAAAAAAAAAAGAAAATAAAATAAAAAGCTCAGCAATCTCTCCCAGCTCTTCCAAGACCAAAACACTATGGAAAAGCCTGAAGACCTCCACTGGAAACTGGGACACTTGCTCAGGGACTGTCTTGCTCTGTATGAATGAAGGGGACTGGTCACTACCATCACAGTACAGGAGAGATGAAGAAGCATTCTCTGCCCCACTCAACAAAGTACATGTGTACTTTCTTCATCAGAGGTAGCACAAAGATGAACAAAGCAATGGGCAGTTGTTAAGGCAAATGTGTTTTTCAGATAGTTCTGTAATTTCACGGAAGCGTCCAGAACATGTATATCTTTAGCCTATTTATAGATGGCCTTTCATCCAAACGAACGAATAAAGCCTAAGAGGGCTGACATCTCTGACAAGCAGGTGGCTAAAACCGAGCAAACTTACATCTTCTCATAGATACTGACCCGTAAAATGTAATGTTCCCTTCACCAGGTCTTTCCCAGCCACCTCCTTTTTCAGCTGCTTGTACTCTTCAGTCAGCAGTTCAATGTGCTCCACATGGAGGACTTTATCTGTTGTTAAGAAAAGCAAAAAAAACAGGCCAGATTAAATAAGAGCTTTCTCCATGAATCAAAGAGTAGTGAAAGCTTCGACAGACACCAGAGGGAGATCACTTAAAAGCATCCTCATTCATGACTGGCAAAATGATGTCAGGAGAAAAGTCAAACTCGGGCTCAGTGCTGAGGCATCAATTTGGGGTTCATGAATCGCAGGAAGCAGAGTCTGTAACAACAGCAAGCACTGTGTGATTAAGCTAAACTCTGCAATGAAACCAAATACCCAACTAAGGCTGAAGGATTAGTCTTCAAAGTAAAGGGTGAATTCTTGGCCTCCTTCCCCTCATACTTCTCTGCTCTACACTCTTCCTCCCGGGGTATTAGGAAAGCAGATTAGGAAGAAAAAAAACACAGCACAAATCTTAGACCCAGATTGTAACAATACATTAAGGAGTTGCAATTAATTGGGCCACTTTGCAAGAGAGAGTAGCCAATTCTCATCTGAATCTGGCCTTCACTCAAAACATGCTTTTTTGGACAGTCTCCAAGACAGTCAGTTTAGGCTGCTGACAGTAACTGTTGCAGCTTTGAGAGCGGAGGCATAAATTCTGCTTAATGGGAAGCCATTTGGCTAGGAACAGGCCAGTAATTGGTGTTGGTACCGGGAAAAGGCAAAGTTGGAAATTCTATACCTCCGGTGTTGTAGGACAAAGTCACAAAGGAATTTTTTTAAAAAGCAGCGGTATAAATAGTGCAACTTGTCCAAACGCTTTGCACTCTCCTCCTGTCTAGCATCATTTCTTTTCTTACAGCTGCATAAAACCCCACTGACTGGCCTCCGCTGAACTGCCAGGCTTCAACCCTCAGTACTGCAGAGATGGGACCATGTGCTTTCCAGAAATAAAGAGATTTTGATAGAAATAAGATTTCTTGCAAGCTTGCTTTTTCACAATAGCAGGAACGACAGTGCGTGACAAGCACCGGAAGCTAGGGTGCTGCTTCCAGTTTTATCTTCAGTGCACAAGTGCAAGAGCTACACTCATTAAGTGCTTTGCTACGACTACAACAGAACTTCCCTTGTCTTAGCCAAAGTGTCAGTGCCCGAATTTGGGGATTAGGGCACCGGTGTGGGTAAACATACCATAGTCTTAGCTCAATATCTGTGCGTTTGCTTCCTCACTGGCACGCATCTTAAATCCTAGCTCAATTGCCCTCCGAGACAGGCATGCTTCCTCGTGCAGCACCATTAGTTGGGCCCTGCTCCCTGTCAGAAGCCTTTGGTGATACCCAGTGTCTAAGTACTGTTTATAACCTCGAGAAAAATGCCATTACCTTTTTGCTCAGCCATTTCCCAGAGCTCATGGGCTGCCTTAGCAGACAAAGCCATGGGGTATTCAACGAGGACGTGTTTCCCGGCTTCTAAAAACGTTCTGAAAGAATACAACAGCAATCTTTAATAACTGTATCATGGAGATTATTTCTGTCCACTGTACTTACTGCTTCCGACTCCTGCAGTCAGCCCCCAATGAAGAAATGCACAACATGGAGTAACAGAAATAAAAGCCACCTTTCCTACTAGGATGTTGCTCTGGCTACATCAGATTTTTAAGCACTAGGAGAGCTCAGTTTTGTTTCTCCTTTCACCACAGACCTCACTCATCTGAAGCAAGTCACTAAAATGCTGAAGTATTGAGTACTGCAAACTCTGACTTCCAGACATTGAAAAGGAAAACCGAATCCTTCCTCTATCTGATCTCTGAGGAAAGGCTTTGAATTCTGCTTTAAACTGCCTGTATACAGACAGTATACAGTTTATACACAAGCCTAGAGATAGCCGACTGAAATTATGAGAACTGAATGCATCTTCACCCCAACCAGTGCTCTAGGGAAGTCACTATTGCCCACTTCAGACTTCGAGTCTAGCAGTCCCTCCTCAGGGGTTCACATCCTCTCCTTGAATAGCTTTACATGGCTCCTCTACGGAAACTTATGGAAAAAGAAAAAAAAAAGACACAAAATACCTGATGTTTTTTTCATGACTTATGTTCTCTGTGCTGATGAAGGCTGCATGGATATCTTTGCTTCTCAGAGCTTCTTCCAGGCTAATCTGTTTGGCCTCATCAATTTTGCCCAGATTTCTCCTGGTTATTAACACAATAAACACATAATAAACACAAAACTACAATCAAGGCATAACCATTACAGTCCATTCTTCCCAATCACATGCTGTACAGAAACATCTGAAACTGTTCCCATGCCCACAGTCTGCCCTTTTCTGCCCTAAACAAGGGCAGAAAAGAAAGTCTGCAGCCAGGAAAGAGATAAGCACTTTCAGAGAGCAGTGGAGTGCCCCCCAAAATTATATATATATAATAGGTAATATAATATATATATAGGTTATATATATATATATATGTAGGTGGTGGTATCACTATAGAAACTGTGCATCTATTTTTTGTTTTGTTTTCAAATTGAGCAGGGGGGTTGGACTAACTGATCTCTAGAGGTCCCTTCCAACCTCAACAATTTTGTGATTCTGTGAATTCTGTGTAAATAAGCATCATAACACAAGAACATTTTTTAACTGGGACTAGAAAGGGGATAATGCTTCTCTGGGACAGCTTCTCCTGATGTGTTGGGCTCGGCAGGCAAAAGCACCAAAGTTGTCAGGTCTACGAGCAGCTACAGGCTGGGAGGCTCTGATGCCTCGCGACGCAATATGCATAGCGCATCAGTCAGCGCTACAGGCAGGAGCTCTGGCCACCTCCATGAGCACATCACCCCAGAAAGCCTGCTGCTCTAGTGAAGACTGCAGCAGACACCTTGGTAATGTTAGGGTAGATGAGCACAGCCTGCAAGCAGAAGCTGAAAGCAAAGATAGGTAATGCCTGCGTGTGATGAGGCTGCAAAGAGTAGTGCAGCATTTCCAGCAAGGGAGGAAAACGCTCTCTGAATGGTGCCTTTCTGTGTTTTTCCCCACAGAAATAGTAGAAACCCTCTCATTAAAGTTAGTCAGTGCTAGCTGCAGCCCTGTTTGGCAGGGCAATAAAAGGAATGACCTAACGGACCGTTTCCGTCTCAAATGGCTCTGGCTGCATGATTTAAAAATAGCCGGAAAAAATACATTCGCAGCCTGAGATCCATGCTTGCATCACCTAACTATTTAAAATCTTTCTGCTTTGCTGTCATGGAGCAGGCAATCTAGTAGGAATGCTCAGGGGAAGGGATATGTGCAACACAGTCCTGCTAACCTGCCACTGCTTGGAGCTAGTGAGAGAAAACAGGAACATTGCTCTCTAAAAGGCAACCTTACCGTAGGTCCTAAATTATTGGGATTTTCTTTCAAAAAGCTATAGTTTCAACATCTGGCTAAAAAAAATAGAATTTTATTTTACAGTGTCAGGAGCTCTGCAAAAATATGTATTTCAACTTTTCCTTTTGTAACACTTTAGCCATTTCTGCAAATTTATTCTACACATTTCACTCATTCATGTTCCTATCATAAGTTTGTACCATCACGAACCTACAGCAAATTTCAATCAGTCAGAATCACATTTCTTTTTAATCACACATACCCTGCAGTGAGAAGGGCTCTTAGCTTTTATTGTAAATACAGTAAAATCTGCACAGTGTCTCATTAAGGCAGCCTATTTGTTCCCTTTGTAAAGTTTTTCTGTGCTCATTTCCTATCTGATAGTCAGAACAACAGGCATATGTGCATCATATGCGTTTCCCTTGTCACAGTGCCTTGACCGTAAGAAAAATATAAAACATTGGTTATTCACATCCTCTTTTCCCCCTCAAATAAGAGTCCTCTCTATTACAAAGGCAAGTGCACAGAGAAAAAGAAACATTGCAACGCGCATGTTAAACATGAAACGTCTAACCTGGATATAAATCCGTAGAGTTTCAGGCGCTCTGAAGGGCTGGAAGGTATTGGATTCATCAAATCTCGGATCCGTGCTAAGCCAGCAATTCCAAGTCCAACCACCACGGTCCCAAACATCTTGTTAATCTGAACAATGGAAAAAAAGAAAAAAAAAAAAAAAAAGACTTTTTGGGAGGGGGAACGCGGGAGGCTGCACTGGCCCTTAACCCCACTTTTACCCAGTTCCAGCTGTCAGCAAGTAGCTGATAGATGCGATGCTACAAGGAACTGAACCCATTCACATCCTATTGAGATGCTGTTCAAATGTTTCGGCAGGTCAGATGACTGGCCTTTAGAGTGGTATTTCACAAGTTATTAAACCCCAGCTCTAGCATAAACTTCTTCCTTTCTGTGAAAGGAAGGCAGACGTCAAAAGTGAGACATCCTTCTATTTATACCATAGCTGCCAAGCTGGGTTCTGCAAAGTTTTACACAAACTCTGTTCACCTCCAGAGTTGCTGCAGCGCAGGCTCCTCCGGGCTCACCCACGGGCATTAACACCGCAGAGCAGCACAACCAGAACACTTCGGGTCGAAAGGCAAAGAATATCTTTTTTTCCCCTTCTCCCCTTTTGTAACAGCTGTGAAGCTCATAGTACCAGGATGAAATGGATGAAACTCTCCACCTGATAACTTGGCCAAGATGCTTGCCTGGCATTTCCACGCTCAACGTAAGCACGGTCTGAAGGGATCAGGGTGCAGCAACACAGCTGTAAGTTCTCACAGCTCGAGAGCTGCTAAGAAACTGTATCAGCTGGCAAAAAGGGAAAGAAAGAAAGACGGAAAGAAAGAAAGACGGAAAGAAAGAAAGACGGAAAGAAAGAAAGACGGAAAGAAAGAAAGACGGAAAGAAAGAAAGACGGAAAGAAAGAAAGACGGAAAGAAAGAAAGACGGAAAGAAAGAAAGACGGAAAGAAAGAAAGACGGAAAGAAAGAAAGACGGAAAGAAAGAAAGACGGAAAGAAAGAAAGACGGAAAGAAAGAAAGACGGAAAGAAAGAAAGACGGAAAGAAAGAAAGACGGAAAGAAAGAAAGACGGAAAGAAAGAAAGACGGAAAGAAAGAAAGACGGAAAGAAAGAAAGACGGAAAGAAAGAAAGACGGAAAGAAAGAAAGACGGAAAGAAAGAAAGACGGAAAGAAAGACGGAATTCATATCTGAATTTTGTTTCTTTACTACATATATATTCCTGTCACTGCTGAACTCGGCTTACTTTATACATGCCAGAAGTGTACAAGAGTAAAACATTCAGTGACTTGTTTAATATGAGAGAAGAAAGGAGTGATGTTGGAAGAGATCTCCAGTGGGATTACAGAGACGAGTCATTATCAAATATTTGTGGTATAACATGACACTGCTCACCAGGGACAAGAGATCTTTGGGGCTCTCAGAGAGAGGAGAAAAGAGGACAGCAAGGTCACCACCATGTGATCTATTAGCAATTATGTCTGCAAGCAGAATTCAGGCGTGGATTCTCATTTACACCCATTTTTCTCTACAGCCAACACAACACAGAATTACAGAACACAGGTGGGAAGGAGGCTGTCTGACCCAAACTCCACCCAAAGGAGGTGCCAGCCCAATTGGGCTGCTGAAGACCTTGCCACATTCTGGCTGTGTCCATGGATGGACATCAAAGCACCTCTCAAGACCCTTGCTACAGTGTTTGACCACCTTCACAATGAAAGCGTCTTCCAGCGCATCTCCGGGTGTGGGTTCAGCTTCTCTACACCCTCCTGCCAGACAGCTGTAGACAGCAAAAATCTCCCTTTGGAAGCAGAACCAACCAGCTCCCTCACTGCTCTTCATGGCTGCAGCCCCCTCCAGCTGGGCCGTACCTGCACCCAGGCCCACATACCCCTCGTCCTCCCCTTTGTCGCCAGTGTAGCCATAGAAGTCCTGCTGTTGCCCTTCATGTCGTATGTTCATCTGAGCTGTAGCTTTTCCAGCTGCAACCCTGCAAGTTTGGGAAACATCCCTATATTCCTCCTGGGTAGTCCTCCCGGCTTCTGCATCTGCAGGCTTTCTTTCCACATTTGAGCTCCAAGGAGGTGGTAGCTGAAGATCAGCCTCCAGGGCAGTCTCCCATGGGATCTTGCCAGGCAGATCCATCAGCAATCCAGAACCTGTTCTCCTGAATTCTGCAGCTGTATTTCCTTAAAATTTATCTTGAAGGGCTCCAGTGTGAATCAGGACCAGGTCAGCTGAAACTCAGAAGCAGCCTAGCTGCAGAACAGCCCATTGGGTCTTACCTTACATTCAGAAATGTTCAAGGTTACTGGAGTCTTCAGCAGTTAATATTTGCTTGCTGCCTTTAGCAGAACTGGCGTTGGGAGTCACACAGCAGAAAATCCCCCTGAAGCCTCCACAGCTGTTGTGAAGGAACTGCTATTTCTGCCTAGGTGCCAGCTCTCAACTACGGAGAGAGGAGCGGGGAGCTGACCAGATCCTTCCACCGACATTAACAGCAAATATTTCTCAACAGACGCTCAGGATGCTGAACACCAAAATTTTCCCCTCTCCTTTGAAAAGCGGGCCTGATTTCATCCAAAGAACAACTCCTGGCCTCCTGGAGGGGCCGGATGCAGGAGAAGCCAGATCCGTTGAGTCTAGGAACAAAATCCGTCACTATGCAACCTGCTGCCATAGCAACGAGCCGGGTCTCGGAGCTCCTGGAGACGTCGCAGGTCGGCAGGCCGCTCACCCAGATGGGGACGGACGCCAAAGGAGTGTCCGAGACCTCAGCTCATGCACGGAGCTACGTCTCCAGCAGCGGCGCTGGCTTCTGCTTCCTTGGCTTTGCAAGGGCACCTCGCACGCACCAGAGGCCAGTCCCAATGACTATATGAACATGTACTCAGCTCTTCCTTATTTCAAAACTTTACAGCAGGACTATGGTTACTGCTATCTTTCAAGCACAAAAGCAATGCCAATCCCAACTGTCGGCTGCCCTGTCTGCCTTCCGTGCCTTAACATATGTGACCCCGCCTAAAGCTTTGACAGAATGATTTCAGTGGCATTTTCAAGGCGGCTGAAGCTCAATGCCCCTGGTATTAAAAAAAACATACACAGTAGTACGATGAAGAGCATCCAGGAGCATTTCCCTCTGTCCTTTTCCTCTCCTAATTGGCCGAATGAAAGAAATAGGGCTGGCGAGAAGGTCACAGAGGCTCTTCCTTCCCCCTTGGGGCATGATTAAAGCGCGTCCCCACCATCCCACAGCGACCTCTCTGGCCCAGGCACAGTAGCTCAAGTGCTCCCCGTCTGACAGCGAGGAGCCCTGCACGGTACCAAGAGTGCTTAGGAAGGGAACCCCGCCAAGGTGGCTCATTTATCCCCACGGATCTCAGAGCCTCTTTGCCCTTCTCCTTCTTCCCGATTGCTCCATGGGTGAGGTGGTTACTCTACAGCAAAAAGGGCTCCGTAGCCAAGTATTCCAGCGAAATTTTGCAGTAAAACAGGAATTTTCAGTAGCAAAACAGTCAAAGGAGTTTGCCCAATGGGATGGGTCACACAGGAAAATGCACTGCTCCTCCCCAGTGCAACACAGCAGGACTTGAGCCCTTAATCTCAAAAATGCTAATGCTCACAGAAGCAAGCTTTAGGTAAGCAAGCTTTACCTGCGTTTTGTACAATGTTCCTAAGACCACAAAGGGGCAAGACAAGAGGAAACTGAGAATAAACACCCTATTTATGATAGGACATAGCGTAAATGCCCTTCTTGGAGCCACTGCAGGATGACGGAAGGTACCTGCTCTTGCTGTATATTCATACAGCATATTTCACCCAGCTTTATGCTCCTCCCTGCAGTTTTCAAGGACTAGTTCCCACAGATACGAATGAGTGACTCACATTAGAAATCAAAATATTTTCCATTAATTTAATCTGCAGTAGCAGCACACTGATGTGAGAGTCTTTCCTGAAGTGTTCCCGGTCTGGTCTCTTTAAATGCGCTGCTTGAAATGACTAGCACTTTATACTCACACATATCTGAAGACTATTAAACACCTTAAATATAAGCACTTAATCTGAAAATGCCCCTGTCCAGGATATCCCACTTATGCATATTCAACAGCTGAACTAGCTAAGTAGTTCATTGGGAATTTTCACTTCTCCAGTGCCCAATCTCACTACTCTGATCTTTGCTTATATTAAATTTATAACTCTGTCAAGCCAGAGTGCTTGATATGTTGCCATTTCCCTCCTTACTACTTAGAAACACACTTAAAAACACACAACACAATCACCGCTGCAGTGGCAGCCACCTCCCACTACTCCTAAGAGCAAAGGAACCCTAACGGCAATGTGGCTTCTACAAAAAACAAAAAAGGCACTAACAAAGAGCCACCCTTCTCCGGTTCTGCTTTCTGTGCTCCGGGCAGACGCATCCTGCTAGGAGCAGGCAGTAGTGAGAGCAAGAGCTGGTGACGCGGCGTGTGCCAGCACCTCGAGCTGCTG
Organism: Tinamus guttatus; assembly: GCF_059628265.1. Classification (NCBI taxonomy): domain Eukaryota; kingdom Metazoa; phylum Chordata; class Aves; order Tinamiformes; family Tinamidae; genus Tinamus; species Tinamus guttatus. The sequence goes on from NW_028288638.1 coordinate 2,247,486, forward strand.
GGGCTCCCAGCAGGGCTCGGAGGAAGCATCGAAGTTTGGTAGGGTGTCTTTTTGTTGGGATTTTTTTTTTTTTTGAAGTGCAGAACTGCACAAATGCCCCAGTTCAGCAGATCATTCAAAGTCAGAAATAACCTTTGTTCTGCAGGGAACTACTTAGGCACTTCAACTGCTAGATGTGCTCGAGTGCTTTTTCCTGGTAGGCACAGCTAAGGCCTTATCAATTCTATCCAAAGGCAAAAGGTAAGAGAAAAAAAAAATAGAACGGAGGTGAAAAAAAGCTGTCTGCACAATAACGTGCTCGAGTGGGAGTTTGTGTTTTGGTCGCCTTTGCTGCAATCCAGAGATAAAGAAAAGCCTCTCCTTGTGGAAGAAAGAGATAGTCACAGTGGTAACAGCCAACACTCTGCCCCGTTGCTGCTTCTCTTTAAAACATTAATTGTGGGGAAAATGAGAGCCACAGAGGAATTTTGCTCAGAAGCTGCCAAGTCCTTTTACAATCTCTATGTTTTGGAAGAAGCCAACACCATCTTGGGGTTTTAGAGAACCCACATCCATTTTCCCTGAGAGCACTTTGGTGCCATCTTATCTAGCAACAAACAGCTCCATTTCTAAGCAGCTACCACAACCCAGGTCACAGTTCCCTGGCAGGCACACGGGGTCTGGTCTTAACTTCGAGGTGCAGAAGGCACAGGCTCCTGGTTCAACTTTAGGCACTAGAGTTATAAGGTCTAAGCAGCAGGTTTCACACTGCCTCACCACCACAAAACAGTCTGTCATCCTGACTGGCACCACTGTCCCAGAACAAGCTTTTCTCCCCAGCCTTTAACAGCTATTTGAACAACACACCTGCACGGTTTGATATTTATATAAATGCCTTTGTGCCCAGCATTTTTTATTAAATTCTGGTTTTTCAGCTGGCTGCCAAAGCTGATGGTGATATTATAAATAGGTAGGACCAGATGCTATGTTACAGGTGCCAAGCAGACGGTTTTCGGAAACGCTGAAGTGGTCAATAATAAATGACTGAACTCATAATAGAAACACCGTCTCTGGTACTAATACCTGAGCCTGAGCAGAAAGAAAAAGTTTTTTTTAATTAAAACTCACTTTTGAAACCTAACTCTGCTGACTACAGCACCTACTATCCACAGCTCTCCTGACTCACAGCACTGGGGCCGGCTGCTCTCCACAGCCTGCAGCTCCTCGCTGCCACCAAAATATTCCCAGAACTTACCCAGAAGTGTGAGAGGCACCAAAAGAACCTTAAGTTTTTAATATATCCCATTCCCTGTCCCGTGGAGGGGTGAATCACAAGTGCTGTGAGACGGTGGCCTGCTAGCAGGTATAGCACTGTTGGCTGAGTGGCCGCATGGATGCCACCCATGAGCAGAAATGACTGATTTTTGTCCCGTTTCCCTTCTCTGTCCACAGTCTCCCTTTGTGGTTCAGATTTGGTTGTGAAATAAAAGAGGAAAAAAGACAAACACTTCTACGGAGGAGCCTCGGATCTAGGCAGAGAAGTTGGGTTCTCCTCAATCTGGCTAGTTATGTTTGTAATTCTGAAGGGCTCTAACTTTTATGTTATAAACATATCATTTTTATTAAAGAATTACTTATAACTAATGTTTCAGGGAGTACTCTGGAACTAATTGCAAAAAGCTTTGTGAACTGCAGGTGAGTAAATAAACAACTCCACATAACCATAGCTTCATCACTGCTGTTCTTTAACCAGTGCTTATATGTGGCTGATGAGAATACAACTACAGAGAAGAAAGCCACCAACAATTCATGAACATTTGCGTGGGGTTTTAACATGCTGTAACAATTCTTGAAAGTGAATTTGTGCGTGGTAGTGGAAGAGAAAGAGAAGAGGGTTGTTACTTTGGAGTTAAATCCAGTTTTGATGAGAATTCAGGAGAGCGAGCTGTGGTATGCAGCTACTGACAGATCCAAATTCTCCATGGGATGAATCAATATTCTTGCTATTGCACCGACTTGTGCCTCAACACAGTCTGGAGGACTATAGCCCTGGGAAAACCTAAATGTTACTAATGTTAGCCAAATGGAGCTAACTCCCCCTCCCCAAAGTATGTGAAACACTAGCGAGCAGCAGAGACTGCTCTACCTCTCCCCTGAGCTGCACCCTTTGCTCGCTTAATGTTCCTGCAAGCCCTGAACCATCAGGGCTCAGCTCGGAGCGGCTCGCTGTGCACTGTGACCCCGCATCCCCTGCCCTCCCCGCAGGGAAATGAAGCCAGAGGAGAGTCTCCGCATGACTCAGGAGTTGAACACTAACTACTCCAGCTCTGCTTACACATCGGTTTCGTACACAGACGCTGCTGTTCTGTTTAATTTTTAAACAAAGAGTTTCTATGTTCCGTCACAGAAAGAGCAGGACTACTTGACCCTACCTGCATTTTGGGGGACATACTGCTCAACCCAAACAAAAGGGGTCAGGAAATTGGGCTGGGAAATGCTAAGGAACCTGAGCACATTCCCTTCCTTGCTCATGTTTTCTTTGTGTCATCCACGGAGCTGCTCCTTCAGGCACAGCCCCCAGCTCCCTTGATACATTCCTGAGTGCTGGACAGGTTACTGCCGACCCCAGGAGTGGCTTCCAAACTGCTGCTAGAGCTCGAACAAGGGTGATGATGGACAATCATGGAAAAATGTTCCGAAACAGATTCCCAGCTCTACATCTGCCCCTGAGTTTGCCCACCAGGTACTGTTGTTCTGTAAGCAATTTCCTCATCACAGAATCCAAAACACACCCAAGAAAGCTGTACTTCCAGACTGTCTTCTTACTTTCTCTCAAAAAAATGTGCTGGGTGACCTAAAGCAAGCAAATCACATCCCCTTTCCCTCTCCATCTTGCCCAACTCCAAAGCAGGGGAAATGTCTCTCTGCTGCAAAGCACCTTCAGGAATCCCACACAAACCAGATCTATGAAGTAGCCATAGCCAAGTTTGTTTTTAAATATCTAAATAAAATAATGCAGTACAATGCACAACTAGAAACTGTCTCTTTTCTTTCTGTTGCTTTTTCCTAAATTGTCTGCAACCACAGCCCTGCGAAGAATTATATGCCTGCTTAGCTTTAATCATGAGCAATCCCACTGATTTTAACAATACTCATATCTGCTCACTAAGAAATAGGAGCCTTTGCTGTTGTGTGTAATATTAGCAGGCACAAGAACAAAACACACACCCGGCCCCCGGCACGTCCCGTTAATATCTTTATGGACTCACCCCAGGAGATGATATCTATCTTCCGGTCCACAGAAGGTCACCAAATGCCAGCTCTGTGACAGGATGACCTATTTTGAGATAAACCCAAAACATAAACCCACCCTCCTTCCTGTTACAAGCTGCAGTCACTATGAAGCTGGGTCTTAGTATGGCTGGAGAAACCCTCATTCTCCACCATGAGCAGGACGGCTCTCTGAAGAGCAAGCAAAAGTAGTTGTCCAAAAAAGTGCCTTTTTTACCCAATTTTCTCCCTCCATACCACCCTCAAAAATGTTTTCCCTCTTCTAAAATAAACAGATTGTGATGGAAAGCATTTATTTTATAACCAGATTAAGATCACTTGAGAAGTAGATGTTTTACATAACCTTGTAACCTTAAAAAAGGACGCATGCAATGGTAACACCCGAGTCATTTTATCAGCCTGCTGCTTCTCAGATATGGCCTGGAAAAAAGCAACTGATGCTCTCCATTCCCGTTAAGCTTTGGAAAGCTGCCACCCCCAGCAACTGCTGCAGAGGAGGAAAAAAAATCCAAAAAGAAGAGTAATCCCTCCTAACTTTAAAACCCCCTCGGTGTTTTTTGTGGTTTTATGCTATGGGCCATCATAATGCTCAAAAAGAGCACAGGGCAGTCACTAGCCCTGTGCCTTGGGAACAACCAGTCTGCAATTCAGCATGGTTCTGGTATCCATCTTACCTATTAAGATTGTCCCAAGAAATTGAAATTCTCTTTTGAAATATCAGCCACTAGAGGGAGCTTTTGGAATGCCATTTGCATTGCAGAGATAAAAAATAGTGAATAAAGCATGTTTACACAAGGCTTACAGGAATACTTTTAAGGTGTTTTTCCCACGGTACTTCAATTGCACCGTATGCAAATGTTTGGGGAGAGCAACGCTTTGTGCGTTACCGGGCGCATCTCAAAAACAAATTCCCCGTCTCCCCTTGCAAGGGCTCCCCCATGAAACCCCAGGATTTCTGCAAGCAGAGCAGCAGTTTGCCATGCCAGCCAGCTGGCTGGATTACCCCGCAGTTTTGGTCTGTGTGCACATTCAGACGGCTCAGAGCGTGCCTAAACCTGCACCTTCAAACCTGAATGTGGCAGCCCAGAGCTTGAAACTGTTAGGAAAAGCAAACTAGCAAAAGAACAACCTACAAAGCAGCTCCAGTTTACAACTCCCTGCCTCTTTCCAGATGTGCCATCTTCGGATTGATCACTAGAGAAATGCTCCAAGAGAAATCTAATCAACAGTCATCAAGCCGTGGCCTGCAGCAAGCAAACAGAAACTCCTGCTTGTGACAAGCCACTTACTTAGCCAACTTAACCTGGGGGTAGCATCAGTTCTAGACACTTCGTTAAATTTTCTTGCACTAGGTAGGACCTGCATTAGCCTTTGAAGTTCATGACCCCCTCAAAAAAGTCCATAGAAAACCTAAAATTATTGAAGATGCTTAAACACCACTGCTCTTTAGTGCTGCCTTTTTTTTTTTTCTTTTCATTAATATTTTGACGAAGTGATTGAGTTACCCTAAAGTTACCCTTCTTTTTAGAAGGGTATCCTTCTAGTCTCTTCTAAAAGTTCCTTAACTGCACCATTGCTTTCAGCGGCTAGAGGACACCAAGTTCCGCCAAACAGAAAGGCTGCACTGGAACACAACCACCCTGTACTACCAGTGGGAGCAGAAAAGACCTTTCAACGCGTACGGACAATTGTGCTCATTAGTTTAGTCAGCCTTGCTGCTCTTTTTAAATCTTAGTATAAAAGCCTTGTGCTTTCTTAAATTTCAGTCTAAAAACTTTGTGCTCACCTCAATTGAAAAGCATTTTTAGATTCAGGGTGTGAAATTCAGAATAATTTCTTTCTGTGATGGGTATTTATTTGCAAGTCATTGCTGCTTTATGGATTTCTGCTTTCTGTATCAGACGACGACTCCCTGTTCTGCCCCCCCAGGTCAGACTACTGCAGATAACGAAGGCAGAGGAGCTTTACAGCATCTATAAGCAACACATGTTTGCGGTGATCTGCGAGCACAGGCCATTCAGACTCATTTGCTTGGTTTGGGATTAGCTGGAGCTGGGGAAAAGGGCATGATGGTGCGGCCAAATATCAGCTTGGGAGCCAGACATGGAGTTCACGAGCTTGCTTCAAGGCCAGACAGCTTTTCCTCTTGACTAAGTGGATTTTAGTTCCACGGCCTGGACTGGAAGTTCATTCCAGACTGGCACATAAATAAAAATAAGGAGGGGCTGGATATTAAAAATAATTATGAGGCCAAGTGGAGTAGGAAGGATGTGAGAATCTTTCCTCTCTCCGAAGCAGCACAGGACCAGCTGCAGTCTTGTATCTTTATGGTTCTCTCTATGCTGTGCTTTTATTGCACCAATACTGCAAATATTGTTAGATGGAGCTGGCTGCCACCAGGACCCAACCAGGAAGGACACAGTTGAAAACACGTGTCAGAATACTGATATTTTTAAACAGGGATTAGAGTTAACAACTGACCCATTTATTCTATTTACTCAGCAGCCCTCTATCTTAAGGTCCATTACAAATACCAGCCATATAGGAACGGACAGTATGTCTTATCTTTATGAATACTGGGCTAAATGCAAGGATAGCTGTACTGTGCAAGAAAACAAAAGTGAGATGGATTTCCAGAGCAAAATTTTACTTAGCTGTTGCCATGTAAGAAAGTTTCAAATTCCAAACGAGTATCATGCTTCTCAGAGCAAACATTTTCCATAACCATGAACAGGTTATCCTGAGTTGTGAATGATAAATGTAAGGCACCTCAGGCCTCATTCTAGCACATACTGCAGTCCAGAAGAGACAAACAGCAAATTCAAGTAATCAATACTTATGAAAAATTAGGTCTATGCCGTGATAAACTGGAAGTAATGAATGCAGACCAAGTCTACAGGCACTTCCCATGGCAGGATCGTACCACTCTGGTGTATAACCTCATCACTTAACAGGCAGTGAAATGTCACCAGCACAGAATTTATCTTCATCCTTTTCTGCAGGCTCCCCAGATTTTTGCCACAGGAGAATCATAATTTTAGAAGTAGACAGAGGTTAACAGGAGTTAATTTGCCCTCTCCATCCAAATGTTATGAACCTGTGATGTAATGAGGACAAAAGCTCAGTCCTCTATATATTTATACCTGCCATTAGGACTAAGCACAGAGAGACACATGTTGCTCCTGCTTCCAGAGGAACACACCGTGGAAATGCCTGAGAAAAATCAACAAATGACTCCGAAGACAAGTCTGAGCAAGACACTACAGCTTCTAAATTCATCACCAAATAATAGGCAAGCCAATCTTCTGCTGCCAACCTGCTTTGCAGTCTGCAAAAAAAAAACATTACATAATCTCTAAGGGCGGCTTGCTTTAGCAGGACAGGTCTACAGATCTTTATAGGTTTTAGCATAGCTAAAATATTCTAAGGCATTTCAACTTGAATGACTGTGGTCTCAACTTTCCCCTCGTACTGCCCGTCCTGTACTACCACTCTCTCTTTTTTAGAGATTATGTGATTATTTATTAATTCCATATTCTTACAGCTTTCACTTGCTCTCACTCACGGAACAAAGGTAGCAACAAGACAACAAAAATCTCATTCTCTGCCTACACGTTTTATTAAGAGGGAAAGCTAATACACAAATAACATGACTTGAGCTATGAGAAGAGTTTTCTTTATTAGCAAATGCAGTGCAGCCTCTAATTTAGTGTTTAGCACAGTCACGCCAATATAACAGGAAAACTAGCTGCCCAGACCAGGATCTTTGTAACTGGCTTATACTATACTGAGAAAAAACAATCAACGAAAACCTTTCTGTTAGTCTAGCAGCTGAACACAAGTTCATAAAGAGAGTTCAATTCTATTTTTACATGGTGGATTCCATCCATCTGGAATAACAGGATTAGCAATTCCGTTTCATTATCTTTTCCAGTCAGATGTTTTCTGCACTTATTTCTAATTAGTACAGTACATCTCTGTCTGGGTTGCAAATGTCTGCAGGAAATGTTTAAGTTCAGTTACACAAACAGCTAAATCTCTTCTTGCCTAGTTGGGGAAAGAAAGACCAACCATATTCATATATTTATCACGTTACAGTTATTTTATAAAGTTTTAAGATGTAAACCCAACAGCTCAGCCCTGCGTGCATGAAAGCACTTTTCCATTTCAGTTTAAAGCCAGCTGCATAGCGAGAGATAGACCCTCAATAACATTCATCTCCTAGATTACAAGTGGGAATATATACTCTCAATATTTTTACTACAGGATTAAACTGCTTTTCTTTTATCTAAGCCTGATTTTCTTCCCTAAACCCATTCCCTCCCCTATCAATGAAATAACCTTTTTAACTCCTTACACTATGCTTGTACTGTCCGTTACTGAGGAACTTCTCTTGCACTGAGCACTAACTGAAGTCTTCAGAAGGATCCAGTTCCTGAAAACATTTAGTGAAAGAGTCGTTCCCATCTCTACCAAGGCTGCTGCATTGCTGTGCTTCTTACTCTCTATTTCACTGAAATCTTGACACCCAAGTAAAGGATAGGAAGCAATTCCAGTCTTAATTCAGAAGCCGGTCGATTCATTCATCCTTTCACCTTTACTTGTCTTACCAAGTTCATGGTCGGTTGCGAAAAGGAGCAAAGATGAAGCTGGCCTTTTCTCATGCCATTCCCACATGCTGAGCTTACTTTCTGAAGTTAGTGCATACTGAAGACACTGGTCACTAAAACTAGATTTAAGTTTGAAAACTAAGGAGAAAGATTCTCTATTTTAGTCGCACAAAATAAGTATCGCCCTTCCTTTAAGGATAGCACACGCCACACTTCATTCGCCTAGAACTCCCAGTTGCTTCCAAACAGCAACTCAATTTCCAAGATTAGTGAGATAAAAAAATAAAAATTAGGCAAGCTGGTGAACTAAAATGAATTATTTGTTTAGAAAATACTACTTCTTGGTATAGAATCTGTGAAGAATATTTTATTCCACACTGGAAACTTCATTAGCTAGGCTGTTGCCTAACTACTACTCTGAATATAAGCTTGAAAACTTTCTCTCTCTCTCTCTGGGAAGATTAAAACTTTACAATGGATTCATATTATTGGAATAGATTGTTTTATCTTCTCATTCATTGGCACAGACCACAGGAAAGATGCTCCAACACTGTGTCACCAATTTCTGGCATTGTGTTTTTCTAGGCTAGCAACTGTACTCAGAAGTCCAACAGTTGAATAATTATCTTTACCAGAGGAAAAAAAAATGGCAAACCAATGCAAGGAGTCTACTGATACACTACATTATCATCTTCTATTGCCCCCAGTACCTGATGAAAGTTATTTTGCCTAAACCAGTTCAGTAAGCGGCTGCTCTAATTAACACTAACTAGCTTGTTTTTGAACAACCTCCAACACACAAGTACAGCGTGATGCCAGGAAAGTTATATAAAGGCTGAGTCTATCTACACAGTCTCCACTGTGTGTAGACTGGAAACAACCACATATTTTCTAAGATAGTCAGAAATAAGTGGTTGCTGTGACTACAGCAAAATATTAATAAAACGCTGATCTATTTTACAGGTGGAGCCTACCCCATATCTGGGAACATAAGAACTGCCTCTCGATCCGCAAGCACCACCTGGAACATTTCAGTTTCGCAGAAGCCCTACCACATTCCTTTGCACTAGGAAACTACTATCATCTATGCTTTGCACATGGGGAAACTGAGGTATGACAAGGTTAGCGGTCTATTTTTTCTGGAGGGGTGTCAGACACCTACGGCAATCATTGATTTTAGCAGGATTTGCAGGAAGCCCTGCAGGTCCAAAAACAAGCCTAGAAGGAACTTTGTACAAAGGCCTTGAATGAACTGGCACTGTCTCACCACGCAGCGTTCTGGTCAGCCCCTGACACTACTCATTTACATTCATATCATTTACGAGCTAACGCTGCGCTTCAACACAGAGGACACATTTCCAAACAAAGCATTTTCAGATTTTATTTCCCTTGTTTTTTAACCCCTTTCCCCACAAGCCCTGCTTTAGCTGTGGCCTGTACCCTGCACTCTAGCGGATGTCTCTGTCCTCAGAGCAACCAGGACAACACAGATACCAAGACTCACTGTGCTCCCTCATCCCTTCACAACAGCAAAGGGCGGGGGGGAACTGCTGACAAGCAACCTCTGGAAGGGAGGAGGCAGCCCTAAGACTAAAGCACCGTTTCCAACTCCCAATTCCTGCTAGCAGGGATTAATTAATAGCCACTAACCTCTTCAAGTGCACAGGAGAAACATGATCCCGTTTAATTCCCATCCACTCCCCGCAGCTCCTTCTTACCCAAGGACGAGCAGCTGGAGCATATCAGCGCCTGCTCTCCCTGCTGCTGCTGCTGCTATCAGTGCAGCAACACCCCCCGGGCCAGGAATCCAATAAGGACACACAGGGGCGGGCTGTAGCCAGCAGCAGAAAGGCTGGTACGGGCACCCACGCTCCTGTAGGAGCCCCCGAGCAAGGAGCACTGCAGAGCGGGGCAAGGTCCTCGTGAGCCTCCGCCCTGCTCCAGCAGCAGGGCTGGTCTCAGGCAAGAGGAACCCAGCTGTACCGCCGAGGTGGCTGCACCAGCGTCCTATGCGCCCGCGGGGCTGCGCCTGCAGGCTCTCAGGGGAGCCGGGAGGCCAGCGCCACCCGGGTTACACGGGCTCCCTTACTCAAGATCACATCTGCCTTGACCCACAACGCCACCCTCAGGCCCTGGCTTTTCCTTAGATAGACCCCCTTCCACTAGCCTCCTCGTGCATGTTCACGTCTTATTCACATGTGTCAGGTTCGTTCAGGGCCGGGAAGATAAAATACTGCAAGGCTGGGGCTGTTTTCCCCGTGGTTTGTAGTTCCAGCTGTGAACAGTGTGGATCTAACACGCCATGCTATGCTGTGCCAATTTTGGGCACTTGGCAGCCTACTAGAGCATCCCAAACTGCATCCTGTATTGGGTTACAGTATAGGTAAATCAAATCAAATTCTGCCCTGGTTCATTTCAAATGTAACAGAAATAACTGCTCAAATTGGTTTTTTTGATTTTTTTTTTTTTGAGACAAGTGTATTCAGCTCGGTGTGTTTCTGGCAAACCTTGGTGCTTGGTAAGTGTAAGTAGTAATGGTATAAATAGTAATGTCTTCCTCCCATAAGACTCAGAAAAATCAACCCAACTCTGGATTCCTTAAACTCTGTATTCTGAAATTCTGCAGGATAGGATCATAAGGACATAGGATACACCCTTCCTTTCATCTTTTCCCATTCATTTATTCTGATTAGTAAATCCCCTGGCTCTTCTGCAGCCACGTTTTCTGAGACAGAGCTGTACCCTGGGTAAAACTCCCATGGACTCGAACGGCTTGCTTAAATCAGCACAGCTTTTATACCGACACTAATGCCCTGATGTTTTAAGTGTGTTGCAAGAGGTTTCCAAATTCTCTCCTCCCTCTCTTACTGAATAGCGAGGCAGCTGAAGGGCTGATCCTCAGAGCAGCAGCTCTAATTAACGTGGTTGCACAAGGGCAGAAATGAGGAGCTCCAGAGGATGACGAAGGAATTACAGACTGGCTGAACCAGTAAAAATCTGCAAGTGCAGTAAAGAATGAAGGCCTGTAGCATATATGCATGCTGTTACATAAAGGCGGGCTTGCAGACCAGGAGATAGAGCGTTTAAAGATACACGAGTTCAACATATGGGATTGCTAATGCCTAGCAGATGCCCATATGTTCAGCATAAAGGAATGAATCAATTAGCACGTGATAGGAAGCCATAATATGAAATAATGCATACGGGATTGATCGGAAGCAGCTGTAGCTCCAAGCTTTTGGATTTAGCAACAGTGCCAACACTGGTACAGCCACGTGCTGAAGAGGATCCTGGACCTGCCTGATCTCATCATTAACTTAGAAAAAATACACGACTTTCTACATTTCCAGATGCATCAGCACCCAAAGAAAGGGTGGGAGCAACATGCAGCTGAACAGGAGAGCAGAACTGCCTCTCTCCAGCACAAACACACAGTAGATTTAGCTTAGGTTAAACTGATTGGGTAACTACACGTTTTGGTACTACTACGTTCTGCCTGATCCCCAATATACAGCTCTCAGTGTGCATGTAGTACTGCTGATATATAGATGCCTTTAAGAGTCTGCCCCTCTTTCCATATAGAAATAACATAGAGAGCAACTATAAATAGTGAGTAGCCTTCAAAACCAATAAAACTTGCCCCAGAATTGGATGGGTTCTGTAGAGCTTTCAGCACTGCTAGTAACAAGGATAAGGCTTGAAGGGATAAACAGAGTTGGGAACTGCAGACAAACTTTTGGCACACAATCCTTCTTCGGGTCTGAAATGTATTTCACTTGGAAATCTGTTTTATATAAGTTGAAAACCAACCATCTTTCAGAGAGACTAGCTATATGTGTAAGAGTTAGACCACCTCTGAAGGTAAAGAAAGGATGTTAGTAGAGAGGGAGGAGGATGGAAAGAGGTTACAAAAACAACATATAATTTTGTATACAAAATCAGCCTCTCAATGGGGCTTAACTGCATGAGCATAGGAAGAGCTCCTGTTAGGATTAGCTGCCTCTAGTTCCTTCTAGTTGTGCTGTATTTCTCCTTGTCTATTCTTTGTCATCTTTTCACATCTTTTTGTCTGGCTCATGTCGTGGACATGTCATTTTATGCCCTGTTTCTCCCTACTCTCACCTTCTCCAGTCTCCACAGGCCTTTTAAACCCTAACAAGTATCAGATGTAGGCTATAACCTAGCAATCTCCCACTTTTCCATTTCATTAGTAACAAAAAAGCAATGCAAACTAACATGATCACTCCAAAGATGGCAACTGCTGGAAGCTTTTCAAGGGAGAAAACAGTTGTGTTTGAGAGAACTCAATAAAGCTTATTGTGTTCATTGTGTTTTAGTATTGAACTAAAACACAATAGCACAAACAGTGGTAGCAATCACAAGCCAAAAGCGTAAATGAGCTAGTTGAATAATAAAACAAATTGGCCTCACAAAAAGTACTGAGAAGTGTTTGATTATTGAGAGGTTATTTAACTTCTCTCAGACAGGAAGTTCATACAATAAATATAATGTATAAGGTAGTAAGAAATAGTGGCAGAGCACACTGAAACTGCAACAGCCATCCTATAATTTCAGAAGAATCACCGTGAGCGGGTACTTAGGATCCTGTAATCTAGTGATGTTCACATACACAGTACCAAGTGCCAAAGCCTAAATGCTGATCTCAGTTACAGCCCTAGAAAGCCTCCTAAATAAACTCCCAACAGCAACACGAGGTTATGTGGTTCAGTGATGGGGGACAAACCCATCAGGTGAAAAGATAAGCAGAAGGGAGCAGTAATTAAATTAAACATGCCTATCTGCTTATGGAATCAAATCCTCAGATAGGATCTAAAGGTCAAACCCAAATCTTTCCCCACCAGTGAAGAGATACTTGCAGAGGCTATTTTATTTCACTAATTTAATAATATGGGTGGCTTTAATGAAAAAATAGTAAAGTAGCACAATAGAGGAGAAGGTGGGAAGTCTGTGTCCTGAATTATGGTTTCTGCATGTGCAGATATGTGGAAACCCACACTTTGCCCTGAAAGCTGGCCTAAAAATTGCACCTGTCTCCACGCAGCCTTGCAGGGCTCTCTCTGCCGTTAACTCTCTTTGCCAGAAAATATCATATACCCTGCTGCCCGCAGGGGGCACAAGGCACTCGAGAAAAAGCAAATAAACCTGAACATAACAGCGCCCGAACCAGATACTCGCAAGCAGCGCAATCGCCGCACAACATCGCCGCTTTCGACGTGGAAGGACGCGGCGCCGCCAGCGCCCCCTGGCGGCCCCGCGAGGCCCCGCAATGGCAGCCCCCCCGGCGCACGCGTGAGCCCTTCGGCCGAGCGCCCCGCCGTGAGTGTGCCTGTGCGTGGGGGGAGGCAGCGGCCGCCGGGGCGCGAGGAGGGCGGTTACGGCCGTTAGGGCGGTTACGCGGCCGTTAGGGCGGGATCCTTCCCTCCCCTCCCTAGCCTACCCCCCCTTTTCCGCGCGCGCGGGACCGCACAAAATGGCGGCCGCGGGGGAGAGCTGTGGGGGGTGATAGGACACCTGTAAAAGAAGTATTGAAGAAAAGGAGCTGCGGGCGTGTTTAAAATAATAATAATAATAATTAAAAAACCCACCCAAATTAAAAAAGCAATAGCGGTGCAGATGTTAGTGAGATAGCCTGGGTGCGGAGCAGCTGCGCAACCAGGTGCCCCTGGTCCCCGCAATGCAAACAGGCATATATCTGGAGTAAGAGGAGGGAATGCAGTAATTACATATGCATCACCAAAAGCACAATATATATGGTAATTTTGTATTTAAATACAGCCTTTTTTTTTTTAAGAAATGGGACATAAGGCAGATTCACCTAGTAGGCTGTAAACACAACCTGATAAGCCGAAAATGCTTGAGCAATTTAAAACAAGCCCAGGGCTGAACTTCACCACTTAATATATATATTTATACACACACATATATACATATATATATATGCTGCCCAGGGACTGTGTCCTTCAGCCAAGAGGGGGAAGACCCTACCTAGCCCACAGAAGGATGAAAACCACACCAGTTCCCATGCTGGAGTAAACTGCTGGCAGAAGCACAGCTGGCCGGATTTGAAGAAACAGGGTTGATTTAAAGCCAGAGTCTCTCTCGCACACCTACTGAGAAACCGAAGGTTGGATTTGCCTTGTCACTTAAGTATGGTTTGAGAAGTGATTGACACTCCTAAAGCATGTATTTTTAATTGTCATTCTGATGCTATAAGGAGAAGAAAAAAAGCTATTTCTCTCCTCCTGAAAAAAAATCTCCAGTTTAAGATCAACCTTGTCACTAAAACAGACTAGTTTTCCCCTTCCCCTTTTTACTGTAGATTTTATGATTTTTAAGGACTTTATATTGATGCATCTCCATACTCTTAGGTACTGCATTCGTTTCTTCTTACTGAGCTACATGGGAAACCTGATCTGACTTGAAACTATCCCACCAAACTCTTGCTTTTAACTCATGCCAGTTTACTTTTGGCTCGTTTACATGAACTCTTAATGTGCCACAAGCAAGTGTGAGCAAGGGGGATAAGAGTAGGTTGGGTTGCCAGTTTTTGATGAGTATTGAGACGTAAACATGACTCTCAGGCCTGCTTCAGAGGTTGGAGTAGTACCAGACTGTCACAGCAAGATGGCCCTATTCCACTGCCCTATTCCAATGCCACATGGTATCAGATTAAGAATCCACTGTTGTATTTTTAAAAGTTGATTGTTCGTTGTATTGCAGCTTGCAAACATGACCTATCTGCAGCTACCTTCCACCATGGGGGAGGAAAAAGAGGTAATAGCACCTCCTCGACAGAAATTTGGGCATTAATGCCGCGTTAAGCTGCCTCTCAGCCTTTGTGTTTGATTCTATACTTTGACTCACAAATTTGAGCAGTAAACTGAAGCTTCATTTCACACCACAGCCTAAATAAAAGATTTTTGCACTTCAATGTGGGTTTGTGCAGAAAAGACAGACACGTGCATGTTGATAACAGCATACTGTATTTTTGACAGCCTTCCTAGTTAAGACTTGAAAGGAATTGCGAGTCCTCAGGATAACTTTTCTTTGCACTTTTCATGTTGTGCATAGACTTCAGTGTGGCTGATTTGGGATATTTTGGCCTCTTAAAAATTGTTGCTTTGCTAGTTTAAAATAACATAATTTGTTAATTTACTTCTCCTAAGGAAGAAAGGATTCTCCTCAAGAAGGAGGTGAAAAGGTTAAACTTAACTAAAGTGTCATTTTTTTGTTAGATGAGCTTGAATTTGGACTCTTGTAAATCGAATGAAAAAACATGGAGAATGGAGATAAGGAGCTTTAGTGATTAGAATTTAAATAAAACCCAAGCCCTCCATTACTATCTTACAGCTTTTTCTAAGTAGCACTTTGCAGCTACAGTTCTGTAATTAATGAAGTGTGCATGGATTACTGCTGCACATACTTCTCTTCAAAGCTGGATATTCCCTAGAAGTGAGCATCTCTGCATGTCTGTTGAAGTGTACTTTTTTGGACCATTTTTCTCATACAAGTTTCTGGTTTTCATCTCAATGCTAGAGTAGTAAAAAATAAAATACATCCTTAGCCCTGTATTAAGACAAAGGAAGAGGAAGAATAATGCTGGGGCTTTCACTGGACTTAACATACTACAACTAAGTGGTGTTGCTCACCCAAAGGGGAAGTCTGCCGGACTGGCCTTGGAGCAGCTCTGAGGATGATGTGATGGGAAACCTAGTTGTGGTTGTTCTGAGAATTATGATTGATCTTGAGATGCAGGTTTGGGGGCTACATCAGCTCTAGCGTAGTTCTGTGCAGAGACACTTTACCGCTTCTCTGAGTCTTGACTGAAGTGCCACAAAAGCAGAAGTCAGCAACGGATGTGCATGAACACTTGATGTCCAGATGCTTCCATATTCAGTGGATAAGAAGTTTGGGTGGATTTTTCTTTTTGTCCATAGCTCTGTTAGTGACTAGGCTGAGAACTTAAGAGTGCGATTTTGTATAGCTGAGAAGGTTGTAAAGAAAGGCTGTATTGTTTCTTAGTTTCTCTAAGTAAGCGGCAGTTACAAGACTGTCAAACTAGTGTGGGAGGTAACCTCTTGAAGATGCAGACTTACTCTTTCTGTTCAGTATATCATAAGGAATAGAAACAATTTGAGAGCATTCTTCAGAAAAGCCATCTGATATGCCAGAATTTGGAACTTTACTAACTGGTTGTGCTGTGTAAATTCCGTGTTAGGTCTTTGGGTTTCCCCATCGTGAACCGCTTGAAAAGCATCACTGGCTACTTAGCGCTGACATTTGCTTTTAGAAGCGCTTCAGGCATGCATGCTGGTATTAAGAGTGTCTTTGGTTATGTGATAAAATACTTTAATGTGGTGGAGTGGGGGTTAGTCTTTTGTTTAAGAACTGCACAGCAGTAGCTTGTTGTATTTAAATCCCCCTCCTGCAGGGCAGGGTAATTTGTTCCTCTTGCTATTACATATTTACATTAAATGGTTGTACAGCTACCACAAGCAAACATTATATACACAGTCCCTGTTTCTGGAGCTGTCTCTTATAAAATGGTTTCAGATTATACTGCATAAGCTCAGTACATAGCAGATTGGGGGCAGGGGAAGGGAGGGAATGAAAATCAAGTTGTTCCTGCTGTTAACTTAAGCACTAAAATAAAGACAGTAAGTACAGTCATCTTTTGCCTAGGAGTGTGTTCTGCCGTCATGTTATTAGACCCCTCATAGATCCAACTGGGAGACATGTGAACAGGAAATGTTTTCCTTTTTCATATCTATAGCTGTATCTGCTTTGAAGAAAGGCTTCTTAAGCGTCTCCCATTATTAACTAACAAAGAGATAGGGATCTTCCACATCCCTCTGTGCCGCACTCCAGATGCAGATTAACTTCGTTAATGCCAGCAGTAATTTCCCTGTCTGTCTGACAAGTGTTGGTCTATATTCTAGCACTATTGTAGATGCTCACTTTGATGATGTTGAATGAGTTAGAGCCAAGAATGTGCTTTTGAAACGGATCATCTCTATGGATGGCGCTTTGGCATGAGGTTCCTGCAGCAGGACCTCATGCCAGGACTCCTGCACTTCAGGAGCAGGCCAAATGCCCACCAGCTTCAAGTGGGTGCTGTAAGACTAGGCAAGAGCTAGTCCTGAGTCACTGCACCCTCCCAAAACCCACATTGTGGGACCAGAGCCTTCAGCATCACATGTTTTGGTTTACAGATCTGCACTATTTGCTGCTGTAGGTAAAACAGTTATAACTATGAAAGAGATCAGTCTGACTTTCCAACACCTAGGCATGGATCTACTAGGGCTCTGTCAGAACAGAGTCCCATAGGGAATGGGAACACCCTCAAGGAATTTCAATCCAGTGAAAGTCTAACAGAGTCCCAAAGAGGACTTCATGGATTTTCCAGCTTTTCATGTTTTCCAGGCTTTTAGTGGTCCACAAGAATTTCTAGCATTTCTCATATAATGTTGTAGAAAACCACAACTGAGGGAGTAAACAAGGGTTAGTTGCTTATACAGAGCTCTAGACTGCTTGAGAAGAGGGACATATTTGGACAATATTAATTTTAACGTAACATGCAAAATGATTCATCTGTTGATGGGGTAATGTGTGCAGGGTTTTTAACACTTGGGAGACAACACTAAGGAATGCAGAGACGTCTGTATATACAATTTGTATATTGAGTACAAATGCTTTGTAAGAGCTACCTGTCCTCGTTGTAGGTGCCCAGGCCTGGGCACATAACAGGGAGCCAGATTAGCAGTAAAGTAGGGACTGATGCCTTGCTTGTGGCATAAGAGTGAAGTATGAGGACAGTGCTAGCAATAAAATAAGCACACAACTATTTTTTGTTGTTGTTGTTCAAGATTAAGATTAAAAAGAGAACTGCAGGAGTTGACTCTGGAAAGCATGCTAGATAAGACCGATAAGGACTGAGGAAGCATGTTTAGAGGCAATTCAGTTGATCTCCACAGAGGTGTTTTTGGAGATTTCAGCTGGGCTCAGTCATTTGGCCTGCCAGAAGAAAAAAGCATGAACCAGTGGGTGAAAACTAGACCTGGAAACAGGTGAAATTCAAAAATAAGTTACATGTTTTCATGTTGAGGAGAACAAGTCATGGAACAGCTTACTTAGCAGTGCAGTGGTTTTGTTTGAAACCTTAAAATTAGGAATGGGCATTGTCTTAAAAATCCTTTGGGTCTTGACAGCTGAACACAGACATCGCTAAGGAAAGTTCTTTGACTTACATACATAATGATCTCATTTTCTGTTGGCCTCTCCCCAAAATTAGATTGCTCCAAAACTTACAGTAAGCATCTCTTCAGAGGCCTTCCCTGAAAGTAGTCTTGCCAAGCAGTCAACAAAGTCATTTTTCCTTTATACTGTCCGTCCATCATTAGCCCCAGCCATAATAAAAGGGAGACTGCAAAGAAACCTTTGCTTAATGGGGCTACTGATCCAGCAAGTATAGAAGTTATTAATGAGCATTCAGGGGAAAAAGACACAGGATCTCTGCTTAAATAGTGACATGACACTCTTTGCCCATGACTTACGATATCAGGCATTTAATCTGCAGTCAAAAAAATTAGGATTAAATTTTTGCTGTGTCCCTTTTCTGTTGTTATTTTTTTTCCTTTGGATTCTGAGAGCTTCAACATGATTTAGGTCATACGCCAAGCCATTTTGGCTACTAAGTTTAAGTGGATGATGTTTATTCCACTAGAACTAGAAATCAACTGTCAACACTTACAGCTACCGTATGAGTTCCTGGAAGAAGCCTGAGAAATTCTTGGAGAAAACAGAGAGCTGCATACAACTTAGGAGGACTGTGGCTGTCTAAGGGTAATCCTGGCATCCAAGAGCATTACCACTCTGGCTTCTACCTGGGATGTGTATTAGTGTCCATAAATCAACAAGCATTAAGAGAGAAAACCAAAAGCCAGCCTGCTCCAGAGCCTGCAGTCCATTTACAAAGGCTATTAGGAACTTTTCAGCTCTATTATATATGTGAATAACCTTAGGGTTTTTTTTTTTAATCGCTACACTCGATCTAGGCAACAGTGCAGATACACTACCACCTTAACAGAAGTGTTGGTGTGTTGCAGTACAGCGTTTCTAAACACTGCATAGCTAGGAAGTCTGCCTTAAGGGATCATATACGATAAATAGTACCTCTAAAATTCCCTGCGCAGTACAGGGTAAGCTGAGAGGTGCCCAACAGAAACTGGCACAGATCACTTGGGAAGAAACAAATAATAGTTTACCAAGCATCCCATTTACACCAAATAACAGGCTTCAGTCCTATGGAGAGGAGAGAAGAAGAACAAAAATCAAATACTAGTATCCTAACACATTTTTAAACAGTCTGCTACCTAACATATCTGTAGACTCCAGCTGTAGAATGACCCTTCCCAGCCCTGGAAGCTCTCAGATGCCCAGTTTTGGTTCTTGCCTCCCCTCATCTGCTGCTTTTATCACCTTTCTCCTTGGAGCCTCCCAGGTGAAGGCTTCCCTTTGGAAAGTGTGCTCTTTCTCAGGAGTATTGTGGCATGCTGCCCCCAGTCTTTCCCCTGCTGGGTAGAGAGACCATGAATCCTGAAATACAAATGTTCCAGTTTTTGCATGACTGAAAATGGATTGTCTGAATTTACATATATATTTCTTCTCCAGTTGGAAGTTAATTATAAGTTCCACAGGCTTCTGAGTAAATGATTGGAAATCTAGGGATGTATAAGGGTTACAATTCCTGTTAAACACAGGATTTTTTTCCCTCTTTCATTACAAAATCTACAATGATTTCTTCTTGCATTTAATTAAAGTTTTGCTATGACCTTAGGTAGGAGGTTGTTCAGATCCCAAATTCATTAAAACAATGGAAAGATTTACTCCAAATGTGGGATGTGGTAGAAGGATGGCTAGAAACTGAGCGCTCCTTTTTGTATGACAAACATGCCCTGACTTGTTAAGGTCGTTCCTAAACCTAAACTGTGAGCAAGGAACCATGCACAGTTACGAACCTGTGTATGGGATGCTGGAGACATCTCTTGGAAATCATGAGCAAGGCTAATGGTAATCTTGACCTCAGTGGAGTTGGTGAAGTATTTTCTATGTCCTTGAATGAGGCCAGGATTTTACGATAGGCTCTTACTCGGCAGGAGTTAATATAGGCTGCACAGTAAATGCCACTGAAAATTTTTAGCCAACCCTTCAACCCCCCATTTTCCCTTTTCCTTTATGATAATTAAGTTTTAAAACGCTTTCCTCAACCTTCATCATCTCCTTTCCCCTTTTTATATGAGAAACTGAATAATTATTGCTCCAGCATTCTGCTTGGGCAACACCGTTGGCACTGCTTTTACACTGTATTAATCATAATGTACAGTAATACGATGCCTTCCATCAGAATTTCAAAGCATTTAACAAATATTAATTAAGTATTGCGTCTCTGTGAGGTATGTGAGTAATTGATTTTATAAGCTAACACCATATAAAGGAGAGAGAAGGGTGGATTCTCACATGAGTCCATAGCTTTATGTTAGTTTACAGTTACTTTCTTCACAGGTGTCTAGACTCAAAAGTAAGTTCCTAACGCGGCTTTGGTAGTGGCCGCAGCAGCAGGAACAGTTTGTGAAGTTTCACTGCAAGATGGCTCTCACCTTCCTGTTGAGTAAAAGCACGTCCTTTCACTTGTGTTATAAAATGAAGTTATGGTCAGCAGAGGGTAGGCAGAGAAGGTAAGAGGAGTGTCCGAAACCTCAGCTCCAGCCCTGCCTGCAGCTCTGTCCATGTTCCTGGACTTCTCTTGTGCCGTAGTTGCTTTTATACAGGTAGGGAAGGACTTCCAGGATGACGCGTGCTGCCTCGTCCCAGACACGTTTACTCTTTCTGCCTCAAATTCACATTTAGGCAGATTTTTGCAGACTTCCTAAATTTGTCTAGGATTTCTGTATGTCTGAGAGCTTTAGGGAGCAGATTCCTCTAAACTAGTTGCTGCGTGTCTGGAAGCTGGAGATGAGTGTGCCCAGTAATATATAGCAAGTACAAAACTCTCCGGAAATGGCAGGTTAACTCTGAACGTACTGTGCATCTGCTGTGATGCTGTGCTGTCAGTGGAGTGCTTTAAGGAAGGAATTACACTGCTGTTTGCCTTCAGATTATATATGCACATGGGTTCCTAGCCATGCTGCAGGCATGCACACACACTTCTGCCCAGGCAATCCTCCACAGACGTATGAGATTCCTACCTCTCCAGATTGCCCTCTGCCATCCGCCCCCCTCCTGAAACACCATGGACCAGGACCTGCTCTTGTTCCACTTCTCCTGTCTGCTTCCTCTTCCCATCCTGTGGCATGTCCTTGTGTCAGGACTGTGCTTCCCCGAAATGCACAGAGGCAATTTCGCCGTTCGTCACCAACAGAGGTGGCAGTTGCTGATGCTGCTCCTTGCTAGCTCGTTGTGCTCTTGGTCATCCTGCTTACCTTGCACCGGTTCTGGGATTCGTTAGATCCCTCCATTAGCCCTCCATTTAACCAAATAGTCTGGAAAAAAATAGCAGAAAGGCAGATTGTTTTCTACTGGAATAGCGAGATAAATCAGCTCTCAAAATGGTAAATGCTAAAGGTAAATAATCTGAGGAGCACCTGGATTGCTGCAAGTGGGGGAAGTTTGCAGAGAGAGAGGGACTTGTCCTCTCAATGGGGCAGCAGCGACTTGCTACCTGAGCTCGGCTGCCGCAGCAGTTTGACTCCTTTCTTTTGCAGAAGAGAGGCCCTGTTTTGCCTCTCTCTGCCGTGTCCTTTTCAGCTTTGTCATTCCTTTGAGGAGGTTCCCGGTTCTCTCCATACCTCCACAGAATAATTCTATATCTTTTTAGGGTTATTGGGGATTTTTTATATCGTGGTCTTATGGGCAGTTATGTAAGAAATATCTTTAATATACTTCTATGGCTTAAAACCAGTTGGGTTTTTCTTTTGTTTTTTTTCTTTGCTCAGCCGTTCCCGTAGTGGATGCCAAGAAACATTGCTACTGTGATGCTCAGAAACCGTCCTGCTTTTTAAACCTACCTATTCTGATAGTAAGATATCCACAAGAGAAGCTTCGAATCCTGTCCGTTCCTAACTTCGAAGTGTTACGGGTTTCTAAATTGGACTTAAGGCTGAATACAGCTCCATATCTTGTGGAATCTCTACTTCCAAATTACACAGAAATTTGAGAGTCTTCTTATGACTGCCTCAGAGAGCATCAAGCACGTGACATCTTCTCTCCAATCCTCTGCAAAACTGTATATATATAAAAAAAGACAACAGTTTTTTTTTTTCTAACTCCATAACAGATCTGAGCTAGAGCAGAAAATCAAAACATGATCAAATGCTGATTATTCCTGCAGTATCGTTTGAGAATTCACAGAATCACAGAAGGGTTGAGGTTGGAAGGGCCCTCTAGAGCTCATCTAGTCCAACCCCCCTGCTCCAGCAGGTACACCTACAGCACGTGGCACAGGGTGGCATCCAGGCGAGTTGTGAGGATGTCCAGAGAAGGAGACTCCACAGCCTCTCTGGGCAGCCTGTTCCAGGGCTCTGTCACCCTCAGAGCAAAGAAGATCCCAGCGGCTGAGAGCCTCCTGGTCTCTCACACAGTTTGCCGTGAGCTTGGGTAGGGTGGGAAGCGTCACTGCGCGCTGTCATCAGCATTGGAGGCCATCGCTTAGAGTCAGCATCCCCGGAGAAAATAATTTGTGGTAAAACGCTGTGCAGCTTTCAGCAGTCATGCTCGGTGGGTGCATGCTGAAGCAAGGTGTCGGTGGCTGGTTAAATATGCTCGGATTAGCAGTTTGGGATGTCCATCTGCTTTGGTGTCAGAAAGTGAAGGTCTAAGTGTATGTATTTTTATATATACTTCAAACTCTAGACATCCCCTTTCATATTCAGTACAGGAAAGAGAGGCCGTCCTTTCCTGAAGAAGGAAAGAAAACCCTTTGTGTTTGTTCTTACATTCATCCTTTAGGAGTCTCTCTAAAGACCTACATCTGAACTGGAGAGTGCAAAACATTTCCTTACCAGCTTTGCACTTAACAGAAAACAGATTTCCTCACCTCGAGCTCAGGCAAACCCTGGGTGTAAGAGGCTAATGGGGCAGGTTCCCGCTCAGGTTTGTCCCTGGTGGTGCTGGGGCAGTGGCAGCGCCTCAGTAGTGAGTACGAGTGAAAGTGCGTGAGCCGCTCGCCTCGGGCGCCGTGGTGTAACGCGCCTGTGCGCAGCTAATCCGCCTTGTGCCTTGCTGACCCTAACCTGCTTAGTCTTGCGTGAAGTGTATTCCCTGTCTTTTCGTGAGCCTGATCCAAAGCCTATGGAAGCCAGTGGAAAGAGGCTAGGTTTTTTTTTTTTTTTTCAGTACCTTTGGAGCAAACGCTGTGTGAGCAGCTGGGCTAGTATTGAGTCTTCTAGTTGAAAGACAAGGAAAATAAGCAGCACCAAACCACACCGGACTCATCACTTTATTTAAGATATAAATGAAAGTAATGTGAAACTTGTAAAAACCAGACTGGACAAAACACTCCGAAACATGCTTCAGAAAGTGGTCTAGTGCTAGTGGGGGAATAGGTTAGATATTTAATAATTTCTTTTCCATAGCTTTTAGTTTTCCACATATTCTCTAATGTAACAGTGCTTTTTTTTCCCCCATAGGCAAATAGCTGCCAGGCAGCAGCAATGGAATAAGAACATATGTAGCATTTGCTTTTATCTCACATTACAAAAGCAGTATGAATACCTTCCAAGTGTAAAATTACAGGTGTCAAATCATTCGGTACTTTAGGTGCTGTGCCAGAAAAGTAATCCAGTAAAAATGCCATGTCCTGTCAGAGGGCTGTGTTTGGTGCTGTTACTCCCTACTTGCTTGGCTCCAGCAGGGGAGGATTGTGGGTGACAAGTCTAAGAGCAGCAAGAAACCTGTCTGGAATTGCTCAGAGCATGGGCAGAGAGGCAGATGGACGGCGCATGGACCGGAGGGCCCGATGTTACAACCTGCCTGGTGTGCTCCACAGCTGGTTTGAGCTTCAAGATGCTGCTAAGCAAAAATTTTAATTGTTATCCACACCAGAAAAGCTGGGTCTGGAGAAAAGCTTTTTAGTAGAATATTTCCCTAAAGAGGGCAGCAGAACCACTGCCTTTAGTGCTTCCTTTGAGCCCCTACAGCTGCAAGGAAACCTAGACAGAGGCACGGCCTGGTTTGCTGAACTGGAGCGTGCTGCTTCTCACAGCGTGGACGCTAAGAGGCTTGTTAAAGGACACAGCAGCCAGCAAGTGAATCTTTAATCCTTGGAAAATCCTTTAAGTTTATATCAGTATAAAGCAGTTCATGTAAAAAAGGGAACTTTTACTCATTGTTTCATGTGTGTTTCCAGATCAGATGTATTTGCTTTTATGCTGGTGATCATCACAATGCGTTTTACTTGTCATTTTTGGAGTGAATTTTGGCTGCATTGATAGACACCCCTAAACCTAGCTCTCTTCCTCTACTTTCTTGAAAAACATGGCAGTCATATTCATTCTTCACTGTGGTATTTTAAATACTTGGTACCTAGAGTGTGGCAGGCTACCTTCTATATGAAAGAATTATCAGGCTAAATCCTGATGTTAGGAGCCTGCAGTGTGTTAAAACCTCAGAAACTATGGGGCCATGTAATGCCCTGCAGCTTGCTTGTCCTGACTGAGATATGAATAAGGGGTTAATAGTCACATTGGTTAATACCCAGGGAAAAAAAAAAAAAAGGCATCCTTTTAATTTGGTTGCTCTTTTTTATTTGTAAGGCACATGACCTCACCATATGCAAATTTCCCATGCTGAAATGAGTAAGCCCCCTTTAGCTTCCTTTTTCATGCGAGCTTCTTTTCTGTTCTTGTTTCTTTTCTTCCCTGCAGAAAGGCAGGGTACCGAAAGCCAGAACAAGCAAGGAAGGGTCAGTGAGTTCCCCATGCTGCAGCTGGGCCCGGGCCCGCTGTAGCAGGTGGAGGGCTGCGTATAGCGTGCCCGGGTGTGCTGCCAGGTGAGCTGTTTGTTCGATAGTTAGCTCCAGTTAACTAACATGTCTATTCATTCTCAAATAAGCACCCCGGCAGGGTTTGCTTCGAGGCAAATACTTGCTCTGCTACCGTCCTCCTCTCCTGGCTCAGCTGACTGCCATCCCCTGTGCAAGGGCCCAAGTTTTTTAGCCTCTGTAGTCAGGCGAGTTAATTGCTGCTCGTTTTGTGCGCTCTTCTGCATGACCGAGAGCTTTCATGTCTTTTCCACAGGGCAGAGGAGGAAGCGTCGCCTGCGTGAAGGGCCCATTTCTCAGGCAATATGTGATTAAGAGTTGCCAAGAAGTGGCTGGCTGGGATGTGCGGCAGGCAGTAGGGAGCAGGGGAAGAAACTCGGAGAAGCCTAAAGCCATTTGTGTAGCAATGAGCCGTCCTCATCTCCAGCTTCTGGTTTGGGCTGGACTCGCTGGGTGTGGTTGCGGTAGTAATAGAGGAGTATCTATTATTGCTCAGCTTTCATATCGCTCCAAGAAAACCAGATTTCTCTCCCAGGCCAAAAATGTAGCCCCCATCAAAGTGGATATTCAAATACAGTGATTTTAGAGGTTATGGCCTGCAATAGCAAGAACAGCAGCAGAGATCACGTACTTTCACCATCGCTAATCTCTTTTTTTTCCTTGATTTTTTCTTAAATTTATTTTCAGCTAAATAAACTATAGCAAAGAGCCTTTCACTGTGTGCTAAGATATTCTCAAGGACTCTTGTTTCCAAGGGTGACTTTAGTGGGGGCAGCAATGCAGTCTCCGAACAGAGTTCTTACGTGTCCCAGTTACAGATTTACTTCCCGCGCTGCTGACAGCTTGATTTGTGAAAGAAAAAAGGACAAAATACCAAAACAAAAACAAAACTCAACCCACAGCCGGCGCAAGAGAGAAAAAACACAGACTTGTTGTGCCACAGCGGAAGAATGTCAACCAGAAATAACATTTCAAAGGAAGAGAACTAGTCTTCATGTACATGATAAAAATCCTTTTACAAGAATAAGTCACATAGTTGTAACTATTTTTATACTTTATAAGTTTCCTGTTTTATACCTGTGGGATATGTCTGTGCAGCTAGCTGGAGGCCAATTTTAACCTTGTACTATTGAAATCTCTTGACCTGTGGCTTGGTACAGAGCTGGCCATTGTTTACATTTTTCCTGCTTTGAAATAAGGGATATCTGGGAAACCTCAAAAAAAAAAAAAATCACATAGCTGATTATAACTGGTTGTGTTTTACTTAGCTGCCTGCTTCTGCAGCAAAGTAACCAAACATTGCGAGGGGAAGGTTGCTTAATTGAGCAGATGTCAAAAACTCACCGTGATGCCCTTATGCCAAACCTGAGAGGGACTAGGGGGAACATTAAATGCACGTGTCACTCTGGAGCTGTTTCATTCTGGCTTGAGCCTAAGCAGCAGCTGTGGGGAGCGCAGGCAGGAGTGGGGTGCTCTGTTGGTGAACAAAAAGTTTTTATTTCTGAAGCAAAGTCTCATGGCAAAGCACTGCGGGACTCATGATTCATAAAGCTGGTTAAGTGCTAAAGGGAGCTGTGTCTTGATTTGCCTCTTATAAAAGCACGGGTTTGCTTATAAACGCACTCTTCAGAGTCACAGTCCAGCACATTCCTCAAAGAGGAGTTCACGGCTTCATCTGAGCCTGAACCCCCAACAGCTACTGCATCCAGCACTTCCATGGTAGATGGGGTAGCTGCCTCCCAGCCACTGAGTTAATGACCATTACATGGAGAAAAAAAATAGGATGGTCCAGAAAAGAGGGGTAAAGCAAATGGCTGATCACTGCCACTGATGAAACAAACTTTCTGTAAGTGTGCTCTCAAATTATTCTGAGTAAGTAGTCCTCCCTTTCCTTAAAATGGGGAACTTCTACTCTAAGTTTGGTTTTGTGAGGAAAATTGTATTCTCTGTTATGCCACGGAGCAGATCAAGCTTGTTTTTATCTTGCTGCTTGCATTTTGGGCAGGAGGAGCTGGGGCCTGCAAGAGAACAGGCTGGAGCCAAGGGCAGCACCCACAGCAATCAAGCAGGATGTGGCCACCAAAGTGGTTATGCTGTAAGATAAATGCTACAGAATAAAAGCCATACAAAAACATTTAAGTAGTTAGTGGTAAAAAAGTAAGTGGTACAGGTGAGCAGATGTGTTTTGGTAAGGATTAAGGGCAACGTGGAGGAACTGACTTGCCAGAAATACTGGGGAAACATTGGTACACAGTGCACAACTTTTCTAAAATCAAATACACAGTTTTGGGGATGTAACATCTATTATATGGTGAGTGTAGGAATATGCCTTCCCCAGTATAGTAAGGATCCTATTCTTTCGATAGCTTATCCTGTTCCCTTATGAGGATGCATGAGAAATGCTTTCTTTTCTTAGCATGCCTCTATATGCATGCGTGTTTATATATGTATGTGTGTTTATATATGTATGCGTGTGTGTATCCCATTAGTAACAGTGAGCATTAAGTGTATATATACATCAGGGCTGGAGTAGGCTGTAAAATTTCCTTGCCATCTGCACAAAGATCAGACCAGCTTTAAAATAATACTCAGATGTTTAGGAAAGCTAAACTGAATGGTGCTGATGAAGTCTCTGTGTGAGGCAAAAAAATCATTTCTCAACTGGAAAGCTTTTCTGAAAATAAGGAGATTCAAGATTCTAGTGACAGATTTTCTCTGCTCCAAATGCAAGATCCAGGGTTTCTGGTGTGTAGGAACTTTGTTCAAGCATCACATAGGTTTAGCATGACAAAAGTTACAGTATGACAAAACGTTTTCATACTGAGCCCTAATTCACAAGAGGATTTCTTACCCTCCACAGAGGAAAGCTACTTGTCACTGTGGGCCAACGCTGCAGAGAGACGAATTCAGCAGCAGCCGCTGCCTGGCCAGAAGCTCTGCCCACCCCTGAGAAGCACGGGGCAACAGCAAGAGCACGAGCAGCGGTAGGATGGCACATCTGTAGATGGAAGGATACAAATTTGATTACAGTCTTTCTTATGCTGTTACTTAAGTTCAGCCAATCGAATTTACGTTGAGCAAAATCCAGAGCCTGCTGGAGCCTGTGGGAGTTTTGCCATCAGCTTCCCTAGGGGGATGGGATTTTGCTCGTTGTTTGAATTAGTAGTATCTTCACAGGAGCATATGGGAACAAATGCAGAGGTTCTGCAGTGGGGGAACCAGTAATCAGCTTTATGCATTTACTTTGTTACACAGGTAAAAGCTTAGACAGCAAAACCCATCTGCCAGGCCTCTGACACATCTGTAAAACCATGTTAGAGTCAGAGCATTCTTTCTTATTTTATTTATAGCTCTGGCTGCCTGAATGAGTGCATCTGGAGCTCAGATGCCTTATGCCCTTTTTATAAATTAGTTAACTTGATAAACTGCATACTCTGTCAGATCTTTGCTGTGGAAATGCCAGGCTCTTCAGCTGAGGTGCTTTTGTGTGTGCGTATGTTTTCTTACGTGAAAAAGCTGTTGAACTTTATGCATAAACACTGTTTTCTGTCTCTTTTTTTCCTCCCTCTTTTGTTACGGGCTGTGAGCTAGCATTGAATATTCAGGGAAAGCTCCCCAGAGAGATTAGGGACATGGACAGATTTTAAGCAGGGCCTTAATGCATGGACACGAAAGGACAAACATTCTAGTGGGAATACTAACGCAAATGCCTTGCTTTTGGGTCAAAATACAATAAACAGCTGCTTACATGCTAAGGATTCTTTTAAAATCCATAGAGAAAGGATGTTATAAGATATATATATAGAGAGAGATTTTCTGTTTCCTCAGTGTAGTAGCCAAAAATAATACTTTGCCTTAAAACATACAACAGTATCAAGTGTCAGTGCTAGAAAGAAGAACGTCTATTTTTCACATTCTGCAGGGTTGATAATTCCAGATGCTCCTGGGACTTATTTCAGATAGCTGACAGACAGTAGTCCATGTATTTCCCGTTGCACTATAGGAACTAAGCCTTAACAGCAGCAGGAATCAGACACTTGGACTTGAGTGAACTGCTGCTCTCTTCAGTTAATCTGATGTTAATTGTACAGTTGCAGAAAACTTGTGCAGAAAATTGTATTGCTCTTTCAAGAAACCTGTTGCGCAGAAAAATGGTAACAATATATGTATTTTGTGTATATATAATATATATATATTTTGGCCAGCTGCTCAGTGACTAAAGTCAGTGGGAGAAACAAGAGATGGAGAGTTCTGTAAAAGCTGACATCCTAGATCGTTCACCATTTCCAAACTGTGTTACATAATCAGCAGCAATATCAACGGCACAACACTGCTTTAATCACCACGCAGTTGGTATTTATTATTAAGGCATATATGCATATTAAAGGCATGTTTGACAGGTTAAAAAAATGTAATGAAAGTTAGAAAAAGTGCTTCATGTTTCCTCCAGTTGCTGAAATAAATATACTGCTGTATTGCTGCCTTATGGCACCCTAATCCTAGCTCCTCCTCACTGCTGTGTCCCAGACTCTAAAGTGAAATATCATATGCAATATGTAACAGCAGCTTTTGTAAATACTTACATCATTTAAGTTCCCATTGTGGACCACATTGCATTACTAGTGCATTTTGAGTGGCCCATTAATCCCAGGAATATGCCTCTATTACCAGCATCTTATGTTAGAATAATCCCTAAAAAAAAAGCTGTCCATCAGCTGAGGCCCTTGTCTTTCGGTGCTGCATGTTGGCAGCTGCTGCAAGCGGGAGGCAGATTCAGACTCCCTGGATCCAGAAGCACCAAAACGTCTTGGGCTTAACCTCGGTTTGGTGCAGATGAAATGCTCTGCGGTGAGGAAGGGGCCAGCGCTGTCCCCCACACTGCAATGTTTCCTAGTCACCTCCTTTCTGGCTCTTCCCCAGTCTGCTCCTTTTGGCCTCTTTGAGCTTTCTACCAGTGGAGACATCTCTCTCCAACCTTTCCGCCTTTCCTGGTCTGCTGCTCCTAACCATGCCCTTTAAACTGGCCCTTGGAGACATGTTCTCGGTGTCCCTGAAGGTTGTCGCCAAGGTTATTCTGACGCCCGGCATCGTGGACGTTTCGTTCTCCACATCCTGTTTGCTGCCTAGGAGGCTCCCGTCCTGCCACTTGAACGTGTAGGTTGGGCCGCAGTTGCCGCTTGCTGAATGTGTAATTTAGGATTCTTTGGGGCTGAGATGGCCTCTCTAACCTTGGGCTTGCTCTCGGGGATGTCTGTGGTGTAACCCACACTCAACAGCTTGTGGCTGGGATTTTAAAGAGAACAGTTCCCTCTGAGAGTACGACTGCCGCTGGCAGCGCTGCAAGATGTCTGCGCTAATCCGGGGCCGCTAAACCTAGCCTGGCAGCAGGAGCAGGCAGACTCGTCTCCACTGGTGGCCATGAGGGTCCCCCTACATGCTCCTTCCCGTGAGGGTCTCCCCATGCTCTTCCCACTCTGTGCTCTGCAGCGCTCGGCTCTTTTGCAGAGCTGCTTGGTGAGGAAGCGATGCCGCGGGGCAGCACGGGTTAGCAACAGTGCTCACCTTTGCAAGGTGAGCTGTGCAGACATGCTAAAGCCCACTTGCCTTTTTGCTGCATAATGTGGATTAGAAAGGGCGAAGGGGGTGAAATTAAGGCCATTTTCCTCATTGCTTCCACCCCATGGAGGCCCTAGCAGGTGAGCCCAGCAGGCGTCAGCAACGGCCTGAGCCTCTTGGCCTAAACCCCTTCTGCATCTCAGACCAAAACTTTGCTGTCAGTCCTGCCTTGCCAACTGTGCTCACCAGCTGCAGTGGAATCCCCCGAGCCCACGGTGAGTGCATTAGTGCTCCTGGGCAGAGCTGTCACACGCTCTGAGAACGGAAGACAATGACTAAAACAAACGGGCTCAAGCAGTGTTCGTATTCGGAGTTAGTACAAGGGGAGGCAGCGCTTCATCTCCGTTTGGAGCCGTGAACCATGGATCAAAAGTACAGTTTTGGAGACTGGAGTCTCAGTGCCCAGAGCAGCAAGGCCACTTCTGTGCAAAAGGCAGTGGGGAAAACTTGCACATGTCTTGGAGCAGCCAGAAAGGAGCCAGGCTTTACTGTAAATTAGGCTCTAGCTTTTCTGTTTTCTTTTTTCTTGAGATGCTTTCACCTCCAGAAGCATCCTGCCTTCTTAACATCGGCAGTGGTAGGTCAGCTTCTGAAATCACGGGGATCCATGCTGGGTTTCTGAGACATCCTTCCCCATTGCTGACCAGTCTGCACCCTCTCCCCATGCTCTTGGCCACAAAAAAAAAAAAATCTTTCCTCTTTTCTCTCTTTTTTCTCCTCTTTTCTCCGCCCCATCTCACCTCAACAGGAGCCAAATTCATCTCCAGCTGCTGCCACGGCTGCAGCCTGGCTGTGAGCGCCAACAGGCAGCAGCAGGTATTGGAGGTCAAGCAGCAGCTGCCCACTAGTAATGGTGATCACTTCTGGAAAAATAATTTAAAAAAAAAAATCCAAAATAACCCCCAGACTCACAAAGCTTTTTTTTGGCACAATTGAGTTGCATGCAGTGGTAGAGAATTGAAAACATGAAGGCTGAAATAAACTCCTATCTGGACACAGCACGTTTACTGTGTGCCTTTAGTTTTAACAACGTGCTGAAAGTGTTCTTTATGGGCCTGCACTGGGTGGCTAAAAAACTTCAAATGACTTAATTATCTGGATTTTGAAGTTTTACCAGTAAAGAGGAAAGGCACAGGTTGAGAATAACGCAAGGAGCAGGGAGTTATTCAGCTGCGCAGCTGACCGTGCCCCCGCAGCCTGTTTTCTCGCCTGTGCTTGTCTCAGGTTGATAACGCTTGCTGTGAGCAGGAACACTTCTCCGCATGCAGGAAGGCAAAATGTGCAGCTGGACACGTTGCTTCTGTTCCTACTCATTTCTGTCCTTGGGTCCTTTGCTTTTTAAATAGTCACTGTGCTAGGCAATGTCAGGGGCTGGGCCGGGCCTCTCATTTTTCTTTTTTTTTTTTTTTTTTGATTCTGTTGTTGATTTGCACGACTTACGGTAGATTCCTTATCACCTGCTCCCTGCAAGGCAAACTGCAGGGCTGCTCCCCTTCTGGAGCAGCTGTGCTGGAGAACTGCTGATGAGGAACAAAATGGGAGCTACTGAGCAGTCATTTGGAGACTGGCTATTAAAAAAAAATCCAGCTAATTAGAGCTTAGAGGAAGAGGCAATACTTTGTGCAAAAGCACCAGAAGGTAGGCCCTTCAAATCCCATACACTCCCTGCAAATAGCTATAATTAACCCTGTAGTATTCACTTTATTAATTAAAATTTAATTAATATTTTTTGTCCTTGCCGATAACGTAGTGGCAGCTGGGCTTCCCTAGAGCAGCAGTAACATTCAGGGAGACAGAAGCTTGGCAGACTCCTCCAATTCTCCCAGTTGCTACTCTCCTATAACAGAACTTAAACTGGTGACTGAGCAGCGGTCAGAGGTGGGAGGATGGGGACTGTGCAAGCCCACAGCCTTCCCCTGCACACGCGGGTGGTACTGAGCTCCCAGGCACCTCCCTATTTTTTTTCCAAGCAGTGTGGCCAGCGCTTGCCTAGGTTATTTGAAAGCACAAGAGGAATGCTGAGAAAACAAATGCCCTTGTTACTCATTTGCCTGCACCAGCGGAAGGCTGCTGTACAGCACCGTGCTTAGCTCTGCTTTGCGCACAGCTTGGTGCTTCACTGCAGTGCATCGAGCTCAGCAGAGGTGGCTCTCCTGAAGCACTACTCCAGGTTAGTCTGGAGCATTATATAGGCCTCCCGCAGCACCTTTTTCCCCTAGAGCACACAACAAATATTTCTGGCATTGTAATGCTTTTGACCTACTGCTGCTCTGGTATTGTAATGTTTTTGGCTTACCAGTGCTCTGCTGGGCTGTAGCATACACCTGTAATTATTGGGCATACTTTGAACTTTTTTAGTTCAAAAATCTTCTTCAGAACACCAAGCCCGTCCACAGAAAACAACAACTGCTGGCTGCAGGGTCTCCCGAGGAGACCTAAGCTGGGTGCTGTGGTGCACGGCTGCTGCCAGCCTGCTCAGTAAGCTGTGAGCTCTTGGCAGTGTGCGCAGGAGCCATTCTGCAAAAACTGACCTCTGGGTGAGGGCTGATACTACAGCCTGCATGAGCATGAGGTTAAAAAGGTTGGTTATTCCCATTTAGCAGAAATGCAAAGACTGAATCAGCAAGGGAAGGTGCAGAGAGGATGCTGGCACCAGATCTTAGGTCATGGGGAAAAAGCTCTCAGTACAGAACTGTTAGATAAAGAACAAATGCGGAGAGGAGATGGGACCCAAGTGCTATCACCACCACCATCTTCTTGCCTTGACCTGTCAGGGTGAAGCACGATGGGCTAGGCACTTTTCTGATACACCTAGTGCATCAGGCCCTTCTGGTGATGATGTGACATGCCATTTCTCAATCCCAGGGAAGCAGGCACCAAGCTGCTTAGTGCTGTGAGGTCAGAAGTGCTTCTGAGCACACCCAGCAGCAGAACTGGAGGTTCCTGGTGAGCATCAGCATTAGAGAGGATGAGTGTCACCATCTGATGTCTCTTTGGACTCTACACTTCATTGTGTAACCACCGCTTTAGGACCATTACAGACATTGCCCGTACGATCACAACCAACCTCAGGCCCAGATCATGAGCTACATCTCCCACTCACTGTGGGCTCCCAGGCATGGCCAACACTGCGGGGGCTGAAGCAGTTCCCTGTCCCAGAAGCACCTCTGGCACCTTACAAAGGTGCTCGCACAGGTTTGTCCCCAGCCCACCAGCAGCAAGGCCAAGAAGGTGGAGATTAAGTGGCCAACACGCGTTGCTGATGCAATTAATCTGTTGGCTTCAGACTAGGGCAGTTGATACGGCGGTGCTGAGTCACAGCAACATTTAATCTCATCTTGCCACGCGTTATGAAACAAGCCTGATCCGTCATTACAGAGTTGGCAAGACTGGAGGGATTTCAGTAGAAATGACAGAGATGAGACTGCCGTGATTCCAAGCATCCAGCACTGAACTAAAAGTAGAATGAGGACGGTCACTTCAACAACTGTTGCAAGCCTCTAATACCACTCAAAGACTGCATATATCATATAGCTCTTTCTTCTGCTCTCTTTAGGCTGGTAAGTATTCTTTACTGATTTTTTTGGAAAGTACTTTCCCCACTTTTTGAAAATCCTCTAGCTTCTCTGGCTATTATCAGAAGAAAAATAAGAAGAAAGGCAAAACAAACCCTGGGCAAATCACTGCTGAGTTTTGAATTCAACATTAAGAACAACAACTAAGTCTGAATGATCTCTGCTTTACTGTTAGTCATTTGTACTAACCTGCAGTTAAAAGGCTCAGCATTTGTTCTCATCTCTTTCTGAAATTACATTTTCCAGTTCCTAGGCCCTGGCCTCAGGCAGTGGATTTTTGAAGCAATCATGCCTTGATAATTAATGTTTAAAGATGAATGTTGCAACTTTTAACACAGTGTGTCGCTGAGTAAATATCCAGCAGTCCCCTACAATGAAAAAAAGAATAGAAAACCTACAAGGCTTTTACTGGAAACGGAAGGTATTGCAGACATTATTCACAGAGCTCCCAGCTGAAATGTTTGATTACTACTTTCCTGTGTGTTCATGGATGTGGGATACTGCCGTGCTTCAAAAAAAAAAAAAAAAAGCCGATGAAAATAAATACCACATCCACTCTGTCAGTTCTCTGTGCCACTGACTCACCACCCCGGAAGGCCTGCTGGGAACGATGAGCTCATTCCGGGAGGGAGGAGACAGAACTTTGACAAATGGTCTCTAGCAATAACACAGTGGAGGCCAATTTGGGCTTTTGCAAAAGGGCTGGAGGAGGCTGGAGAGAGGGAGGAGTGAAGGGTAAAAACAGAGGAGTGAGGAGAAATGCATGGT
This sequence comes from Tinamus guttatus, assembly GCF_059628265.1. NCBI lineage: Eukaryota > Metazoa > Chordata > Aves > Tinamiformes > Tinamidae > Tinamus > Tinamus guttatus. Next base: position 2,282,381 of record NW_028288638.1, read on the forward strand.
CTGAAGCTCCCTTTCTCCCTCCTGTCCCCAGACTGCATTTTCTCTGGAGGTGTCATGACTTCCTTCCTTCCATTACCAACCCTGTGTGGTTGTACCCCTGATCTTGACCTCACTTCCAGTGGTTGTACCCATGATCTTGACCTCACTTCCATGAGGCTTGACGAGGCTTACAGGTGATGCTGAATGTTCTTCAGCTGCATGTCTGACTTCCTCTGGTGGCTCTTGTTGATGCTCTAGAAATTAAAGCATTACATCATCTCTTGCCAAAGGAAACCTGTAGCACCAGCAGGTGGGAAGACCTGCAGCTTTAGCCTTCAGGAGGGGGAATGGGTGGTCAGGATGGAGATGACCTCCTTGCTTTTGGTGCCTGACTTGCGCACAGCAGCCCTGGTTCAGCCCTTTCTGCTGACACACCTCGAACCAAGCATTTCCCAACTGGCTGACGCGAGGCAGCTGCCTGCTCACCTGAGACTCCTGGGACAGGTGATGAAGTGGAAAAGTGCTGCCTTGTGTGTGGCTTCTGTAAGCAAGCGTGAAGAGGGCCACACTGGGATGTGGGAGGGGGCTGGATGTGCCAGCGATCCCGTATTGCGGCTCCTGGTTCTCTCTGGGCACGTCCCCATCCTCTCTGATCTTCACCTGCCCTCTGAGTGCTGCTTTACCTATGCTGGGGCCTTTCCTGGGCTGGCATGAGCTAGCGGCAAAATTCTCCAGCCAGATTAGTTGTAACACAAAGAGAATTATACTTTGGACTAGTTTTCCTTTTTTTTTTTTTTTCCCTACCTTACAGAAAAGGGAAAAAAACTTCCTGATCTGACATACAACCGGCAGGCTTGCAAGCCAAGTTCAGAGCAGGTGCTTTGGGCTTTGTTACTTGTTGATGGGGTTTTCTGCTCCAAAAAAACCCAAACCCAAAGAGGTCCTTCAAGAGCGCCACGTATCTGATTCTACAATTAAGTGTGAAAGCAGAACCTCCCAAATAATCTTGCCTTTCTGGAAGTGAAGTTCAGGCCCTGAGAAAGATTAGTAAGAAAAACATTTAGCACTAGTCATACTCATTTGGGTAATGGGCAAGTTTCTGCCTGTGCCTGTGCTGAACACTTCTAGTGTTCATTCTGAGTGTGCGCTGGTGACTTCCTAAGCGGTAATCCCGGCTGAATAATAAACGAAGTATTGCCTTCTGCTTTAATAATTTCCTGTTCTTTTAGCATTGTTTATATACCATCAGCAGTGTGCTCTTAGCTGAGTGCCTCATGATCGGCTCTTTTACTATCCATTGCTGTAGTTAGCTGCCCTGACTCCTCATGCTGAAAGGATTCAGCTACCTTTTACATGGGTTGGCTCTTGCACTGCACTGGTTTTGAATCGTTTCTTGGTTGATGGACCCCTCCCCTCCCTTAAAAGCTGAGGTGCAGATTTACCTAAAATCCTAAGAGTAAAGGTGCAGATGTATTCCTGCTAAACTTAGGCCTGCTTAAAAGAGCTCACTTTGTTGCTTTCACAGATCCCTTAAAAAAAAAACAGCACTCCACAGAGCACTACTGTAGGATACAGGATGCTTTGGTTATATTTGAAGTTAAAAATGACACAAATTGTTCGGCATTTTGCTAAATTGAAATCCCAGGAAATGGAAAATTATCTGGGAGTAAAAACAGTGTGTTTTTCAAGAAGTGCTTAATGCTAAGCAGATCGCGCAAATAGAATGTAATAGAGAACCTAGTGCACTTAATTAAAAGATTTTGTCTGACCTCAGTGGGCTTTCGAACAGGCCAGGAACACATGCTTGCCATTGCTAACAGAATTCATTTAGCAGGGCTTCCCTTGCCAGGCTGGCTGTTTGTTTTCCTTCTCTGTTGTTTGCATAGAAAGGCTGAAACTACTCAAGGAGTTCATGAGTGAGCCACCAGGCTTGGAAGTGTGCTGTGCTTCCAGAGAGATCTCCACGTGCGGCCATGTAGCCGTGGTCCGGAGAAGCACCATCACCAGCCTGCCTAGCTGCTCTCCTGGAAGAGGGTGCATTAGTCTCCAGTCCTGCTGGAGCGAGAGCCTGCAAAGGAATCAACATAAGCAAACAAGAAGCAGCCGTTTCCCATGCCAGCTCACATTGTGTGTGTGCACACGCTGGTGTATATTAAGCCTTTCAAAGCTTATATGTCTAAGGTGGCAAGTGTTTACCTTTCTTTTTCTCTTAGCTCCACTCCCATCTTCTCAAAATCCCATCCCCAGATGTAACGCATCGTTATTGCACTGCCTGCTCTGGAGTCCAGGGACTCGGCCTGGGCAGACTCCCAGTCTCCAGACTTCCTCCTTGGTCTAGGTGTGTGCTGGTACATTTTATCTAGAGGACGCTTTGAAAGACGTGTGACTGTTGACTTGTACAGCCACTTCATAAGGTCCAGGGTTTGTAAACAAGCAAGCAAAGACACAGAGCTGTTTGCTCAGGGACACAGTTGCCTAAGTATCAGAAAGGAGAATAAAATACAAGGGTCTGGCTTTCTACCCCTATCAGAGCAAACAAATCTGTGGTCTTTCTTTTGGTTTTGTCTCTTCTTTCTCCTCTCTACGTCTTCACTGTTGGAGGTAAAATGGCCAGTGTGATTTATGCTACTTTTCTTATGCTGGAACCAACGATGAGTGTTACAGGTTTTTCCAAAGGAAAACCTTGCTCTTGAGGTGCCATGTGCTGCAGTTTTCTCCCAGAGAGCATGAGTTGGGGGGGAAAAAAATGTTTCAACAGTGACCCTTTTGCTATGTAACCTTTCCTTAAAATGCCAGCAACTGAGTTCCCACAACGGCAAACAACAAATATTGACAGAGGAATGTGAAGGACGTTATGAAAGGGTAAAGCAAGAAAAAGCGATCTGCTCAGACAAGTTTCTCAGGAAAGGTGATGTAATATGTACTGTAGAAAATACTAGCAGTTGACCTAACTTTCTAAGTAGCTGTTGCTGCCAGCAAACTGGGAGAAAAAAAACCTACAGGCAGGAATATAGTTGAGCAGGTTGTTTTCTCCTGTAGTAATACAGTAGATAAAAACCTTGTTTTCAAAAGATGGCATTGAGGTTTAAATGAATAGTCTCTGACTAATTAAGGCAGAAAAAAACAGAGGATGAAAGTCTCAGTTCTCTTGAGACCATTTATGGTGATTATTGTAACATTCAACCTTATGCTTTGGGAGTGCTCCAGAGGTTGCTGTTGGGATGTTGTGGTACACAGGTCTGTTAAAAGCTTGCAAGGCTCTTCCTTGTTTCAGCAAGGACTGAATGAACGTTTTAAGACTATCAATCTTGAACATGACCTGCTTACGTATTGCCTGCGCTCACAGATTTAAGCTTGGTTTCCTAAGGAAACAGGATTGAAATGACTGTTCTCCATGTGTGAGCACGTACACATCCATGCTTATAGGTGAGTTTGGGAGCTCCTTGCCTGCTAGAACCAGATGTGATGCAGATGTGAGGCAGAGAGGCACAGCGTCTTCCAAGATATTGAAGAAGATTTTATAGATTTTGTGGGAGTAGGTGACTTGGTAATGCAGAGGCTACCTCCTGCTCTCCTCCCATGGGGAGAGGCTGCAGAGGGCCTGCTCTCCATTGAACAGGGAGGACCCATAAGGCTCAAATCTTCCAATCCGGAGAATCACTGTTTTTATTTATTATTCCATCCCTCACAGAGCCTGCTATCTTAAAAATCTTGGCTGCGACATTAGATGTTTTACCTTAAAAACATTAGTTCCTTTACCGTGTTGCTGCTGCAACACGTACAGCAAAATGCTCTACGTACAGAAATAGCCAAACACAAGCTGCAGCCAGAAGAATGAATGTACTGCATTCAGGTAAGGCAGTTCATTAAAAGTGGATGAACTAGCAAACAGGAAGCCACAGCACATGCAGTACTGTAGATTTTCTCTATTGCAAACACAGGAAGCGTTGTACAGGAGAAGTGTCTATTATGAAAACTGTATTTATTTCTAAGACTGAAATACATAGTTATTTACTTTTCACAAATATAGCTGTCGTTGTCCAGATAGGCGGCAGAAATGGTTCCTGCAGAAGAGCGTGTGATTACTTTCATGAAGATGTTGTGAATGAACTCACCTTGAGGTCGGGCAGAGCTGCTGGAGATCATTATGTTGGCAGCTCCCTAATGCTTCTGGTGGGATTACTGCTGTGTCAAAATGTCACCTGCTAATTTCACGCTTTACTGTAAATTGCTTAAAAGGAAAATGCAGACAGTAGGACTGACAGCACGATGTGTTTCTTGGAGAAGTGGCTCCGCTGAATCCTTACGAATTGTTTGAATATTCTTTATTTCCTGCAGTATTTATCCAGTCCTTCGCCTCTAAGTGAAGCCTGGATAAGAGGTCTCACAACAGGCTGCCAAGTAATAGCAACCTCGAACTGTTTTACAGGAATGGCACCAAAAAGCCTCTTGCTATCCCAGGTTGCTGGACAGGGCAAATAACATTCCCAGCTTCACCAGCTGCCTAAAAATGAAGCTACAGGCATTGAGCTTCAAGCTGAATATGCTAAGTTAGGTCTCAGAAGTGTTTCCACTGCATGACTGAGTTTTGAATAGTTTTAATTATAGTCCTCAGCCTATCATAAAAATATTTTGAATCAGACCAGGAAAAAAGTCACTAGAGCACAGTGCCTTGTAGCTGATGTTTGTGTGGCCAGCTCTCTGCCTGTTGCGCTGAAGGTACAGATGGTGGGAGTTGTGATGGGACACCTGCACACTCTGCATTTCCCGAATCCCTCATTTACAGCAATGCTGAGGCTGGAAGAGTACAGTGGATCTGCAGAGAAGCCCTGCCCTCTGCCAAAAAACCTCTTGCTTCTTGGCCGTGACAAAAGCTCAAGACTTCTTTGTGCAACTTCAACTTACGTCATAGACTGCGAAGTGCAGAAAAGTTCTCTGAAAATAGGCAGTTACTTAAGAGAATGAAGTGGTACTCTATGTTTTTTTTTTCTTTTAACTAGAAAAGAAAAACAAAGACCAGAAGGAGATACTGCTTCTCAGAGTGCAAAGTCAAGCACCCACAGGCACCCCTTTCCCATTCCCACATTACTCCCATGCATAGCCACACTTCTTCTTTCTTTAAAAGCCCAGTGGTAGCTTGAGAAGTTCATGTCAAAGAAAAACTATCCAAAAATCTCGTGAAGTATTTCTTCTTTAAGAGCCTGAGTACAGCAGCTAAAAGTATGAGACATGCTACAGCTCTCATTTGAATTTTTTCCGCTCCCCTCCCCCAAACAGGGTGACATTTTTAGCTTCAAATTGTATAGCAGGAAGCACGTTAAGCATCAAGTCTGTGAGAAATGGGAAAAAAAAAGACGATGGGGCTGCAGCTCTAAGCATTGCAGACAGCACACTGCTTTGTACTAAAATTCAGCCACTTTTCTTTGGTCTGAAACATGAACAGCCTGTCAAAAAGCTACCTGAAATCCTGGTAGGAAGAGAGGCCCTTCCTTCAGTAAGCGGCAGTTACAGGCGCCTAGTGAGCTCCCTATTAGGTTACTAGCACTTTCTGCTATTAGGTTATTAGCGCTTTCTGCCTCTGTAACTGCCGCTTAGTGAAGGAAGGGCTTTTCTTCCTACCAGGACCCTGGGACGAATTAAAACACTGCCATTAATGTTTAATGAGCAAGTTGTTGCTGACACCAGTAGACCCACCTGAACCCCCAGTCCCGTAAAGCACAAGTGGTACATTCTGAATCCCAGCTCATAAGCTGATCTGAGGGGAAATGCAGCCAGCAGAGCCCAGCTTGTTGCCCAAGGTAAAAACAAGGGCTTGCTTTCCTCTTACCTTCCCTACCAGTCCATGATACTGCGTATGCCAGCTAGCATTCATCTCTCAGCAAGGCACCCAGACCTTGTAGGGCCAGTTCTTTCTTCCAGTAAGGACTTTGCATCATAAAAAGGCCCAGACAAAACATCCCCAGGGGAAAATCCGGTGCTTGTAGGAACTTCTGCACCGGGCTGTAGCACCACGGCTAGTCCAGCTCCCTGTCCTGGGCCCAGGAGAGCAGCCTGGTAGAAAAGAGCAGCCAGAAGAGTAAAAAGGACACCTGAGGTTGGGTTAGAAAATAGAGGGCAGGAAAAGAGAAGACTTTGCTCCAGTGCTGTGCCGTCCTTGGGCACAGGAGCAGATCTGGTAAGTCCCAGCTCTGCGCTACCCAATTCTGCTGTCCTGATGGTACATCCACGCAGCGCGCTCTCCGATCCTGTTGTCGCTGGTACCAGGTTGCACCTTATGTAAAGTGATTGGATTTACACTGAGAAAGTGTGACACAAGGGAAATATGGGTGAGAGACTGCAGGTCCTCACTGCTAATATTATAAAGGTTAGAATAAAATTATTTTAGGCCATTTTGCAGTGGTTTTATAGAGGGAAGAGGAGTGAGTAATGCATTTTAGTCCAAATGCTTTTTATAAGCAAGATTAACTAGACATCTGAACACCGTCACCTTGAGGTACATTCCTAATCTGTTTTTGCTTTTGCTTATAGTGGCATAAATCAAGAATAACTCTACTAAATTCAGCAGAAGCATTACCTTATACAAAACTCAAAAAAGAGACCAGGTCTTGCTTTCCATCTCGACAAGAAGTCCCGTGCAATTCAGTACAAATACACCAAACTCTTAAGTGCAATGCAAGAGCACAGCCAATTGGTAAATCTTTGCCCCAAATTCAGTACAGTTCTTGAGTAAAAGTTTCATGTGAGTCTACTTGAACACTGCAGCACCAAAACTCCTTTTTCTGCAGTATAATCTGTTTTTTTTTTCCCACAAGAAACTATATTTTCCTTTTTGTAAACAGAGACCACATTAGACTCACAGTTTGACTTCTGAGGAAAATCCTTGAAGACGATGGCTTATATATAAAAAAAATACTCAAAACCAGTAACCCACAGATTTCTGTTCTGAAATTAAGCGCAGTTTTTAGCTCTATCATCGTTTTCTATTCCCTGCCAGTTTTCTGTATACTGGAAAAACGTGGCCTTAGACGCGCGAGACAACTGTGATAAGTCATTAAGAAGAAGTTAGCCAGTAAAGTCATTTTTCTGCTGTGACGGTGGCTTGTCACATTGCAGTGAAATGAGTTAGTCACCCAGCCCGCATTCCGCCACCTCGGAAGCCCCGGGTTATGGGCTAGACTTTCCCCCGTGTGACAGGAGCAGCGCTGCGTGTTCCTCCCGCCTGCGCGCCGCCGTCGCGTTCCGTGCACGCGCTGCAATCACTCCGCAGCTTCTGATTAAGTTTTATCGTATGCAGTCATAAATCACTCACAAATCAGTCCTTGGCCAAAGACAACCGGACCAGTTCGTGTTTCTGGAGTGAGGTATCAGATTTACACCGCTCTCCAGATTGAAACGTTCCGTGCTGTGATATGAAAAGAGTCCAGTTACGGGGTGTCCCACAGGGAAAGGTGCCATCGTGCTGTTTCAGGAGGTGCGTGTAAGGGAGGAAGGTGACATGGCGAGGAAGGAAAGGCCCCTCTGAACGCGTTTGCACTTGACCCACTCAGCACAGCAAGATTTGCCGAGCAGCTGCCCTGTTTCCCTTGTCTGCGCTCTGCTTTGCTCTGTGCTGAGGAAGAGGCTCCTCGCCGCTCTGGAGTCGGCCTGCAAGCAGGGACAGCCGATTTCGGAGATGCGAAAGGTGCTCTCCCACACCTCGCAGCCCTGCAAGGCGCTGCCATTCCAGCAAACACACGGTTCGCAGTGGGGAGGAGTGGAATGTGCGTGGGAGCTGTATGCACATGCTTAGATCTGGCAAATTAATGGGAGCAAAGCAAGAGTTCAAGGACTATGTATTGCTTCCACTTCAGCCACTACAAGTAATGTTCTCATCCGCTTCGTGTCGGGGAGGGAGGGCTGTGACACAACTAATAAATATACTTGAAATATTGCCCAGTGACTCCTGTTTTGTGATGGGGCATTAGGACCTCGGGAAGGATGCCAAGAGCTATCTATCATGGAAGGACTTGTCATGTGTGAAAGCAAACTATAGAAATATAGATGTCTGAATTTTATGACATTTATTTTCAGTGCAGACTGCTGAGGCTGTGCTGGTTTCTGGGGTTATAAACATGTTTTTCAGACTGATTCACCAAGTCATTCTCCTGTGTAGGATGAAAGTATGCGAAGGGCTGCCCAGGCCAGCAGCTTTGCAATGCCTCTTGCTGGTGCTGCAAACTGCAACACACAGACCTGGGCATAGGCAAGCGGTCCAAACTCTGTGTCTGCACTGTGATCACGCTGCAGGGAAAAGCAGGCTAAGAAATGGCCAAAATGCACTTAATGCAGTGTTGGGCAATAGAAAAAGTTAGACTAGTTAAGTACAAGTCTTAACACTGCCTTTTCACAGGACTTCACCTTCTTGGAGCAGGTTCTGATCCACAGCAGTAGGAAGATGGCAAGGCAGGTTGGCAATTTTCCTTTTTAGGTGTATTTAGTATTTAGCAAAAGGGCACAAGAGAAGAGGTGGAAGCTGCAATTAACTTTAACTCTGTGATCTAAGCCGAGTTTGAGCAAAGGTGCAGCGCTTTCAAACCGCGCTCAGGCAACCGCAGCGAGCAAGGTGCAGGAGTGCAGCTGCGGCGTGGAAGGGGCACGTTTGTGCCTCTGCCATACTGAAAACACAGCATCCTGCCAAGCTGTGAAGACGGCCATTTCTCATACCCTGCAGCAGACAGACCAATTATAAAAAAAAAAAAAAAAAAAAAAAACAGTGCCTTCAGCTTTGGAGGGGGCCCTCTTGCACTGTTCTTCCTCTGCTTCTAATAGCACCAGCGTGTGCAGGTGGAAAGCTCAATGCTCAAGTGCCTGCTTTCCCCAGGGCAGAGCTCAAGAGAGGCACTGCTAGGGTTAACGGTGTTTTGCCCAAGCATAAACAAGTGTATTGCAGAAGGCACTATGCAAATAATGTTCACAGAGTTTATAATTTCCTGTTGAAACAAAAAAGAAAAGAAGGTCATTGATTTAAACCAGAGAATACAAATGATTTCCTGCCCACAAAGCTGCCAAATGCTTGGAGTTACTGATTTTTTTTTTCCCTCCCTGCTGCTAACCAAACATTTCTGGTCCCGTCATGGGCACCATCAGCTTATTGACTAAGTAAACATAATCCATTAAGCTGAAAATGTTAAAAATAATAGAAAATTAGAGGGGCTACAGTAACGAAACAGTCTAAAAAAAGTAAAAAAAAAAAAAAAAGGGGGGGAGGGGGGGAACAATTCCTGAAGTTTATTCACTTTTATGTAGATTTAATTTTATGGAGTTTGGTTTATATCCAAAAGGGAGAGAAAGGAACAAATTAAAAGAAGATTAGAAAAACACTTTCCTAAACTTTCCTAAAGATGCCAAGCCAGGAAGAGTGCAGAGAAATGAAATTTTGAGACCCCGAGAAAAACAAATATTGCAAAATAGAGATTGAAATGGTAAAACGATGTGGCAGCAGCATGGCAAAGGCACGTGTTTGTTTGTTTATTTATTTATTTATGGCAGCAGGAGGCCTCTGCTGTAGTCTGAACAGTTTTTTTCGAGCGGGTGCTGAGCACAGCTGATGCCTGCCCTTGGAAGATGTCGTTTGGAAGATCACACGCACGAGGTCCATAACCATAGAACAATACTTGCTGTCAAGTCGGTTACAAGGCAGTAGTTCACTGAAGGGGGTCTGACAGTGTCAAAAAGCATTAGACCAGAGCCAGCCAACGCTTTATGTGCTACAGCTGAATCCAGAAGGTGAATTGGTGCCCTCGATCTGACTTCAAGGCATCTGTCTGCTCTAGAGAGTGCGTGTTTGTTTGAAGAAGCAGGGAAACAAGTTGTTTTCCCTCCTCCTTCAACCATCTGCCGTAGCTCCGAAGGCAAGGAGCAAGACGCGGCAGAACAAATTGCAGACAGAGATGCCTGGCTGACGTTAAAGCCTTCGGAAGCAGGGGGACACACTCAGGACATGCTCAGAGCAGCCTCCTCCCTCCCCTCGCTGGAGGACGGCCAGGCCAGAGGAGGTGGCCCCCACGGGGACCGCAGCCAGGCTGGGACACCTGGCACCTTCCTTCCCCCTGCTCTGCGTTGCACAGGGGCCTCTGGCTTCCCCTGCGGAGAGCCCCACGTGCCGGCACGGAAAAACCAACCGCATGGGAGAAGAGAAGAGGCCCCGGGCAGGAAGTAAACAAGCAGATTACAAAGTGATGAAAAATGAGCGTATGAGCCCTCTCCAGTGACTTGCAAGAAGGTGTGACCGTTTCCTCCACCCCCTCATGGTCATGCCTGGTGTCTGAGGAACCTATTAAGGCAGGTAGTCACAGATTATTAATGACCTGGTAACAGCTTCTTTAATTCTCTAATGAGTGCCAACTGTGGCTGCTATAATTATTCTGCTAGTCCTACAACACACCCTGTGCCCAGCTGCAAGGGACTTTTTTTTTTTTTTTTTTTGTACATGTTATTGCGTCTCTTCACATGCATGTGTCACACCTGGACCATTTGGTATCTAAGTGAAATGGCATCTTGGGAGGTCAGAGCATTTCATAGCCATTAAACATCACGATTTTTGGGCAAAGTAGGAACAAGGAAGTGTTTAGTCACTCATTTTTACACGTGTGAATTGAGACACCAGAAGTTTATGGTTTTAGCCACAGTGACACAGTGAGTCAGACCCTGAGCAGCTTGTGAAACATGGGAGCGCTGCCTTCTGCCTTGCCCACGCTGGTGCCACAGCACCTGCAAAAGGCTCAGGTAGGGTGGAAGTCACACCGAGCAGAGGCTTTTTCTATCTATATCTGGGCTGAAATCTCTGCCAGCAACATTTTATAAAAGTGATGGCATCCCTTTATCACCCTCCCTAATTCTCAGTAAGCGAGATAGACAAGTAGCACATGATGGGAAAACAAAAACGTATGGGAAAAAAATGTCTCCTGTGGTCAAATACACTCATTCCTATGCAAATCTTCAATTTCGTGGGCAGTATCAGTAACAGCGGTGATTTCCAGCTATCTGGTCCCATTTTCTTTTCTAATAAATCACAGAAACCCAGTGTTTCTTGAACACTACATTTGTCAAATTTCATTATATTTAGCCCTTGGTAACCTAGTGTCTGATGACCAAACATTTACAAGCCCACAAGGTTATTGTAGCCATCCATTTATGAGGAACACCCATTATTAGCACTCCTGATAGCTACTTGTGAAATTCTGACTTAAAGATGCCATAAAGTAGCCTCATTTCCAAAGATCCCAGCACCTCTCCTGTAAAGGTACCACTAGTTGAACATGCACAAATCATTCGGGGTCTGACAGAAAGCTTCCATGGGCAGGATGCAGAGTGCGGCTCTTGTGCGCGTCGCTTGGCCCGCAGCACCGACTTGTCACGCAAAGCCCCCCGCGGCCTCTCTGTAGCAAAGCCTTGGCCCCACACACCTTGGGGTGAGTTTGCTGTAGGAAATGGCTCTGGAGGTTTGCTGAACCTTTCCAGATCGGCACCTTTTAGCCCAAAGAGAGGCAGGTGCCAGCGCACAAGGGATGGGCCTGGTCTCTGGAGACCAAGCTCTCGGCCTGGCACAGGCTCCCTGTGAAGTCACACAGGGTATTTCTGCCACAGTTCTGGAAAAAAGGTATCCCTGACTTCCCATGGGCTTCAGGGTTTCACAGCACACAGTGACAGGAGTTACAGAAGGAAGCTAAGGTTCAGCAAATACAATTAAAAGGCCATTTAAATCATTAAAAAGAAGAATTTTTTTTCCTCATTTTTTCCCGTAACACGTGTTGAACAAAGGAAAATGTGGGTATGGGAAAACGCAGTCAGCTGTTCTCTCAAATCCTCTTGCCTTGACTCATCCCTTGGAAGAGAGCTGATTCACACCCCACTGTCCTGTGAGCATCAGCACACCTTTCTGCTTTGCCCTACGAGGCAACAGTCCCTCCGTAGACTGACGCCAGGTCCTGCACCTGCAGACCCCACATCCTGTCACCCTTTTGCTCAGAGCGCACGTTAACAAGTTGGGGCTGCCTGAGTGGAAACCTTTAAATGCTGTGAGAGGTTTTTAGTTTCCTTCCCTTTTTTAAATGGCTCCCACCATAACTTTTTTTTTCTTCTTCTTTTTTTTTTTTTTCCTCTCAGAATAGACTGTTTCTAGGTCAGAATCCCTGACGGGTTTGTGCTGGTTTTTAATGTTCAGTGATTATTAAAAAGTCACAGGTATTTGAGGCTATTTTTTCCCAGATCTTAATTTACATTAGCAGATTTAGCTGATATTGAACCAGTTCTGCTCATGTAGGCAAGTACTAAGTTCTGGAAACAATCCAGGTGGCCAGGATGCTTGAAAGTAATTAGTTTTTTTTTTTTTTTTTTTTCAAAGCCTTTTATTTTTGGTGTTGCTCTGATGTATTTCAAAGGGGCTTGACTTTCAGAGGAGGGGCAGGGTCAGTCAGTGTTTTGTGAAGAGATGTTTGTAGTGGAGTGTGAAGATGAGCGCCCAAAATAAACGTACCACTTCTGAGCATCTCAGGGTGATTGAGCATAGCAGTTTATTTGGTTTTGCTTCTCAGTAGGAAATCTGAGTAGGAGCAAGGTGTTAGTGATATGACAAAAATCTGCGCCACTCTAGTACTATGTGATAAATGGCATTATACCAACTGTGTGTTTGGGCTTGGGGCTGCAAACCTGCCCCCACCCCTGTTCTTTAGAAGCTTTGCAAATCTGACTCGGAGCTGGTCGCAACAGTGAGGATCACATTTTTACTCCCTCGCTCCGGGAAGCAGGTGCGCTGGGAGGGAACAGGCATCATCATAGGATTTACACTGTGCTCTTGCCTTGTGCTCCTTCTTTTCTGGAGACAGCCTCCCCTGGCATTAAGTTCCTTTAGGTGTACTGCATACCTACTTAATGCACGCATGTGGATCATATTATTGAGTTTAATAAGACTACAGACAGGCATAAGTCTTACCAGGATTGGAGTTCAAGACTGGAGCCCCCTGGGCAGGGACTAATTTTTAATGTAGCCATGTAAGCTCCTACCCAGTGATGCCTGCAGTACTTCTATGAGCTTTTGTGGCCATTTATTTTCTCTTTATAAGGTAAAATTTGACCTTTTGTACCAGGAGGGATATTATAGACTCCTTGTACTTCTGCATTTCTTCCCCTACCAGCTCAGGATTTGCTCAGTTAATTATAGCTGCGTAAATCATTGGTTTTAGTTTTGGGAACTTGTCGGTGTCTTTAGCATAATTAATGTAGTGGACACAAATAAACGGCCAGAGCCTGGCTTTGACAGCCAAGTAGCTACTGTTGCACACAAGGCATCGCAAACGCTTTCATCTTTTCCTCGGAAAAGTTTTGGTACTCTCCACTGACAACTCAGCTTGCAGGTTGAGCAAACCTATTCTAGGAAACTACACACGGAAAATACACGGCGCGCTACGAAGCGGTCTCTGGCCCGCCAGAAGCGGAGGCAGCTGGAGGAACGGGGTTGCTGGTTTCTTTATGGGACTCTTTTGTTTTAATGTGGCAATTGGGAAGCGCGGCCGTGACGCAGGCTGCAGGGAGGCTCTGCTCCGGCGTGGAGCAACGCTTTTGAACCCCGGATTGCAGCTCCAATGACCTCACTCGCAGCGGCAAGGAAGCCAAAAAGCTGACCCATAGATTTCCCCGGTAAAGCACTCGCTGTTAAAAGTATAAATACCTCTGGCTTTTTTCCCCCCTCTAACTTGAATGCAGCATTTAATTAATTTACCCTGCTTATGACTTCTTGCTCTTTAAGCTCACCTTCTAAACACAAAAAGGTGGCGAATTTCCCACCTGCCCCCACGGTGTCCAATTACAGAGGCGTACAATTAGGGACGTTAATGACAGATTATTCAACATTAGCCTATAATGCCGTACTCTAATAACAGCAAAAATGGGTCACACTGCAGGTATAATTATCCTGCTTCTCCATAACACACCCCGTTTCATGAGTCTTCCCGCGATACCCCTTGTGTTTCAGCACAAAACACAGGGATCACTAGGGATGTACTGTTGACCTGGCTGGTGCACAAGCCCAGCCTTTGAAAACACTCGTTGTAGCATCCATGAGCCTTGGGAGAGGCACAAAAAGGACTTCAGTGCCTGCCTCGGTTATCTGCAGTCGGGTGCACAAATCCCCGTTTCCAGCCAGCTAAAGGGAGGTAGACCAAGACAGCACATAGATGTAGAAAGATAAATATAGATACAGAAATTTCAAATAAGGGCACCTGAAAGAGGAGAAAAAAGAAAAAAAAAAAAAAAAGTGAAATACAAGCAGCACGTTACGCTTGCGTACTAACCGAGCGAGGCACTGGCATGGAAGCCCGTGGCCCCAGGAGATGTGATACAGCTCTGGGAATAAGGTGGCTCTTCAGAGCCCTTAATCACTCCACTGGCCACTTTCCCTTTCCTTGGTAATGAGCTCGCAGCTAAGGCAGGACATGAACCGAGCACGGTTTTCTGGCCTACGAACAACCTTCCTCTGCAAATATTTGCTCCTTTAAAGTATTTCAGCCAGGATAAATTACACCTTTTAGGAACCAGTCCACAGAGAGACCCTTGAGGGCCTACTTCAAAGCTGTCAAAAAAAAGGATGTTTTACCTCCCTGAATATCAAACTCAGGGCATCTTTCCTACTTTCAGCGTTATTCCTACTTTCACCTTTGACTGTGAATTAAGCAAATTTCTATCTTTCCACTTGTCTACTGAGCTTTTGGTAAAGGCACAGAGGACCTTCAAAGTCTTCGGTATTTCTGGTGTTTTGTTGGCAGGGGACACAATTTGCGCTGTTACCTTTCAAAAGTGTGGGAAATAGTAAGCTCTTTCTATGAAAAAAAAAGGTAAATAATATGCTGAAATGATGATCCTATCAAAAAAAAAAAAAAACCCTGCTGCACTGTCTTCTCTTTGGTAACAATAACAAAGCAGATATTTTATAGACAGCGTCAACAAGCTGTCCCTAAAATTTTGTCCTGGCATGTTATTAGTATGGAAATTGGCTCAACCCCACATGCCTTATGGATCTTAGGAGATCAGTGGATGGGTTGTGTCTATTCACCTGAACAAAGCGAAGAGCAAGAATGTGAAATACAAGTGTGTACTTGCGTGCAGCTTCCCTGACGTTACCCTCCTCTTCTGTGGCTTCCGCACCTGTGTGGGCGGTTTGCACAAAAGCAGAACCTGGGGCCAGCTCAAATCTCACCAGCTTGAGTGAGGCTTTAGTTGCAGAAGGGTTTGGGGAGGATCCCAAGTGCCACTCTTGGAAGTTAGATGCTTAGATCCAAGTTTAGGCGTCCTGGGAAGTTATCTGAATTTAATTGTAGTCCTTTGCCACAAATATTTAGCGCAAGGGTCATGCTGACACCTTGGGACTTGGTGGTTTGAAGGCCTGTATTAGTCTTGGCCAGGTAGATAGGCAGTGGCCTAAGCTGAGGTAACTAGCAGTGCCCACGCTGGCTTTGCGCTGATCAAGCAGCTTCTCTCCGAATTTGGTGCAATATTACTGTTTACCGTTGGGACTGCGATAGCACCTGGAAGATGGAGGTGCTGCAGGAATTGGGCCGTGCTGGAAGGAGGAGGACATGCCTTCCCCGGGGAACCTGCAGCCCTGGGTTTCCTGCTCCAGCGGCTGCAGTCTGAGGCGAAAAAAATGAACACTTGCAGCTTTGGGAAAAAAATGCCCTTCCGTCTACTGCCACCCTGCCTTGTGGAGGTGCCCCTGACCACCCCTCAGTGCTAGCAGAAAATAACGACCTGCACAAACTGCGGACATCAGAACATAAGATCCGAATTTGCTAGAATTAGGGAGAATCTCCTAAGACTGGCCTATTTTTAGAAGATCCTCTGTGGAGGAAACAAAGCCTAATTAAAAGCAGCCGCTCTTGTTGCAGGATCCCACCATTTCACATGTGACCCTGGGAGTCTTCCACCTCTCTGGGCTTGTTAAATCTCACTGTTAACTATCCGAGTCCTGCTTAACTTCAAAGGCATGCCCTAATACTAGCTTTTTCCAGTCGTATCTTCCTGTTTTCAAGACATGAGATGAACATCACCCTTATTAGGAAGTTCTGATCTTTAATACTGTCTTTTGGAGAGCATTAGTTATAATGATTCCCTTCTTGGATAATGAGGCTCTTCTTTCGACAACTGTGGGATTAGTGGGGTTGTGTCTCTTAATCTCCACCAAGGCTTCTTATGGCTGGGAAAAGCACAGGGAAAAAAAAAAAAACATTCTTTTTGCAGACCAGTTTAGCTTGGAAATTGTGCTTTTTCTAATTATCACTCGTGAAGAAATCTGTTTTTCCACAAGTCGACTTGCATACTTTTTAGTGGTATAACAGGTTCTGAGGAGAGATCTCTGTCACAGATGATAGCAATCTGAGCTTCCCTCATTAAGAGGCAATCACATCTTGTATTTACAAGGCTCTCCTAAATGCATTGTGTTACAATTACTCCCTTTGTAGCAGATTATGCTGAAGAGTTTTCCCCCTTCCCTTTAGCACCCTCCAAGCTTTACAGGGCATTGGGAACGTTCAGAAAGCCTCTGCATGGGAGGGTCTCTCTGCACATCTTCAGCCCCTTCCCCAATGTTGTGGCAAAGCAGTGGTGGGAGCTGCACGTGCCATCAGCCGGTGGGCAAAGACTTCAGTGTTGAATCCTTGCAGCAGCTCCTCACTACGTCCTGGTCTTCCACAGGCTTATGCCATTAGTGTCTCCTGTGTCTCAGAGTCGTCAGCTGTTGCACGCAGAGGGATGTTGAAGGGGTCAAATGGGCTATCTGGACATCTGTGGTCCCGTGGACATCTCAGGAGAGCGGGCAGAGGAGCTGCAGCCCCCGCTGCAAGGGCTGCTTGTGGCCAGTGACCCTCCTGCTCCCCCACGCTCGCGGAGCAGCTCGTCAGCGCTCGCACGGGCGGGTGACCGAGACGTCCCAGGAGCAAAGGCGGTGCGGAAACAGGGGTGAGGAACTGCAGGAAGCCCCTCTGCCTCTGCGTTGGGCTTCTCCGAGTGCAGCCAGGCCAGG
The DNA here is from genome assembly GCF_059628265.1 of Tinamus guttatus. NCBI lineage: Eukaryota > Metazoa > Chordata > Aves > Tinamiformes > Tinamidae > Tinamus > Tinamus guttatus. The sequence continues at coordinate 2,299,410 of NW_028288638.1, forward strand.
AGACGGCGCAAACCTCAAGCTTGCTGACGGCCAACTGTGCATCCTCTACGTTCAGCCCTTCACTCCGCGGTTCCCTTCAGCCCCGTTGAAAAGCTCCTCGTTGGAGCCAGGGCTCCCTATCTGTCCACTTGTACTCAGCCAACTGTCAACAGCACCCTCCTGGGCCCAGGCACTTGCATTCAATTACCTTGAATTTCATCATTTAAAGGAAAAAAAAAAGGCAAATTTGGCAGTTTTTGCAGCCTGGCAGTTTTAGGCCACAGTTTTGAAAGGGGCAGAACAAATGCCTCAGGTTACAGCCTGTTATATATGATCAGCTCGCCAGGTTTAGGACATTTTTTTTCTGCTACATGGTGTTGGCTTTGGGCATGTTTCTAGCTTTATTCTGCGTACAGGAGAGCAATCAGCATTGGAAGCTGGTGAGAGCAGTTGGTCAGCACCCTGAGCTTGATGTGCCTTTCTCCTTGCGAGATGCATGTTACAAGAAACTCACTTATTAAGCAGCTTACATGTTTTGAGGGGGAAAAAAGTGTTGTAGATTGCATTTTAAAGGAAGCTAAAAATGCAAGCCAGCAAATAGAAAGCCTTAATGTCCTTGTGAATTAACCATCACCGTCGCGCTACAAAAACACTACTTTTACTTCCTCTGCTGTAGCTTCTCATGCTACTCGAGTTCCCCTGGGGAACAGAAGAAGACCCAGCAGAGAAGCAGATGGGAGAAAGAAGAAATGTTGTACAGATTACCTAATTTGGGGCATAATGTAGACCTATGCCTATATTTCTCTAGGCTGTTACCAGAACTAACTATTGATATTTTTTTCCTAAAAAACAGCAAACCCAAACATTAAAATCTCTTCATTTAAGTGAACTAGGCAACAGAGAAAGCCTTCAACTATGCTTTATAATTGAAAACTGGTACCAATGAGGCAGTAGATGAAAGTTGTATCTGCTCCACATTCATCATTTCCCTCAGGCTAGAGCATGCACGAGATTCAATATGGGCATTTCGGCAAACGGACAAGCAGAAGTAGGTCACGAGTACCACACTGACTCAGCACATCATGGCAAGGGGCCCTGATGTTGCCTCTCCACCCTCTCTAAACTGTGGTTTGCAGCTGATCAACACCCGACTAACACTGAGTTGAGGGACACTAGGGGTGATTTTCACAACAGGGCTCAGATGGCCTTGCCCAAGTCGTGCTTCTGCAGCTGGTTAGGCACTGTGTTTTGCTAAGGAGCTCGTGTCAAGCGCAATGCTTGGGTCGCATCATCCAACCATCAAGATTTCGGCTGGAAGCCTTTGGGATCCGAAATCCCATACAGCTTCCCCAAATGTTTGGGCACCCACGCTGCTACATCAACAAGCCCTCTGCTGGCTTCTCAATCTTTCTAAATGCTTTCAAGACCATTCCTCCTTGCCACTCCCGTGGCAAGAGAAGTTGAACATAAGGAAAAACCCGGAGGTTCAGCCAAGTCCTGTCCCACCACAGCCAGGCCTCAAGCAACGTCCTGCGCTCACGAACAGCGCTTACTAACCTGCCATGGGTAGGAGTGTTAGAGAGCGCTCTTCTGGCTCTGCAGCTTCACGCTTACCCCAACCAGCGTTGAGGTAGAAGTATTGACTAGATTGACTTTCTTGGAGGTTTTCCTTACTCTGCTGTGTCATCCACTCAGATGCCACAGTTATGACTCATTAAAAGGGCAAGCTGAGGCGGGGGTTGGCGGAAAGGAAGAAATTACAGAGAAAAATAGGCTCTCAAGAACCTTCCTGTTTGTTCAGGGCCTGGTCGTTAAACAAAAGCAGGGGAGAAGACACACACCCTGGCTGACACGCTCTTTGCTGGTGTAGCACTAGCTTGGCTCCATCGCCTGAGACCACGGGCCAGATAAAGCCCTGCTGCAAGGGCTTTTTCCTCGGAGGAGGTCGCTCAAGGGAGGAACGTGGTCCCTTGAGCTCGCTGGCACGCGCAGGAAGGCCACGAGCGAGGCCCTGTCGCTCGCTCTCTGCCGCGACAGCCAGGCCACCTTCTGCTTGGCAGCTAGCAAAGTGGCAGCATCACTAAGAGGAGTGTGAATAAACTGATTCTGGCCCACTTTGCTCTGTTGTCACCATGGGTTGTTATGGGGGAGCTGGGGGGCCCCCAGTGAGAGCAAACCGAATTACTGCGCCCTGCACTTCCTGGGGCAGCAGAAAGGGCTTTTGGAAAGAAGAGGTGGGGAAATAACCCTTTTTTTTTCTCCTTGTACAATAAGTGTCTCTCCTTTTTTTTTTTTGCAGGGGGGAAAGATGCCAGCCTCTTTAAGGAGTCTGCAGGAAATGGCTATTTTTATGGGAGTATTCGGCACTGGTGGATGTGTAGTTATGTACAGTGTTTTGCAAAGTAAGTCTCCACACTGTTAGCAGCCTTATTTCTCTCCACCTCTTTCACTTGGTTTTGTGCAGTGGGGATGAAAATAATGGTGCTTAAGATCTGAAAAGCTTATGAATGTAAGGGAAGTGTGGCTGAGCTTCAGGGACCTGCAGGTGTAGGCTCTGCTGCAGGTAATCCCAGCACCGCTGCACTTGTTCCCCTGGGCAGGTTTTATGCAGAGAGCAGCCTGCTGCGCGCGGTGGAAAATCTGGCTTTGGGGAGGTGGGAAATAAAAGGCTGGGCAGGCGTGTAGGCTCAGCTTCCTATCGAGATTTTACAACCAAGCAGGAAAAGAAAACCACCCAAAGGAGGGATCTGAGAGGATGTGTTAAAGCCTAGCGGTCTCATCAGCAGCTCTCCTTGTGGTGCTGGCCCTGAAACACAACTCACTGGTGAGGTGCGAAGGCATCATTAATTTGCCAAGAAGACAGTGAAGGACAGTGAAGAACAACCCAGGTGGAGGAGAATAGGACAAAGCTAAAACCTGGGCAGATACTGTTGCCCTTTATAGACAGATCTAGTTGCTAAATGCCTTTGGTTGAGGATGCGTATTATTAGCCTAAGCAATACTTGTTTATTTTTTCTCAGATCGCTTCTAGATGTGAAGCATCAGATCAGAAGTGGCTTTGCCTCGTTGTCTGGGGGTAATGGAGGCCTCTTGGCCCCTTCCCCCTCTCTGCTGGTGCTATCAAGTGATATTGCTTTTCACCTACCCTTATATCAGAGGAAGCTGCCAGAAAAGTGTAGCCAAGGCATTCCTCAAGCCCTCAGATTAGTTGTGAAACCTCCCCTTCATTTTACATGTATTAATAACAAATCAGGAGGCCGGAAAGCAAGCTTTATTTTTAGGCAGTTCGTACTGTCAAGCTCCGGTGTACATGACAGATAACACGATCGTCTTATGCTTTAAAGTATTGAATCTGGCTTTGAGAAGGACATTAGCTTTTTTTTTTAAAAAAAAAAAAAAAAACTTTGCAGCACAGTGATCTAGCCATCTCTGAAAGCATCTCACCCCTGCGCTAAGGAAAGTCAAGCAGCTCCTCCTTCCCCAAATCACTTAGCTTTAGTCAAACGGCTCCACGTGATGGCTGGTCCTTGCTGAAAAGCACCTTGCCCTGCTACAATACTGACGGCCACACAGCATCTCCTTGGGGACGCCCTTCTCTAGCCACTTGCTGCACGCCTGTGGGGGCTTTTCCCCCTTGCTTTGGAGGCTTCTTTGCCCAAGAGGGTTAAGCACTGTCTGCAACACTGCAGCGCCCGAGCGCTGATGTGAGCGGCCCTCCTCGGTGCCTCCCTTCGCACATCGCCTCCCCTCGAGCTGCAGCTCTGTGGCCGCCTTTTGGAAGGCTCCATCCAAACCACAGCAAGGGCTTCGGAGCGGCGGCGGCTGGTGCTGACCCGCATCAGTGTCAGTGAAATAGTCTCCATTCCTAAAATATTTTCTGTGCCTCCTTTAAAAACACTGAATCACATTCAGAATGCTTCCAAGTGTTCATCCTTATGCCCTTGCTTTTCTTTTTCTTCTTCCTCCTTTTGGATGACCTGCAAACATCTGACAAGCAGGGATGCTCATGTCTGAGCTGAACCGTGTGTTGGTACAGAACGGGCTATATTCCATGCTCTTTTCACTTGGACGTGCTGCGTAACATTTTTTTGCAGCTCTGCTCCTCCGATGTAAGGGCTGGTTTCCTCCTTCAGACAGATTTTCTACCCAGTTAATCATTTTGAACTGTTTTTTTTTTCAGGGAGGATGTGGGAGTCTGGAGGAAATGTCTTGACTTTTTCTCTTTGTATTTGTACTTGGATTCCAAGTGGCCTGTCTCCTCGCTATCCTGTTGTCTCTCTCCTCTAGAGAGGTTTTCCAGGACCCAGTATTATCAGCAGGGCTTGGAGCAGCTGAACAACCACCCTGCTGCCCTGGAGGCACTGGGGGCTCCTCCTCTGAAGGTTCACAACATCCATCTGTTGGATGGCAACAACCGCGTGGACCGGGAGCGAGCGCAGGTAAGCGGCCGCACCACAGGATGGCTTCCCAAAGAGGCTGCACGGGCTGCAACAGGGGGATCCCTCGCGTGAGCACGAGCCCCATGGGGAGGCAGGAGGCTGGGGTGACGGGCGTCCAGAACAGAGATCGAGCGGGCCAATGTGGGAGACATGAACGGCAAGAGCGGTGCCTTCACTTCATGCTGCACGGGCAGGGCGCCAAGGAACCTCTTAGTTGGTGCATCTATCCCCTGCTGATGGAGCAGGCAAAAATCCTCTCCAGACATGTATTGAAACCCACCTTTCAAAGCGGGCACCCTTTTCCTCCCTCTCCACATGCTCCCTGGTACATATTAAAGCCTCGCGCAGGGCAGAGCTTTTACAGCCACTCATGAGCCATGCTTCAGTGCAGCCCACGCAGTGTGTTTTTGAAAGCACCTGCAAGGCTGCAGCATGGAGGCTGCTGCCTCGCGCAGGGCTGAGCCCTGGGATTACACAGACGCCGGAGAATGCGGCCCTGGGTGCTCACGCATTGCGCAAGGCGCTGACTTGCGCCAGCGCAGGGCTGGGCTGAGGCGAACGTCGCCAGCACAAGCTCCCGTCCGCTCTGGTGCCGGCTGAAAAGGGCATCCGTCCCGTCCACCAGTGCTGCTGCACAGAGACCTGAGATGGGAGCTTTGAGTCAAGGACTGGCTGTTCCTCCCTGGCTTTGCTGGACACCCAGGAGCTTGCTAGAGAGCTCCTCAGGCAACTCATCCAAGGAGTCTGTCACATAGAATCATAGAATGCTTAGGGTTGGAAGGGACCTCTAGAGGTCATCTAGTCCAACCCCCCTGCATATGCAGGGACACCTAGAGCACGTGGCACAGGACTGCATCCAAGCGGGTTTTGAAGATCTCCAGAGAAGGAGACTCCACAACCTCTCTGGGCAGCCTGTTCCAGTGCTCTGTCACCCTCACTGTTAAGAAATTTTTCCTTAAGTTCCTATGGAATTTTTGGTGTTTCAGTTTCCGGCCATTTCCTCCAGTCCTATCAGTGGCCACCACTGAAAAGAGACCATCACCGTCCTCTGCACTCCCTCCCTTGAGGTACTTATAGACACTGATTAGATCCCCTCTCAGCCTTCTCTTCTCCAGGCTGAACAGGCCCAGCTCCCTCAGCCTCTCCTCATAGGGCAGATGTTCCAGGCCCCTGATCATCCTTGTGGCCCTGCGCTGGACTCTCTCCAGAAGCTCCACATCCCTCTTGTACTGTGGAGCCCAGAACTGGACACAATACTCCAGATGCGGCCTCACCAGGGCTGAGTAGAGGGGCAGGATCACCTCCCTCGACCTGCTGGAGATGCTCTTCTTAATGCAGCCCAGGATTCCATTGGCCTTCTTGGCCACGAGGGCACACTGCTGCCTCGTGGTCAACTTGTCGTCCACCATGACACCCAGGTCCTTCTCCGCAGAGCTGCTCTCCAGAAGGTCGGTCCCCAGCCTGTACTGGTGTCTGGGGTTATTCCTCCCCAGGTGCAGGACCTTGCACTTGGCCTTGTTGAACTGCATGAGGTTTTTCACCTCCCAGTTGTCCAGTCTGTCCAGGTCCCTCTGGATGGCAGCGCAGCCCTCTGGGGTATCGGCTACTCCTCCCAGTTTCGTGTCATCAGCAAACTTGCTGAGGGAGCACTCTGTGCCTTCATCCAGGTCATTGATGAATAAATTGAACAGGACTGGACCAAGGACTGACCCCTGGGGGACCCCGCTAGCTACAGGCCTCCAACTAGACTCGGCACCGCTGATCACCACTCTCTGGGCCCTGCCATCCAGCCAATTCCTAACCCACCTCACTGTCCACTCATCTGTCCCACACTTCCGGAGCTTGCCCAGGAGGATGTTGTGAGGGACGGTGTCAAAAGCCTTGGTGAAGTCGAGATAGACGACATCCACCGCTCTCCCCTCGTCTATCCAGCCGGTCATTTCATCATAGAAGGCTATCAGGTTAGTCAGGCAAGATTTCCCCTTGGTGAATCCATGCTGACTACTCTTGAGCACCTTCTTGTCCTCCATGTGCTTGGAGACAACGGCCAGCATGAGCCGTTCCATCACTTTTCCGGGGACGGAGGTGAGGCTCACTGGCCTGTAGTTGCCTGGGTCCTCCTTCTTGCCTTTTTTGAAGACTGGCGTGACATTGGCCTTCTTCCAGTCTTCCGGCACCTCCCCCGTTCTCCAGGATCTTTCAAAGATGATGGAGAGCGGCTTAGCTATGGCATCTGCCAGCTCACGCAGCACTCTGGGGTGCATCCCATCAGGGCCCATGGATTTGTGGGTATCGAGGTTCCTTAGGTGCTCTCTGACCCAATCTTCCTCTACCCAGGGCAAGTCTTCCTCTCCACCCGCTTCTTCTCTTGTCTCTAGGGCCTGGGGCTCTAAAGGGCTGCCCTTGGTAAACACCGAAGCAAAGAAGGCATTCAGCAACTCTGCTTTTTCTGTGTTATTTGTAACCAGGGTGCCCAACCCGTCCGCCAGCGGACCCACGTTTTCCCTGATCTTCCTTTTGCTGTTAATGTATTTGAAGAATTTTTTTTTGTTATTTTTAACGTCCCTTGCCAGCTTGCCTTCCAGACGTGCCTTAGCTTTCCTTGTCGCATCTCTGCGACATTTGAATCATTTAGCTCCTTTTAAATGTCTGCGAGCCCTGGCTACCGGCTGAGTGTGGTAAGGAATGGGGCAGAGCGCGCAGGTGAAGGATGGGGACTGTCAAGGGCAAGAAAATCAAGCTTTAACCAATTCAAGTCAAACTCCACTTTCCATCTCACGCCAGTCACACTTGACCTGCATGACATCCAAGGCTAAAATGTTTCTTAGTTTACTGAGTTTTCAGAGAATTTACCAGGCAATATTTCTAAGACCAAAAATACAGGGAAAATGCACAACGTCTTATGCTGATCAAAAAGAATAGAATCTCTTGTTTCCTGTTTTTTTACCTATGTCACCTTTTAAGAATGCTAGTCATTCAGATGACTCAGAGCAAAAATCAAAACCCTGCCTTCTACAGACTTCACCCAAGACATAAACCACCAACTTTCTTTTCATGCTCTCTGCTGCAATGACCCTTCATGCTCCTCGTGAATTAAACCAGTTCATCAACATCACGGATGATTTCATAGATTGATTTACTGACTCGGCTCCACAGCATTCCTAGTTCCTGCCTATTGGACCCATTTGGAAAGGCTTGGTGCTCTCCATTTGAATAACCAGCAAATACTACACCCGGACCATATGTCTTTTATTCAAGCATTAGACTGTGTGCAATTAGCTGTGGTCACTGCTGCAGCTCTTTGCCTTGTTTATTACCTAACTGAATGGTAGAATTTGTGACATTGGCCAAATAATTGAATGTCTCATTGCCCCGAGGGGTGTTAATGGACCCATGTGTAGCACTTCACAATCTACAGGCTTGCTGTGGTTATAGGAAAGTCTAACACAACATGGGTCACCTCCGGATCACCACGTATTCTGGTGAGGAAAGGTGTTGGCTCATAAATATTTCAGAGAGTGAGTGTCTCTCCCTGGGGATAGCAGCTATAACACAGAACATTCTTTCATTATAGATTAATGTATGCCAGAACAGATATACTCATATATCTGTGCACACATTAGCCATAGGAAAGCAGAGTGAAACTCTGAAATACATTAAAAAAGCAAACAAATGGATTGGTTTAGTTTAGGAGGGAGGTGGCTGCATTGTTTCATTGGCTGTAGAAGCAGTAAATGTTCATTGCAATAACATGCTTCACTGAGTCTTTAACACACTTTTATACTTGCAGATCAAGTTACCGGTATCTGGAGCAAAATCAGCAGGGTACCTCTATATTAATTCAGAAATGGACCATTCCCATCGCTGGTACGTACTGGGGGAGAGACTGAGAGACTCTTACAGAGACACGGGAGAGAAAAGGTTGAAGAAAACAGAGGAGGGCAGGATATTTGGTTTAGTCATCTGTGTTGCTGAAATCACGCACACAAAGGAAGAGGAAATTCATGTCTGAAGATCTTGTGAAAGGTTATTACCATCATTATGATAAAAATGCAAATCACTTGAGAAATACATTGAATGCATCCCTGTGAGTACTAATGTAAAAACAACTGGGGCCACTTAATTTGTGTGGCATGTTGTGTCCTGTAGATGAAAGCATAGTGGACACGATAATCCCAAGGCAACATAACGCATCGCTGCCCCTCGACCCCCCTCCCCACGGAGGTGCAGAAGCCCTGGAGGAGTGGTCCTGACTAAGCTGTCCTCATGCCCTGCCATAGAAACCTCTCTTTTCAAGGCAAAACTCATTTTTCTAGAACTGAACAAATAACCAGCGTCTGAATTCAAAGTCCACCTTCCATTGCAAAAGAGGATTTTTTTTTAATAGAAAAAAAAATCCTCCTCACATTTGCTTGTCCTTGGAGCTTTGGGGACTCTTCCGTTAGCTCTATTTAGAAATCCAAAGCCACAACACTTTGCTCAGCTGCCACCAGCCATATGGTATTGTTTTCTTTTCACAATTAGATAAGCACAACTTACTATTTTCTGTTCAAGAGGTAAGTAGAGTTTAAAATTATGGAAGGCAGGCACTTGTTTGGGACCCAAGAGACTCGGGGCCAGACCCAGCTGTCTCCTGTGTGACCAGGACATGGTCAGGGGCTCTGGACAGCTCTCCTGCAGCCCTGTACTTCCATGGGGCTGTGGGCTGTAGGCTCCTTGCTCCTTGTTAGCTTCCACTGACAGATGGAGGGAAACAACCCCTACTCCTACTTCAGAGTTACAGCAAGCATAGATGAGGACTGAAAGATGTTAAAAAAAATGAAGAATATAAATATCTAGCAGAGCTTTGTTTTAAAATGAACTCTCCAAGCACTCCCATATGCAAGCCTGAAAAGAAAATATATTCTGCAGAAACATTTGTGGCACTCAGGTCTCCCCAGTTCGACTCTCATAGGTACAGGGCCCAACATACAGCTCCGCTCAGTGACAGAGAGGACTTAATGTCCTTGGAAGGAGGAACCAAAAGTAAAATAGATCACTCTCTGCCGCGGTCCATGGAGAGGACCTCCCACAATCTCCACAAGAGGAAGGGCCGGCCTGGAAAAGTGGGACATCTCAGTACAACCCTGCACCAGCACAGACCCAGGAGGCCACAGGACCAATACTGAGGCTCAGTTTCATGTCACTGGCAGTCAGCTTCCTGCACTCAAGTAGTTCAGGCTCCTAAGGCGCTTAACCGCTTTAGGCCATGAGCGAGCGGCCTCTTTACTGGGCTCGTCCTTCCCCTGAAGGTTTGTTAAGAAGAAGCCACCTGAGAAAAGAAGAGCTTGGAGGAGGTGACCTGGCTGGCTGGGAGCACCCGCTCAGGCGCTGGCGGCACGGGGCTGAGGCGCTGTGTGGCCCATGGCACTCGTGGCTCCCCACCACCACTGTGAGCGTGGGCACGAAGGGGGAATGGGGGGAACCAAGAGCCTGGGCCGCACTGAGGAGCGTCACTGGCCGCACTTCCTGGCCCACAGAGCTGCTGTGCACGTCCGTGTGGAAGGGCCACACGGCCCCAGAACAGGATCCCCAAGGCCGGGCCATTCTTTGGCAAACGCAGTGCGGATCCGTGGCAGAGCGGGGTGAGGCAAGGAAAGCACTGGCAGGATGGAGGAGGAGAAAGGCACAGGGCTGGGGCCAGAGGGGAAGTCCTCTCTAAAAATAACCCTCAGAATTTTATTTGGGTTGCAACAAATAGCAACACGTGGCCCAGATTTTTTAAGTCTGGGCTGTGGGAAGCCAGTAAGGAAAAGAGCTGTTAGGAATTGGTGCTTGCAAAGCAGGTTTTAACACACTTGAGAGCATTTTAAAGAGCAGTGAGGGCATGGAGGAGGTTCTTCCTCCATGCCAGCTGCTTTTAGACCCACCTTTACTTCTATATTAAAACTGACTGAAGCTCTTCTGGTTTGTGGCAGCTGGTGCCTCCAGGATGTCACCTTGAAGCTCCAGGATGGCGAGAGTATTCCTGTTTACCACTCCCCTGCGGAAAGCATCGGCACACAAGAAAGCTAAAAACTGAAGGCAGCTGCTTGCCCGCCTCTCACCGACCCGGAGGGGCCATTAATCGATCGCATCGCGCTGCCTACATGGACAGGCTCTGTTGTCTCAGACAACTTCACTTAACCAGGTGCTCTGAAGGAAGTTTTCTCCCTCGCACTAACCTCATCATGGCCATAATTGCCATTTCTTTGGTTTGCCGGTTTATTTCTGTGTGCAGCAGAAGCCTAAAATAAAGATTTTGCAACAAGAGCTGCTGTTCCAGAAAAGTCATGTGTTATGGCTTGTACACACTGGTTATGTGAATCGCGTTTGAAATTAATAAACAAACTGCCAGGAAACTGAGGTTTTCTGAAGCTGCAGACCTCAGGCTGGGCAACTGGATTGTGCTCTCACAACTAGAAAACTAAAATCAGCTTTTCAAAGCGATTCCCACGCTCTGCTGTTTTCTACCATTTTCCAACACGGTGTTACCTAACGGAGAACTACCCAAAGCAAGATCCCCCTCTTGTGCACGAAAAAAGGGCACATGCCAGGTAGATGTGCACCTTCACACGTGTCTTTAAGAGGATCAGAAACACCGGGACCACTCTTCCTAGCTTATGAACTCCAGGAGTTTCTCAGTGCTCCCACTGTTTATGCTAAAAGTTGTGCAGGATAGGCCAGTGCTTCCTGTAAGCACTGGCAAACACCTGCATTCCCTCATTTCTGTTTCAGGGAAAAAGCACTAGATAGGTACAGTATGGGTAAAATACTGACAGGGTTCAGTCGGACTACAACAAGAGATTTTTAATTTTTGCTGTGATTTTGTCAATACAGTCGATCCACCAACAAAGAGTTGTCCATCACCAGAAGCAAGCCAAGCAAAAAGGAAATAAAAGTCCAAGAAACTGCACAATCTGGCGAACCATAAAAGCAAGGTGAAGTCTGAGACAAGTTTCTGGCCTACCTTCATACATTAACATGCAGTGCGAATGACGAGCCACTAAGAGCGTCCAGAAAGGGAATTGTTACTGTGAACTACTGCAACTGGCAGAGCTTTTACCGGCTTAAACAAGATGTACCTTGTGAAGGCTCAGAGTTTACACCAATCAACTCCAGTTTTATTCCATCTCAGCATCCAAATAGGAGTCCTAGAAATGCACTAAGGGCACAGGAGTGCAAAGCCTTTCACCGGTAATGAACAGGGGATGAACAAAGGAGAGTGAGTGCAATGGTCTGTTACAGACCACCACGCTTTCTCCTGCTCTGCGGCGATCCTCTAAACTAGGTCAAGTGACTTCTTAAGTATAAATGATTGCAGGGCCCCTGCCAAAGACAGCCAAGGAAAGGACTGGTGTCCCGGCAAAGACTGATGCTAGAAAGAGGTTTAGTTGGGGATTCGCCAAACGCTGTGCACGCTGCGTGCTGCCTGCGCAACCTGATCCTGCCCGTGTGTGCCCTGCACACCAGGGGAGGGATTAGGGTGAGTCGCGGCAAGACAGGGTGACCCAGCTTTAAGATGGCAATTGCTGCTATAAGGTTTCACAACAAAATGCGAAGCTTGAGGCTTAAAAGCCTTATCCCCGCGCTGTGACAGCCCACCTTGCAAACAAGCTGCCTGAGGGGCTGGGGAAGCCTCCAAGCTGCTGCTGATCAATGGGTTTGGCAGGGAAGCAAAGCTGAGGAGGGAAAGCCAAAGCAACCGCATCACACCCGTCCCTTATCACTTCTCTCGCTGCAGCAGTCGCTCTTATCAGGCTCCTGGGAAGCAGCAGCTTTTGGGAGCGTTGGTTCTGCTGCAGTGCCAGCCTATTTAGTGCCTCCCCATTTCCATACCATGAATGTACAGACCTGGCCCATACCACAGGTCACCTTCAGTTTGTCACCACCATGCCCTTTGTTAGCCTGGGATTTCCTGAGGTCGGGCAGTGCGCAAATGTCAAGGAAACCATCCAGCAACCTGACAGTGGGATGGAGCTGCCTCACCAGCAACCTGTGTCTCGGGCAGACACCTGCAATATCCCAAGCCTGGCTTCAGGACCACACCGAGCCACAACTCGGCCTGGCTCTCACTCTTGGCCAACCTGGGCCTGAAGGAAATGTCCCCGCACAAACCTTCCTAGAAAACAGAGGGGGGTTATTCTCTTGCTTTGGGGAAGCAGAGGTTATGAATGGGCTGTTTTGTTCCCTGCCAGGAGCATTGCGGGGTCCACCTTTAGCCTCAGCCATTTACAAATGTGTCACTTCCCTCATCAGCATCCCTACAAACCCTGGCTCTGAAAGGAAGAAAGATTTGGATGGAGCTAGAGACCAGCAGAAGGGGAGTGGGGCAAGAGAAAAAGGAAAATGGCCGTTGCTTATTTACGTTAAAATCCCTACATTTACTTTATGCATCTACCAGGAAACAAAAACTTTCCTACCTCATGACCTTGAAGAGCCTCAGCAGCCACTTCCTCCCCACATCTGAGCTGTGTTAAGATATACACATGCAAAGTATTTATTTATTTATTTATTTATTTATTAAAAAGGCTCCCCTCAGGCATATTGTGGCGGGGATGCAGGTGCAGCGTGTGCAGCCAAGGAGGCTGACCTCTAAACCGGCAGCAGCTGCTGAAAACCCAGTTTCAAGAAGGCTCCTGGGCACCCTCCTGGCCACAGCAGAGGACCCTGCGCTTGGCTTCTTCTAATTTGCCTGTTGTAATTACATTGTGCTGCGTGTGGCTGAAGCCCACGATTCTGGGTAACCATTTCATTGCATTTTGGAAACATTCCCTGCTCAAGCAGGGTCACCTGGAGCAGGTTGCTCAGGGCTGGACTCTGCAGGCTCTCTGGGCAACCAGCTCCAGTGTTTGACCAGCCTTAGAGTGAAAAAGTTCTTTTCTTACATTTAAACAGAATTTCCTGGGTTTTTGCTTGTCTTTTTTTCACTTTTCATCATTTTCCTCTCATCTTCTTTCTTCTTTGCCTTCCTTCCTGCTGCCCACTATGTATTGATTGATGCACAGATGAGATCTCCCTGAGCCCTCTTCTCAGGGCTGAGCAAGCCCAGCTCTCTCAGTCTCCCCTTGTATGACAGGTGCTCCAATCCCTTAATCACCTTAATCACTTAAGTATATCCATTTATTTTAAGTTCCCTTGAAACTTTCCATAGCCCCTTTTGCATTTGTTGGTTAGGTTAAAACAATTGGCATCTCTGTGGCATTTGCTGGATTGTGGATCTGATTTTCTTACTCTAAAGCTTGACTTTAATAGCTTTTGTCATACAGTCATTGGCCTGAAGAAAGTTGTCCCTAAAGGAGACCAGTGGGGCAAGAACCAGATTTACAAACTTCCATGGAGCAAACGAGCCAGCTGGATTTCACTGGTAGCAACTGGTGATCTCTCAAGGGTTTCAATTTTCTTGCAGGGGGTTGGTAAAAGGCCCCCGCATGACTCAGTCTATTAGTGTTATGTCTGTTTATGTTGTGACTTTCCCCATAGGAAGTCACAGCAGCCAAATCCCGGATACAGGTTTTGGAGGGATATTGGAGTTTCACTGCTACAGAGCGCACGGCTCCATGTGCTTGTTATAATTAGGTGAATTTGCATCCGCTCCAGCACACTCTCACCCCAAGCTACGTGGCCCCCATTGACATGTAATTGTCACCTTTCCAGCCACATACCTTCAGCCCAAATGGTTTCCTCCTGCCAGACACATGTGAAATAATGGTCTTGAATTTAATGGCAACGCATTTCAAGGACACACCAAGGGACCACAAACAAACCAGGAACATCTACATGAGTAATATGACTATATTTATTAATCCCAATGACATCTTATTTCAACATCAGTAAGTGTTGCATTGGGAAGCTCTCTACAATGCAAACAACAAGGATTGCTTTAAAGTGGAAAGGCTTGTTGGCGCATCTTGGGAAGCCAGTACAAATCGAACAAATGCGCGCTTCAGAAAACTAAAATATCAGCAATCTTGTTAGAAGGATGTTGAGAAAAATACAAAAGTTCTTGGAGAGAGGCAAGGGCATGTAATGAAGAGACCCCGTGTAACATACACATTGCCCCCGGCTCTGGCAACGCCAGCTGGGCTCTTACTCACAGGCAGAGGGGAAGTTAGGTCCACAGGCACCAAAAACAGATGAGAATTGGTTTTAGAAGTGCTGTTGCTCCCAGGGCACCACTGCACTTGCCTTAACACTGACTGGTAACTGTACAGGTGTTTTGCTTCAGACAAGCTAGCACAGATTTTGGAATTGTTTCAAACCAGCAAGTGCTGATTTTAAGTTTCTTTTTTTGTTGTTTAACTCATTTTTTTAAAAAATATTTTCCCAAAGAACTACTAAAAGAAACTTTGCAAGGGCCCATCGGCTGTTCAAGATGACAGCTGCAGTTACTGCAAAGCTTCTGAAGCAGCAAATGACTGATGGACACGGAGCGAGCAACTCCTTCTACCTTCCAAGAGGAGTTCCTGGAGCATCCTAAGAGGGAGACCTGAGCCACAGGATGAAGCGCCCAAGCCCCGTCTCCCCCCGCCCTCTTCTAGCACCACGAGCAGCCAAGGGGCAGTTACTTCTTGTTGAGGTTTCCTAGCTGAGCAGTGGTAGGCGCCACGCTGGCCTTCGGGTGCGCGTGTTTGCTGCTCGCACCAGCGGCTGCCAGGGAGACGCAGCTCTGCGCCTTGCGGCCCGTCCAACCCTCCATGGGGGGAAGCTTGCGGACGCGGGCGCCGGTGGGTGCATTTCCGAGCCCTGGAGCTGACGCTTCCCCAGCAAGTGAGGCGCTTCCCTCCCGCACAAGCGAGCGGTGGCCTCGCTCCCGGCCCCGCTCCCAGCCCTGCGGAGGGCGGCTGCTCCCTCCCCCAGAGCCCAGGAGCTCATTCCGTCGCTCCCTCCCCACCAGGCGCCGTCAGGGAGCTGCGGGGCCCGCTGTTCTTCTCGCGGCAGGAACGCGTCCTCCGTGCCAACAGATCCCCGGCACTAACTGAAGCTCTCAGAAAGAGCAGCCCCAGCAGGTGCTTTCCACAGCGCAAAGATCCACATCCTCCACACGGAGGGTGCGGAGAGCTTGCACCATTAGCCTCACTTTGAGCGGATCAGAAAGAGCTTCCAACGCGGGAGGAATAGGCTGGCAGTCCTGCAGGAATACATTACAGCAACCCTTTTTCTGTGTCATAGGGCCAATTTAAGATGTCCTGCTTATAGCCTATACTACCGAACTTTCACAACTTTACGCAAATTCTTAATGACATTAAAAACACGGTTAAAACATCTTAAAGCACAAAAAGTTAAATGAAACTGCAGCACACAGGGAATCTTAAAGCAGCCAACTTGGAGGAAGGTGGCCTTGTAACGAGAACACTCTTCATCTACACGCGTTAAGCTTCACTGTTGTATCGAACAAAGAGTAAATATAGGACCGAACGTTATGCTGCTCACCGGCTGCTCTTGTTCGGTGCTACCAAGCCATGTACCTAACCATACAGAGGAATTAAAACAGCTTACAGACCCATTTAATAATTTGCCACGAGCAACCCTGCGCTCCCAGTATGACTTAGTCACCCAGATAGAGCAGCATAAACTTGTGTTCCGTAAATGTGGAACGCGGCACATTTCAGCCTCGGTGCTTTGCGCAGCTCTGAGTGCAAGGAAGTTCACGTGCGGAGAAACGAGTCAAACCTTCTCCAGCTTCAGTCGCTCCAAATTTAACCGGCCTGCAGAGGTTTGTGCAGCCTGAACGGCTCCTCCTGGGTGCGCGCGCGAGCAGCCAGAGGAAGAGGCTGGTGGCGCCGGCCTGATCGGCACCGCGGGCACAAACGCGCGCATGAGGCAGCACCTGCTCCTCGCCGTGTCAAGGCCCGCGCCGCAACCACGCTGTGGGCTCAGAAATCCCTGCTTCGTTCCTATTATTTGCCAACCACAGTTAGCCAAAGAAATCTTTCCTGGAATGAGTCTACCTGGTTCCTGGCTACGGGAAGGCAAAAAACAAACAAACGAAGCCCACAGCCAGTGACTAATTTCTCCACAAGTACTACGGGCATCTCCACGTTACAATAATCCAAGCGGAACTATCCGAGCACTACTGGCGGTTTTCTTATACAAAAGGTCCTTGTGGTGTGCGCTGTCTCTACCTACACCTATTTTGCTATGTGGGTCAATAGCAGAAATGCCGAAGGAACTGTTTAATTTGGGCACATTTCTTTCTGATGTGGTCTCAAATGAAGGCAAACAGGCCTCCAGCAGTGAAGCACCATGGAAAAAATGCACAACCCCTCACACAACATCCTGCTATTTTCTTTCAGTGTCTTTACTAATGATTTCTCCTCCCCATATAGCAATACTGACCAGATCACCCCAACACTGTTTGTGTTATTAATAAGCCATTTACCTTGTGTGAAGGAGGAACTGTAACAGCAGCTCTGATCACTAAACTCCTGCTCATTAGAAAGAGTAAGAACATTCCTAGTACATGTTTGACATTAGGAAAGAGTCTATTGCAACACGAGCAAAAAAAATAAAGAGAGAAACTAACTTAAGAATTTCTATTCATTGTTTTATAGCAAGAAAACATTTGTCAGGGTTTATTATAAAGAAACAGCGTAAGGAAACCAAATAAATAGTTGAACAGTTAACAGTATGCAATATAATAGCACTAAACTTCAATTACATAAAAATTAAACTTTGGAACAGCATCAATATGAAAGATTTCTTAGAAAACTAGGACTCCATCCAAGAGCCTCAGATCTGTACATGGCAAAAAAACAGTTTTGATGCCCAGGTGGTTCCTGCTTCATCCTCTAATGGGGGACCCTGTCCATGGAGAACCATCCATGCAGCGCCCTAACCCCTCTCAGCCCAGCCCTACAGACCCTGTTTTACCCAAGTCTGCACAAGGCACTTCATTACCTGGGGGAAGGGCTATCTTTTTCCTCAGCTGACAGCGACACTGAGCAGGGTTATGCAGCTCAGCCTCAGGATGCTCCTTTGCTCTTAAAGCCACTGTTAGAAGACAAAGAAGTCAGCAATGAGCTCTGGCTCAGGGCAGGGCAGGGGAAGGGGGATGCTGCCCTCAGGGCCTGATTTAGCAGCAGCTAGACCAGCATTTTGAAGCCAGTGGAGAGAACGTCACTAACTTGAGCAGAGCTACCTCATGCCTTGTATCATTTTTCCCCTCTCATCACCACACTCTGTGCAGTCACACAGAGCTGGGTTTTATTTGGGCATCTAGCCCAGCACAGGAGAAGGGAGCAGTCTCTCCTCCTCCTCACGAGTGGCCTATTGATGACAACTTGTCACCCTCCACGCCAGGGTGTTACTGTGCTCCCAGACCATGGATTTGCTCGCCGGTGGGCTAAGCTCTCCTGCTGATAAACCCAGCCCGCAGCTGGCCTGGCTCCAAGGCCGGGCAGCCTGGGTCTCTGCCCTGGCATAAACTCAAGGAAATATGTACATAGCATAGCTTCCAAACCTGCAGGCTGAGCCAGCCAGATTTGCTCCTGTACAACTGTTAGATCAGTAGAGAGTTCCACTGAAGTCAGGTGTGATAAAAGGTGTTTGAAGAAAACCCAGCATTATATATGTGCATTAAATGGCAAAATACATCCTAAACAAACAAACAAACAAACAAACTCCCCTTTTGGCCATTTGTCACTGAAATGCTCCTTCTCATGTCAACTTCTCCAGAACGCTGGAACAATTAACAGACTGCTATCCAGAGACAAAAATCAGAAAGAAAAACGCAAACAAAAATAAGTTTTTATCCTTGTTAAGTTCCTGTCAGCCACCTGCAACCTTGTTTAACTGTTCCACAAAATTAAAAGCTTGGCACATTTTCCTTAGTTGCCATTTCTGAATGTTTTTGTTTATCTAGAACATCTATTGCATATCAGAGATTCCCTTGGCTAAGATATTTGTTGCTTAGTAGAAACTCCTGCCTTTCAGTTATAGCTATAAAACTCCACAAAGTTCAGTAAATGAATTCTCCTGGTAACTCCTGCAGCAAAGGTTCCTCAAATTTAAATCGTTTGGAAATGGCTTTTTGCTCAGTTACTTTTTCCTTCTCTGACTGCCTACATTGTCCCAGCGTGTATGATGCCACTACAATTAGTTCTTCCGTCACGATGGATTCTTCCTCTTCAGTTTTCTCAACATCTGCACATTTCCCACAGGCAGAATCTGCCTCTCCCTGGACATCGCTGCTCTCCTCCCCTGTACTCTTGCTCCAGACCCTGTGAGCAGGATTATCGCTTTGCTGCAGCCAGGGATGTTGAAGACACTCTTCAGCAGTTGCCCGCTCCCTGTGCAGGAAGGGAAGTGTTAAAAAGAAATGTTAAAGTAAATTTGAAATCTAACATTTTGACTAAGAAATCCATACAAATCATTCCACTATGCACTAAACACTCAGTGATGCAAGCTTGTGCTGATTCCTATTTTTTGCCAGAAAAAAAAAACAGCAGCAATCCGGGAAATAAGTTTTTTAAACAACCAGATTAGGAGAACCTCAATAATTGTATATAGATACAATATATATAAATTATCCAATCCTTGCATTCTTCAAATATCTCCACGGAGAAACAGCAAGCACCTTCAGTAGCTGACAAGTCCCCTGAAGAACTGATTCTACAGATAACATATCTTCTGGTTTGAAAGATGCAATTTCCAGTTTGCCTCCCACTGAGGGAAACACAGTAGGGGACCAGAAGGGAGCAATGTACTTCTCCAAATCATCAGGACAAGAAGGCTCAAAGTATAGCTCATTTACAAATGCTACCAGCAGTGTGCACATAAGAGTTTACTGCACCACAAATTTTACTTTATTAATGATTTTCCAAAATGAATTAGTTATAATTACTAACATGTAGGTACATTCAGAACGTACAAGTTTGGAGGGAAATTGAGAACTTCTCTAGTTGTATACCTAAAAATACATAGGACATAATGAAAAGTGAATAAGCCAAGTATCCATATACTTTATAAATCAAAAGGAAAGTGAAAGCAATAAATATATTTAAAAATCAATCCAACTGATGCATTAGGGTACATTTTACTTACTCGGGCTTTTTAACCAGCAGTGTTTTGATGAAATCCACAGCAGACTCTGATATAAGGTCAAAGTCTTCTCCAGAGTAACTTATGTTCATCTGAGATATATTTAAGAATGTTTCTTGCTTATCGTCCCCTAAGAATGGCGATATCCCTGTTAACATGACATATGCCAGTACTCCAATGCTCCTAAATTAAAAACAGAAAATGGAAAAAGCAGATAATTCAACAAACAAAACCCCAAAACACTTTCAAGTTATGATGCCATTGATTTTTTTCAACTTACCACATGTCTGTTGCTGTACTGATTGGGTCATAACTCAGAATTTCAGGAGCTGTTCAGAGGAAAAAAAGTGTTTTTTTTGTCATATGCAGTCATCACATTGTGTGGTTATGTAGTGCAATAACAGCCATGTGGTATTATTTAATAATACAAGCCATCTGGAGCACGGCAGCCAGTTGAAATAAAGATATTCCTGTTCAAGTTATTTAAAAAGTTACTGTCATTTGTTGATTTAAAGTTATTTCTATTCTTACGTTTCACTGTCAACTTTAGAAGACCAGACCAATCTCTTCCTCAGCTAAGGAAACCCTACCAAAATTTCTTATGGAAATAAAGTTTCCATATCTATCATTCTATATCCCAGCAGTGAAACCCACACAGAATACAACACACAACTTCAGAGGTATCTTCAAGTACTTCTTCAAGATCTGGCATGATTCGTTTTCCTCCTCTTGAAAAAATTTAAACGGATGCACATTTTAGCCTACCAGGGCTAAAAGACTGTACTTAGTAAAAGGCAGAATACTTATTTTTCAACCTTTAATCTATGTAATATTTGTTATTACTGTTGGCCAGCTATCTACATTACGTACTCATCTGTAACACGGGGCACAATTACCACTCACGAGCCTGCCACGTCACTTCCAGCTTTACAGCAGGGCCATATGCAATAACACCTGAGTGCTTTAACACAGGAGCAACTCATCCAGCTTGGCTCTGAGCAAATCTGGACGTAGTTTTTCAATCTCAACTTCCCTCAAGCTTACGTAGTTCAGTCCTCACGACATCACTGTTTTAGTGAAAACTTACCTACATATTCCGGAGTTCCCATAATTTCTCTTAGTTCCTCACTGCTCTTCATTATTCTGGAAAGACCAAAGTCAACTATCTTTATGTCACCCAGAGGAGATTTACTGGTTAGTAGAATATTCTGGGGCTGAAAAACAAAACAAGCCGACTTTCAAGATCACCCAGGCCCAATGTGACAGCACGATGTTGCATAATTACATTCAATTGTACGTAGCAATGAGGTACTCTCTAACATGTACAACACTCAGGATTTGCTCGTCCAGGATGGACCTGAACAGACATGCAGGCTGGGAGGAGTGGCACGATTTTAAGTTTATGACAGAGAATCAAGAGTCTGCCTTTCTTAGTTTAGCACACATACACAAAAGAAACAGCCACTAGTTATAATTTAACATCTGCATGTGAAGCCCTCCATTCTGCACTTTACTCCTTCGTGCCAACTTTCTCCCCTGCTCTTCGTGCTTCCTTCCAATACAGGGTGGAAAATTCCTCTTCTTGAAGGATCTTCAAAAACTACTTAATAATGTAAAACCAAAACAAGAAACCACAGAACACATGGAACTCCTTTGACTACACCTGTTTACAGAAAGTCTGTTGCAACTGACTTCAATCTTGTTCAAAGTATGAACAATCGTATTATAGAACCCTAACTGCAGAACAGTTTTAAAAAATACAGCAACCTGAAAAACAGGTTTAAGAGCATCACCTTTGGATAAACTTGTTTGCTTTGACGTCACTAGATTCTGGCTGTCATTCTTCAAAGCTGACTTTGTGGCCATAAAGTGCCTTACCTTTTATTTCGTGTGCTCCCTTAGTTAAAATACCTACGAAGGCCAACCTTAAGTAGCATCTTTTACAGAGTTTGCAATCAAAGCACGTTGGTGGGGGACAGAAATATCCCTGCCACCCCAGAGGTCATTTTTCCACATTGGGTTTCACCATTAACTTTCCCCAAAGACACGATGGACCTTCTGGTCCCTGGTCAGCCAGACTTCTGCGATGAAACTTTTATTTATTGAGACACTGGATCATCTGGTATCAGAGATCTTTGAGAAGGAAGGGGAACAAACGGCTGCTGGCTGATAACCCAACTGAATGAACACCGTCCACACTCACTTCTTCCCCAATCACTGGGCCATCCCTTCCTCATTCCCTAGATTTCACACCGATAGCTTTGCTTTTGATCACAGAAACAGAACTGTAAAAAGAACATTTAAAAAACCTTGGCCAGTTCTTGTGGCAAGACCTAAATATAACTAAATGCTTTAATTTCTGAGAAGTTAAGCTACTGGTATTTAAAATTTGATGAAACAACTGCTAATCTATTTGCGAATGTATGTATTAAGAACAGCTTATTTTTTTGATTACAGACTGGGATCTGGCTGCCATACAAAAACCTTTTGGAACTACACATTACCATATGCTTTACAGTTCACATTTGGCATTCTCTATTTGTATTAGAAAAGCAAACATTTAAAAAGCTGCTCATGCCTCCGTCATTAGCCTCTCCGATGCACTTCCCAATAGGAAATTTAGTTTGTGAAAACACAAATAGAAAGCATGAGAAAAGCACTCATTCCCTATGCTTGAATCAAGAAAGTTTTTAATGAAACATTGCATAAAATCCACAAGACCTATGTTGAAATACTTGGTATTTCAGTAGCTGACATACTTGCCAAAAAAGTTTTTATTGTGTGCTTTTTTCTTTAACTCTCATCACCCACAACACATGTATGCCAAAAAAAAGCCCACGTCTAGGCCAAGCTAAGTCTAATCCTAATTCATACTGAACCATCAGTCACGTTTTCCTTAGTTGTACCTCTGGCAACATATAAATTGCTATATTTTAATGTGGTAAACATCCATCCTGCATCCACTTGGAATATTCAGCTGAGAAAATTAGCCTGTAACATGCTTCGTAGCAGCCACTTCCTTAGTAATTGCATTTATTTACTTTCTGAATAGTGGCATGAGCACCATCCCTCACATAGGGATTCTGCTCGCTGTCCTCGCTGTACATCATATTTTGAAAACAACACGGAAAGAAGGGAAACTAGCCCACTGGATAACCAGAGCAATATATGCCATAAGAATATCTACCTGGTGCACACTCATTCCCTCCCTGATTCAGCTGAATGCGTTTTACTCAACCCCATGGTATGTGAGAGGCAGCAAGTCCTCCCTTACAGGAGGGCTCACTCCTTAAAGCAGGACCACTGCCCCCTCCTCTCCCTTTTTTATTTTTACTTTCTTCCATTCCTAATCACCTGAAGATCAAGTCAAACAGCCAAAGAAAACAAAGGAAGAGAGTCTCCCTTACTCTGCAGCTTTTATGCACCACTGAGAGGAGATGAAAGACTCAGCAACGGAGTGCATGCACACTGTGCAAATTAAGTAGAACTAACACAGCACTGTTGAATGATACTTAGTTTGCACTCAGAAGCATTATATTCACTCCTTCTCCAAACTGAAACTAGGTGATTGCATTTTGCCATTAAAAACAAGTCAGGTTGCAAACAGCTTTCAGGAGATCCACCCTTTTGGAAAAAAACAGGTGGCAACTCTGATAGGCCAAGTCAAAAAAGTGTTTTTTACTCCCCTATAGAATATAGTGCTCAGTCTCACAGGAAAGATCTTGCAGCTGATACAGGGTCAGACAGTAGCCAAAGCAAGAGAGCTGTTAGTGCCATTGCTCCAGTTCATTATATTTTTTATATAATTCTAACATGACAAGCTTTTAAACAGTAACAACTACAATCACACACTGACAACTGTTTTGACTTTTAATTCTTCTGGGTAGAGTCTGATCTTATCCGAAGGCGTCACAGAAAGAACTGGAGGGACCGTTCTAAAGGTCTTTGTACAAGACAAATGAAAGAGAAGCCTTATATTTAGAGATCCCCAAATAAGACAACTACTGTAGCATAAGGGAAGCATTTTAGCACATATTTGTGAACTTTGATACTGGCTGACACACTGCTTGCTAGGAATACACTTCATGCAAGCAATCCAAACATTTATCTGCAGAGCAAAGTCTATTTACTTTAAAATTATCCTTTGAAATATGGGCCATTTTTCCTGTCTTCCAAGGCATGCAGATCAATCCTCAAATCCTCAAAACAGCCATAGCTTTTAACCCTACAGATTTAATCATCTTTATTTGCTAATATGCTGAAGAGTTCCCTATATCTTGTTTTGCAAAAGACCAACAGTCTTTTACATTGCAAAGTACACCATGCTGTAAACAGGACTCATTAAAGCCATTTTATTAAAAAAAAAAAAAAAAAGCCAAATTGCACATGTTGCACTAATGTATAAACATATGAACACTCAAGCATTTGAGAAATTAATTTGCTTTGCTAATTATGTAGTTATGAGTCAATAAAATAACGCTGGATCTTTCAATCAGCGAGAACCAAAGATGCTCTATTTCATAACATTAACTTTCTGATTTGTCAGAAAGCTTAAGCAAACTTGTGCTTAGCTTCGAATAAGCTACCTGTGTGCAAGTCATAATCAGCATCCCCAGTCTACTTTTGTCATTAAGTAAAAGGTGTAGACAAATAAAGCACAATGCATTGCTGATTGCAGAAACCCAACTGGTGTTATGTTAAGTAACACCACACATTTAACTACAAAAGCTATGAATATATACTGTCCACAAGTACATGTCTTAATTTTATATAATTTGCTTCAAGGAAATTTAATGGAAATTTTTTGGCCAGATGTAGTACATGTAGAGACAAAGTGGAGGTACCACATATCTTGCATAAGCAAAGTGGAACCTTAAGGGATTCTAACTGCTCTTGTTTTTAATCCTTTTAAATCTTTATTCTCACATTACTTGCTAGAAATTTCCCCTTAGTTCTTTAGAAATGTAAGAAAATATTAGAAAATTTGGAATGGAAGGCAGCTTTTATGTTGCCATGCTTAGTCATAGTAATATAGCTCAACCTCAAAGCTGAGATACAGCTGGAAGCTGAGGGAAAATAATTAACACTTGCTACCAAAATATGACTAATCATCTTCTGCATTGCTGTTATAGCTCTCAGACATACATAATACTCTGAATTTCTTATAGCGCTAAATCAATTGTTCCCTTATTTTCATCAAAACTATTACTCACTAAGAAAAAAAATTATATTGCACTTTAAGAAAGCCCAGGTCTCAGCTAAAGTACTCATTCCCAAATTAAGAAGTAATCAAAATTTGCTTTCAAATTAATAACATACAATTCAGTTGATGTAAGTTTGATACGCTCATATCAACCCATCAAAATCCCAGTAACTTTAATGTGTACTGCATCTCCAAAGGCAGAATTTTACTGTTTGAGGAACAGCCAGTTTAAAAGTGTTAATTATAAATTAGCATAACATAAGATCAGTAAGTCAGCATTTGACTGAAGAAAATCATGAGAAAAATACCGCAACAGTCTTACCTTTAAGTCGAGATGAACCACATTGTTTCTGTGTAAGAACGAAACTCCTTCTAAAATTTGCTTCATAAGTCGTTTAACATCTTTCTCTTTGAAGGCTTCCTCCCTTTCAGCCACACACTGGTCAAAAATTTCACCTCCAGCAGCACTATGGAACAATGTCTTTATTATTTCAAAGAATAAGCAATAGGCCTTTTTTGTTCTACAAACACTTATTTAGAATAAACAAATCAAGATCAGCAGGTGGTAATGCCCCGTAGTGGATTTTTGTCCAATTATTAAACATTCGGCAAACCTTTATAGTCTAGGAACTCTTGACAACTTCCATGAAGTAGGGCAGACTTGGTGAAAAAAATCTCTCAATTAAATTAGAGAATATGAAAGTTATGAAAGTTAAGTATGATACTACAAAAAGTTATGGGGCTCTTTTGGAGAGATCAGCATTCATCTCAAAGCATGATCTTTAGGACAATGTTTACATCAAAGATTTGTTTTTTGCCATTCCTATGGAAGAGAAAAAAATGTAATTTGACCAAGATAGGTTTTTGTTCCTATCACCCTTCCCGGAACACAACTTGGATATACTCAGAAAGACTAAGTAAAGTTTATAATGTGACTGACATGTTTGTGAAGTCTCTGGTATATAAGGATGCATAAAGTTTAAGTGGATTCCATCTAAAAATGCTTCTGAGAATTTAGCACTCGAAGTTTGGTTTCTTATCTTTATGTGTTTAAATAAATAATATATAAAAAGCTACAACAAAGAAATAAACAGAATATTTTTAAAGCACTCCAAAGTCATATGTAGCACCATCTCTGTATAGCAATGACTTAAGAACTCAATGTTTCACATGACTGTATGGCATTAGTAAGATGAGCAAAGTAGACACACAACCTTGAAACAAGAATGGGCATAAAAACATTAGAATGGGGCCATTTTGTACACTTGATTGCTGAATTATTACTTATCAAAGCATAAATAAAATTAACATGCACATAACTTCTGTTTCACATGAAATCCTATAGTCATTCCCTAGTGAAAGATGGTGAAAACCCTAGGGACAGTATCTTCTTCACTTGCTTCAGTTGTGCCACGCCAAATTCGACTTCCCACAAACATTAAACCTTATTGATGTGCACCAACCTATTTCAGGTCTTTGTTTGTTAATTTTTATTAAACTAGACTAGCTAGATCATCAAGAAAGATGACAGACATATTCAAAGATGCAACGAGACAGTGCTTCATGAATGGTGCACCTGCATTATATGCCTCCAGAAAAGAGCACTTAGGTACACTAAGAATTTTCATTATGCCAAAATCAACTTTGCTACTATAGTTTAAGCACCTTAAAAAGCCTCATAGTTTAAGCACCTTAAAAAGCCTCATGATATACAAAAGCTTCCTTTGCTTTAACAAATAGTCTCATTACCATTATTTGAAATTTTCCTGTAGATGACCTTGTAAGAACAGAAATTTAGAAATCGGTTCTGTTTCAAGTTTTTTTTATATATTTCTATTTCTTTAAATATATATATATATATATATATATTTAATTGGACAGGATTCAGATATCAGAGACTTTTTAAAAAGGCACACTGGGTATTATGTTCTAATATTCTAGAACAAATTCATATAAAAATAAACATCAGTAGGATCAAGATAGGGATAGAAAAGTGACCACTGTAATTAACAGAGGAAAAAAAATTGAGTCTTTTTCAAGAACGCCATAATATGTCACTAGGAATAATAATATAACCCCATGTAGCAGCAAGTTGTAATTCACATATGGTGCCAAAACATACTAGCAAAATTATCAGCATAGACCTATTTTACACCAACATGATTATTTTTCCAGTATAGTACTTAATTTATATATATATGTACACATGCATATATACACATACATATACATGAAATAAAGCATACTTCATTTTTAAAAGACACAGCTGAAAAAAATAAATCAAAGGGGAGACTTAAGCCCTTTGTCTACTATATGTCTGCTCAGTAGACATATAATAAAGTTATGCTAATAGCCAATTAAAACACTGAGGTTCACTGAAGAACACTAAGCTAAAGCATACACTCTAGAATTTTAATACTACACATCAAGAACCTTGGATTATATTTGTTAAAAGCCAAGGCAATAAAAGTTGAAGCAGGCATTGTCTCATGACTGAAATGGAGACACAGCTCTGGCATACGAGAGGAAGAAAAAAAACGGATCCATAAAAGGTTTTTTTTTTTTTTTTTTTTCCTCTCCAAATAGGAATTTAAGTAACTTGGAGGATGCCTAGGTTCATCAGCATCTTTAAGAGAGACCAGCAAATCCGCACCTTACAGAAACTTACACCCACTTAATGGCTTTTAAAACATGGCCCCTCACACCCACCATGGAGATTGGTATGCTTAGCTTTACAAAAGAAGTTTCATGTGAATTGATGGTTTGATAGGGAACGCTTCATTTTTATATCAAGTTTCTATTTGTGATACAGATATGATGACTTCTTCCAGACAATTCACTCCACCAGAAGGATATCATTGTCAGAGAATGCAAGAGGATAAATTACTCTAAGACTGTTTCGTGTATTGTTGCTGCGAAACACACACACACACACAGAAGGGATAAAAATACCTGTTAGGCATGTCACTTCTGTGATTTTAAACATACACAGGCCAAAAGTTCCCTCATGCTTAACGTTTATACACCTCTCCTCTAGAGAGAGGATAACTTCTGTTAAGCTGCAGCTTTCTGAATGATCAGTATGAAATAACTGCTTTGTAAACAACTGGACCCCCTTGCTCCACAGAGACTGCTCCTAGGGTGGAAAAGCCATTAAGCGTTAACAACGTCTTTAAGAAAACAAGCCTTCTTCATTTGGGAAGAGAAAATACTAAGAATCCCAGACATAGTCATAGTCATTTTGTGTATCACAAGAAAAAGACCAAACAAATCTCTATTTCAATGTCTGAAAATTTTAATTCTTCCAGCTGTAATGGATCAGACATCAAAGCAGTTTCCAAAAGACTCAAAACTGCAAGTCCTCAGAGTACAGACACATGGATAACAAGCTCAAAGACAGGCATTGCCTCCTCGTCTTAGCTAGGTGCACGCTTAGCTAGTAGGCAAGGGGGGCGGAATCTCTCAAACACGAGGCTACCTTAGTATACTGATATCCCCAAAGTCAGGGCTAACTGTGTAAAAACACCCCCGATGAGGGGACATATGGAAAGAAAGCACTCAAGATAGGAAAGAGTGAGTGTAAATAACCAGTATAGTGCAAGATGTCTTTTCCTACCTTTCAGAAGAACTTCAGTTTTGATTAGAGACTAAATTTTAAATTAAGCTCTAACAGGCAAGATGTAAACACTGGAACAGAACATTTATTTGTTATGTGTATTTTTGCTTCAAATTCCAGCTGTTGATCCCTATGCTGAATGAAGTTTCCTGCCAGCAGACCCTTACTTCATCCACTTCTAAAATAAGGAATATCAAGTGAAACCTCGCATGTCAAACCATCTATTCACACACAGAACAATAAGTGATGCCCAAAATGACACAAAATAATAACTGTCTGGGTCCAAATAGCTAACTGAGGTAAAAAGTACCTCATCCAGCATAACAAATATACTCCAAACATCTCCTCAAGATTGCAAGGACTTTTCTTCTTAAAGAAGGATAAGAAAGAGTCTAGTACATCTACACAAATCTACGCATGTATATCTACAAATATCTACAGAAGCCCCTGCCAGTCAGACCACCAGCTCAGAAGCTCTTCACAGAGCAGCATGTAACAGCCAAGATACTGGAGTTCCGCATGAAAGTTTTATCATCTGACCCACCACAACAGTATCCTCTATCCCTTGCACACATGTATAAACATAGTGATGAACATTTACAGACAGAAGTCAGTCCTTGATAGAAAGAGCAACCATGCCTCTGATAAAGATTCTGAAAAAGACAAGTCACAAATATTGAGCCAGAAATTAGATTAAAAGAAAAAAATATTTTGAAAATGCCAGTATTTCCAGATTATACTGTTACCTTTTCCAATGCATGTTCCAACATTCTTGTATTCATTCATTCCCTTTTTAGTGAAATGACTGACCCACAGATAAATTCCAGGCTTCACACACTACCCTTTCAGACTAGTTCCTACTCAACTTTCTAGCTGAGGTTTTGTGCCAATGGAGGGAAGTCAGGGCATGTTGTCAATTAGGGATGTGAGCGTGTAGAGCTTTGCCACTCCATGTCTGTAACCAGCTTTAATGTCTCCTTGCTTCGCACAGCTTAGAGCATGCATTAACATTTACCGGGCAATTTGAAATTTGCTCCCTGTTAAAACAGATGCTGCTTTAAAGAGAACTCTTCAGATCACTTTAACACTTCTTTTTTTCAAGGCAAAGCATCAGCATTCCCCTCATGTCAGATCTGTATCAACACAAATCTTCAAACCGTAGCAGATAAACAGGTATTTAACTGTTGCCCACTAAGTTTTTCTCCTTTCCCTGATAAGGATCTTGTACACAGACCATCAGGCTTAACAGAAACAGAATAATCTTATGCCCTAGAGAAGCTTACAGCCTAGGTACGTTCTTTAATCCTTTGCATACAGAATGTCAGAAATTTACTAACATTCATACCTGTTTTGTTGCAACACGTTTCTGGAACATGCTGACATTAAAGGAGCACCCAGACATATTTGCTGAAGTCAGTGAAAGAGTGTTTTTGTAATTTATAACTCCAACACACAGGTATTTATCTGGAACAAATGATGACTGTTTGATGCATATAAAAACAATAGTGCTGCTAATTACTGAACAACCTGGTTGCTAGTTAATACTTTGGATTAAAATGCATTTTGTAATTGTAAGAGAGAATTGAGCTCTTGAAGAAAACTAGCAGTTCTGCACTACAAGCATCACGAAGCCCATTGCTCAACTCAAGCTTATAGTTTTAATTTGTGAAGGGATATATTTTATTTAGACCTTTGTTGCCTGTGTTTAAGGCATATATATGAGTCTAATCACATTTTGGCAATATGATTTGCAAAATTCAAATGTCTGCTACATTTTACAAGTCACTAATATCTCAGCTGCAAAATGAAGTTAAAAAAGTATTTTCTAGATGTCTCTCTTAGCAGAGAGTTTCATTCCATTTCATTAAACTTCAATATTAGAGTTTCTGGACCACAAGATTTCTTACCATTCATTTTTACTATCCAGAAAGAAAAAAGTATTTGGAGTAGATATATATGGGAGACAAGTTAAACAGCTTCTAACTGCTAACTCTCCCTGCTTCTTTCCTAGTCACTAAAAATGCATAATGCTTGAAAAAGATCTTCACTGAGTTTATTAGCAACAAGCACGTAATCACCTATGGGTATTTAGATGTCAAAGACCCAAGCCTCTGAAATGCTAGATGTATTTGTAGCTGAAGAAACTTTCACCTAAACCAAATCAACACGAAGTGGAGGGGAAATGAGTAAGTGTAGGGTCCTAAATTAATACAGTGAAGAGAAACTATTCTAGGTCAGATTTATATCATTCTTATATTCCCTTCACTGGATCACTATGGTGTTAGACACTCATCTTGAATTTCTGCCCAAAAGGTCTTCAAAGAAACATTGGTACAGTGCTCTTGCCTTTTTCCAAAGAGTAAAAGACGTTTTTTCTTTTTGTAATACCACATTAAGAAGGAACAGTTAAGAACTTCTGAAGTCAGTCTAATCCTTGAGAAAAGTGGAAGTGCAAGTGAACACAGGCATTCAAGGCAGATAGCAAGACCAAAAAAGGAGGGTATAGAGGTTCAGTACTAAGGAGCATGCTCTTCTACATTTATATATTTCCTGAAACATCCTGCTTTTGAAAGATTTTTAGCTTAACCAGATACAGCAGCCAAGAACAGAAAGATTTCTGCACCATTTACCTACATAATGCAATCACAGCATTAACTATTAGTAAACCTATGAGTAGCATCTACTCCAAGGCCAGCTTTGTACAAAGCATAGAGATATTTCCATCTGAGAAAAGATTAGATTGATACCTGTCTAATTCTTGCCTCAAAAAGGAGCCTTTAAAAGCTAAACATTCCACTTAGATTTAATTTTGAAGAGATTTCAGACCAGTTTTTCACTGAGACTGAAAAAAGCAAACATGTGGTTACAGATTAGAATTTCATTATAGATCACATCATAGATTTTTTAAGACAGAAGATGCATTTCAACATGAGATTGCAAAAAAAAAAAAAAAGAAAAAAAAAAAGGCATCAAAACCAATCAGACTTCAACCAATAACAGATTTTACCCCACCTTTGGCACTGTCAGTGAAACAAACTTCAACATTTGAACAGATAATCAGTGTTTCTTCCCCACCCTCTTTTACAAAAAAGGGAGTATACAGTGTTTATATTTCACTGCAGATTTTTAACTACACAAATTAAGGTTCAGCCTTGAAAGATGCTACATAATTGGAGAAGTTTATTGTAATCTGCAATAATTAGAAGATTGTACATAACCTACTGTTTTCCTTGCAATTTTTTCAAACTCAAAAAGGATAATTGCCAAGCAACAAAGTCTTTTGTTATATTAATCATTGATGCACAATATTTTTACAGGATTTGTTTTGAACAAACACTACAGAATGTTACCCAAAAAAGTTAGTACTTACTATTCCAAGACTAAAATCATCTCTGTTGCAGTTTCATAAACTTCATGCAAGTTAATGACCCAAAGGTTGCATTGTGCCAACTCGAGAACTGCAATTTCATGGATTATTTCCATTCGACAATCTTGGCCCTTTCTTCTTTTTCTCATGAATTTTGCTGCAAACTCCTTTTCAGTTCCTTTCTGGATGCACTTCTTCACCACAGCAAATTTTCCTCTGAAACCAAAGAAGAACTGAAAGTTAAACATAAGTCATATAACTTAAGTACTGCCCTTATAATTTAGCACTTCAGGAAATTTGATTAAAGAAAAAAACAAAAACAAAAACCACTGCATGTTAAAATAGGTCCTCAGTTTATAAGTTAGGAACATCACAGCCTAGAATGCTCTTTGGTCATTTCCACCAAAAAATAAAGACTTATCCGTCAATTCAGGAAACCTATGATTTCAGAAATACTAAACAAAAACTGTGCTTTTTTATTTCAGAAATACTGAACAAAAACCCCTCATAAGAAAACCTTTTGAAAGCAAGGTGTACACATGTGCAATTTGTTCTTTACGTGAGTACATTAAAATAATTTAAGTATTTGATATACCCTATTCAAGGCAACAAAAATTAGCACTCTTACTGAATCATTTCTCAATATCCTGTTCCACTTTTTATGCAGTATCCAGATGCTGCATTGCATAATGAAAAATAAACTTGTAGGCTTTTCTGTGACTGTTTCTCATATCAAAGCACTTCCCAAAGCAACCTTCAGGAAACTACTGATAAAAAAGCGTTGCCTCGTTTTACAAAAAGCAAATAGCAGCAGAATGCTTAAGGACTGAGATAGCTACCAATTCCAAGTATCCTATTTAAAACACTATGATGTGCATTTTCAAAGGTGGAACATGGTATTTTCACATGCTATACTTCCAGTGATAACAGCTATAGCTTTGATTGTTTAACAATTTTCAAAATCCCTTATTTCCGGTCTCACTGTATGCGCAAGAGACACAAAGTTCATTAAAAGAATAAGCAATTTAGCCCAAACAAACCATTCTAACAAGATTTCTATGACAATATTAGTATGAACACACACAAACCAGAACTAAACATAGTGTTTAACACACTAACGGGTATCATTTTGGACAAAATATACAACTGTATAGTGTACAGTTTTCATGCGTAAAAGCTGCAGAAATAGTTTCAAAATTCTTTATTGCAGCTTTTAATTTAACTTATTGTAGCCTAAGCAAAACCAAATAAGAGTCCTCATCTTCTTTGAAATAGAGCTACATGGATTTTGCCTCTCCCCTCTCCAAACTGAAGTTTACAGAATTAACTCATTTAGCGTTATGTCAAAACTCTTCCACTTACAGATCTTAACCTATGGGCAAGCTGCCTCCCATGAGAAAGGAAAGAATTATTTTAAAAGTTGTAGTCAGTTGGCTTAAAATAGATACTTGTTTCAGAGTTGTCCAGTCAAAACAAATGAAGCCGAATAAACAGCCACAAAGTGGGCATTTGGTAGATGATCTGACTAAAATAATCTGACTTGTAACTACTGAAGCAACCACAGCATTTCTCTAGGAATAACATATTGCATAAGCACACAGTATTTTCAGCATTATAGATATTGGAAAAGATCAGAGCCGAGTCCAAATATCCGTGAGGACAGACACACAGTAACAATATGCTTTAAATGCCTTGAATCTAATTACTGGGAGAAAGTTCTAAATTAACAACATAGGTGTTATGACAATATTACAGCTTTGTAAATGCAGGAAAACATTATTATGGTTTTGCAGAATAAGGAAGGTTTGGTCAAGAGATAACTAAAAAAAAAGCTTTAACGAATATGAAAATTACCACAGAATGCCATAAAAGGAAGAGCCACCTAAAGTCCCAAATAAAGGCTAATAATTTTTGAGGCCACTGGTAAATCAAAAAACACATTGGACGAAATCAAAAAATGTGTTCGGGGGGACAGCTTGTGGGGAAGGACAGAAATAGCCCAAGAGGGTGTGCTCAGAATCCAAGGAAAAGATGCTGTGTGGTCAGTGTTTCCTCTTAAGCAGAGCTCTAAGAGGCTTGCAACGCGCGTGTCGCAACCGCAAGGGTGAACGCCTCTCCGGCACTGCCAGCAAGAGCAGCCGCGCTCATGGAGCCAGGGAGAAGGCAGACATGCATCTCCGACACATTCATGAGACGAATTTAGGCATTTACGGAGGTGTAACAATCTCTGCTCAAGCTAAAGAAAGAAACTCTAAGACCCTTAACAGCAAGTTATTTTAATACCTGGTGATTCTAAACCTTTATGCCAAAAATCTAGACCCTTGGCTTCAGCCCTTGCAGATTTTTTTTTTTCTTAAGTAGTCTCTGAACTCCTCCTTACTCCCTAATCAAAAGCTGTTTAGAGAGGTTTAAAATCTAGAATTAGTACTGGTTTTCAGAAGCACACTTTTAAGGGTGTTTAAATCAGCAGATCTACCTGGAAGCCAGCAAGCAGTCTAATGAGAGCCCCATGGCTGCTGATGTACCTACCACACGTGAGTCACTATGGAAATAAAGCAATATTGAAGGGACAGAAAGGGGCAGCCCCCAGCGTGTGTGGCCATGCATGTGCAGCAGAGCTGAGCTGGACAGAAGCCTGATAGGCGACGTAATTAAACAGGCAGGTTACCCAAGTGCTCAGCCGGCTGACAAGCGCCAGCTCCGGGTTGTGAAGATGAAGAATCCCGCCTGGATTCTTGATGGCTACACCTATAATTAGAGCTGTTGCAGCTACTGTCTGCAGAACTCGCCTCTTCTGAATTTATCCCCCCATTAGATCAGACCTAGAGAAAATTGATGAGCTTTATTAGTTATAAAGTTTATTCCTGTGTAGCTACCTCAGCTCCTGTCTGAGATGAATTCAGAGCTAAGATCCAAAGACACCATCCACTGGACCCGCAAAGCCAAGGAATACATACACACACACACACACAGACACACACATATTTTTAAATACAGATAACATAATAGGTGTAAACAAGTGTTCTGATAAAATACAAAAAACTGCATACATACTTCACTGCTGCATTTCTTAAAATATTTCTCTCAATTGCTTACAGAAAAAATACATCTGCTCTTAAAAGTATTATTAAATCACAGCACTGCTAGTTTTGCTCTGTTAAGAACTATAGCGGGAATGTCATATTTAAGGAAGAACAATTTTGAAAAGATATTTTTCATGTTTGGTCCGAAAGTTAAATATGGACTACTAGATATCAAAGCAATACAAACAAAATGCTTTAAGACAGGCAAGAATAGGACACCAGAAGTAGCTCTCAGTCTTCACAGGAGTCTTGCTCAAGAAATGTTATTTAAGATGCATCATGCTGAATTATGAAGAAACTCAGAGTCATCTTTTTAGACTGTCAATAGAATCAACATCATTTCAACCGGCACAGAACACCCTAAGAGCTTAAGAGAAAAAAGTATCACAAATCAAACGCTGAGTCAGAGAAGCAAGAACATTTACATCATACCAATTAATTTTGGTTGTCACAGGCTGCAAAGAACAGAGAATTAACCTTTAATGAATATTTTTAAAGTGACCTATAAAGGACTTTAACTCCTTTTAGAAAGCTTAGAAGACCTTTCTGAGATCCACAAAACTACATACAGCTACATATGAAATAATTCATACTGCAAATTTTGATTAACGTATGCCTATGTTTTCAGTTTCTACTAACTTCAGTTTCTAAGTAGAGAGTCGTGCTGATCGTGTGCAATTTACTCATACAAATTTAGCCTCAATGCTGGAACCAACTACTTGCAGGTCTCCGTTCCTAACTTTATGCATTTACTTTAACTTTATTCCACAGCTGTGTTTTACCCTACCTGTGCTACTGCAAAAAACATCTTAGAATAAAATGTGATCACATATACACTCTTAGAGTTGCACAAAATTGTGCAAGCATCTAAGAGCAAATAAGGTGCAAGTTAGAAAACTACTCGAGTAAGTGCTTAAGAAGTGCATAAGAGTAGGCAAAAGAAACTGCACACAAGTTACATGCACATGAAGTTACAGTTAGATCCGTAGTTGAAAAACTCCCTTAATGCTCCTTTCAGCTCCTCAGCTGATTTAAATACTTCTGCTTTTTAGCTGAGTAAATTTTTAACAAAAAGTGCACCGACGACAATCACCAGAAGTACACTCTGTAGAGCTTGCCTGTTTTGCCAGGAGTAGATTGCTATTTCTAGAACTGATCATTTATGACCACTGTTACCTACCAGTGAGAAGAAAACTAGGTCTGCCATTTACTACTTTTTGTATACAAATTATGAGTATCAGTCTGGACACAACTTGCTCACATCAGTACTCCACACCACAACACTCTATCCATGAGCTTAACAAAAAATAGATCAGATGATAATATCTTGTTCACAATTACTTCCATGAAAGAACCTCCAAAGTGAAACAGCCAAGTATATAAATATAATTACACTAGACAGTATATAAGCTTTGGGAAATATAAATCAGTGATGAAAAATGTTAATTGGGGTGGTGTTTCTGGAAGATGGAGTTTAGGTATTCAGAAAGTACCAAGAGTATACTTACGAGTATCCTTCAACTTAGTGACCACAAAAATATAAAAATATTGTTCCTCATTTAACACCAAAACTTCAGCTTGACTGCAGTGGGTACGGGGAGCAGCCAAGCAGCTGATGCCTGCCCTATCCCCTGCAGAGGTTACACTCCTCAAGCCAATGTAGCACAAGCTAGTGCAGAAGCCAGAGAGAGCTGCACACCAATGGCATCTCTGAAATGCCCAACAGCCCTTTGATTTTAAACCCTACTCAAATTGAAATGGAGATCTGGGTGGAAAGATTCTGGTTTCAAGACAAAGTCAATAAGACTGTGAAGATCAGCCCAAAATTTAACTTACTAAAATATTCAGTTAAAAAAAAAAAAAGTGACTCTGTTTTCCATGTTAGTTTAAGCAACTTGAAATATTTTTCCAGATTAGCCATTGTACCAAGATTTTAGTATTTTTCCTGAATTCATCTGTAGGTTTTTTTTTTTTTTTTTTGCCTAGCAGTTGTAGTTGAATAGACTCACTCACTTCTAGGGCTAAGTCACCCTCGTCGGTGCCTGTCCTTGCTTCCTCTCACTTCCCACCTCCTCTGCTTAGAGGTGACAAGGGACCCAGGACAAAGGGCCCAGTGCCACAGCCAGCTCCAACGCACATATGTGTGGGCTGAACCGGAGGCCAAAGAACTCGTACCTCCCGAGTTCATGCAGCTGCACTGCTCTCAGCAGCAGTACTGAATTTGCTTCCTTTTAAAACCAACTCTAAACAAAATTTATGTGAACAATTTTTTTTGAAATCTCTATCTGGAGATCAACTTTTAAATCATTTTTCCCTCAATTCAGCAAAAAGGGATTGACTAGTAGAGACTCTATCACCTTTGTTTCCTCAGCAAAATGGAATTAAAATAACGTATGTTACATGTACAGAGCTGCATTTTGTCCAAGACCTAAAAATGTGTCACATATGGTTGACAATCTGTCCCAAGTCCTTTGCAAAGATAAACCCTACTTGGAAGTAAAACTTCTGCGCTTTCTAAACAGATAAAAAAAAGAAGAAACTATTTCTGTCAAGTGTACTTTCTTAACAAGATGTAAGACATTTAGAAATGTTAGAGGGACTTCCATTTGACTCTCTTGCTTTGTCGCAATGAGTTGGCAAGAAAAAGTCTATCATGGAAGTGCTTCTGCTAAAAACCTACTTTCGTTATGCAAGTGCCATAGGAGCCCCCTAAACATTACAAAATCTTGACCTAAAAAACAGTACATACATTCAAATGTACCAATTTCTGTATCTAAGAGAAGATAATGACAACAGTCTGAAACTGTTGTGAAACGCAAGACAAACATTTAGAAGAGAAAACTTTTTAACATAATTGTAGGTACACAATCACAACCACCATGTGAAGATCACCTCCACATCCAGGGTTGGTCAAGAATAACTCTATGCAGAAAGCCACATCGAGGTTTACTGTTCAACCTAAAGAATGAGATTTGCAGCACCATGAATTGCTGTTCACTTAGGTTTTAGTTTGTGCACCCAAAGGAACCACTACCTTCACCTAGTATTTTTTTGATGAGTATGGTTAATGAATATCAACCAGCTTGTAATATAAGCTTTCCCTCCACGGCGCAGCTACTAAGTCTTTGCTAAAAAGCCACCCGAGCTCTGAAGAAATAAAAAAAAACACATAAACTGTGAGTACATCCTGTGTTGCGTTGCCCCGGTGGCTACTTAACCGCTGCTCAGTATTTGCAGTGTTTTCTGGCCCATATTTACCTAGCTTCAGTCTGCAGGCCCTGGCATGGGGGTTATGTCACACTGAAGGGAGCTTCCTGGCTCTGTGGGCTCCTTCTCCCACCTGCTTCTCAGTGTGAATGCTCCAGGCTACTATGTTTAAGCAAGCGTTAGTCTATTACTATCCCAGTTGCTAAGGCAAGCATTGGGTTGGCACATTTTTTGAAGCACTTACAGTGCTCTGCAACACTCCTTGTCTCTTTCTCACCAAAAAGGTTACTTTTGCTGCTGCATAAATGCAGCTGTGCAGCTACCTTAGCTTGCCAAAAATGCATATTAAAGAGCATATCTTACAGTCTATCTTGGGCTGTATCATCTCATCTTTTTGATCTGAAGGCTCTTTATCTAAGGGACACGAGATCCTGAGCAAGAGCGCTGTCATTAGTGCAAGCAGTGACAGACTTTCAGGCAGAAGCACTGGTCTAGCAGTGCTGAAAAACTCCACACATCCTGGTTTTGGGATGTAAAACCTTTTAACGAGGCTTCCGCCTCGAAGCTCGCTGGCAGCCTGCGAGGTGCCTCTCAGAAACCGAGCGTGGATCCAACCTTGGCTGCGAGGCGCTGGCGGAGTCACCTGCAGAACCCGAACTCTTTAGCTTTTCACTTCTTTGCGTGAAATTTCACCCCCGCGTAAGGCAGCGACCAGCTCCCCCCGCACTCACCTGCCGAGCTCCCTGCCGGGGCTGAGGCTGTAGCGCTCCTGGAAGGGCTCGGTGCGGATGGGCGTGCGGATCTCGCTGAGGAGGCCGCCTCGCCGCCGCCCGCGGCCGGGCTGCGCCTGAGGGGGCGCCGGGGGCGGCCGCCCCTCGCGGCAGCGGCTCCCGGGCGCCGGCTGCTTCTCCTCGGGGCTCATGGCGCGCGGCTCCCGCCCACCCCCGCTCCGCGGCGGGGCGGCTTCTCCCGGGCCTCCCTCTCCCGGGGCGGCTTCTCCCGGCTCCGCTCCCGCCACCGACGGCCGCCGCTGCTGGGGAAGCGCCGGGCACCGCGCGCCGCTCCGGGCGGGCGGGCGCGGGGGCGGTGCCGCGCGGGCCGCCCCGCCCGGAACGCGCCGCACCTTGGCGGGCGGCGCCGCGAGCGGCGGGGGCGCAGCGCCACCTGCGGGCGCGTGGCCGTTGGCGGCCGTTGGCGGCCGTTGCGGCGAGTGGCGGGAGCCCGCTGGGGAGTCGAAGCCGCGGGCTGCGGCTTTGGGGCCGCCGCCTGAGGTGAAGCCCCAGGAGCGGGTCACGGCGCCCGTGCGGGGAAGGGAGCAGGGAGGCTCGGGTGGACGGGAGGGCTGTCCGAGCCATCCGAGCCGGCCTAGGGTCCATCCAGCAGAGAAAGCCATGTGCTCGCAGAGGCAAGGCCATGTTTCTGAGGAAACACCACCACCACCAACTAGCCTGGGGTCAGGAGGGGCCGCGCTTTCAACATGTCATCATATCTGAGCTAGGATTCATCTATTAAGCTGAAAAGCAGTACAAAAACAATTGTAGCCCCCCATCCCCCTCCTTTTTTTCCTATTTTTTTGGTAATAATGTAGTTCAGCAGCCTACCACAAGATACAGCAGTAAACAAAACTGAAGTGCTTTTAAAGGGATTGTATGTTAACGAGTACTAATACGTATCCTTACATTAGCAAGATTAAGAATTTAGGACGTAAAATTTGGCATCGTAAATTAGTTGAGAAGTTTTGTCCTGCATATAGTTATATCTAGTTACGTACATAGTTAGTAATTTTGTATTCCCATGAAGCCTCTGGTTTTGGTCACTGTACAATATATCATAAAGCAGTGGCCAAAATATCAGGGTAAAAAGAGGATAGGACTGATGTGGTGTGAGAAATTTTTGCGCTTTGGGATCTGGCAGGGCAGAGCAGTCATGCTGTGTGCAGAGGTTGTTTCTGCTGTAGCTCAGTTGATGAGTGAAGCTGGAAAAGGCTTCAGAAACGGCCGTGTTCACCTCATTTCCCAAGTCCTTCCCAATGGCGTGCTTAAATGGGCATTTCTTTTAGGAAAACTGTTCTGTGTTAATGGCACTGAGTTGCTGCCACTGCCTGCCAATATGTGGAGCACAAAAGAAAAAAATAATACAGAAATAAGCCAAAATGCAGGACGGGGTTGAGGCCATTGATCAATGGCCCAAATGACCCCAGCCATTAATCAATGATGATTCAAACGTAAGTGAGTACAACTGCTGAGAGGGCTTTTTTTTTTTTTCTCTCGGCTTCCACCATTTACCTAATGCCAAATCAGATTTACTGAAATAAGTAATTTAGGAATAAAATCCAGAACTAGTGTATACAATAATAGGAGGTTCGAGAATTACAGTATCAATGTGTTTTCCACTCAGAATGTTGTTTAAATGGTAGCAAGGCTTTATTGTTACTGCTGAACAATAAAACTTGGAGTGCATCTGGAAGCACATATCAGAAGCATTTACTAGAGATTGTTTCTTGAAAAATAGTTTAGTATCATAAATGCATGTTAAACCTAAATGAATGCCTCAGATACTTTAATCTCATGATATTTTCTACTTCTTTCCGTATTTTCATCTTTACATTTTCCTAGGGAGAAAAAAAAAAAGAATCTGCAAAAGAAATTTATGGAACTGGCTGCAATTACTGATTCTGGAACATGGAACAGAACTTCCTTGAATGCCTTTTAAAAGAAATCATGGATTTTAGATACTTAAATGCCTTAGAAAGTCTAGCTCAAGGGTTCTGCATGAAACAAATCAGGGGCCTTTTCTTTTCTTTTCTTTTCTTTTCTTTTCTTTTCTTTTCTTTTCTTTTCTTTTCTTTCATATAGTCATTTTATTTAAACAAATTTAAAAGCTATCTGCATCTCAATTATGGAAGATTCTAAGTAGATTGCTTCTTCCCGTCAGGGTAAACTTTATGTAAACCTCACATTTTATTGAACTTTGGCTCCCTGCAGTTGTGAATTCACCTTTTTCTTGCAGAGGTAGAATACACCAGACATCAGAAGCCAGTGCCTTACTGTAATAGAAAGGGGGGACTTGCTGCAGTGCTAAACAGAATTCGCCACAGAGCAGGAAGACAAGGACAAGTTCTGCTTCACTCTCTTGAAAACTGACTGAATTGCATTTCTATCCCACTTCACTACTCACTAACCGTAGAATAAACTATGATTGGCTCAGCCATCCCAGAATAGTGTGGAGCTGATATATGCTGTGTTCATTTTAATTTTCCCCACGGAAAGAATAAATATAAGCTTTGTGACTCACCACAGTTCCACCTATATATTAAAACAGTCCTTATCTAAGTCTTTAATTCTGCAGCATAAGCACATATGGGCTCTCCATATAGGGAGAAACATGCGTATATGAACAGCGCTTGATTTATTTAGAGATAAGCAAACATTCATAGCTAGGCTGCATTCTCTCGTTTATTAGGAGAAAATATATGGGCTTTCTTTTTGCTTTTTGTGTTCTTGCATTCAGTCACCGAAATATTAGCTACTGTCTGCTCAGTTGCACTCAGATGGCCCAGCAAACATTGA
Source organism: Tinamus guttatus (assembly GCF_059628265.1). NCBI lineage: Eukaryota > Metazoa > Chordata > Aves > Tinamiformes > Tinamidae > Tinamus > Tinamus guttatus. The sequence continues at coordinate 2,340,933 of NW_028288638.1, forward strand.
TTTTTGCTTGTATAGGTAATATTAACTGTCTTTATATATATAGATATATATATAAATTTTCTGCCAGCAGTGTCCCAGGAATTCCTTCTTGTGAGCTGCGTTTGGCCTGCAGGCTCTGAAGCAGGAGGTGGGGTGGAAGGCACCACCACGGGTGCTCCTTTCCAAAGGATGTCCCTTTAGGCTGATGTTGGAAGGCACTGAGGCGAGAAAGTGTTTTGAGTTTTGCCCTGAAGAGTGGATCAAACACATTGCTTGGGGACACACATTTTGCCCGATTTTATCAGCCTCACTCTAACTCAAAGGTCTCACAGGACCTTCCTCTTCCCAACAGAAGTAGGTTCAGGCAACTCGTACAAGAAGTAACAATTTCCTTTATGGTCCGTATGTGTGTCAGTTTATAATAGAAGCATGAAACGTAAGCTCCGCACACATAAGATGATTTTTTTCATGTTGAAATTCATCCTTTTTGATAGAAAAGAATCTGATCCTGAGCAGGAGGATTGGACTAGATGATCTCTAGAGGCCCCTTCCAACCTCAACCATTCTGTGATTCTGTGATCTTCTATGGCTGGAATTTCTGCAGGAAGTTCCATCTGAATTTATTTGTTTTGCATGCGTGAGCTGTTTATTGCCGGATGTGATTGTATTTCATAGGAGGCAGCAGGAAAAGCAGAGGAGCACATTCCTCACCTGAGGTCCTTCAGGGTTCCTCAAGCTTCGTGTCATCATGTAAAGCAACTTACCAGAGAGCTCTGAATACCCAGCACCCCGAGAAACCATCCCCTCTACACTTTTTCTACCGTATAAATATTTGAGAACAGAGATTCCTCATGAGCTACAGCAGAAAACTTGCTAATCTATCTTCACTTTTCCAATCTCAGGAAGGAAGGAAAGCAGAGATCCACTAAGTGGCAGCACTAAGCATCAGTTCTGCCACCTTCCCTGAATTATTGTTTTACATATGTGAAACACTAAATATTAACTGCCACCCACCTGGCAATTTCTGAGGTCCATTTTTTTTTTTTTTGGCTTGCGGGGCTGGATTTAATCATTTTCAGGACAGGTGAATGTACCCCTGTTGGAGAACCTAGGAGTATTCTTTCCAAGACACCTTCCTATGTGGGCCCAGGTTCACATTTGTCAGCAATTTCCACCCAAATGTATTTTACATATAATAACATTAATTTACCAGTAGAAAACCTCATTGTATCAGCTGTTCCTCAGTTTGGCTTCACACTTCTTCAGCGCAAGCACTGTCCCCCAGGCCGATTCACCCTATATAAATAAGACACACCAATTTTATATTCTGCAAAATCCAGGGTGGAGTGCTCCCTTTTTGTGCCTATGCCCAGAGTGTAAAGATAATGTGTTTCCATTCGTTCTGCAGGAGAACTTAAAATATGTATCCGAAGCACGATTATGAGGTTCCTAGGCTGTGCTGTGTGCTTTACACACCGTAGCAGTAGGGGCTAGAGTCTTCTATGAGCCTGGTTGTATTAATTAATGTGTGAATCACTACAGCTGTCAACTTATATGCCAAAAACAGGAGGGTATACGTTCAATTGACAAAGATGCCAATGCTTTCCATAAACATATCCTCACACACATCAAGTATCATTCAAAAAAACACCAAAAAACAGATTTATGATTTTGAAGCAGACTTGCTTCAGAAATGTAAATGCCAGGAAATGTATAAGAGGTATTGAAGCCAAATAACAGCTTGTAGCAAAATTCCCAAGCAAATTCCAGCGCTGCCCCAGCTGCATTCCTGAGTAGTTGTTATCTATATATGGTGACTGCATGAAGCATGCTGCTTAGGTGCTTTTCCTATGGACTGAAGCATATAAAGTGCTGGAAACAGAAAAATCTGAGCACGTGTAAATCCTTTTTTGTGTGCTCTTCTGCTTCTGGAAAAGCAGTGTTAATATTATCATTTTCAACAATAATCCTTCAGCTGCGATGATCCGTTCCTGAAATGGGCTGAATGGATCACACTGCAGGGTATTTATGGCATTTCTGCAACTATTTCACTTCAGAGGTGGGAAAGAAAACAACCTAAAGTAGTCCTTTATTTTCAGGTCGAAAATTTTCAAAGGTAAAGGTATGTCTGTGAAGTGTATTACTCCTCCCAAAAGGGAAAGCAAGTGACCTTACTACTACTGTTGCTACTGAAAGCTTTCTCACAGAGGTCCTATATTTTTATACAGCAAAAGATTATTATTTGAAATAATGTATGTCAGCAATTCAGGAAAAAAAATCCTAAGCTGTGGTGTTCATGTGTTCTCCGGTGGCTTCTGTTCACCCTAAAGGAGCCATAATATAACACTGTAGGGATGCTCTCTATTTGCACTAGAGTTAGGACGATGTGAGTATGTCTTATATCAAAGCCTTATTTTAAGAAAAGAGTCAGGGCTTGTGTTTCAGACAGAATAACATGCCTTTTTTTTGCTTCAAAACTTCATGACAAGAGGCAGGGGCTAAAAAAACAAAAGCACATACTCCATGAAGGACATTTTCAGGCAAAACTGACAAAAAATTATTTTGAAGGTTACCAGAATTAATTAAAAATTAATGAAAAATTACAGCTTTGCTATACTTTTAGCATTTTATTAATTAAAATTAATGAAAGAGTATAGCTTGAGTATAACTCAAGGAGGATTTATGTTTAGAGGAAATATAGCAGATCCTTTATGGATTTGTTCTGCATTATTATTATCGAGAGATAACAGCTCATGTCCAATCCGCCGTCTTAGTGAAGGATGAGCATCAGACCACAAGCTGATTTATTGTCCATTTTAGTAAATAACTATGACTTTGCTACCACCGGATGGGAAATGATTGTTATTTGTGATACCGAGGTGAGTGGCTAAACTATAGGTTTTTGGAGTTTTGTTAGCATGCCAGGAATGACATCTCGTGTAGGTATAGAGGCTTCAGGCAGACTATAGCTACATTTTAATGGAAATTGAGTAATTATAGAATTGTGGGATCAGAATGGTTGGAAAGGACCTTCTAGATCATCGAGGGAGCTATGATCCCATGGACCTGGGCCCTGCGCGTGACGGGAAATGCAGTGCTGGCTCTGGAGGCGTCACCATCGCGCGCTCTCACATTTGGTGTCGGTGTGTTTGCCTCACGTAAGATACACTTGCTGTTTCCTTGGAGCCTCTTCTGATGTTTTTGTTTGTTTTTTGCCATGCAAAAACTGTTCCTCATATTTGATTTAAGCTTTGCCGCAGTTCATCTTCTACTCTTATCCCTCGTGAAATGCCATTTATGTGAGAAAACAGGTAGGGCCGGCGAGGTGTCTGCTGACTGCATGTGGGACGCGTTAATCTGTCCTGGAATGTGCTAATGAAACACGCCGGAGATAGGGCTGTGACGAGCGCTGCAGCAATGGGTGTGACGTACCAGGAATGCCAGAGCATCTGCTGCTTACTTGCTGTCAAAACTTAATGCAGACCCAGCGCACACTGTTAAGAAATTGTCCTTGCACCTGTGTTTCTTACCTGCAATTAAGTAATTAGAAGTGAAGCAGGCGTGAGTAGAATAGATGTCTCATCTCCATCTGTCTGTCCGTGCGTATCCTGCGGCAAGGAGCAAGCTCAGATGTTTTCAGGGGAGGCCTGAGCGCAGGATATTCCAGGAGAGCACAGGAGAGCACATGCACATTTGTGTGGAGAACCGCAAGTTTTAAACACATAACCCCAAGAGATGGAATCAAAGCAGCGGAGCAGCCTCAGTGCAGTGGTGAGAAAGGACAGGATCCTGCCCTTTCCTCAATTCAATGGACTTCCACTAGTGCCAACATCCCTCCACGCGAGCAAAATACATCCTGTCCCAAAGAAATTACTTGCAATAGACAGTCCACACAATGCCATAACAAAGTGAGTTTATTGACATTCCTCTATAGTGATATGATTGAATAGAAAGCACAGCCTGAGTATCATGTGACATTGTTCTGTCAATATAAGCAAAATCAGTCCCATAATGAGGACCTTTCCTGCCATTGACTTTATGTAGTCTTTAACAAAAACCGTAACAGACATTTCTGTTAGATAAATTGGAAGCTGCAGGGAATTTGGCTAATGGTACAATATTTACTCAACCTAGTATCTACTATCTACAGGCATCTGTTTTTCTACTAGAACAAAGGAACTACATGACTCACTAGAGAGAAAGTAACAATCCAATCTTTTGGACCTTGTGATAACTGGAAAACCCAGATTTAGGATACTGCAGTCATTTTTTATTTTTAAGAACAAACACTGAGGTACAGCAAGAATAAGAATAAAAAAGCACCGCATTTGTTATATAAAGATCTGTTGGTCTGCATTTGACTGAAAGTGTTCAATCTTTACTGGGAAGCCCTACTAATGGTACTGAGGAGATGGGGTGAATAATTATTATTTCAACAGAAATTAAACAAATCTGCAGTCAAATTCATCCTCTTGTAATTCCAAAGCCTGCCACAGGATTAATAGCAAAGGATGAGCTTAGCTCACCCTCTGTGTGGTATATTTTCGTTTCTAGCTTAACTGATTTCCAGGTGCAAATGCAGTGTCCTACTGTTTTCAACAGGAAGTCAGTCAGTTATTTATTACAGGGAGACTAGAACAAACCAGCAGAACACAAACCCAGTCCCTCCCTCCCCCAAGCTGTCTGTCAGGCTACACTAAAAACTCAAACCTCAACTGCAGTTCACTGAAAAGTTTGTGGGCACTTGGGCAAAAATGAGTGAAAAAAAAGTCCTCTGTGTCAGACCTGCATGAAACTCAGGACTCTTCTGCTTGGTCCACTTTGGTGGTTGAATTTGGACCACTTACGTTCGGCTTGTGATAATCATGGATCTCCCCAGAACATAAAAGTCGAGTTCAACATACGCACAACCACATTACTGAAACCAACCGCTCATGCTACGCGCTCCAGGCTGCAGTGACAACATTTGGAGGGTTTAGACCTAATGCAATCAATGGTAAGGTACGGTTATATTTGTACTGGATAAAATCCTGCATAGCTTACGCACTTGGAGCAGTCAGTAAGAATATTTCAGGGTGGAAGACCTACTGATGATTTAGAATATCTATTTTCATTTACGTATCTTCATCTTAATGCTAGCACAGCATCAGGATTTCATGATCAGAAATCTTCCTTTTCCTTCCCTCCACCTTCAATGCTATCTACACAGTCACTTCCAGAAAGATAACAGCCCTCTGCAACCAAACCTACCTATTACCATTTTCATTGCTCCTGTTGACATTGCAATTCACAAAATCTTTCAGAGTTCTTATTCTATGTCTTTCCCTTGCATTTTAAGATCTACTGATGTTGAGGTCTTAAAACAACCCAGCATATGTTTCAGGGGAATGGAGGTGAAGGAACTGAACTGATTATGTGTTTTTTTTTTTTTTTTAATTCACTGCTGACATACTTCACCACAAATCTACTCTATAGCAAATCTTACAATCTTTCCTGGGGAAAAGTAATGAAACCAGAAATTCTGCAATGAACAATCAGTGTTTCACCTATGAAAATGCAGACCTGGGGAGAGCACAAGTGATCCCGTGGGCGAGTAACAGCCTCAGAACTGAACACTGAGCAAGGAAGGGCATTTGCCTCCTGTCGGCAGCAGCAGCGACCACCACGAAGGCAATTAACTGCATAATGGGCAGGTTAAATGACCGGGCAAGGGAGCTGGGTTGCTGCCCCTCTGCACCGCCCCACCACACGTCCGTGCGGAGAGCTGCACTGTGAGATGTCCATCCCGGGCCCCTAGGAGAGCCAGCGCTCAAAACCCCATGGAGGTAGGGCCTTTGGGAAGGGCACTGGCACAGTAGCGTGGTGGTGTCTTTCTCTGTGTTTTTATGAAAGAGCCAACCGTCTTTCTCCCTCTTTCCCTGGTTCTTGGCTTTAGATCAAAACTAAACAAACAAAAAGAAAAGAAACATAAAGAAACTCAAACTCAAAGTAACAAGGATTTTGTTGCTTTGATGTCATCACAGTCACTTAAGAAAACAGCCTTTTAAAAATGTTTTAGGCTCTGAACTTGAAAGACAGCTTTTGCCTAAGATTCGGATGGAAGCAGCCAGCTAATGCTGTTTGTTCCCTAAATCAGGAACCCAGAGGCTGGCTGAGATGGCATTTGCCAGGTAGGAGATGTATGCCACCTAACCTAGCTCTGAGCCTATGGTGAGTGCCAGAAAACGATGCGAAGAAGCTCTCTTTTCAGGAGAAAGCCTTTCTTGTTTCAGTTAGTGGGGTTTGATGCTGTCTCTGAAATACAAATATCTTTTCTTATGCTACAAAAAATAGTTTCCTTTTTTTTTTCTTAATAAAATATAGCTTTTAAATACTTAAAAAAAATTTAACTATACAATATTGTAAAGATTGGAACTTTTTATGTTAATGAAACAGCTCTTGATATACTATGTTCTTTGACCAAAGTGGGACCAACCATTTGGATGCTTCTCCTTTTCTTTTATTGTTGGAAGACATCCAACTTTTGATATAGTGCAGATAACTTTGTAAACACCACCAGGAATAAAACAGGAGCTGTACATGAATCACTGGGTTTTGGGGCCCAGTGGTGTAGGAGGCAGAAATTACGTACGTTGACAACGGAGTTTGGTCTCTCCTGGTGTGACTCTCTCTGATGTAGTTCATGTGCATGTGACGGATGCTCTCAGAAAAAAACACAAAAAGACAAAGAGAGTTTCATCACTGCTGCGCACAGGGGCTGGGCATGTGCAGTAGGTGACTCAGAGCTACTATGTGTAAGTAATAATCATCACGTACAGGGACTAGTCCAATGGAGCTAGTCTGTAGCTGAGGCCTCCGTAGGCAACTGTAATATGAGCACTCAATATGAAAAATAGCATATACTATAAAATAGATCCTCAGTAAAAGTCACACAATAAATTAGTATAAAAGTGGCTGAAACGTTGCAGAAGCAGAACGAACAGGGCAATTTAAATATTCCAAGTACTTTATATATTACTAACAAAAACCTGCTATTTCTGTGTGTCTTTGGGTCCATCACCATTCAAACATCCATTGACCTAAGAATCAGAAGAGTGAGCTAAAACTCAAGCAATGGAGTCAGTCAAGTGTGATGAGTTTCAGTACACCATCCAAATACATGAGAAAAGCTGGGCTCAGACATTTTCTCCTGAGAGAAGATTTATGGCAATAAGATGTGTCTGACATGGAACTGATCTCCTGGTTTGATGGTTTCCGAAGCACAGCTAACACATGACTAACAGTCGCAAGCCCCCAAGGAGTGTGGCATTTCACGTGAGCTGCTGGACACTACGTTACCTTCTCACTTACCTTCAATCCTACTTCACGGGTCTTGTGCTTTGCATTTGATGCATCCTTTAACACCCTTATCATCAGAAGTAAAAAAGATACTTCCTATTTCCTTTTCCCAGTTAAGACAAACACTTTCAATCTGAGATGGGTCTTGGAATACAAGGGTAGCAAAGTTTAAAAGTGGAACACAATCATCAGAGCTGTGAGGCTAAGCCTCAACAAAATCCATCCAAAGACAAGTTCACTGCTATTTTTATTTCATTCCCCGTCTTCAGAGCTAGAATGCAAAGTACACCAAATTGAAGAGGGTTATCTCTGAAGTAACAAGAGCTAGATCTTTAATTCAGTTGTACCTAATATGACTGGAGGATCTTTGGGCTTACTCCAAGAGAAATTACAGCGAATTCTTAACCCAAAGAGAGTTATAATCGCCTTCATCCTTGACAAGCACCCTCATTCTCTGCAGCTTCTCAGAAGACTAAAACCTTTTGTGTACAACCATTGCTGAGGCTGTGGAGATCTGCACTGAACAAGAAAAGGAAAATGACATAATAACTAGAAAACAAAACAACAAAAACAGTAACCATAGATTAGCCCAGCCTGACAGAAAGTGAATGGCCTCTGATACAGGGGATGGGATTGTCTAGATTTATCATTTGGGAAGAAGCATTTTTAACATCAGAAAACAAAGAGCTGGTAAACAGTACTCAAAGGTATTCATAAGAGTAGCACATTCTTCTTATTTCCTCTTTTCCTTATCGCATACAATACTAAGGAAAGGCAGCCTTGTCCTTTATGCTACATAATAACACATCCTTCTTGAGTGTGCACAACCTTGTGCTTCTGGTGTGGTAAACATTACAACAGAGATGCCCCTCCAATATCTCTGAAGTGCAAGTTCTCTCCAGCACTTGCAAGAAACAATCATAACAACTGCTGTTATGCTTTGCATTCATTGTGTTACAGGTTGTTTTTTACTTTTTGAAGGTCTTATCTGCACCGTGTATCTGGGCCAGTTCCAGCTGATGCAACTGATATGGGTCATGAGTTCGTATATAAAAACATCAGTTTTGCTCACGGTTGTCTTTCAGATGGACAATATCTACAGGGAGAACGAGGATGGATGAAAGATATATTTGATCAGCTCCTAGTATTGGATTCAACTGTTAAGAAGTAAGATGGACTGTGGTTTGATCTAGAAGATGGGACATATAAAAGCTTGGAATGCTTGATGAGGATTTTTTTTTTTATTTTTTAATCAACGTAGGTGGAAGTAAACATTTATTAACATTTGGTCAAGTGTAGCGTAACTTGCATTTGTATTTTCATTGTTATTAATGGAGGTATGTAGAGATATACAGAAACCTTGAGACAGTTGTTTTTCTATTGCATACAGACTAGCAGTCCATTGGAAACAGAGGATGAAAGCATGAAGGTTAGATCTTAGAGGGCGGCAGTTCTTCATGCACAGCTTTTATCAATCTTGATTTTTGTTTGTTTGTTTTCAAAAATAAAAACATGGGAAACCAAAATCAAATGATGGTGGAAAGGAAAGGTGACATCATCAGCCAGAAAAACACCAGAAGTGCCTGAACTCCCTCATTCAAGTCCAAAGGTACTAGTTTCTTCAACAGCTGTCAACAGCTTTTCATACAGCATAGAATATGAGGGGTAAGGTGGAAGATCCAAACGGTTGAAACATGTGTGTGCCCTGCAAAAGGAAAATATGCTGCATGTTAATCTAAATAAACACTCTAATGAGAGAAAAAAAAGTCCTGCTGAGACTCAAGACACTCAAGTTCACTTAAGACATATCATTCTAACACAGAAATTCTAACTCTTAAAGTAAAACTCTTAAATTGCCCGAGGTCAGACAATACTGAAATGTATGTGTGCATGCACATGTGAATTTCAAACGGAAGAGACAAGCTATTCCTTCTTTGGATATTGCAGGTATCCACAGGGATCTTCATGGAGAAGCATCCTGGAGGTCAGTGAGGAACTGCAACATCAGATAGAAAAATGCTACTACTCTAACTTTGGTTGCTTTGAGATTTACCACAAAATGCAGCTCAGCTGTACATCCAACATGAACAGCTAGTAAGTTTGGCACCAGTGGGCAGGCATAATGTGATGAACTACGATGACAACATGGGCTCCATGAGTGCTTATAATGAGACAGGACTGACTGGAAAAAGAGCACTCAGAGATCTTGAATCCTGGTAACTGAAGAAGAAAGGTTGCTAAAAATGTTCCTCCAAGTCATCTGTAAGACATCTGCTGCAAATTTGGCCTTTAAATGTAATTATTTATTTGTGGTAGCCAAAGCAGAAACAAAATATTTTCTTCCCAGAGCAAGCTGCCAACTTGATGACCCTCTTCTTTCCAAATTCTGTCATTACATTTACCCCCAGTTAGCAGCATCTTCACGAGAGCCCCTGCAATGGGAACCAAACTTGGCTCCACCTTGTTGCAGCTTTCCTAGTGGCAGCAATTAGACCCAGCTGTGGATCCCTCTTCACCAAGTGAGGAGACAATCCCTGCCTCAAACAGCTCATCCATTTATACTGACTGAAAAACACAGAGCTCATTCAACATGGGGACACACTTTCATTAACATTATTTTTTTCAGTCAACTTGGAGGTTACATGATGTGAAGAATATTTCTGTTTCCTTTTGCTCTATTAAATGTGAATTGGCCAAATGCTACAAAGGCAATACAGCCTCAAGGGCTAATAATGTCTAACCATCTGGTCCTTGGTATTGTTAGAAGAAGGGGAGTTGTATTCCTTCTATCTCCTCTAGCTCATTTATCTCCTAGCTTAATACAATGCTATTTCTTCAGTACAGAAACTGAAGAGCTATGTTAGAGTGGACACTATTTGAAATCCTGTTAGCCATCTCTTCGGCCACACGTGAAGTCAGAAAAACTTGATATTGGTAGACTGGCTAGCCAGAGACTTGCAGATTTGAAAGGAGAGATTTATCCAGCACCTGTGGTGAATCAGGCAAATGAAATAGCCAGAAGCATGTAATCTTCACTGTATCATGCTATTTCAATTAGGAGAGCTTTTACAGTCTTTTCTTTTCCCCCTCCTAAATTATTTCTTTTTCATGTTAGCTGGTCACTCTTTGGGAGACCGTACAATAAGTAGGATTTGTTGAACTAGCTGGGTACACATGTGAATTGGAGGAAACTATGAATAAACAAAGCAATTATTTAACACATCTCTTGAAATTAAACATGGTAGATCATGTGTGCTATCCTGAGGAGCTCTGCACTGTTTGTTGTTTATCTCAGTAATTTTTGGCAACGTAAATTGTTTCTCCAACCCATTGCCAACACGTATCAACGACTGGGAGTTAATGAACTGAAAGATTCACTCAGTGCATTCAGGACATATTCACCCAAGCAACGGGGCACCCCTCAGGGACACCCAGCTCAGTGCAGAGCTCCACAAAGGGACGTGGCTTCGTCACGACAGCTTTGGGGCGGGCTGTGACTCTGCTGAGCCCAAAGTGATTTCTCTGTAGGGTATTCAACTTCAGGCACATTGAACTGTCTGAAAATGTGGCATTTCAGACACCTCTGTCTTGTACTGTGCTATGTGGTGCCAGTATGTCCACAGCCAGTGGTTCTGCAGTTTATTCTCTGGTAGGCTTTTGTGTAGGAGGAGACGGATCATCATCTCTCTCACTTCAAACTGGCTAATAAGCAACCTTGTAATGTTTTTGACTTTTTTTTAGTCCTTCTCGGTCAAATTCAGACTAAAGATCAATTCATTTTCCTATTACAAGGTTCATGGAAGTGGGCTCTTTATAGAATGCCTCAAGGAGTGTATTGTGGGAGGAAACAGGAAGGAAGGCAAGGAAGGCAAGGCAGGAAGGCAGGAAGGCAGGAGGGAAGGAAGGAAGGAAGGAAGGGGTAACATGTCTAGAAGCATTAAAGGATCTTGTCAAGCAATACTCTTGTGTTCTCTAGTTCAGTAACTTTATACTAAAAAAATTCTTTCCCTCCAAAAAGTCCCATCACATCAAAAAGGAAAGCTAATTTTCAGCAGTACTAAGCAGGTTAACAACTCTACCTTCTCAGGACGCAAAACACAATACGAACGCTGGTTAAAGGGCAAAACCTGAGGTCTGGGGAACAAATGCAGATCTGCTGCAACTCCAGTGATGCTGATGAAACCCAGTCAATCTTATGGCTAGGTAGTTATGTGTAAAGTTCTCTGCTATGATTTTTGTGTTGAGCCCAAGTGGTTTTTTTGTGCTGCAAAGGCCACAGTGTCTTCTCCTACAGGTGGGTAAGTTCCTTCAGAAAGGAGCTGACCGCCTTGGTGAGAAGGACTGCAGCAGGCATATTTCAGGAGACACGTGCTATTTTGTAGTACTGGGCTTGCTGTACATTTTGGTGTGAAAACATTGCATCAGCAGTAGAAGAAACAGTCACTGCAATGAGAAAAGTCTCTCTTCCTTTAATTAAACCTCCAGCCACGCAAACCTGCTGACATTTGAGAGGGTGTTCGGGAAGTGAGAGGTCTGGAATAAGAATTAGATCAGTAAGGGCTTTCATGGAAAGCATTCTGGCTTCTCCAGAAGAAAATGCAAGATAAAGTCATGTAAAGCAGTTCTGACCCTCACATGCCCTCATCCTCTAGTAAAGCAGTAAAAGGATCACTTAAAATTTCATCCTTCCTGGCAGCTTGTTTTTATTGCTCACAGCAGTTTTAGTAGGTCCAAATTCTTAATCTTGCTGACAGTTCACAGTGCTATTTATTTCCTTTTAAGAATTCTCTCTAAAAATTATGTGTTAAGCTTTTAAGCTTTTTGCATTCTTCTTTCCTTGTCACTTCTGTTAATCCCCATAATGATGAGAGTCCAAAGGCAGCAAATGCACACAGACTCCCTCCTATCTAATTTATAGCTTGGACCTGCCAACTAAAGACAGACTTGCATCTTGACATAACCCTGCCAGTCAGACAGAAACCGGACCTTTCTCCTTTTCACTTTGCTGTCTTTAAAAAAACCCACAACCCCCTTTGGATCAACCTCAAGGCTTGCAGATATCTACTTCTGTTCCTTCGGTTTGTAAAAAGGAACACTTGTATTCTCTCTGGGAACCAGTGAATAATAGATGATTGTGGACTTGTAGATGATAGCGATAAATGAGAAAAAAAAAAGAGGAAAGAGAAGCAAGGGAGTTAAGGAAAGAAGCAGCAAAGTGCACACACACACTCTACTGGGAAAGGAGGAAAGGATGAGAAGAAAGTTCTTTGTAGCCGCACAATCTTTTTTAATTGCTATATGGGATTCTTGGGACTTCTCTTTAAATATTTTATCATCTAATAGGGACAGAACTCTCCTACAAAAGGTCAAATATTTACCAGCACTGATAATTTTTATCATACCTAACCTGTGGATGGTATCCTGACAACTACTAGTATGACTCTGCTGAAGGAAAATCTCTTTTGATGGAAGGGTAGGGTAGTTACAACTCAGCACTGATGGGGAAAAGACCTCATTGTGTCAAATGCGATTATTTAAATCCCTGGAATACATTCTGTGTTCCTTATTTAACTGTGATTCAAGAAGAACTTCCTTTGGAGCTGACATGAGTTTTGTCTGCAAGCAGAATGCAATCAGAAGATGGGACAGAGACAACCGCAGGTATTCAGAACTTTGGAGCCTGAGATGTAAAAGAAAGGAACTATTTTCTCCTATGCCTATAGTAGAAATCATTGCTTGTTCTTTCAATATGCATTTTTTTGGGGACAGATGTTCTGCTCCTACAATACTGCATGAAGCTATGTTATTCCAGGTAGGAAATTACCATTTAGCTTTCTAATGTGCTAGCACTCAAAGTAAATACAGATAAGAGAAATAACCCAATGTTGTGATCTAATCCTGTTTGTCCTGCACCAGCATTTTACACCACTGCTACATGCTCCGGTAGCAGAACTACTTCTGATGAACATGAGCACCAATAGCTTAGGAAAAAGCTTTTGGCTTCCCAACGTTCCTGAAAAGGATGTGATTATCCACAGGGCTTTCCAGAAGCAGTCCGGGTGTTATCCATTAGTGGTTATGCTTTTATGTCATTAGGTGACACATCTTTGCTCACTACAAGCAAACTGCAGTTGCATACTCCCTCACCAAATCACAGGATAAGATGCAAGGGAGTCTTCAAACCACATTAGCTGTCTAGAGCAGGAGGGAGTGAATACAGGAGGAGCCCTGGGCTCTTCTAACCTAACTAAAGCTATCTCAATCCTTTGTAAATACTTTGGAAATCTCAACACTTTGTAAGAAAGAGACCTGACAATGCATGGGCCAAACTAACATATTCCCATGATCCAAATTCTGCTGGGACTGCAGGAAAGCCAGATGCACCAGCTGTCTGGATCTTTAAGCAGGCACCTACTATACCATCTCTTGGGTTATCATGTCTACTGGGGCCTTAGGCGCAATCTGAACACATAAATGACCAAACCTGATGGTTGCTAAGGCCCATGGGGAAGCTCTCTTTCTTTCCATACACCTCTGGAAATGTGCAGCAAGGTAGCCCTCCCTTAAAGTTGGAGGAATTGTTAGTGGGAGACGGGAATTTGTTGCGGGTTATTTTAAACAGGTAAAGTTAGTGTGTATCATAGGGCCAAAAGGTCCACAAATATGACTTAGGACTTTTTTAAGCCTCTAAATCTAAGTAAATATATAACTAAATCTAAATAAACACAAGCAACCCATGATCAGGCATTAAAAAAAAGTTTAAAAAATATTTATTTAGTCACTTAACTAAGGATTTAGGGAGCCTCCAGGTTTAGCCTGTGTGTTTTATGTATTTCTTAACACTGTGTATACTTGGCAGCATCCCATAATTTCACAAAAATACAGGTAATAAATTCAGAGTGATCAAGCTGTGATTATTCCCTCCAAGCAAGTGCCATTTCTTTTTCCCCCCAGCTAAAATGAACAGGGAGCTCTGAGACTTCTAAAAGGTGCTAACAACTTTCACCTGGAAAAGAGGCCTCTTTCAGGGAGAGCAAAGGGTTCAGCCATCAGCAGACAAACCTGAAGCTGTTAATGTGAATATCTCGGGGCAAACTCAGTGTGGGTCGTAAGTAACAACCGACACCCGAGGTGCACGAAGGAAAGTTAAGCAGAGGAGGAGGAAGCCAATTCCCTTTGAGAAGTGGCTGGGTCAGCGCAGGGCAGTTTGGGTGCCCACTGTCCCCTCTTGTCCCTTCCCATCCAAGCAGGGTGCACAGAGGGCAGATGCTGCCCTGCTGCACCTCGTGCTCTTGGAGGTTCTCTCTGCCTGCAGGCAGGAATGCCCTCAGCCAGCCCCGAAACACATGTACAGAACCTGACTATATTGAAGCTGCACAGTCTCATCCCAGCAAACCAGCTCTCGGGCTTCCTTTCCTCCTTCCTGGCTGTTACACTGGCTGAGGTGCAGAGGACATGAGTCATTTCACTGGCCCTACGTGTTTCCACTTGCTTTTAAATCTCAGTGCCTGCATCTTGCTCTCATGTAGGCTTTGGATCTCTGCATAGTCTTTATGGACTTTAGTTGATGGAATTAAATCAGAGCAGACCAGGTGTGATTCAGCTGAGATATCTAAAAAATCTGTGTTAAGATGTGGATGAACCTTAAGAATACTCTCTTCCTTTTTCCTGGCCTTCACTGGTCAGGAAAACCTGACCGTAAGACATGAGCTGAGAAAGTTGCTGATGTGCCCAGGCCCAGCTCCTGTGTATCTCCACTGCACTAACAGGGGCTTGAACATTCTTGTGCTTGGACCAAGATGCTGCCCATATTTGGATTTTTCCTCTCCAGAGAGCTCTGGAAGTCCTCTCAGATCTGTGCTGTAAAGCATGCTTCTGTTTTAACAGCATGGATGGCAGAAAACTGGAAAACTGGATCAGGCTCATGCTTAATTAATTCACTGTCTGAATATGTCCATAAGGTTTGCAGGACAGATTTTGCAGTGTGCCATGAAAGTAGTTATGGCCTCCTCTGGATTGCATCTGCAAGCAAATGATAAGAGTCCAAGGGACTGTCTGAAAATGCCTTTTTGCCTGCCCGGTCTTGGGCATTTCATGGAAGATTTGCCCTGATTCTAGCCAACCCCCTGGAGAGAGTCACCAGAAGAACTGACTGCAGGCAGCTAAGCTGCATAATGTGAGTGGGGTGAGAATTTCAGACTCCTCTGGCTTCCAGTTCATTAATTTAAATGTGAGTAGGCAATGAGGACCCAGGAGTGATGCAGGAAAGCATCCTTTGGAGGGTAAATGGTTGTGTAAAAGAGTCATGTAGCAAAAGTGTCTTAGAGGTCCTCAGATGCAGCCCCATGAAGAATGCTCTGCATTGCAATCTCGACAGTGTACAATCTCAAGCAAGTGTAGGACATTCAAGAAAACATGGCCCAGTAGAGAGGAGACGTACAAGTGCTGGTCAGGGATAAAGTGCTTGAGGAGACTTCAGAACTGAATTTATCATTGGCTGTATCACGACTCTCTTGGGTGGCCTTAAGTAGGTAAGACCACCTCTCTGTGCCCCCCATGTCCCTTCGTTTAGAGAGGAAGATGACCCCTGCTTTGGAAGACAATCTGCAGTCTGTTGGCTCTGTATGATATTATGGCTCATTTACTCCTAGCTGGCTGACTGCACTAAATGTAACAAATTGGGTATTATCACCACATGGTTGAAAGTCTCTTTACTGAGTCTCCTCATGGTGAAAAAGTCAGAGCATCGGAGCAAATGAAGGGATTACACTCAGGTCTCTGGCCAAAACTCAGAGACAGATTTTGCCTTCTGTGGTTCTGTAACCTCCTCACAAGTATTTTTACTGGCATTTTGGAGGCAAAGAAAATAGAACCATCTGACAGGCTCCTGCTGTTCTGGATCTGATTCAGAATCAAATATAAGACGACTGGGTTTGGATCTAGGAAAAATTTTATCTTAACCACTTCCCAGGATTCAATGTAGTTCAAACTGAGCCTGCAAATCAAAAAGGTGGCAAAAGAAACATCTTTTCTCTGAATGCAGTTACAGAATAAGCTGAAGCTTGTCTCTTCGCAGGAGCTTTAGGATGTCCCTATTGTATTCATGATCCTTCACTGCAAGAGACCGCTTTTCTCACAGCAATTCTGTTTTTTTTAATTTAATCCTAGTCTTGGCATACCTTGGGAGGGATGTTATTTTCCCCCATTTCTCTATACAGAAGCGCCGCAGACCGTTGCTGCCCCGGAGAGCCGCAAAGCCCTCATAGGGCACGCTTGATGTTCCAGTGACAAACTGCAACAACCGCAGCCTCTGCTCGTTGTTAAATCTCTCCACTGCTGCCCAGAACCACCGTATTACTATGTGTCCATCATGGTAACCTGAGCACAAAAGCAAGAGATAACAATTAAATTCATACCCTCTAAGTGGTGATTGCAACATCTAAATGCATTCTCACTAACACGGGCAGAAGCTCTTACTGAAAAGACCCTGATCATAGCCCCAGTCTTATGCAGTATCTCTGGATACTATGAGTAACAAATTAAATTCCAAGGTACACGGCCTCTCACAAAAGCCTTGGCAAGCATGGGGTTATCTGCATGAAATATAAAGGACCAGTATTGAAATCCCACACAGTGTGCAGCCTGATGACTTAAAAAAAAATCTGGTTCCCAAATACCTTTTCTTCTGGTTGTGTTAGTGTCCCACATACGGAGTGGAGTTTGCTGCTGCAAGTCTTTCCCTGGCAGACTTCCTACCTCAGGGGCTCTGTGCCTTCATTTGTGCTAGTGAAAACCAGCATAAACCCAGGATAAATCTGTCTCAACAGCACTGCTGAAAAGAATAACTTAGGAGACCAGTCCTGCTTGTGGTTAGCTGAGTATTTCAAGTTAACACAAAGGTTGGGCAGTGAGCAGCAAAGACTTATGCCTTGTATTTCAGGGGAGGATATGTGAACCTCAGGGACCTTCCTTTTGTAGTGCGGAACTGGTGGATTTCAAATTTATCCATCATTCAAGAGAGGCTGAATAAATCATGTTCAGCATTTAAAGCAAAAATAACTCATCTTGACATAGTTTAGGTGGAAGGGAATAGCTAAGAAAGATCTCTATTTTGTTGAGTGTAATTGGGAGCAATGGAATTTGGCTCTTCCACCTCGTTTCCTGCTGAAGCTCTTGGCTTGTGATATTATTTCCAATGAGGCCAAGAGTTCATTCACAGTCACCAGAGTAAGTAATGTTTAGATCAAATACTGCATATTCTTTTCAGTCTTATTAGTTAAAACTCCTGTTAAGTCGGTAGAAGTTGAGACTAAGTTAAAACTGCTGTGAAAAAGCAATTCCAAATTTCTAAACCTGTTGATCAAATCCTGAGGTCTTACTTATTTTGTTCCACGAGTTATCCTTCACAAAAACTTTCTGAATGAAATAATTGTTTCCTTCAGGAAAGGCAAAAGGAAAAAATGGACTAAATCTTTCATAAGTTAGACTGGAAAATACCCGGCAAGCTGTTAGTAAGCTTCAGCTTCAGAGTTTACCTCCACGATACTCTGTGTTGTTACGCCAGTCATTGAGATCTATTTCTGCAGTGCCAGCAATAACCAGCTCCAGTTCTCTGGCATCAAAAACAGAGACAAGCCTGGAGTCTACGACCTAGAACACAAAACACTAGTAAGCACAATTTCAGATGGGAAATAAAGCAGATGGACAACTTCCACTCTGAGAAATCAGTGCTCTTCAGCTAGTCTGCTGATGCTTTGTGCTGCAAATAATACTGACACTTGAGATTTGACCAGAATAAAACAACACAAGTGGAAGGACATAGTTTGCACAGAAGATTTTTCACTGTACCATTGGTTCTGACAAGTGATTTTGATGGTCAAACGGACACTGGATTTGTAATATGGAGAGTTTCTTTTCTATTATTTTGTTTACAGTGGAATATGTTTACAGTTGTTCACAGCAGTCTCAGATCTTCAGAAACTCTCAGCCTCAGAAACTGACAGTGCAGTTTCGGCTTCAGGAGAGGTTCATCTTCTTTGTGACATGAAAAGAAAAGCTTTAACAGTCTGTAGTATCCACAAGAGAAAAACAAAACAAAACAAACAAACAATAACCCGGAAAAACCCCCAATCCTCCCCAAAAAAACAAAACAAACAAACAAAAACCCCCAAAACCCAACCTGGAGAATCACATGAACAGTTTTGTAGACTGTAAGGGGTCATCTGGCCAGTCCCATTCTACAGCAAAATCTCTGACCATTTCTATTCAGCTACAAAGTCACCCAAACCAGTTTCTATCCCCAGTAAATGTCTGTGCATGTTTTCCTAGTGTCATCAGCTACTAGTACTGCTTTGTGTGCGCCTTATCTGTTGCTTCATTTTCCTGAGCTTCCAGATTCTTTTAGTTTACTGACTATAAGCCAACTAGCTTGCCATTCTTGAGTTTGTTCTTTTAATTTGTTGTGGCAGGGTAAAAGTTTTCAAACCACCACTTTTCTTACTGTAGGAATGGACAGCAATGATCTTTAATGGTGTCTCAGTTCTACCTATGGCTTCCTTTTCATCATTATGCTTTATCATATTCACGTTACGCATTTCTTCCTTTCTCCCTTAATGCTAAACGTCATCTGCAATGTTCCTGGCTGCTGCAGATTTGGGTGGTCCATTCCTGTCCACTTCTGCCTTTTAAGCTATTTCATAGGGTGCTGACGCAGCATAGTTTAACCACGGGGTTATCAAACTGAGATGATGAATGCATGATGGTGGGAGCATCATTTTTAACTTACTTCGTAGAAGCCCCGGACCAAGGCCTCTGTTTGCTGAACAACTCCTCGTTCCACACGCCATTTCACCATTCTCTCTATGTACTCTTTTTTGTTCTTTTCTGTCACTGCCGTATTTGCCCCTCCAGATTTCAGTTCCCTTTCTGTCACCTATCAAACAAAGAAAAACAATGGGGTAGCAACATACGGATGATTTCTTGCGTCAAACTTCAAGTTGTGCTTTGAAAATATAAGTGGAAAACAAATACAGCAGCCATATTTTGCATTCTGCCTTGGCTCTTCATCAATTTGTAGTAAAACATAAAGCATAATGAGGGGGTTTTGCTACCCTCTTCAGTTTTCCGCTGCTATAACAATGATGTTTAACAAAGATAGTAAATAAGCTGCATGAATACATATTCATTATTTCTATTATTTACATATTATTTATATTATTTATCTATTTATTAGCCTAACAGATGGCATACAGCGTATATTTAGGTCACTTAGCTCGAGGGACTTATAGAAACATCATAAATTATGAAAACACTCAGTGAGTCACCCAACCTGTAGCTTTGTTGAGAAACAGCAAGAACAAGTAAGGTTGCATGTAACAAGTTAGGAATCTGCAGCTGGTGCAGGTTAAATTCCCAGCTGTAAATCACTGCATTGCCAAGGGCAGCATCCTCCGGAGGGGAAGACTCTGGCTGAGCCGGCCCCCTGTACTCGTCAAGATTGTGCAGCACCAGGACGTAGCTGGTTAGAACCACAGCCGAACACTGGCCTTAAGCATGCCCTTGGCCAGTGTTCTGCATCTCCTGCAAGGCTTCCCATAAAAAGCCTGACATGTTGCTGACCGATTTCTTCGACTTCTCATTATCTGTGCTATTTCAAACACAATAGATGATCTACACTTGGAGACAGCCAATCCCTGATAGAGGGTCCCTGTTTTTTTCTCTTTGGTTCAGATAGGTTCAAATCACAGCTGTGAGCTAGAATTAAGAATTTTATTTCAGAGTAATAAGGAGATATTTTAAGTCCAAAAGGAAATGCTCCAGACTAAATACAACTAATTTTCACCTTATAACATCCAGAAAACTATGTTTTAATGAAACCTCCATGTTAAAACTCAATATCAACAAACTTGATGGATTTTTTTTTCGCTCTTAGACTGCCCTTATGTAGTCTATCAAATAGCAGGCCAATTTGCCCCACTCCTTTTGCCTGACTGGAGCAATTGCCATGACATCTATATATGGGGCTTGGAGGAAGTCTTGGAAGAACATTTTCTAGTGCATAAAAACAGTTAAAAGCATAGTGAGCAGCTGCCACCTCTTGATGTTTTCAAATTGGCATCTAGTCCCCACTGGTAAGACTTTGGGACTCTTAGTTCTACATCGTACTGTTGAATAAGGGACCTGTAGGCAGTAAGACTGGTGCTCCTCTGTAGTAAGTGCTACTAAAAAAAAGGTTTTACAAAAGAAGATTCAGCCCCAAAAGCTAACAGCTAAATTCACAAGCCAGAGATGAGGCAGGAAAGAAGTGATGAAAGAAGCAGTGACTTGTCCATAAATAAAGTCATTGTAGAAGCAGGAAAAAGGCCCGTGTCCCATCTACAGTACAGCTTATCAAAGAGCTACTCTTTGCTTTGCTTACCCAGCCCTTTAAATGCAGCTTTACAAATATTAGCAGAGTTCCTGCTGTGCTCTATGGTTGCACAGGTATCCAGCAAAGCAGCATCCAGGCAGCATTTAAGTGGTCAGATATTTTTGACATGCAAGAATTCCCAACTGAGATCCATCTGTGAGTAAAGAATGTGATTGTGATTTCTCGGGTATTTTGCTGGCAGCAGTTAACTGGCTGCAGAAGACGGGGGCAAATCTCACGTTCACTTAGGATGCTCGGATTCTGACTCTCTAAATTCGTGGTGAGAATAATTTTTTTCCATCACTAGTTCTAGCAAGGTTAGTGTCTAGTACTTACCAAGTAATAGACAACATGCAAGCTGGCATCAAAATCTGGCTCAAAGTGTTCTTTTGCTTTAGCATCATGGTATCTGCACAGCAAATTATGATTTTTTTTTATCTTTGGAGCTACCTCCTTTATCATCCTGAGCAGTCTCCTTTGCAATCGTCTAACTCTTTTTTTGTGACATTTATAATCAGTAATTAGTGCACCAAATGTTACCTTCAGATGTACCAGGGCAATCCAGACTGAGATTCTTATTCACCTTTGTAGTCTATCAATGCAAACACAAACTTGTCTCATCTGTCATTGCAAATATATCTGCACGTTCATGTCTGTCTTCATTCATTAGTCTTATATAGCCATACCTTCCACGAAAACTGCTGCACTGTCAGTTGAATGTCATGTAAACTCTCAGCTCAAAAACAACAAACAAACAAAAAACCTCAATCAACCTGCATTTAGGCCTGTGAAAAACAGTGTTATCTTTACTGAGGCCTCTTACTTCAATTCCTCTTCCTCATCATTTTGATCTCATCCCATTGACCCTGCTCATCCCTCACTCTTTGCTCTTTCCTGATTCCTTTGCCTCCATTTGCAGTATAAGCAGACCAAAATCACTTCTGAAAATATCATCTAAAGTCTTGCTTACCTTCTGCTACTTTCAAGCTCCTTATTGCTGAGCTGAGCATTTATTCTTTATTGGAGCGTCAGAGCTCCTCCCCTCCAGTACTAGTCCAGCTCTCCACCACCTCTGCAGACTTTCACTCTGTACAATCTGCTCCTGCCAACTCTGCTTTTGAGGTCCAAGAGCCACTGTCTGTATATTCTAGCCGATCACTCCCTTGGACACTAGCTGTCAGCTAACACAATGCTTAACTTTTATCCTTTGAGCTTTTGTAGTTCATGGCAAACTTCGTTCTTCAGTCTCTCTAGCTTTTAGCATCTCCTCTGATGTCTTTAAGCTTCTCCTGAATCTTGCTTTGGTCCTTTCCAAGATTTTCCCACATTTTTCACTCCCACATTATCGGGGGCTGTTTTCATGCAAATGCTTCCAAATCTCCCTATCTTATTTATACATCAAAATCAACTTCATTGAAAATAATCCTTTTTTTTACCCCTACCTTTTCCTTAGATGCAGAACAGGTTGTAACTGCAAAGAGGATCAAGGCTTTGGTACAAGCAAAAAAAATCCCCAAGAAACCCTGGCATCTATTCTGGTTGCCAGGCTGCACTGAAGCCAGGCCTGCTCCCTCTTGAAGCCAAAGTTATCCGGATCAGCTAGGTTAAAGGGAATCATCTGACTAATACAGAGGTAAGCAGTAAAAATTATTATGACCGGAGGAACGTACCAAGATGTTATCAGGGTGAGAGGTAGTGAAGAGACGCAGAACATAACAAGAAAATATCTCACAAAACTGTGATGAGGATTGCCACGTCTTTCACCACCTGCCGAATGTTTTTCTTCTGTCCTGAACCCCATCCTTTCAGTCTCACCAGCTTTAAGTTACATTGCTAGCATTCACTGAATGCCACTGTGGTATGAACTACACCCTGGAGAGAAGAGCTCTGCTCCACTCCAGGGAATTCCTCATGTTCAGCAGTGTGTGGCTTAACAGGCCTGCAGGGGATCTGGGGCTGGAATTTTACCTTATAGAAAGTAAGAATAGCCATCTGCAATGAAAGCAGGTGGCTGAAAGAAACAGAAAATAGGAGAAGAAAATGTTATTGAAAGGCCAAAGGATCTGTTTTGACAGAATGGTGTTCAACATGCTCAATTGTGTTAGCTTCAAATTTGTTTTTCAGATGTGTTGCATAGGTAGTGTGCTCACCTGTCCAAACACCTCCTCATTCACTGTGAAGGTGAGATCCAGGATATCTGTGATGTTATTGTCCTTCATCCACTGCAAACTCTGATGGAACTCTTCATCCAGGTACTCCAAATCACTTAAATCACATGGCCTGATTGTGAGGCAAGACAAAAAGATGTAACTAAAGACAATTCATGACTACTGGCAGGATGACTTACTCTTCAGAAAATAAACAAATTTACGATAAAGACCTAACATAAAGCTTGGCTTTGTTAACATCAAAGCCTGTTTCACAGACCCTCTTATAACAGTTCTGGAAGCGTCTGCTTTGCATGGCTGGGCTTGAGGCCAGGTCTCTTGGCTGCCTGCACTATTTGCTGTCGGAAGGCATCCCTGGGGCTTGATTTTATGTGAGTCTTGAGGATGCCCTGCACTTCAGAGCACATGCTTACCTTCAGCATGGATGGGCCCCACCATGCTGTGCCTGACTGCTTCCAGGCATCCCTCACCCTTGAGGTGAGCTCACAAGGCTGACAGAAGGCAGACCAGGCAGCCAAAACTTTTGCAGGGCCTTGCTTGCTGAAAGGGGAGATGGATGTTATGAACAATTTGGTCTAAAACTCCCCAAAGTGGCATAAGGATGCAGGGAGGACTCTAGTTTCTGGCTACTTCCAGGTCTAGCCAGCTCAGAAACAACACAGACATAACTGCTTGTATTCCAGTAGTAGTATTTTTAAAAAGAAATGAAATATACTTTAAAGAACGCAAAAGACTGTTAATAGAAATATCTTTGTTCGCCTGGATTCATGCTAATTTGCAAAGTTCCAACTAAACTTATTTCTGCTATTTGTCATTTAATTGCATTTTGATTTATTCTTCATATTTTTCCTTTACTGCAGATTTACATATCTTGTCTTATTGCAGACTGTTGATTAAGGAAGCAGAGAGTATCAATTAAAATATTAACCTTATAAAGGTGACATAAAAAGTAATACATTAATGGTAACTTCTGGTTGGAAGAGTATGAGACCTATAAAAGACCAACAAGAAGAATTCATTGGTTTATATCTACATTAGCATTCCTAATTAGCCTATTGGTGTTTAGAATTAAATTTTATCCCAACAGTGAGCCATGAGAAATTTTGTATTTTTCTTAATATGAGGAAAAAAATGTTTTAAGATGGAAGAACGATACCTGTTCCATAAAAGATGCTTTCATTTTTCCACACACAATTTTAATTGCTTTGAAAATTTTTCATCAGTAGTAAGCTTTAGAATTATGGGTCAATACTTCCATCACCACTTCTATCATGTGTTCATGTAGGGCAAGTGGAGAAAAATCAAGAGGAATTAATAAGGCCTTTGGCCTTTAGTCTTCTTCCACAGACCAACCAACCAACAACGTAAAGAACTGCAAGGTCAGAATGCTCCAAGTGACTCCTCAAGAGTCTAGATCCAAGTAGGACTCATTGCTTGATCACCAGTTATGCTTGGTTTCATGCTTATACTCACAGTCTTAGTAGTGCTTTGTAGAACGGCCTTGTGAAGAAAGCATCAAGAAGGTACTGATGAATGAGAGCAAGGCCAAGAATACGACCACTGAACCTGAACCTGGGATATAAAAACATAGAGTGAATGAAGTGTAACCCAGGATGCTCAGCACACAAACTTACACAGGTAGCAGTTGTCCTTTCGTTTTGGTCTCAATTACTTGCACTTACTTTCTTCTATTTTTTAATTTCAGCTTCTAACACAATCTCTCACATCTCTGAGTGATCAGTAATAGATCTTTTTTGATCCATCTCCTGCAGTACCCATAGTGCCTCATGGCTTTGGCAGCTGGCACACTGCATGTTCCCATATACAGAACAAGAAATACTCTCACTGTTCACTTTCTGTGATTTTTAGTTGGATGCTCTGATACAGATCAACTCCATCAAAGACTGCATTTAGCCAGATCAATACTGTACTCCATGTCAGCAAAAGATACTTAATCTGTTTCAAAACAGATGCAAAGAATATGTGGTGAAGCCACATACCCACTTTCTAATGGTTACAACCCTTTCCTAGGCGGAGCTTTAAAGTACTTTAAAAGGGAAAGGAGTCATTGTTGTGATCAAGAGCACATATAATAATCAGTTAACTAAAGCTCAGGCAAATTGCCACCAGATCACTTTCCTAATCGCGATGCCCAGCTGTCTTCAGTATAACATACTCTTTTATTTGGTTTTGCTTCCTAAAAATGACAATCCCCCTTCCCATTTCAAGTACCTTCAAACAATGCCTTATTTTCTTCACAATCTATGACATGTGATAAAAATCTGCTGTATTTTTCTGATGCCTACTAGATATTCTTCCATCAAATCTGTTTTTAAATCAAGTCTCAGGAAAGAAAAAAATAAAAAAGAACTTGGATGAGTTCAGGAGAACTTATTTTTGTAAAAACACAATCCTTATTGCCCATCCAGAACTCGCTTATTTGTAGAATAGGAAAAGAAAAAGCACCACATCCCAAGTGTGAGCACCGCAAGCCTAAGCTGACACTGTAGTAAAGTTTTACAGCCCAAAAGAAGCAGCAGATCAAAAACCCAAGAAACCCTTCCTTCCACTGCAGGGAGCAGCGCAAAGACGCCTCCTGCCCACAAATGAAACACGAGCCTTGCTGTAACACAGGCAGCACAGAACATCCGTTCAGTCAGCTTTGTGCTCATGGGACAGTGCAACAAGTGCTTAGTCTGTCAAATGGGCCACAAAATAGTGGGCTGGGGGCCCAGTTAGCATTTACATCACCCCAGGAGCTGCCTCCACATCCCTGGCATCCAAGAAAGGTGCTTATGGTACGCACTGCCTGCTAACAGAAGAGTGATTATATTGCCCCCTTACAACTGATTCCACATCAGCAACAAAAGGCAGCTGTTGGGTCTCGTTAGGACCTGCTGCACTTCACCTGTGCTCCAGCACAAGTTTTCCAGCAGAAAGCAAAGAAAAGAGGGGGAGCTAACACAATGAAAGCACAGTGGAAGCCAGACGGCTAAACCCCTAGAAACACAGAGCCTGTAATCCATCAGTTTTATAGCACCTTCAGGATCTATAATCAAGTCCGTTTGTCCTCAATAATGCATGTTGTCTTTTTTGGTTTTACTCTTGGCCTTCTCTGCCCCCACATCCTTCTTCCCCTTTGCATGTTTGGAAGGAGAACCCTGAATGAAAACACTCTGAGCACGCAGTCTTCCTCACCCCGCTGCCCGTCCCATGGCTACTAAACCATGCAGAGCTGGGGAAGCTACAGCCACTTGGAGTAAAGTAAAGCTGAAAGCCAATTGCCAAGAAAAGTTCCACTGACTTTGGAGCTCTGTTTCTGCTCAGAAATTGCCTGAACGTGTGAATGGGGTCAGGTTTTCTCTGTGTTACTCACATCACCTTATACCTCTACATGGCTTTGGGGGATTCCAAGCAATAAGGCAAAGCTGGTGTGGAAGGTGCGTGCATCTGGATAAGGTGTTTACAATCACCAGCACATGTTATGGTAGCAGTTAATGGAAAGTTTAATTTGAAGCAGTGCTTTATGGCAGAATTGTATTAAACCACGCAGAGGCCCTGGGCAGCGTTTCTGCGTGAGAAGACAAAGTCCAGGGGGTCAGCCTAAGCACACGTGCGCAGAGCAGCTCCATGTCATACGGCCTGCTGCTCCGGCCTTGCACTTGGAGCCCTCTAGGGCATGTCAGGACGCACTCAAAGCGCAGGCCCGACTCAGGTGTGACATGGTCCTAGGCCTTTTGATGGGACCGCATTGTGTGGGAAGCCCAGTGCCAACTGGTCAGGTTAAAGGAGACAAAACACTTAACAAAACATTGTCATTCCCAATCCCTGGCAATTAAAGAGATCGTCCGGCGGAGCACTGGTCTAAGAGCAGGCTGTGTACTCGAGTAAGGTCTAAGAGCAGGCATGTACTGTGACAAGCCCGAGGAGACCTGTCTGAGGGACCTTCTTCCTTTAGACCATAGGTGAGAGGTCCTTTTGGGGGAAAAAAAACAAGTTTTCTTGACAGAATAAGCAGCACAGAGGTAAATCCTGACTGGAGGGCACATACCGTCCTTAAACCTGGCTTATCACTTACCTTTCCAAGCAAGCGTAAAGTGATCCTTCAGTTTCTTTCTAGGGGGACAAGATAACTTGGTAGGGGTGGGGAATGTGAAGACCTGTTCTGGTCCTTTCTTCCCACCCTTCCAAGACAAGGCCAAGATCCAAGTAATGCCCCCCAGCAGAGGGGGAAGAAGAGAAGGGGTTAATGAACAGGAAATGGTGGAATGAGAGGCAGAATTGCCGTCTCTCCACTCTGCTCGGCCGCTCAAAAAGGACATTGTGTGCACCTGCTTTCTGCTTTTAATAACGCTACTCTTGGACCCATTTGCAGGAGTTTCCACATTAAGCAGCCAACCCCCTTTCCTTCTGGGTGCTGCAGGTGCCCCTGAAGAAGTGCATTTTTGCAGCAGCCTCTCGCAAAAGAACTTGCACGTTCTCAGTAGGACTTGCCGTGTATTTGCCACATCTGAGTACACAGATGGACAAATCCATACGCTAAAGCAGTAACTAAGAAAAACCTTCTCCTCCAATTGCAGATTACTCATAGGAAATTTAATTTACTTATCATACAACAGAGAATAACACAGGACCAATAACATGGCTCTCCCTTAATAGTGTAGACCAAAACAGCTGTACCTTACATGACAATCCTTGCTCGGGTTCGTATGGAGAACATCATACCTTGACAAAATTGTAATCTGTGCATAGCAGGGAACGATGGGTTTTATTGGATGGGTTTCATTTTATCATCCTATAGAGGATGCTTTGATTACCATGCCTAGTGGTATGAGAAAATCTAAACCCTAAGTAAAGGAAGCACCTGATGGGATTAAAAAGATTAAAAGTCTTGCAAACCTTATCTCACTCAAGCAGGTCACTTGGGTTTAAGTGTAGCCTTCTTGATGCAGTAGCTTACTGAAAATAAATCATTCAAAGGGCTTACCAGAGCTGAATATAATATGGTTCACACTGTATTTGAAAATGGTATTTTCCTTTCATGAGAGTACTAAAAACTTGTTTTCACCTATAACACAAATTCACCCACTCTGATGCCTCAGTTTCCAAGGTTCTGACCGTTTGATCGATGGGTGAACTTTTGGCAATCCAAAAGGGGAACTGAATAAATGAGGCTGCACTGTGGTACAGAGCTCCTGCCCTTGACAGTTGTCCTAAGGGAGAAGGACGTTTGGCAGGTGAATCCAGACAGAAATCCTACTGGCCCTTCCACATAGGGAGAGGCTATCTCTGACCTCAACCATTATTAGATACCAGAGAATCTGCAAAGGGGAAGGTATTTAAAATGGTCCAGTCATAGGGAAGGCATCACTCCCAACCTGCACTGGGGAACACCATGAGACACAACCCTACAGGAAACCAGGCTTCGCTGGTTCCACAGCTTGTTTTAAAGGACGGTTATAGCATCCATCATCATGAACAGTCTCATGAGGAGCCTCATGAGGTATGGAAAACACAGATTAAAAGGACTCTAGATCCATCCTTATAGCCTTTTTCTTTTCAATCTTATAATGGGTTGCATAGAGGGAAGTGTGCTAATTCCTAATTTTTTGATTCTGGTGGATTCAACATCACTAGCACTTTTTAAATGAAGTACTTTTTTTGCCCCTAAAACAAAGACTGTATTTTGGGCTAGAAGTAATGTAAAAAAAGTTCAAAGAATATGCATTTCACAGTCCCAGACCAGATGTTTGCTGGAAACCCACCTGGCCTGCACACCATGAATTTCATGTAGAACTGACAGTGTGCACCAGAGGTGTATGTTCACAGCATATATTCTTCTACTGGCTCATCACAGTGATCATCATGTCCTGCGATGAGTGGCATCTACAGAGCAGTAACCTAGCAATAGATCAGATAATCCTTACAAAGCCTTGGCAGGGGCTCAAACTCACACCCTCTATCAGCCTTCATTGACAAATGTCTTTGTCTAGCTGGGTATGTGTATCCAACTCATAGTGACAAAACTTTTGAACAGCCTAGTGCAATGACACTGAGTTATCTGCCATCAAGAAAGTCAGCCATGTGGGCTGTGATAATTAATGCTGTTTTGTTTATTGGACTTGCATCTGCAAAGTCTGTGAGCAGCCTCTGCACCACAGTGTCACCTGAAGCTGTAGCAAATTTGCTCTGCCCATCTGCAGGCTGAGAGGTGAACACAGGAGCATTCCAGCACGCCACCTTCTTGTTCCAGGAATCCGATGAGCTCAGGTTTGTTAATACAAGAGGAATGGCTCTTACAAATGCCAGGAGAAAAAAAGTTCACAAAGACTCAGCGTAATGAAGGATGAAGATAAAATAATTCCTCCATCAGCCATGAAGGAGAATTCCACTATAAGAAGTAACAAGGTTTTTGTTGACTCTTTTGCTGTCTTTGTATATGTCTCTTGTGTGAACAATTCTATGATGGTAGATTCTTGAGGTGACAAAGACATAATGGCAGGTCGCCAGTATGGTGCAATTTCTTATGTCATACAGAGGGCTCATCCCACCTCCTCGACTATCTCATCATGCTGGCATTCCACCTGAGAACTTGCTCTGGATCCACACACGTCCTTCTGGTAAAAGGAACTGATTCTTCCCTGTCTTAGTAAATGAGAAAGTAAACTGTAATAACCCACCAACATCTTGTTGTCGTCTTCTCTTTTAACCTTCTTTGAGTTACATACTAAGCACCGAAGAATATCCTATTTCATATATGGTCAAAATTAATTCTGGGTTTTAAGACAGCTACAGGTTTTCAAGGGGAGTCTCCATACTTCTTCACCATGAAATCATAGAAAATTCTGTCACATCAGCTCCATTTTCAGTTTGCCTTCCAAATTAAAACTGCAAAGAAACCTTTTAGCAGTGCTGACATTGAACAACTGTTTGTCCAGATTTCCAAACTGGAAACTGATGGATTTTAAACAGCCACAGACTATATGGATTTATCCCTGTAGCCCTGCAAATGGTATTGGGAGTTATACACACAGATTCCATGCATATCAAGAGCCATTCTTTTCAGAGCCAACACATTTTGTTCAGGAACTGAAAGATGAAAGACTATGAGTCCTTGTTTGATAATATTCTGTCCGCTTATCATTCCCCAAAAATCTATGAAATTGTATTGCATTTTAAAGGAAATTTGTAACACTCATTTAAGAAAGTACTGGCTTTTCTGAAATGGTCCTGATTGGAAAGTCTATGAAACTGGAACAGTACAGCTCGCCGGTTTACAGATTGTCCTAAGACACTATGAGGGTGTTCAGGGATCTGTAAAATACATGCATAGCACCCAAGAACTGAAATTAAATAAGAAAAATCTGGGAGAGCCCCAGGGAAATACAGCAGCACAAACATGACTAACCATCAGTAATCTGGCTGCTTGCAAGGTTTAGCTTCTTTTGCTGATACAATACATAAAACATTCAGACCTGAAGTGTTGCTGGCAAATTGTGCTCCAATTCTGGCTGATGTCCTCAGAGTAGATGCAGACTTAAATACAAATGACTTGAATGACTGAATGGTTGGATGACTACAAATCTCTACATTCTGTGATTCCTAGGTCTCAGTATTTTCCACCAGCAGATCTGAATGCAGCCTTCAGAGAAAATCAGCACCAGTATGTCATCTGACAAATAAGAAAACTTAAAAACAGAAGTAGAATAACTTGTCTAATGTTATCCAGTGAACAAGCAGTAGAAACAGCAATGAAATCACAATCCTCTAGGTCCTGACTCCACTTTATTTTTTTAGTATATTTGATGCTTTTTGCTTTCTTATCTTCTGTAAGACAATATGTGGTTGTGTGAATGAGCTACAGTTTATGATCAGTTCCTTATGGATCAACTCAAGCTGGTACATATGGCTTGTTTTTGAAGTCACCGGAGGAGCAATTTTGTCAAGAGATTTTGATTTCTGAGTGACAGCTTTTGGAAACACTCAGTGGGGGAGAGGACACTTTGCAAACCTATGAATTGTTGAAGTTTCATACACTACTTCAGGATTTTGTGTTTGCTTTTCATAGCTTTGCCATGTGTCGAAACAAACTAATGAAGCTACAGAGGAAAATCCATAAATGTAGGCATCTGCCAGACAAGAGGGCCATAAAACACAAAGCAAATGACTGCACATTTTCCTACAATGGCTAACGAAGAACTCTGAAGCCACAATAGACAACTTACTGTCAGGCAGAGGAGACCTGTACTTTCTACTCTCTCCGGGGTATTTAAGCTGCAAAGAGACTGCTCATCTTTGAGGCACTGCTGAGCATGCAGGAGTGCTTGCACAGTGCAAAGCAGCATGTTGCAGACATCCTAGTGCCAACTGCCAGCAGGTGGTCCCCAGCGTGGGGGCTGGGAGGACTTGCCACCTCAAGTACAAAAACTGAGCCCTTGGGTTTACACTATGTTGCAATGCATCAAAGAATCCCTGCCTGCCAGACTGAGCTTTCCCAGCTAGGAAACCTCAGAAATCTGTGTGATAAAATTCAGAAATGCTATCAATTGTTTGACAGTGTGTTTTAGAGGTTTGCCAGTCATTGAGCACCTTCAACTCTTATTAGATCCACTGCAACCGACAGCTCTGGTTCTCCCAGGGAACATTTCATGCAGCACAATTGGACCTTTTCACTGCTGTTCTACAGACTAAGAAATATTTTGATTTTTTTTTATTATGAATCTTTCCAATATAATAAATAATTCCAGTTTCTAGTTTGTCTTCTCTGCAATGTAATTCATGAGGCACAATGTAAAAAATCATCCTTCTGTGTACACAGGTACTGAATTTACCTTACTATTATTCCTGTTCTTAAATACATAGTTTTTTTTTTCACAGACAGTGGACACTTTTCTCATCCTGACTATTATTGTTGATATTTTGAAAAATGTGCCTGTCCCAAGTTGCGGCAAACTGCTAAACTTGACGTTCCTCTCCTACCTCCACATGAATTCAGACTGGGTCTCTTCCAATCTTTCGTTTTAACTCTTGCTACATTTTTAACATGAGCAACATTTAGCTAACATTTTGAAATGAACAGTGATTTTCAGTTGACAAAGGAAACTTTCAAATCACTGCAGGAATAGAACTTGATAACGAAAAATGCCTTTTCTACTTCAAAAAAAAAAGGTGATTTACTGAGGCCAATTCTGCTAGGCAAGAAGTTTTTCTTTTAATTAATTATTTTTTACTGCTAATAAAGGTTAGCTTGGGAATTTCAACACCTGCTCTTCTTTACCTTCCCAAAGACTGAATAAAATGTACTACGAAATAAGGAGGGGCAGAAAAGACCGAGTTATACTTCACTATGACAGCCTGGCCTTGCCATTCTGGTGTGGCTTGAATGAGACATATGAGGACATTCATCACTTGCTGGGAATCACTGCAAAACACAAAATCTTTGCCCACCCTGATGCTTCCCTGCAGGCCAGTACGCTCAGAGCCAGTGTGGATTTTACCCTTTTTTTTTCCTACTCTCCTACATGCAAGGTGGCAACACAACAGAGATCTTGGTGCAAAGCCTCCCATCATGGGGCAATGTTGCCTAATAAATCTACAAGGTTGCCTAAATAAAAGAAAAAAAAAAGACAGAAAAAGATGACTTCTGTAAAAACAAAACTCAACACTCGCCCTTCCCTCAGACCAAGCTCTAATTGTGAAAGATGTGCTGGACAATATGAGACTCAGGGAAGGGAAGTGGAAGGGGAACTGCAAGAGACACATCTTTTCTTTCAACCTCTGTGGTATCACCACTGAGATCCTCAAAAGAAAAGATAGAAAGGCAAGATTAAGGTAAATATAAAGCAGAAACTTGTGTTAAAGAAAAAAAAAAAAGGTTGCTGTGGAAGCTCAGTTAGGGAGAATGTTTTTTTTCTCCTTCACTTCAGTTTGCCTTTAATCTTCTAGTTCCTCCTGACCCTTAATAAATAATTAACCAGCTGTTTAGGCAGGCTTCTATATGATAGAGTCATACATCAAACTTAATAGGAAAATCAAAGTTTACTTAAGTACAGAAGGCATCGAGAGAGATCACAGTAAAGCAGCAAGAAGGCATTTCAGTAACATAGCCTTTTCACATAGTGAAACGGACTTATAAAATGATTTCAGCTGCATATTTACTTTAATATCATTTTTGTCCAGAAGATTTACAATGCTGCTTGAAAATTTCTCAGGCAAACATAATTTATTTAAAGTAAGATATTGCTAGTAATTAAAATTTATAGTGTAATGTAACATTAAATGCTTTGGTTTTCTATGGTGCCTTTCATCTGAGAATTTCAAAGCACTTCAGGGCATTAATATACATCAAATGGATTTCAGGTTGATTACATATGAAAACTTTTCAGATGGAAATTCAGGCAAAGAGGTTACAATCCTAATTTCAACAGCAACTGGAAACCCACTCTATGGTGTTCTACCCAATCTCTGTTTTTCAGAGGATGACTGCTCAGTTTTTAGCTGCAACCAGGGCCCCTGAAGACAGCTGCCCAAGTAGTTTCCTACCATCCTTCCTCCTCAAGTGAGAGGAACAGCAAACCCACATGACGGGCCCATTTTGGGGCAGCAGCAAGGGCAGAACCAAGCTCAGTGCTTCTGACTCCCTTTAATAAAACTAGGCCATATAGCAGTTGAAACATTTAAGTTCAAGTGATAAATGAGTAATTCAAGGCATCTATTCCCCAGAGCTACAATCAGTCAGTGGAGAGGAGTAATGGTTATTTGCAGACCTCCTGCTTAGATGCTGTGACTGCTTTTCTCCACTGCTTCTATAAAGACCCACAGAGTCTGCCTAAATCCATGTTAGGAGTTGGTCAGCATCCAAATGCAACCCATTAGATCACAAGGCAATTTGTCACATTCCATAAAAAGACTTTAATTAAAACAAGTTATTTTATGTGTAACAGAATTAAAGAAGCCTTGTTTCCAATAGATCTGTCTCTGATGATCCTCCATCATTCCACTGCAGTAACTCCAGTTCCTCCTACACGTTTCTCCTGGCATTTCTCACCCTTTGGAGCATCTCCAGTTCCTCCCTTCTCCCTCCCCTGAGCACTCACAGCTCTCTCACATCCTCTAGCTACTGAGCAAGATGCTAGAGCATCTTGCTGGTCACAGTGTGTGCCTGGGTTGGACCTGTCAGCCCACTCCTGCTGACGGGCCTGTGGAAAGGCCAGGGAAAAGGGGTAACTGCTGAGCTCACCAGCCCATCTCACTGAGGCGCTCACCTGTGTCTCTGGCCTTTACCCAGCTACAGCTTTCACACAGCTTTTATGAACTTAATATTTTTAAGACATTTACCTTCCTGTCAAATAGCTTCTGAACTGGTTAGGAAGCTGCTTGATGGATGGACAGGACAATTGCCCAAGGCACAGCACTTAAGGAAGCCACGCAAGGAAAACCGATCAAGCTCTCCAACGAAGAGAATCTCGAGCTGAGATTATGAATTCTTTTGTTCTTCTTGAGCATTAAAACAAAAAATATAAAATGCACAAAATCTGCATTCTCTGACATGTGTGAGTTAGTTAACACATGGATGGCAATGGCTGTGTGACTTTTGATTTACACAAAGTAAATAGAAGGGAAGGTCAGAGTTTGGCTGGGAGCATAGGCTGTACTGTGTAGGCAAAGGGAGCTTGCTCTACCCATGGCCAAGCTTGCCAGAGCACGTAAGAGCAATCATCAAGGCAGTGCCAAGCCTGAAGTAATCAGCCCTGATGGCAGCAGAGTGTATCTGCTCAGCTCAGCGTTGCAGTGATCACATCACTGGGAGCACAGGGAAAGCAAGTTCACGTCTGCAGGGAGAGTGGGTGCAAGGGGCTTGCGTCTGCCTGCACAACAGGTTGCAGAAACACATGCAAGTTTTCTGTTTGGCTCTGTAAAGCTGTACAGTCCAGAATATGAGGGGTACTGCAGAGCAGAGGGAAAGGTTAATTATGAGACTTGAAGGAGGACAGTCCTGCCCCAAAGCCGCAGTTCTAAATACACGCTACTTTAATGGAATTTATTGGGACAGCCAGGAATCAGTTCACAGCTTCTGAAGACCTGGGCCACTAGGTCTAACCATGACATCCTCTTTGTGGTCTTTAGTAGGGTTCTGCACAAAATCATTTCACCCACATCTCTGCAACTTTCTCATAAGCTTCTGCTAAGTAAATGTATTTAGCTTCTATTTAAGAGAAAACAGGACGTTCTTGAGATGAATGCAGAATTCTGAGTATGATTAGCAAGCTGCAAATATCTCTAAGGCAACCATGACACTGTGGTCCTATTCTCTATATAAATGTTATGGCAAGGTCTATGAATGCCATGAATTGTTAAAAAAAAAAAACATTGTCACCAATTCACTATGAAAACACAATAAAAGATGTTTCAAGCTAAAAGATGTTCAAGCATCATCTCCAAATGAATGTCTGTGACCGATTTTATCTATTTAGGTCATCTAGCTTTCTATGCAAACACTGGGCTTTCTTTCACATCTCTGCCCTTGGTTCTATATTTACAAACAGACAATATACTAAAACTCAAAAGCAGAAGGTGTGAAATGGAGTGCTGTGGCAAGCTAGAGAAAAGAACAGGCAAGTGATCTAGCATGAAAAAGCCTGGTGTGGGTGACCATGCCATAACTACAGTTCAGTCTCTAGAAGATGGGTGCATTATATTAACCTGCTGGTTACTCCTGGAGCCAAAACTAGTATGAAGAAATGCTTTGGCCCCCTCAGAAGACATGAAAAGAGAGACCGGATTTCTACCTGATAGCAGCTTGGGAACACAGTGTTTCTGGAACTGAAAAGCAAAGGTACTTTTGTTATCATTGCCAAATTAACTACTCATAGCAGGGAGGGAAAGTTCACAAGAAAAAAAAAAGACTCTGTTTTATACTAAGAGGTACAACTCCTTAAATAGTCAGATACTAAACATCTGAAATTGGAAGCCACATGACCAATGAAATACCAGAGAGGTATCACTCTTCGGGCTTGGTGAGAATGATAAAAAAATCTCACAGAAACTGATGTCCACTTTCCCACATTGTTTAGCTGGAGCAGAACAGGGAAACAGACGTGATGGAAGATGACAGCCAAAATGAAACCCTGAGGAAAACCCCTGTGTATCGTGGCATGGTTAGACAAATCATTCTGTTACAGTACTGACTGAATGAGATGCCGTGAACAGATGCTAACAATTTTCTAGACCCATTGAAAAAGCACCATGAAGAAGGAGGAGTGTAACCAGTGAGCTATGTAAGGATTTGAGACCACACAAAATCTGGAACTAGCTTTTGTTTTCCCATAATTTAGAAACATACTTTCTCCATCCATTTCCATTCCATCCTGTCTTCTGTCTTCAATCACAGATAAAAACCCTGTCCCAACCCCTGTCGATAGGACTGGATGTCTGATTTACATGTTCTCCAAGAGAAAGGTGCCCTATCTTCCCTTTCCATCTACAGAAGCCAAATTTAAGAAGCATCACTGCTCACAGCAAACTTAAATCTGAATTGTCTGTGGGAGTTAGAAGTTTATTTCCCAAAAGTCTTTCCATTCCTACAACAGAGATAGTTCTTACCTACCTCGTCCAGAGTTTTGCTGATAAATGTCAACATCTATCATATCCTTATACCCTAAGATGCCTCTGTAGAGGCCTGTAAAATTAATCTGACAGATTTCATCATCCTGAATGCCGTAAGAGGAAGAAAGTGTCAGAAACAACATCAGAGCACAAGTATCTTTGCATATTCAGTAATACTGGGATCCTGGCTCCCAGTGCTTCAGTGCTGCAGGCAGGAAACTGAGAAGCCCATGTGGCAAGTTACTGGGGGCCTTTATTAGAACATCACAACTCAGCATTACGATAATGGTTGGGACCTCTACTAAACATTACCTCTTACTTTGCTGGAGGTTGTTAAAGAAATGTCAATATTCCCCACTGCTCTGTCTCTCAGCAAGCTCTAGACCTTGAACAAAACCTGAGGTGGATCCTTTAGTGACTCAGTCCCTCTCAGTTGCCTGAAATACCTGACCAAGATCAGAGAGAAAAATATTCTTTTCAATGAAATATCTGCCACCATATTTTCCCTGCTTATTTGGGAAGATAAGACTAC
The DNA here is from genome assembly GCF_059628265.1 of Tinamus guttatus. Classification (NCBI taxonomy): domain Eukaryota; kingdom Metazoa; phylum Chordata; class Aves; order Tinamiformes; family Tinamidae; genus Tinamus; species Tinamus guttatus. Next base: position 2,377,963 of record NW_028288638.1, read on the forward strand.
TTTAAACAGTGGGGATACACAGTGTTTTAGAGGTTTCCTTCAAATATTCAGACACAGAGGTAGATATGTCAACTAGATTAGACAGAATGGTTCATTAGTGGCATAGATTAAAAGAAACCGTTCCGCCTATGAATTTGAGATACATTCTGTAGCAGGCAGATAAGAATGTGTACCATCAAACTTTTTAGATCTAGAGAGTTGTAACTGTGTCGAGATATACATTTTTAAAAAATATTTTTTAAATTTTAAAATGTGCAATATTTTATATTTTGTCTTCAGCAAGCATGTATGTGAACTGAAGAAAAAAGTCTTATTCAATGGATGCTTGCAGGAAAGGTGTTAAATCTCAGTTTCTCCATAAATGAGAAATATTTTCCAGTCATTATGCCTCTTTTTTTTTCTCTTGGCAAACATACAACTGCTCTGTGCTTTGATGTGCTCATTTTGGGCTCAGACTGTTGTTTGTACAAAGAGCAAGGCATGAAATAAGCCATTAACAGGGGCAGAGCTGTAACTTTTAGGCCAGGGGAAACAGAACAGCAAATTTCTCAATCCTGCCAGTATGAACAACACTTCACATCTTCACATGTTCATAGATGTGTTATATCTCAAACTCACTACTTGAGAGAAAATGTAAAATAATTTTGTGGGAATTTTTGTTATTTCTTTTCCTGCTAGAGCTGTTTCTTGTTATAGCTGTGTCTTGATAGATCTTGTAGAACTACTATACAGAAAGGAAAAGTTCCACATAAATGACAATCCTCACAGTACTGAAAGGCAAGCAGTCCCAGAAATCTATAAATCTGAAACAACTGTGGTTGTGTGCTTTTAATGACTGATGTCAAACTTTAAGCTTTGAAAAAGACTACCAGGATTAATGCTCTGTGAAAATAAGTCTCTAAAAACTAATTCACCCACATACGTTAACTGATGTCTCATGACAGAGCTGGGAATGGGAGAAAAATGTTAATTACTTGCATGTCAAAGAGTAAAGGGGCTCTGCTGGAATTCTATCAACAGGTAAATTTTAGCAACAGAAGTTTTAGCACTGCCTTGGAGGGCAACAAAGTTAGAAAATGATGACAACTTCAGAGAACGCCATTGCTCATGGACAAACGATCACAAGCAAGTTAGTACACCATCCTCAGAGAAGTTACCTTATGTACCCGTATGGGAAGAATCTTATTTGTTGAGTTATAACAATCTTAGCCCAATTTAATCTTATCTGACTATGCAGACTTCTGAATAAACTGTTCTAGTATTACATATGCATAGCTCTAATCAGTCAATGCATATACAAAAAAAAAAAACAAAAAACAAAAAAAAACATTTAAAATATCTGGATATCTAAAGCCAATTGTGAAACCTATCAGACTAATTATAAACTGTGGGTCTCAGACAGTTATTTCCGTAACAGGTTCAAGAAGAATTACTTATCACTTACTGGATTCCTTATCTTTGCCTTGGGTTCTGCAATCCTACCCTATTTACACTGCTTTATATACAAACCTTTTCATTTGCAGCATTTACTTCATTCTGCAGGCCAACTTCATCTCCCTGTTCTTGAAAAATAACAACCCCTCCACCCCGAAATGTCCAGGTGCCAAAAAACATTCTGAAAATAAGAAGGTATAAACATATACCTTCATGTCATACCACTTAACATATATCTTCAGGAATTTAACCAAGGTGTCTAAGTGCTATTGATTTCTGAGTTTAGGTGCTAACTCCTATAGGTGTCTACTAGGTGTCCTTTCATCTTTTTATAGGTCTAGAATGTCTTTAAAACATGCCTCTTCCCAGCTGAAATCTCCCTGAAGAGGGAGATTCCTTCACTCTTATGAGTGAAGAAAAGGACAAAGCAAGGAGACAGTGCTAAGTATATGCTTCTTGCAGCACAGTTTATCACTTTTGATGAGAAAACTGCAGCTGAGTCTGTTCACAGATTCAGTATTTATAATGGAGAAAAGGCAGGGCCTTTTTCCAGCACTGCTGGCTTAACATGGCAACAGCTCCTGGAGAAAGAAGCAGGCCTATGTCCAGGCACAGGGTAGATATGATTTTGGGTTTCCATCTCCCTCAGTTGTCTTTTAGCCTGGAGCCAAAATGCATCTTCACATACACAGCCTCCAAAATCAGGGAGGCAATACTGCCTGTGAAGCCAAACCCAGGAGAAGCTGAATTTCCTTTTGAAAACTGGACCAGCCGTTGCCTGGTGTTTAACCGACAGACAGCAGCGGGAGCAAAAGAGCTCTGAGATCCAAGCCACTCTCTTCCTGCTAATGTCAATATAGAAACAGTTCAATGCAAGGATCATTACCAGCATGGAGCTCCACTGCTGGGAGTGATAATATAAAAACCATCTCAGAGGCCACTGCTATGTCCTAGCGATACCCCTTCCTTTCACTGCAATCTTATGAGAGGTGGTGGGCACACAACCATTTTGTTGTTCTTGATCTGCTGCCCACTGGAAGTCAAAGCAAAACGGGAAGAGTTTACAAGAACAGATGGCCATGTGCTATTTGCAATTTAGAAGGGGCCTAAACTGCCTTCTAAAAAAAGTATCTCTGAGGGGCGCCAGTGAGATTGGTCAAACAAAGAAAAACATCATAGGAAACCCATGTGTCAGTGTTTCTTTGACACAATGAAATCCCACAAGGGATCAAACGAAGCCCTGGGTTGGCAGCCCACGGTTCACTGAACCACATCTTAAACTATCAAAGGGAAAACAACTCCCAAAGACGGAGTGATCCGGAGGCAGAGAGGAAAACAGAGAGATCACAATGCGCGCTCAGAGTTTTAGACACAAAGATCAGCAATTTGTTTCCACGCATATACAGTAAAAGAGCCTGATATCTCCACCATCCTTGCCATACGGAAGTAGAGACACTGACAGGGAGAGAAAAGAGGGAGTGCTTTCACCACTTCTTTTTAAGGCCTGTAGTAGGTTTAGAAAGGCAGTGTGGTGCTTGGAGGGCACTGCACAGCTTCCAAGCACAGTGCTCCTTGATGTATAGAGAGATCATGCGTTATTCTTAGAAAGGAACAAAGGAGACGAGGTCTGGATTAAGTAAAGCTCTTCTCCCCATATCGGTTTCATGTGCACGCAGAAGCATGCAAACATCTCAAGCACTGAGGACATTTTAATAATTGCACCCAATCACACCCTTTTCAGGATCTGCTGTTGTATTTACACTTACTCTGGCTCTTCCTTCTCCCAATCTACTTCTTTCCAAAAGTAGCAATAATATTTACATGTTATCTAGGCTAAACCAAGAGCCTTTGTGCTTTGCCTCTCCATTTCTGTAGGACTGTGCAAGGATCATTCAATTGGGCACAAAATGTCCTTACCATTCCAGGTGATTTTCCACAAAGGCAGACATGGGGCTGATCTGTACAGTGTATGTGTCATTGGCTGAGTACTCAAACAGCCCATAATAGGGATTGAAGAGCTCCTGAGACAGTAGGAAGAAGAATTCTCGGGATGGGCCACTGTAGTCCAACCTACAAAGAACAGGATATAAAACACAACAAAAAAGCTTCATGAATACTTTAATCCTGACTGTGATGGATTTATTAAAAACAGATCATTCTGTAATAATGGTAGGTAGGTTTTTCAATCTCATACAAATGTCCATGCAGCAATATGAAATAATGATTTCTAACCATATATCACAGGTGCCAGTTTCTGAGGCAGGCAGTACTTCTACATAAGAATCAGAATGTTTTATATACGTTTAAAGAAGCGCTGAATCACAAAGCGCTGAATGACTGATTGGTGCAACTAGAAAGAAGCTAATGGGCAGGCTGGCACATCTCTTCCTGTTTTACTTTTTACAATGGCAAAGAGGATGGTAATAATCCCCCTTGAACCACTAGCGTAAAACAAACCTGCTTACACTAGCGTGTAACAAATCTGGCTCAATAGATATTGAGATGCTAGGATGAGACTCATGCTAGTTAGAGAAAGAAGTGCAAACAATACCTGTCTATATTCAAAAACAGAGACTAGATACTACATTTCTGAGCAACACATACACCCTTCATAGTTCATTTTCAACATCATTTTGGCTCGGAAGCCAATGGTGGAAGCTATGGCCATGCAGCAGTATGTAGCCATAGAGCCCTCTTCTCAACAGAAAGCTGCTATCTTGGAGCCCCTCCAGCAGAATCTATACTAGCATTAAACAGCAGAAGTCCTGTGGTAATGTATCCTCAGAGGTAAATGAATCAGTGAAGAAAGAATGAAACTGCAAACCCAACAGGTTCCTGAGGAGACTGTACTGCACATAGCAAAAGTGATTAGAGATCGCTCGCAAAATAACATGACTTTGGCCAGTGTTGGCATACCAGAATGCAACTCCAAAATACAAACTCAGCTACGCTGCATGGTTGTGCGTAACTTGTGAGCCAGGGGCAAAAGCAATTGTAAAAGGCGGCTTTCGTTAGAAGATACTGAATCCATGGAGTCTGAAAAGTGATGTTAATAAACCCCCCTGAACTGATGCTGGTGGGAGTAACTCACATGGAGATTGGCGACTTCTATTTTCCCCTGCACCTAACATGTCTCGAAAAAAATTCAGCTATGCAGAAGCTCTTCACTTGACATGGCTGACGGTGTCAGAGGCTGCTGGACCCTCTGACAGCTGTCCCAGAGTTTTACTGTTCTAGTAGCCTTGGGACTGAAACTGAAACATCCTGAAATCCTATGCTTGCCATTTTCTTTTCCTTTAAGAGACTTTAATGCAAAGTTATTGAAATAGAAGGGAAATAAGCATAATGGTCTTTCCATTATAAAAGTATATGGATTCAGCCTCAATTATAATGTAGCTCTTGAGATGAGCAAGGTTCATTTTGAAAGGTTCTGTTTAGACATGGAAACAAAAGCTCCATGGCTTATTTAAACATACATGAATGGCCCCTGGATTTGTAAAATCCACAGAAAGTCTCCCAAGAAAAGGCCTCCCTGAGAGAATTCTGCTGCTTTCAGCTTCCAGTTGGGTGAATTAAACTGAAAAGACTGCATTTTTTAAATATCACTGATGCTTCTCACCTCACCAGAAACAAGAACTCCACACATTGGTAACAAACGATCATCAGATGTCATATAAAGCAAAAATTTTTGAACAAAAAAAAATCCATTTTGAAGATGTATAGTAATAAAATGGATAAAGGCCTGGTCTCTAATTTTAGTCCTGAGAGTGACCGAGTGTGTAATGATGAGTGTGTAGTTCGTTTCACCTTCCATGCAATAAAAATATCTACAGCATCAGGATAACATTAGATTTAACTCCTTAAAAGGGCACTTTGAGGCATCTAGATTGACGGTACTAGATGAAACATTTTTGCTATCGGGATTTTTAACAGACGTATGAGCTACTTGATATGAATCGCTTACACAGATGTAAAACAAAAACTAAAATAAAGAAACAACACATATCAGGAGAGGCTCAGTTTTGGCCAATTCTTGCCATGTTTTGCAATGTAACAGCTACTTCATAACTGATAATAGTTAGAAGTTCCCTACCCTTCCTCTCCAACAAATGTGACGTAGAGTTTGTTCCGCTGGAGCTCCTTGCGTGAATAGGCCATCACCTGGTTGAAGGTGCCTTCAAGCAAGTGATCACGTCGTATAATTAACCTGCAAAGGGAGGCAGAAATAGAGATCTAAAGACTGAGTCTTGTGTGAGTAGGTGAGGTTGAAGTTAAACATGAGCTAGTAAAGAGACAGATTCATTCTCAGAGAAGTCAATAAATGAGTGACCACTGGCGCAAAAACTACTTGACCATTACGGGTTTTCACTGAGTTGCTTCATTCTACTTCTCTATGTGCCTCACAGGTGATTTTCTTCATAATGCTGTGATTAGGTTCAGAACGTAGTGGTACTGCTAGAAGGCCCTCTGTAACACCCTCTATTTACAGAAATCTCTGTAGAGGTGCTGAGTCTCCTGCGTATATGAAGTGACACTGTTCTGGGATTGGTCCCAAACACTCCCTGGATTTAATCCAGTGAATGTCCATGGAATTACTGCATCTGTAGCAGGGTAAGTAAAGGGAGTATCAGCCTCTGTTTATCCAACACACCTCTCACTCCTCTGCCAGCCTCTAAAACAACTCAATGAATAGTGCATTTAAACACCGTCTGTGAAAGAAATCCTGCTTATTCAAATGACATGGACATTTTAAGACAGACCTTTTGGAATGTAATTTGTGTCTGCCTTGGATCCACTTAACAAGACTCTGAAAAGGGATAACCACCAATGACCAGGATTTCTCAGCTCTGCAGGAATATTTTGCTGATGATGTTTTCCTGGAATAAATTGCCTCGTTTCATTTTTTTTTCCCCCACAACAGATGTGTTTTGGTAGGAAGTCAATCTGATGCATAAATTTAACCAGATGCCCAGGAAATACCTTAGAAACATACAGCCCTTTAGCCAAGCAGGATAACAAGCACGAGCAGGGTACAAGGCTCACAAGAGTCACAAGTCACCTACCAGGCTGTCTGGGAAGCAAGCTCAAACCTCAGTGACGGAGTCCCCCAGATACATGAACAGAGGCAGAAATGTTGATAACTCAAATCCAGGAGGGCAATCCAACACAAAGAGCTACTGAAAGTTAAACCCACAAGGGCAAGCTAAAATCTGTACACCCAGGCTCTGATCCTGAGTTACACTATACGTAGATATAAAGGATTAGGAGTTACTCCATCACTACAGTGATGCAGTAAAGCTGGTAGTACTGCCTGGTTCATTACCACAGACATTTTCCTACTTGGAAGTCGTACGTAAGATACTAATATCTCTGTTAAATAGAGACCTCCCTCTTTTTCAGGATATACCAAGGTCTCATCTCATCTTGATGACTGATTTACAAACTGCACTCTCCAGTATGTTTTCCATTTCCTACCAGTGAATCAGGAGTCATGAGAAAAGACCAAGTTATGCCATGGTAGACTATTTGAAAGACTTGTCATAATACTCACTTTATTTTACCTGGACCTTGCCCATATCCTTTGGCTTCAAGTTTTCGATAGAAATTACGTAGCTTGGCTTCGAAGTCCCTCCTGTATGGAGAGGGTGCTCTTGCACTTGCTCGCTGTAGTCCTGGTGGAAAAAAAAAAAAAACAACAAGCTTCAAAAAGTGTAAGAAGCTTTAAATCATCCCAAAGCATGCCAGTGTTGCTTCCATATACTACTGGCTATCAAAAGCAGTAGGAACATTTTACAGGAATATGAAGGATTTTTGTGCACAAATTGTTTTATGTTCCACCTGATGTTAATGGAATTGTTCCGATAATTCAGTGATTCCAAAGACTTCTAGGGAATATATCTACTTACTAATGCAGTGGTTAAGCTGGCTTTGTGTGTACCCTTCTGTTGCCTGAGCCTTCAACGATAATTGATCTGAATGGAAATTCAGGGATCAGAAAGGCATGAGAAAGATTGACGTGAATAATTCCCGGTGATGGTCGCTGGTTTTACGTTTTCTCTCCCTTTCACACTCTCCTTGGCATTGCATGGGAGATCTCGTTACTTGGCAGGATTAAACCTCTGGAGCTCAAACTAAAGCCTCTATCTTGAGGCTAGCGCTGAGGCCAAGCTGGGAGTCGGGTTTCCCAGAGTTAATCTGACTGTATATTAAACACTTCCAGCCATCAACACAAAAACCCTTTGTGGCTTCAAGAAGGACGTCTGTCAGGAAGAAATGCTACATTTTCCTATTATGATTCAGACGTAGAGCAGATTTGGGACCTGCTTTGTTTTGAAGTCTGCAATCTCAAAGTAGCTGATTAGTCCTTTTGTATAAACAAGTGTCATGCCATAAAAGGGTCAAAGAATGGGTCCATGAAATCCCATTTCCCTATCTCATTAGAGAAGACAATAAAAAGAAGCCCTTTTATGAGAAATCTGGCAGAAAATCCTCCATTGGAAGGATAAAAAATGCATTTAGTGCATTTAGTGAGAGCACAGTTGCCAGGAGGGAAAGACATTACTAATTGTCTCTGCTGGCAAAACAGAAAGGCATATTTACATGCTGTATAAAGAGAACCCCTTGTGACACTTCTTTTCTTCTATTAGATATTTTTCCCCATGACATAAGAGATGGTTTTCATGGGCTATGTAAGCAGCAGCAGAACTAAGGAGACAGACAATATGTTATCTGAAATTAATATTTGCCCTTCACATCTTTTCACAAGAGGTAGAAGTCCTGCAGCTCTTTTAATAACTCCTGACTACGGTACTGGTCAAACACTTCTAGTTCTGTCTTGCAATAGTCTTATTTCTGACCTATCCTGATGTAGAGGAGGTAAGTGTATTTGTAATGGTGTTGAAACTCAGTTGTGATAATAGGACATTCCCACTAAATACCATGGCCCTACAGACAAGAATTCAGTTTTTAAGTTCTGCACATAAAAAGAAAGAATCAACAAACTTTCTAAACCATCTCTAAGATTTGGACATCTCTCCCCTGTAAATTTTGGTTGAAATCAGATAATTTAAACGGACTCAGCCAAAAATGGATTTCTTAAGATCACGTTTCTACCCATTCTCTCAAAATGGCCTCTGGACACAGTCAAGCAGGGAGGTTGCGGTAGGGGTTGTACATCTTGGCAATTTGGAGGCATTTGCTCCTCAAATTTCTATAGCATAAACAATAACTACAGAGACATGTCGCAGCTGGAAATAACCTTCTCAGACAGCATATCTTTCCGGAAAATATGTTTCCTGTCAAGCATAAGTTAATGAGCTCAACACAGGAGGTCAGACTAGACGATCAAGATGATCCCCTCAGGTCTTAAAATAGATGAATCTTGGGAAGAATTAGAGTCTTTAGTACATGGTGTGGAGGACAGTTAACATCACAGGAGTATTTTATAGGAGTTTACTGGAAGTATTGTGATACACCTGTGATTTGGAAATTGCTCTTTGCTCCTTTTATCTGATGTCAATATCCATGAATGTATTTCCATGTCTGTGAGTTATGTTTGGAGATCACTATTCTCTTCTTATCCTAACCCTCCCTGATTATTTGAAAGGCAAGACAATACTTCCTTCTATACTGACACCTCCAAATCTCTGTCTTCCAGCCATTTTAACATTTCAGCAAACATGTATCAGTACTGGGAACAGATGCAGAGATGTAGCACAGTTTGGGTCAGATTCGAAGTAGGCACTGAAATCAGCAGAGTGACAATTTACGTTAGCTCTCAGTTTGCTCCCTTGTAATTATTAGATGGAGAAATACCCCAAATGCAAGATTTGGTAATGTCTTCCCCTCTCCTTACCTGGAGAATTTTGAGGTGATGAACAGGGAGAACAGCGAGGAGAGAAACTGTAACCAGGATGGAAGGCAGCCTGCAGTGGTATGTAGGACATAATATCCTCTTCAAAAAGGCTGGGTGGAAACATGATGAGAAAGGCTTGGTTCACGTTCATCAGATGAAGGAATATAAATAAGCAGTTTTCTTAGACGTTTCATGTTAAGGCCTCAGTCTACTGAGAGAGAATTAAGCCCTGAGAGTATGTGGTAAATGGAGACAACATCCACATGTTGGAAATGAGTAAAGAGGAGGAAGACACATCGGTCTTCCAGCTTGTTTTCCTTTGGGTGTGTACTTCCACAGAGACACTTGCACAGCACTTTGACCATTCATATGAAGGTGTTGGGAACAAGTTGCAAAGTTCTTGCATTGGGTAGTGTGGCTCTGAGTATTTTCTGTGAAAGCCCAAAACAACCACAAAAAGTCCTTATCTATGTTGAGCAAAAGTAACTATTACATGAAGTCTTATCCACAAACACCCAAATCACTCACTGTACTGTGCTTCAGGGTTTCACTGCTGGGACATGGCTCAGCTTGCGTGGGCAATGCTCCAGTGGTAGAACTAGCAATTTCATGAACAGTTGCATTCTCCATTCACAGGGAGAAAGCTAAGATTTTTTTCCTCTTTTTTGAAAATAGCAAACAAGAATGTTTCCATCAAAAGGAAACATTCTGATCTGATTCTTCATCAGTTACTTAATGGTAATAGTCATATTGATTGACTCGCTAGCTGCTGATGGAGTTCACTGCATCACTGGCTTCCAGAAAGCAAGATTTGACTGATGTACTCTGGCAGAATTATTTTGCGTGGCTATCATTAACAATGAAATCCTATTCTAATGACAAATGACCTGGAAGGTTTAACACAAGCTTGTCAATTATGTTGAAAAAAAGCCAGCCAGATTCTTTGGCACTATAAGTAGCCATATTATGCTTTTGGTCAAATTGATTACCTCAAGAGAATTACTAAATCTGCATCACACGACAACTTTTCAAGCCCATGTGTACCCTCTGTTCGAATGTAATGGATCTTCTCCCTGAAACATAAATTATATTACTGACAAGAGGAGAAAGTAAAAAAAAAAAAAAAGAAGAAAACAAGATATTATAAAGGCATGAACTATGGATAAAGTTATTATTTGTTAGTATTTTGCCAGCTCCTCTTTCTCTCCTTACAAAAACGGCAAACATCCTAACTGCCTTGATTCATTTTTTGATCACATTAAACAAACTTGTAAAAAAGAATCTATTTATGTCACTCCATTTCCTGGCCCTAAAGCAAGATGTTTTATATCATGTTTTAGAAAACAGAATGATTCCTAGCAAACAGAATGACTCTGAGCAAATATGTAGCACTGTGGCTTTTTCCACTGACAGACTTCACATTAGTTAAGGCTAGAATTCACACATCAATTTTCTACAATACTTTCATATAATACTTCTTCATCTCTGCCTGTCCCAGCTGGAAAATGACAGCTCTAACAAATACTTGGTATCAACAGGTCACAAAGAAGTTATATATCATATGTATAAAATTACATACTTTGACAATGAATGCCAGTAGGAGTGGGAAGCATAAGACAGGATTCTACCAGCTGTGTAGGACCATGCCAAGACACAGAGCTACACTCCAGCCTCTCACTGTGCTTTTCAAACATGAGAGTACCCTAGAATATTCATTCGGGTATCAAGCCAAAGGTTTCTACATTGAGTCAAGTATTTAGGACCTTGTTGGGTGGGGCTACAGTGCTTTGCAGAATCAAACTCTGCAAAAGATGGACATTTTTCTCCTAAGGGTTTGTGCGAGACCAACAAGCCCATTTCACAAAGGCTACTGAACAGGCATCAGATGGTAGCGTTGGATCACTCCTGACCTAAGCTATAATCAAAGCAGTGACCTGAGGTGAAGGGCTCAATATCCTGTTACAAATCTCATTACGGCCTGGCTAAGCTGTCTGGTCCCTATCACTAGTCAATTTTGTTCTCTGCTTTATAGCAGATAAAAGCATCATCTGTTCTTTGAGGAATGAGAATTCAAATTACACCCGTTAAAAAATAATAGTCGGGAATAATTTGATGGTGAAGATAAAAAATTCTCAGTTACAGAAATCTTGAATACTGCAAGCATTTTTCATTCTCTCTCCCTAATTTTAATTGCAGGTATTCATTCCCCCAGGAAGCAAGTCTAATCCCTATATCCAAAGAACTCTTTGTCTGACCCTCATGGGTAAACGGCAAGCTGGGAGGGCTATCAGCAGAAGATACGCTGGAGAAACTGGAAGGTTCTTCTCCTTCCCTCCATTAGCTCCCTCTCCTTTCGCCCCCAGCAACTTGCAGATGTCCTTTTTGCTGCACAGCACATATGAAATGCTTGGGTCCAAGTCTTAGTTGGTGCACATTGGCACTGCTAACTGGGACTGACTAACACCAGTTCAGTTCCTAGGCCCAAATAATTAATTTAACCTTTGGAATTACAATGCATACAAAATTGTTCTGGCTTCTGGTTCCATTTTTTTTCTTTTCTTTTCTTTTTTCTTTTCTTTTTTTTTTAAACCTACTAGGTTAAAAGGACTGTTATTAAATCATGTGTAAAGTGGGAAGATGGGAAAATCTACTTCAAAATATTCCCATTTCTTCACAAAATCTAGGTGACTGTGCTCATGGCATGGGTGTAAAATCAATCATGAGATAAAATTCTGGTTCCACTGGAGTAACTGAGAGTTTTGCTGTTGATCTCCATTGAGTCACAACTTTACTCCATCTTTTGAAAAACAAAGTGATAATTATAGGTGAAGCCTGGCTATCCACAGAGTTTCTCCTATTCAGTAATATTTAGACTGGATATCAGATTTGTCAATATTTGCCCACAGTTACCTTTATTCTTCTTGGGCAGCTGCAACTGCTCAGGTTCTGGTGGACCATCCCTGCTCTTTAATGGTGACAATTTTATCTGGGGCCTGAGTTCATCCTTTTTATTATAACAAACAGATATATATATATATTTTTCCCTACAAAAGTCATTCTCAGGACTCGATTTCAGCAGTCTGGAAGAAAGACTACCTGAGCGCATGATTTCTGGCCAAGCTGGGCTGACGCTCCTGCAGCATCTCAAAAATGTTGGGTTGGCGTAGAAAAGCAACAATCTTGTCATTGTAAGCTGTAAAGGGAAAAAGAAAAAACACAGAGGATTTCTTTATCCCTTCTGGACTCCATGGTGATTGTGCTGGCACTGCTGGCAAGGCACAGAGCAATAGGAAGCAGCAGATGAGGTTGATGAGCGGTCCTAGTGCTCATCTTTGTGAGCGCTGCTTCCAGAAGAAAACCCAAAGGTGCCTTACCCAGAGGTAGTGCCTCCTGATGGTGCTGGTTTCGAATAGCTGTTACGAGACTATTGCCTGGTCTGGCTAGGAGAGTCACTCCTCTGTTTCGCGAGACTTCGGAGGCCTGGAACAGAGGAGGAAAGGAGCAAAATGAAAAAACTGGCCATCAGCAGCATGTGAGTCAATAAAAAAAGTTTTCTGATCTTTTGTGACTTTCAGGATGTTTTGTGATGCTGACTGACAGATAGACAGAAAGCTTACACAGAAATTACAGCTTTATGCTTCAGTCAGCTTAAAAAAGGCAGGTAATGCTGTGCTTCCAAATGCAGAGATGCAATTATCCATAGCTATTACACCTCTCCTATACTGCCATGAATCCACAAGTACATGTGGGTTAACATAGGGCTTATGGCGACAAAGTTCTCTGGTTCAATGAAATAAAAATTCTATACTATACCTTGTTCCAGCTGGACTCTGTTTACTTCAAGGATTTTACAGTAATATTAATTTGAAAAAAAAAATCCCCCCCCCCAAAAAAAAGAGCTGCATCATGTTCACTCAGCATCGATGAAGGGAAATTTAATATTAGAGTAACATAGTAAAGATATACCTATGAAGATGACAGCAAAGAATAGGCCTGTATTATCCCAAAGAGAGGAGGGGTTGCCTAACTTGCATTACCCAATTAGAAGTTAAAGTGTATACACTGAAAAAAAGAACATGATCTTAAATATAGATAAAAAGAGCAGTAAGAAAGAAATCTCTGACTACTACCGAAGTCAGAGAGCTACTTTAAAGAATGGGAAAACGCTCAGATGGGAGGATAATAAGAGACATATAATGAGGTCTGGCAACCTATCTTCAGTAAGTTATCACTTGCTGGGTGGAGTTCTGCAATCCTAGGGGAACTCACTTCTCGCATATATATGTTCCTTAAGGATATGGCCATAGTGAAGCCAAAAGAGCCCATATCAATGCAAGTAAGGTATATCAGGACAAGATGTGTATAACCTCTTATTGCCACTCTGCTGGGCTGATGTCTGCTTCTTTCTCACTGAACAAATTGTAGGACTTGGCAACTCCCCTCAGGAAGAAATTGCCCATTCTCCAATATTTTAAATGCTCAGCTTTGCATCCAAGGCAAACAGTGCCAACCCTTTTCCAGTGCTACAGCTAAACGCCAGGGTTTCCAACTGGACAGAAATGAAACCCAAGAAGCTAAATGTGACTGGTATGTTGCTTTGGAACATGCAAAATATAAAATGTTTATATGTAACCAGATACTAGTCAATGCACTTGATGCTAGTCAATATACAGATTAAACAACAAAAAGTCCTAATGATTCTAATCAAATATACCGTAACCGAAAACACAGAACTTGCTGTGGAAGTGCAGGGTGAACTTTTGCTGCGTTCTGCAATTATGATTTCAGTTGCCCATATTTTATGCTGGTATGTGTCTGCCGACTGTAGGAGACTTCTGTCGGTGTCAGGGAGAACAGAGTCAAACCTGCAGCGTGTAACAGACTGACTTGCTAATCTTGGACCAGCCCTCCTTGCCGTTAAAAGCAAGCAGTTTATGGCTGAACTTCCAAGAAGGTTATATGCAATGTACTAACTGCAAGAACAACTAATGCCACAGGGATTGGTGCAATTGTAACTACATCTACACTTTGGTCAAAAGCTGCACAGGTGCAGTGGAAGACTTAGCTGTGAAACTAGCCATGCTCCCTCTCAAATACACTTCACCTAAACCCATTAAGCAACAAGTTTGAGGTATACCCTTTCTGCTCTCACTGCCTTCCTCTCTATATCTTGTTCCGACGCCTTTGCAGGACACAAGTCCTTTCTATGCTTTGCCACATCTTCTCCCTTCTCCTTCCATCTCCTTGTCACATCACCATGGGCTTGGACACTATGGACTGTAGCTCAGAACAGGCTTGGGCAGCTCTAATCCTGTGACCCTGGCAGCCATTGTAATGGGCACCACGTGGCCTGCACAGCTTCCATCTTCTGCGACAGAAGAAGAATGAAGGTGAGGCTCAAGACGAAAACCGTAGGTCACTGCCACAACGGACAAAAAGCCCATCTGGGAATAGGTGTTTTCTTCTGTGGGCAGCTGAAGACCCTGCTCTGTCCACCCCTGGATTAGCAGAATAAATCCCATGCTGTTAGGTGGTATATTTCTCTTCCTCACCATCAGTAGGCATCACTAACACTATGTTTGGATCATGGTCTTAAAGCTTTCACATCTCTAAACAACAAAAATTCCCAGCTGTCTAATTAACTCCTACTTTTCTAATATTCCTGTTTCTAATCTTTTAGCTATTACAGTTTAATTGATTGCTCCAGTTCACTGTTTAATTACAAAGGCCTTGTCTGCATTGACATTCTAATTTAATCATTTAATTTAGATTAGTACATTATTTTCTAATTATAAAAAAAAAGTGACCCTGCTAATGATTTAGTGACCCAGCTCATCTAGCGCAGGGCAATCTGACAAATTTATAGACAGAATTTAACAGCTTTGCCATTGATCCTGGGATGTTGCAACCAGAGTGGAGAACAAACCAGCAGGCTTTCAGTGCCATAATACCCTCTCGTGGGTTTTATATCATTGCTGATTTAAAAGGTTCTTACCTGTTTGAGTCCTGCTACTTGCTACACCCCTGCACTTCTGCATCTCCATGCTCTACAGGGTCCCCTGCCATTCCATGATGGATGGCTTTAAAAATCTATATATCATCATCAAACCTGGTGACTTCCACTGCAGAAAGAATTTTTCCTATAGGGAATGGGATGTGCTCCTCACCTGCTTTGTTTGCAGCAGGGGCAGAGGGTGCCGAAGCACATACTGTCCTTTGGATACGGTTGCCCATAGAGTTAACTCAGTTTTTTTCAAAAATCAGGTAACCGAGAGCAGCATCAATGACTTTTTATCTGTAAGATTGATGCTTTACTTGAAGGAAAAGGAAGTGTCTACCAAAGCATCTGTAATGTTTTGTCAATTTTATATGTATCACTATTTAATATCAAGAATCTAAATAGATGGATGTCAAAAACTTTAACAGATGTCCTTCATTTACAAGAATACTTCAACATAAAGAAAAGCACAAATATTTTATAGTCATTTATAAAATGGATGCCTTCTTAATAAAAAGAATGCATACATTGCTTTTTTTTTAATGTAGTCCATAATACACAGATTAAGGGGAAAAGGGGCATTGTGAATCTCTGCTTGGTCCGTTAATAGCTGAGATCTAAGTAAGACTTAAATAAAAGTCCCTTGAAACAACAGAACAATGTCTGCAAAAACTGTGGGACCATTATCTTCATTCTCTACTTAGAAGGAATTCTAAATATCATGAAGAAAACCACCAGATTTGAGAAAGCATATTTATATGATCCAATTTCATGAGGGAGACTTAAAAGTATATTTGAAATATGAAAAATGATACCTTTATTAGTGGTGCAGAGGTAGTCCATTCAACATCACAGTTTATACTAGGCAGGAATCAAAGCCACATTTTAAGGATCCAAAAGGAGTTAGAAGATTCATGGATGTTACAGCATGGAGAGCAGGAGATCACTGTTCTCTAGTTGCATACCACAACCCATCCACCCCCTACCGCTAATAGGGGAGCTTTTGAGTAACTAAAATGGGATTTGGTTTTGTTCACAGTATATCATCCAGAAAAGTACATTTTCTTTATCTGGAACTCTTGATCTGAAGAAATGGGGACCCAATGCTCATG
This sequence comes from Tinamus guttatus, assembly GCF_059628265.1. NCBI lineage: Eukaryota > Metazoa > Chordata > Aves > Tinamiformes > Tinamidae > Tinamus > Tinamus guttatus. The sequence continues at coordinate 2,394,362 of NW_028288638.1, forward strand.
AAAAATCATTAGTTCCTGTGGTTAACAGTTCTCCAGTGGAAGTTCACCACCCAGCCTTCCTTTCAGCTGAATTGGCTTGGTTTACACTTGCAACATTTATTTCTTGTTATACTTGTCCTCTCCTAGATTAAATAGATCTTTCTATTTCTAAGAATTCCGAAAATTATTTATTTATTTATTTTTATTCACAGTTGAGTACTGAGATTAGGTTCCTTCAACCACCATCACTCCTGCATGTGACTCAGCTCAGAGACATCACGAGCACATGAAACTGGGGAATTTGGACTCATCGGCCTATGCTTTTTATCTGCTATTTCCTCAGTTGATCATGAAGTGTCACAAAGCCCTTGCGAAGCCCACACAATCGTCTGGTGAGTCACTTTGGGACCACGACATCGGCTCTGAGTGCAAGAAACACGTGGGGGTGCTCTGCTTCTCAGCACCCTGGCTCCTTCCTCTCACTGGCACCCTCAAGGAATCATGACTGGACATGTGCCAAATGCTCATTTGGCACCTGTAAGTAAAGCGAAAGGCTGGTGGTTGTCTTTCTTGGTCCTCCACACTGTCCTGGTGATAGATTCAGTCCTGGCGACAGATTTCAGAGGCCACACCACCTGCTCAGCAATGAAACCCGCCAGACCGCAGAGAGCTGACACAGGGCCAGGACAAAGCCTTGAGCATATTCATGATTTATAGGAGAAAAGCACGTCCAAATATGCTTGGAAGAAATGGCGTGGAACACACAGCTCTTTATACACGGGCTGAGTTTTAAAGGGTTGAATTTTTTCCTTGTAAATGCTGGGTTTTCAAGCACTGATGCAGTTTGTGGAAATCAATGGGATCCCTCCAGTGGACCAGCAGATGCCCCCAAATGGGAAGCTAGTGCCTATGACAAGGCTGCAGAGGCTGGATCCAGCATGGGATAGTGCCTGGGCCTCGCGAGGAGTGAGGGGAAGGCGCCAGCACTTCTGGCTGACCAGACAGGGCCCCTTTTCCCTTCTAGGGCTAGGCTAATCGTGCCAAACCGGTGCACTTGGCAAATAGTTTGCCCTTTCCCCACAGTCATCATTCAAAAGTACTCGACTCTTCCAGTAAACGATGTTTTGGGTTTCTTGCAAATTGTTCCTTGCCAGCTCTACTACCAGAATAAAGTGTGTTTTTAATGTTGGGTTTGCTGAGTCACTGAGTGGTGTTTCTGTCCCTCACTCGGTAAATACATAAGCAAGCTGTGGGCAAACAGGGGCCCAGATCTGAATTATTGTGAGGGTGACTTCTGTATTTGCATTACTTGACTCAGACACACTAGCAACACTAAACTGCAGGAAATTGCTAACTGGGGGGAAGATGTGATAGAAATACTTTAATCTGCAGAAAATATTTTGCTGCCTTCATCCCATACGGGGAAAACCCATCCAAGCTGCTTATGCCTGGTCCGCCTTTGGTACTGAACTCACACCCTCTCCAGCTTCTGATCTCAAGCAGTAAGAAGGATTCAAATTGAATCTGGTACAGTAAATTTTAATGGTAACTCCCTTACAAATCCTTGCTCATATGAATTTTCTACAAGAACAATGTGACTGCTGATACTTTTGCCTCCTAATACAGCAGTGGGATTTACGCTTCAATCATCCTGCCTGTACTGCTCTTTGGTGAAAATCAGCCCCATGAAATATAAGAAAGATTGTTTAGCCTGATTTGAAGATTAAGGAAGCATATATCAACATGTATTATTATACTTGCTAAGGAGTATATCTCTTCAAGGAACATGGTCACTGTGGGGATTGAAGAAAGATTTGAGGCTGCTAAAGTATCAGGCTAAAAAGGACCTGTCTTTACTAAAACCAGGATATTAAAAAAAACCCCAATGAATTAAAAAACTAATTTTGTCATAATTTCACTTCAGTTATTTAGCTTTATTGATTTATTTTTCTATTCTGAAAAGGGTCGAAACATAAACCTTCATAACCCAAAGGCTCTTAGATAAAACTCTTTAGAAAGAAAAGACCCCTCACTTCCATTGGAAGATAAAAAATCTGCAAGATAATTTGTTTAAAGACTTCAAAACAAGAAGAGTCTGCAGTTCTACAGAGATTAATGTCAAAAAGAGCTGTGAGCACAGCAAAGAGCTGCAACAGCTCTCACTGTTACCTCTCCAGCGCTGTAGCTCCGCAGCCGCTGCAGGTGCTGCCTGTGCGTCAGGTGGTTGGGGAGACGACCATTCTGCAGCGGGATCCTGGGATCTATGAAGGTGGTAGCACGACTGTTGTGGTCAACAAAGAAAGACTGTAACACATAAAAAAAAAATCATGGTTTTTTTTTGGTTGGTTGGTTGTTTTTTTAAGAAGGCAGTCAAAACTGACAGTACTGGGCGATTCCAAATTGTCAAGCACTGGTGACTGGGTTCCTGAAATCTCCTCTTTAGGCACAGTCTGTGGAGGATATCTGTGAGAAATGGGGCTTTTCACACTAAGCTAGAACAGCTCACAGAAAATACGCGATGCTACAAGACTAAAAACAATATGCAACGACCATGAGATAAACATGACAGAAAAGCATAGAATTACCAAGGAACACTGTCTTAATACTTGTGATGGTTCATGAAGTCACCAAGCAAAGCATGATAGAGGAAAAGAACCATGCAGTCATGACAGATCTAAACTCAGGCTTAATTTTGGTGCTGCAGTTAGTCCAACATTGCCCTGGCCATGTGTGATACTCCACGGAAAGCTACAGTCACCACTACGATCTGCAACATCGATCTTGAAGCTTTTTTTCTACACTTAGGATAACTTTGCCTGCTGCCGGTGTTGTTTAAACCAAACCATCCTCAATTTTGAGTCAAGAAAGAATCCTGAGTGATCACATAGTCTGATGTGCTGTGTAAAATGTGCTTAGCTTTGCTGATGCTCTTACCTTGCCCTGTTGGTCAGTCTTTATCTCCCAGCCACGAGGAAGTTCCAGACGGGTATCAGCAAACATGTTGATAAAATTTACCAGGTCTCTGTTGTGCTGATAGCGCTCAAAATTACGAGCATCTCTACGGATCTTGAGAATCATGTGCTTCAGGCAGGTACTGTTAGTGAAGACTCGATAGGCACTCTATAAGATGGAAAACAAAGAGGAAAAAATCAGTTCCAATGTCAAAAGAACACATTTTGTTGTTTCATGGGCTATATATACGAAGAACTCAAACAAATTCCATTAAAGTCAAGAACAATTTACATTTCATTTCAATCATTTCAATGACTACTTTATATGAACACCTAAAAGAATGAAATAAATTCTGGAAATACAAACATCCCACACGCTATGCACAGGAAGCTTGCAAACTGCCTCCTACTTCACTGCTAAAAGACAGTCAGCTGAGACACCACACGCTCACTCTGCATGTAGTTGGGCTTAATTACACCGCTTTTCTGGTCCAAGCAAAACACTGCTTGTGTGACTAGATTATTCCAGAAAGGCAGCTGTGAAAATGCATTTATGCTGTAATTCAAACCAAAGTGTTTGTGACAGGAATCATCAACTATGGAGGACTGCAGTATAGAGGACTACATCTGAGTTTGTCACCTTAGGGTCATTTCATACACATAGACAGCAATGGACAGTTAAAATTTTATGTCTTGGAAGATACAAATAGCTCCCTGGCATTGCATACTACTTTCTGCATTGACTACAATACACGTCGGATGGATATGCTTTCGTGAGCCAGATGAACACCATCCTTGAGCCATCCTTCTATCTTACAGTGGACATGAACTATAGTTCTTGCACTTGCAGGAAGATGCACTGATGCAGAGCAGAGTGAGTCTCTGCTGATTTGCTGGCAGAACAGGTGCATATTTGTTGCCACAGTATATTCAATGATACATCGCCACAAAATACATGATGGTAATACTTTTTGCCATAGTCCACGGTCTACCCTTTGGACTTTTTACTTTAGGTGAAATGTTCCTCGAGACAGGGTATTAAAGTTTACCGAAATCTGCACCCCTTCTGACCTGCAGAGTAAATGACTGCATTGGTCCTGCTGGTGAGCCCCATGAATTTAATCAATCCTGAGAGCTTTGGATACACTACACAAAGCATTTCATGAAATCTCTGTCACTGAAGCAGTTGTGCTTCCAAGGATGCTACTTCTGGTGTGTATGCCTGTCCAGAGACTCTGACCTAACAAATTTGAATTCTCTGTGTGTATATTCAATCCATTCTAACCACTGCAATGCAAGACAGTATTTGTATGTGTTATTTTTTATTATGTAAGGATTTATACTGGTGGCAGTGTTGAAAAGAGAATACTTCTTTGCAGCTCAGGATCCCTATATCTCTGCCTTAAAGATATAATTTAAGTTATAACGTAGGAAAGCTCTGTGGTCACAAATTGCTGGGGTCCCAGTCTACTGCACAACGGAAGTTATATTTTGATCTAATGTTTGATCAGTGACTGAATATCTCTTAGTTGCTTAACTACGGAAAGCAAAAATGTAGTTTTATAAAGCTGTAGTTTTAGCCCTCCATGGAAACAAAATATCTGCAAAACGAGCGCCTTTTAATTTTAATTCCAGCTGCTGGATAATATTTTCCACTCTCAATTTCATTGGTATATTTAATAGCTCTAAATTTTAATAGGGGTTTGTGGTTAAAATATTACAACCATGTTAAGCCAAAAGTAATGTGGGCCATTATTTCTGTAAAAGTGGCATCTGTATGACTATCTGACAGATGTTTCAAGAGATTATTCTGGCTCCCATTTTAGTGACAACTTTGTAAGTTTGAAGAAAAAGCCTCTTTTGGATTTTCTATTTTAGGAAGAAATGAAGCAGGGATTCAGTCTCTTGCGAGCAGATCATGTACCACTGTAGAATCAGTTGTTCATTACTCAAACAACTGAAAATGAACTACAACTCACCAAATATCAACCTATCAATGGACATTATGTGCCCTCCATAGCCTAATTCAGTTAAAGTCAGGTGACTTAAAATCTCTCTTCCTCTGTAAGGTTTCAGGGGCAATAATCTCTGTGGGAGAACTGGAGACGGAGAGCTGGCATCAACCTGTACAGCATCAGAACCAGAACAGGATGTCTGTATTCAGTGAAAAGACCTGTGCTGAGACAATTCTGAAAATTTTCATTTTTTAAAAAAAAAGAAAAAAAAAGGCTGTTTTATCCAGGAGAGGAGAATTCTGCAAAGATTCTGAAGCCATGTATGTATGCCTAGCTGAACTACCTCCAGGTCACAGAAAACTAGGACTGAAACCTGAAAACTGCATCTCTCCTTGTGACACTTCCCTAAGTGTTGTCTTCCAAATGAACTACCCTTTAACTTTTTCTTGTGCATATGAGGTTTGTAAGAACGCATGCAGATTTCTGGTTTTCTGGAACAAAAAGACACCCTTTTTCCCCCCCGCCAAATAGCTATAATAGTTGCACTGACTCAAATGACTACTTCCTTCATTGCCTGACAGATTTTGCCCATCTATTTCTTGGGAATGCAAACTGCAGGAGCCAGTAAATTTGCTCTATTTCCCTGAGATTTGGTAGCATCTGAATAAAATATCTCAGAAACACAGATCCAAATACAATAATATTAAGCCTTGCAGCAAAAGAAAACAAAATGAACCAAGCACAAACCAGGATTTCCTGCACAATCTGGAAGGATAATATTAATGAGGCAAGCACTTATTTTATGCCAGGAAAATCCGTGTATGAAGAAGAATCTCAGCAAAAGTTTATTTGGGGCAGTCTGCCTGTGCTGTGCTCAACATGCCTGGTGCTCAGCCTCTGGACTTAAAAAGCAGTGGCAATGAGAGAGCAAATTGTAGTTACTCACATAGTTTGCATGCAGCACAGTGAAGAACTCAGGATTGGTGATGAACTTTACGGCTGGAGACTGCAGCAACAAGGTGATTTTTTGAGAATTCACCGGAGAAAGGGAACCTTCTCTCCTAATTTCTGGGGAGAAAAAAAGAACACAAAGCGAAACCTTATTAACATAGCAAAGTAGTACATTATTTAACTTTTATTGCATGGTCACAGAAGAATATAAAAACATGTATAAGAATGTCACCACCCTGCCCAATACATCTTTGTGTTTCGAAGACAAGCCTGCTGGCAAACTAGCAGATGTTTTCCTTATGGTTAGTGTTGCAGAGCTGAGAGAAGCAGGGCAGGACCTGGGTGTTTTCCTACCCGGCATATTATAAAACTCTGGGTCGTATCCGCTGCTGTTCACATTGACACTGCATGGCAATGTGACTACAACAGTTTTTACTAGGCGAGGGCTTGTTTCGGTGCTATTAGCCAAATCCTGAGCATGGTTCTCCCCATGGTGGATTCCAGAGGGGGAAGCTGATTTCCATCCAAACGGAGGCATTCACCAGCACAAGGCATTTGGTAGCAAGGCTAGGTTAAGCAAGTCCCTTGCTCTGCTGCTCACTTCCATGTTGGTGAGGTAAAGCATCATACAATGCCCCCCTGTTACTTTCCTTTTACATTTGCCCTTAAAAATTTCTTTTTAAATTGAAAGGCAAATGTATCATACAGCAGCTTTCTCTTATTCTAGTGTGGTTTGCATCTCCCCTTAATCTTTCAATTATTGGCATTAAATACCAATATGTATCTTCCAAACTAATTTTTGCCATTCATCTTGGTGGCACAGGTTTTTTTTTTTTTTTTTTTTTTTACTTCCAACAGAGTACTCTGCTTCCAGAACTTTAAAGAAAAGAATAAGTATTACTATGGCCAAGAAGAGTGGAAGAGCTCTCTGCCCATCCTGCCCTGCTCCTAGGTACACATCCTTCTCTTCTCCTTTGTAGTTTTGCTCTGGTCATGTAAAAAGACAGATGAGAGAACTGATCTGGTTGTAAACTGCACCAGTCTCAAGGTAAAAGATTTGTTTTCAACCGGATCTGTCCTCTGCTTTGGTATAGCACATAGTCATATGAGTGATAAGCAAAGAGACGGCTGTGCCTCTTTCAGTATCAGCCTGCACTTGGATCAGCTCACAGCTACCAAAAGACTGCAGTCTTAAAAACGTAAGTATTCCCTTCTCAACGCCAGGGCCACTGCAGGTGTGACCACATGCTCAAGTGCTGCAGAGCCCAGGGTGAATAAGCTGTCTTTAGAAGGCAAAGCCCCCTGAGACTAAAATCACACTGCAGTAAAAATAAAATAGTGCAGTTTTTGCAACAGCTGAGCTGAAAAAAAAAGGTGCCTTCTCTAGTTTCATTTCAAATAAATCTTTACTAAAGTAAAAATATTTTGCCTGTGTTAGTAGTTGTTAAAAAATACTAAGGCCTTTTGTCTCTGGCTTTGCATCTGTAGCTTCAAGGGTTACACCTTCTTTTATGTAGCTTCTGTATCCTGCTAGGATGAAGTTCCAGCACCCAGTGGAAATGCGGTATTCCCCAGAACCAAACACTACCACTCAGTGTGTTCAGTGGTGCTGAACATGCCACTGAATGTTTTTTTTCTCTATACCTGAGCTTGTCTGGGATGGCTCTGCCTCGGAGTCACTTCCTCCCCCAGTGGGAACTCTTTCCACTCTGTTGTTAACTATGGCATCATCCTCGGTCCTCTCTGTCGCAATCGTTCGCTGGATATTTTGGTATCTGCGTATTTTTAGAGAAAGGAACAATCTAGTTAACAGAAGAACTTCCTGGTGCTTTCTACCTTAGCAGTGAACATTTGTTTGAACAGTTCCAATACTTTTATCTGCAGTATGCAAGATAATAAGAATAGGCCGACTTTTCTTCTCCAGCTGAAGAAGCTGTTCACACTTGGACCAACCATTACACTGCAAATATGACATTTTGCACCAATGAACAAACGTCTGCAACAGAGAGCGCAAGGCAAGGAGAGTCACAGGTCAAATTAACACTAATATTTAAGATACCAGTTCCTATTAGACTTCCATTTCAGTCGTTTGGATGTCTGGCATCTAAAATTATCAGAAAATCATGTTTCCCTCCCTCAGTCTTTGGTAATGTAACCAATCAAGTAAGGACCAATCTGGTGATGTACTGCGTACCCTTCAGTCTTGCTTAGTACAAAATCAGATGCACAGGTCAACCCTAAAAAACGAAAGGCTACGATGAATGCTAACAGTGAGTTTATCAGGACATTGCATCGCCACTGATGGAGAACCGCCATCCAGAAACCTGGACAGGCTGGAGAGAAGTGTGGAGAGGAACCTCGAAGGTCCACAAAGACAAGTGCAGCATCCTGCAATTACAGAGGAATAACCCCATACACCAGAGCAGCTTGGGGGTTGACCTGCTGGAGAGCAGTTCTGTGGAGAAGGACCTGGAAGTGCTGGTGGACAAGATAAGCATGAGGCAGCCCTCGTGCCCAAGAAGGCCAACGGGATCCTGGCTGCATCAGGAGGAGCGTTGTCAGCAGGTCAAAGGAGGGGATCCTGCCGCTCTTCTCAGCTCTGGTGAGGCCACACCTGGAGTACTGAGTGCAGGTCTGGGCTCCCCTGTGCAAGAGGGATGTGGAGCTTCTAGAGAGGTTCCTATGAAGATGATAAGGGGACTGGAGCATCTTTCTTATGAGGAAAGGACAGGAGAGCTGGGCCTGTTTAACCTGCAGAAGAGAAGACTGAGAGGGCATCTTGTCAGTATATACAAATATCTCAAGGAAAGGTGTCAAGAAAATGAGGCCAGACTATTTTCAGTGGTGGTCAAGTGACAGGACGAGAGGCAATGGGCAGAAACTGAAACACAGGCAGTTCCACCTGAATATGAGGAAAAAAGTCTTTTCTGTGAGGGTGACAGAGCCCTGGAACAGGCTGCCCAGAGAGGCTGTGGAGTCTCCTTCTCTGGAGATCTTCCAAACACGCCTGGATGCCACCCTGTGCCACGTGCTCTAGGTGTCCCTGCTGGAGCAGGGGGCTTGGACTAGATGATCTCTAGAGGTCCCTTCCAACCTCGACCCTTCTGTGATACTGTAAATGCTTCCATTGTGGTAGGTAGTGTAGCAGCTTGATTAGCAGGTATTTTAAGCTCAAAGAACTTACAACCTAATTGATATGGCACACAGACACACGCATTAAAAAAAGAGAATAAAGATGTAACCAGTGAGCTGAGCAAACCATGTGGGGAAGCAAGTGTTACTCTATTTATGGGAATTAGTGGGAGAGGGTATTTATCTTGAGTTGGGTGATACCTAGTTGCAGAGCAAGGAAGAGGAAAGAATACAGAGATAAGCAAACAATATTGAGGAAGACAGAAATAAATGAACTAAAACCTGCAAGTGCAAGCAACTTTAAAACTCTGTAATATCATTTACATACTAATTATGGAACTAATTTCCATGTTAATTGATGACAACAGAACTAATCAGGGCCTTAGAAAAGAAGAGCTCAATCTTAAACATTCTACTAGATCAGGATCAAAGAATTACCTGGAGTGTTTCAAAACAAATTCTAGTTAACATGTTCACCAACATAAACAGATGAATAAAACAAGAGATGAAGATTTCTTTGTTTTTACTAGCAACCTATGAAGATAACAAGTCTTTTTACATATTGAAAGATAAAAATAGAGAGAGAGAAAGAGAAGGAGAGAAATAGAGAAAAGTGAAGGAAAGAAAGAGAGAAAGAAGGAAAGAAAGAGAAAAAGAGAAAAGAAAGAATGAAAGAAAAGGAAGAATGAAGGGAAGGAAAACGGCTCTCAATATTTTAATTAGTTTTAACTCCACCTTGGTATTTTTAATCCTTTTTTCTGCAATGCATTCCTGTACTGATATAAACTGGGATAGCTCTACTGTTTGCTTTTAATCAGATCCAGCATTATTTGTCTCTCATCTTAGTGACTTACATTCTCTTTTCCTTCATCAGCTCATCTTCTGACTTCTACATTTTCCTTTCTTCCTGTCTCTCTATCTGTTAATGTGCACTTTATTCCAAATTAGGAGTTGGTCAGGAATGAGCTCCTCAGAGCAACATGGGATCATTAACGACAAGCAGTTAGGATTTAGCTTTTATATACCTCAACAGAGAGCAATGCCAGTAGCACACTCCAGCCTGACCTCAGGGAGAAGGATTGGAGGTAATTAAGAAAAATAACTGACGCTTTAAGAGATTTATGCTAAACTTACACAGTATAATGTATTTTCCCCCAGTAATCAAAGTAATTTAAAGTTACATTTAATATATGCTTCAATAGCTCAATAAACAACATTTTTAGAAGATTTAAGAAAAAACAACCAGACTTTTTTGTTTTTAAGTAAACATGTAAAATGCAAAAAGCAGATTTCACAACGGCATAAATTTACCTCAGCTGCTCTGCCCCTCTGTTTTAGACCCATGTTTTACATTTTTATTCACTCGACTCCAGGCTAATTGAACAAGCTTTCCATTCCAATACTTGAGGAGTTTTATGACACCCACATGCAATAGCGAAGGGAAACAGAAAAAAAAAAGGAGTTTATATATTCAAGGGATATAAGCAGCATGTTAAAAAAAAATGTAGCTCCAATTTAATAACACAGCAGAAAATCCCTATTGGCAAATTTTAAACAGTAAAGTTAGCTGTATGCCAACAAAAGGCTACTATTTTTGTTTTAGTCTCAATGATATAAAATTGTCTTATATAAATACCAGAAAATGTCAAAGTAATTGGAGAAAATATTGAAAAGGTAAAAGCTATGAGAATGCCTCTGGAAATTTCAGCCTGCTTTCAAAGTGATTTGTCAATGAAACAGAGGTTTAGAAATATCACACAGAGGATGTTTTAACTATATAATTATAATTTGCTATTTATTGTTTCTTAAAATAATAAGGAGAAGCCAAGCTGTGCAAGGAGAAGCCAAGCTGTGAAAGCACATATACTTAACAGGGTCTTTCCAACAGTTTGAACAGTAATGGCTATTATCTGCTTTGCTAACAAGCAAGCAGTTGCTTGTAGTAGTGCTACAGAAAATGAGCAAAAAGATCTTTAAAATAAAAGGTAGAGATGTTTCTTTGGAGCTTGCCCAAAGCCTGGATTTCAATTTTGCATTCCCTGTATCCCCAAATGGCCAGTATAGCTAATATGAAGCTTTGAGCACAGAAGTAAATTGGGACTGGACTCTTGGATTTGAGCAGTCACAGCTATGAGGTTTTTTTCATGTGGAATTTCCAAAGCTTTGTGGTTTTGGTTGGGTTGGAAACGCCAAGCTTCCCTGTAGTATTTTAGTCTTTCCATTCCCTTCCCCATATGAAATCAGGAAGCTGAAAAGTGAGTAGATGATTGGTTTAAAAAGAAAAGTAGCCAAGTTTTTTCAAACTGCCAAGATGATTCGAGTCCTACTTTGTTTGAGCCTGGAGCAAAAGTTCAGGCTGCTGTTAAGTCTATCATCAGCAAGGTCTGTGTTTGCTGTTGCTTTGCCTAAAATGATTTTCTGGTGTGCTTGCTGAAGATTGTTTCAAATAATGAATCTTGAAATACAAAAGAAGAGTATTTGTAAAATGAATACTCAAACACAGCCTGATTCTCTGCAGAACTTTTCAGTAACTGTTTAGGAAAAAATATTTTCCTCACAAGTGCCAAATCTGGAGAAATATTTGATTTTGTCCAGCTTTAGGACGAAGACAATTTTTAAAGTTATGAAAGCCAAGCTGAAAATACAGAAATTGCTTTCATCCTCAGAAATACTCATTTTGGTTGAAATTATCATAATGTTCAGCATAAAGCTATTTCACTGAATTCTTAAGAAATGTTTCTATTCAACTACCCAAACTTAGGAACAATGGGAGACCTCTCTGTGTTGAAAAAAAAAGCATTTAAGTATTTTTTAATTTTAATTTCAGTGGCTCTTTAGCAGACAATACAGAATCATTATTTTTCCATCTGTCCCAAGAAGTCATGGCAGTCCCACATTTATTAATTTGTAAAATGTTTAGTCTCTATTTGGATTTAGGTGAGGAGGGCTATGCCATTACTGAACATCTTTGCTTCTCACTCTGTACCCACATATCTGAATACTAAAAATGTTGAGATATAGAAAGATGAATATATCAGCAGTCAATTGCCAAGACAAACAAGTGAAAAATGACGATATTCAAAAAAAAAAAAAAAGGAGGCAGCCTACATGAAAATAGGAATCAGGAGATCACAAAGGCAATGCCTTTGGTTTACTGATTAACTCATGTCTGCTAACAGAACGGTAGGTTCCTATGCAGACACTCACAAGCATTTATTACTGGTTGTGTTGGGCTTGCATGAGAGTTCAATGACCAAAGGAAAACAAAAAACGCAAAAAAAACAAAAAAATCCCCCCAAAAAATCCTAACCTCTGAACTACATCCACAAGAGAGCTTCCTGTGTCAGGTAACTTGCTTCAGTGGCAATCAAACTGTCTGAGTTTTGACAAGACCCAAATCTTTTGTAAAGACAAACTCTAAATGGCAGAGAAGAACCATGTAAATCCCTTCAAAGAGTGTACTAGAAATACCCACTTTTCTTTGCTTCTTTAATGTTAACATGGCAGCTTGACACATTCTGAGAAAAGCTATAACGGAAACAGTGAGCCGGTTCTTTCACCTCTACAATAAATAATATATGGTGCTGGGTTGAAATATCATCCAGAATAATGAATTTGGAGGGGGGGGTGAGGGGGAGAAAGAAAATCCTCAAGAGTGTGTTGATGTGTCAACTTACTGTGCACAAAAATCACTTCCAGAAGTGGCTTGCTCTCAGAAAAGTTACACAACTTTCTAGTCCATGTTACTCAGGACTCAGTTCTTCTTACAGAGGATGCAGTAACTTCCAAACTATTCTGCACCACAGAAAGAACACTTTGAAATTGTATCCTTCTCTTAGCTCCTGACCTTTCTTTTAATACAGAGACCCCTAAATTAGGTGGTATTTCACATACTGTGATTAGAATATAATTTCTGTCTTGCTTGGCTAGAAAAGAAAATGTATCATTACAGTAAGCAGGGAATAAAACAAACAAACAAACAAAAAACAAAACAAAAGCTTTCGCAAGTAGAAAAGGAGGATTTTGCCCAGCTGTTTACTTTTTCTCTTTTCTCCTCCTAAATGCCACCTGAAAAGCAAACACAAGTAGAAAATGATAAACAAATGTATGTGAGGAGCTGTCAAACTAAGTGGGAAATAAATGTAAAAGGTCTTTGAGATAGATTTGAACAAAGTCACAGATTTATCAAGCCCAGTGCAGCACCAAGCAGGTCTGTCTAGGTGTAGAAGGTTACATTCATATTAATTCAATATCCTGCCCTAGAAAAGCAGACAGGCCTTTCAGCAGGCCACATATGCCTAGATAATGCCACACTGATAAGGCTACACTATCCAGTAAAAATGAGTTCAGAGACCTCTGGAGATGCTGCACTGCAGTACTGGGGACTGACTCATGGATGCTGCTCCTAGAGCTGAATAGCAAAAAGACTTCATCCCGTCTCTTCTAGAGACATTTCCAAAAGCTTTTCCATAAACCTCTTGCTACTTGAAATGCTTTGCAACATGGCTCACCCAACGACCCTCCTCACACAGCCAAGTCAGGGCACAGCACGTTCGCAGCAGGCGGCAAGTGATCAACAGGCAGGCCAGGGAGAGGCAGGTTGGATGAGGAGGAAGAGTAAATCCTTAGGGAGCAGATGCTAGGAAGTAGACACCGGAGGGCAGGCAGGCCCTGGGGCTGTGAGGGGAAGGGGCCGCAGGTACTCACCGCCGGTTGAGCTGCTCCATTTGCTGTACGGATCCGGAGCGGCGGATGCCGTCCGGCGTGGCCGCCGTGGTGGGACGCTGCCACGTGGTGGTGCGGTTGACGTGGTCCACGTAGAAAACCCTGCCGTGGCTGTCGATGCGCGCCTCCCAGTCTAGGGGTGCAAAGAGAGGAGGGGGAGGCTTTCAGTGTGACGTCTTCCCCAAAGCCTGAGCGCTGGAAATACATATACGCACACACAGACATATACTCACACAGTGGGCATACGTACACAAGAGAGACAGATACTACCTATGTGTGTATGTAGATATCCTAATGTGTATATATTGATATACTAAGTGCATATCTACATATATGTATACGCAGTGTATTCATATACACATTACTTCACTCAAAGCACATAGGCAGTCTATAGAATTTATACCATAGACTATGAAAAATAAGTGACACTGGCTGTATTTTTAAAGGGCTGGATAATTTTATAATCAGTTATACCGGTTGGCTGGATTTATTGGAGGTCAGGGCAGCCATACAGAACAGGTCCTTAGCAGAGAAAGATTAAGTCTCAGCTAATGCTTCAAATCCCATGTTTTCTTTTCAGTTATGTTTCAGAAGAAACATATTTCATTTCTCTTCTATAAAGTGCCTCAGAAGAATACCGTATAGTAATTACAGGCTCCCCACCTAAAACTGATCACAGCTTGGCTGGTCGTGTTCTTAGAAATCTCTATAAATACAAGCAGATGATTGTCATAAATCTATTGCTTTAGTGAATGCCAACTAGATGGAGAATTTGCAGCATAATATTGAGTCTTCCATCATGACTGTCTCCTGTCAATGTTAGTCTAAGTTGTCCCATGAATGAAAATTAGAAAGTTCTGATGGATTGTGGAAAATGACATTTATAAGCATGAAAAGCATTGAAAATACTGATAAAAATCATCTGTAACAGGAAATTCAGAAGTGAATTAAAAAAAAAACCTAAGCCATACATTGAATTGCTTGAAATGGATGGCATGAAGTACTAAAAATTTAATTTGCTGTCTTCGTATTTCCACATGATCACCAGCTGATGACATATCTATCAAATATATGCACATACTTGCTACATATATTATATACAAACCACCACCCACATTCACACACAAATGCACATATAGTAGTAACCTTTGGGGACCCACACTCCCTCTTCTCCCCATATCCTTGCTACAGCTCTGTCCTCCTTAGTTTAGGTAGAGATGCATCTATTCCTTCTTCCATGGGTTTTACAACCAAATAAACTAGTTTTCATTTCTTTACCCTCTACCCTCTAAGAGTAGGATTGAAGTTGTGCCTCTCCCTGCTGTGTCTGGAAACCAGTTTGCAATTGCTAGTTCTCCTCTCCTGACCACTGGCCCTGCCTGAATTCAGTTCCCATGCCCGGCCTGGTCCCACCCAAGCGCTGGCTGTGGCTGTTTGCTCCTGCTACATTAATCACAGGAATCTGAAAACATGGACTTTGGGAGCCATTGGAGGAACCTTCTGTAAGACTAAAAGAGCAGGGAGCCACATACACATGCATCACTTCTTTAAAGCTGAAGGCAACCACCTCCGTATTTACAGGTGCAAAGCATACGCCCACACCACAGGTGTACACACAGAGCCACGCACACAGAGTCTCTCTCACTGTGAATATTACTATATAATCTTAAGGAGAGGGCTCCCTGCTACTCCCATGGGCTTTGGTTTCCCAAGGATGCTGTAGCTGTTTCGAGAACACGGCTCAAAGAAAACGATGCCTGAAACATAAGACAGTGAAAAAGGGCACAGCAAGTACAACAGATGCACGCTGAAGGAAGTCAGACTGACACCTTTGGACATGTGGGCCAGGCTGCGGGCCAGATCCCTGCTGAGCGTATTATCATGGGCAGCAGGCACACCGCCTCCGATGGAGAGTGGTCCTTCCACAATCACTGCAGCACCAGCAACACAGAAATAACCTTGGCCAGATCAAAGGTAACGGTTCATACCATAACATCACTAAGATCATCTTCATTTTCCTTATTGTTGTCTGGCAAGAACCAAATACTTGACTTCACACCACGCTGTAGTATCGTGCAACAGGTTGAGAATGTAATAAAGCTCAGTGGATAATTAGAGACTTGTAGGCAATTATTAGACTCACATTCTGGCCAGCCCACAGAAGATATCACTTGCTACTGGTCATATTGGTACTTACTGCTGGTCATATTGGTCTGTAGCCTGCTGATGGACATTCACTAAGAATAACACTACCCTATTACACAGTAAAACAAGTGCTTCTCATAATGCAACACTGACTTAAGAGTGTATCTCTAATTAAACGTAACTCAGAGCTCCTAAGCTTAACGCTTAGAAAGCTCGGAGTACTAAACCTGCGCAGAGCTTGGAGGTCATAGTGACAACAGCAGGTCCGGATGGTGCTGCATTACAATTTTTGGGACACTTTCTCTGCTGATGCATTGCTTATACAATGTGAAATTGTGGGCTGACACTTTCATTGTTGTTCTAAGATATTAGGAACTATGTGACACATGGCTTTTGGAGGACCTACTGCGGTTCTACATGGACACTGTTCCTTGCAACTGCACTTCTGAGCAGGTGATGAGTTATCACCTTCTTCTGGTCAACTGGGAAGGCTGTCAGGAGGTGGCAGGTGCTGATACTTCTGCTCTATCTGCTGCCAAACTGCTGCTGCACTTTCTGCCTCCCCACACGACAACTAGTAAGTCACGGAAGCCACTGAGGCTACGTACGACACCAGCTTTGCAGACAGATGGATGGATGCCTGCACAGAGGGATAAACAGGCTGACAGGTGAACTGACAGACAGGACTAATTCAGAGCATAAGGGATCTAGGAAGCAGCCAAATCTCCTCTACTTTTTTTTTCCATATTTTTTTCTTACTTTTTTTTCCTTAAGGCAAATAAGACTGTGACTACACATCCAGCCTCCACAGCAGGAGGACACTGGTCCCCTGGACACTGGCTGAGAATAGGACAATATGGGGTTTTGTCCTCCAGCGATCTCCTTCTATCAACCAATGTGTATTTCACAGCAGCCTCTCAAACTGTTCTGACTTATACCAGAAGATGCAATACTTTCTGGCAGGCCTATAATCCTGGAGGGGCAAAATAAACACGCCTGCTTTCCCTTTCCAAGCTCAGCCACACCTTCGTCACAGAGGCAGCTCTGAACAGGGCACGTGTATTTTTCTTGTATTCAGTGCTGTACTGTTTCCAGCAGTATTAGCAAATACATGCATAGTAAGAGGTGGCTATTAAGGCTGTCATGAGGCCATACCAACTGCAAATCTTCTGTCGATCTCAAATGTGCCTTAACTTTCAGACTGGTCATTACAGCATTCCTACATAAATAGTAAATCTGCTCTCCCATATGTTGCCAAATAAATTTGTCTGAAATTAAATTTCCTCCCTGGAATGAAATGTTGTGGAGTTATGACGAAACAAAGTTATTTGCAAGACTTATTTGAAAGAGAAGAAAAAACTATCCAGTGGGTTCTCTAGGACAGAGGTAAAGCCAGTCAATATTGGTAATATGTCGGTAATTAATAGTAAAGGGCAATCACCTCCAGACAGAAGCTAGTGCTCCATGTGTGACACAAGCCAGCTGATCATTTAATTTATGTTGAAAATATAAAATGTCTTTCTCTCACACAATTCAAAATTTATTTACCTGTGGATTAAGTGGGATTAAAGGCACTGAGATAGCACTACTGAATGACAGAAGAAGAAATATTTCTAGATATTTCTAAATATTTTTCATTTTGAAATTACTTTAAAAATTCATTGACAGTTTTGGGCAGTGCCTTCCTAGGTTATTAATTTTTCCCTCCCAAAAAGTTAACCTAGCACACTATATTCCTAAAAAATTCAATGTATTTAAGTCCATTGTTTCAATCTTTATTGCAAATGTTATAAGCAAGTGCTCAGACACAAATACGTATCACTTCACCATTGTATTACATACTTTGGATTTCATCTCCTTCATCTCCCTTCTCTGACAGCCTTTGTGGAAACCAGTGATAGAAATACTTGCCCTTTGAGGCTGATAATAAACCCAGCATTAGATTGGCAAGAGCAGAAAATAGGACACAGATTTACAGCATTTTTATTTTTTACCTCACCTGCTGTCAGTGTCCTCTCATTAAGTCATCTAATTGGGAACATGCCCTATGCACAAAGCGTTGAGGTAAGAGTGGGAAGAAGAGAAATATTTGCCTGTTACAGAGGTAACCGTTCCCATTTCATCATTCACTGGCCAGCCACAGTGGGACTCTAATACTGGGCTAAAGGCATCTGAATCATCTGCTGCTACTTGTGTAACTGACGCCAGCACCGAGGCTATTTGCAGTCTGGGGAATACTGACAGCATGGTTGGTAAAGGATGAATTATTTGTCAAGGGCAGCATGTGCAAAATAAGTGTGCTCCCTATTTGGACTTTAAAGAAAATAAAGTGCTTTGTTTATACACCTGGTTGGTTTTCTGAGGCACTGAATATTTTAGGGTTGTTAAATCATATGCTGAAGTTGAAGTGTGATCCTGAATGTTGCAGGGCAAGGAGTGCACTCTTCTGGGCAGTTCATGCTAATGCAAAAAGCAGGGTAATCCTCCAGGACCACACAAGGGAAAGGCTATGGAGCCAAGTGGAAACACCTCCAGCAACTGATACGGAGCTAAAAATCCCATACTATCAGCCTGCTAATCCACCACTTCTCTTAAAACCATTTCGTTTTCTTATTACTGTCAACTACAGACCCCATTACAGTCCATAATGAACATTGATTATCAGATCCAAAGTCAGTGCAAAAACACACAAAAAAAAGAAAAAAAAAAGAAAAAAAAGACTAAAAACCTGAAGACAAACTTTGTAGAGAAAAAAAGAGTACTGTGTCATTATAGCACCCAGAGACTTTTTTTATAGGGCTTCCAAATTACTTTACAGATACCCACTCATACCAGTCTTATAACAGTGACTGGTGACAAGAGTGTATTATTTACATTTCATGGTAGCTAAGGAGGAGCAACCAAGGCAGAAGGAGCGTATGGAGCTTGTCCAAAATAACATGACAACATTTGAAGTCAGGATCAAATACGGGAAACAAAAGGGCATACTGCTTGAGTTCTGGAGAATAAATATACAGGACAGACGGGGTCATTTAGAAAGACATACTGACCTCTACACTGTTTCAGTTAACAGGAAAGGTTGAGAAATATAATAAATTAAAAAACTAAAGCTTACTTGGTGGAAGAGGCTCATCGATAGTTGGGTAGTGATGATGGTCAGGCCTCAGGGAAGGAAGCTGGCTGACTGGCTGAGAATTATGGAGTAAAGGGCAATCACCTATGGACAAGATATTCAAGACATGCACAGTCATTCACGGTTTTCACAATGTGGTTTAAAAAATGTGCTACTGTAAAACAAGTGATTATTTTTCTAAAAAAGGTTAGAGTAGTGTTGTACTAGCAGCTCTGTTTTCTCCTTTTTCCAGGCTCTATTTTATAACTACTCATAAGTCAAAGAATCATTAAAATAACGCAGTCAAGGATCTTGTCTCGGGTTTCAGTCAATGCTAAACTATTATGGGCCAGATTCTGGACTCATTTACTCCAGAAACACAAGTGTAAGCGAGAGAAGAATCAGGCTTGATCTCTGAGAAGTACTGTGTAAGTACAATCAAGCTCAAGCTTCTGCAGAAATTGGTCAGGAACATGCAAAATCCATTCCAACTTTTTAGTCACCCCATCAGAGAATTGTGAGGCTAAAAGTTGCCTTTGAAGCTTTATCCACTTTTCAGAAAAGTTCTACAGATGAATAGATGTACAAGTGGGAAGATTTTGCAGTCCCTGTAGAGCAGAAGATCATCCCCTTCTATAATTATTTTCCAAAATTCAGCTCTCCATCTTGAGTGGAAGGAAAGAGAATGAGAGAAAGACCAGAAACAGGTAGGAGACAAGTGATAGCAGAGGAGGTTAAAATATAGTGAGACAGAGTCAGGACCTGAGATAAAGAAGGAAGACCTGAGATAGAGAAGTAGGAAAGAAGAAGAGGAGACACAAAATAGACAGGGTAGAGGAAGTTTTTAAACACCAATATTGCATATATGCCTCTGTATCCAAATATGAAATAATGGAATCTAAGCAAATTTGCAATCTGATGTTCTGTTGATGGGAATGAGTAATTTAAGATTCAGCCAAGGTTTACAGATTTCCTTAAGAAACTAAGAAGTTTATTGTAAGGATGAAAAACTACTCTTAATACTAGAATTAAGCATGAAAATGAGGAACCTGCAAGTTAAAACTCCACAGGTTTCATAATTCAGATCTCTTTCTGGTCTTCTTTAAAACCTTAGAAATCAGGATTATTTATCCTATTAATGGATGTATTTTCATGTTGTATGATAACAGTTGTTCACTACAACCTCCAGCTCCATATGAGCCTGTGTTATAGAGATACAGTCTAAGTTACATAAATATAACATGTATATGCATCAAAAAGATGCAAATTAGGGGAAAAAATGTTTAACATTTCTGAAATCACCGGAATATTATACAAAGCTACTTTAAAACTCAGAAGAGCCAAAATGCAGCTGAGCCGAACTCACTATATGCTGGCTGGTTTAGCTATCTTTAATGCTAGGATCTTAACATGCTAAGAATAAGCATTCTATAAAAACAACATCTAGCTATCAAATTGTAAAATAGATACCTAAAATGCGTATTTGTTTTTCCCTTGCGAATAGCTAGAGGACAGAAGCCAATTTAAGTACAACTGTAAAATAACTCACACTATCCAGAAGTGAGAAGAATCACTTGCATAAGAATCCTCCCTCTTCTCAGTGTTCTGATGATATCATTTGGCCTCCTAATTGTCTTCATTAAACTACTTAAACTACTACAAACTACTTCATTAAACTACATCTAACAGTCATGGGTGCTGCATGTTTTCAACAGACAGCAAAATTACACATTATTAGTCAATGCCAGAAGTCCATCTTCGATATGTGCTACCGAGGTGGTATAGCACCAACTACCACATCATCTATCTACGTTTCTTTACTTACCTCACCATAATTGACTCTTCCCTAGTCAAGATAGTTACGCCAAGTCAGCAGCAGCATGGTAGTACCAGTCACCTGAAGCAGATGGAGGTGACCTCATCTACCGTACGTGTAATATCCACCAAACCACGAAACACCATGCACGTTTACTGCTGCTCTTCGCACATTCCCTCTTGGCTAATCCAAGCAAAGCATTGCAGTGTCCTTTACGCAGGTTCAAGGGAGAAAACCCCAAGATGCACAGAACTCGTATGCAGTGCACACCCACCCTCCAAATCCCCTCTCACGCACGCACACATTGCCGAAGAACCATCATACTTGTAAGCACAGGCCAAGCGCGCTCAGACACACGCACTCGGGCCCCCCACAGGCAAATATGCAAGCAGATTCACACGCAAAGACCCTCGCCTGCAGGAAGGAAGGCCCACCTCACTGTGGTTTCTCTGCCTCTGCGCAGTTCTGAGAATTTGATTCTTTAGGCTCAGTTCTGCTCTGCAGAGCAAGTAATTGTCTAGACCTCGCCATTTAGGAAGTCCTTATGCAGTCCAGTGTAAAGACAGCCTACAACCTTTCTGCCAGAGGTGGGGCCTGTGGCAGTAGGTGAGGGGAAATGCAGTGGGAATGGAGGAAGAAAAGGAGGAAAGCTGCTCTGGTTAGGGCTTCAAGTGACCCCCAAAAAAGTTATCCTGTTGGCGACATTTTAATTTGCTGTCACTCTGACAGGCAACAGATAGTTGAGATTTGGGAATGTGAAGACTACCTCCTGACCTTGCTGCACACTCCTTGTAGCTGAGGCCTTTACTTCTTCAGCCTGGCAAAGCACTAAACAGGCTGAAGAGGAGGTGAGTGACCAAACTGGATGCTCATGTAACTCCACTACGTACCGCGAGTTACTGTAAAGGTTTGAAGGGTTTGGGGGAAAAAACAGTACCTAAACTGCGCAGACAAACAATAATGATCTTAATTATATCTCTAGGGAAAGTGGAGGAGAGAAGGACTTCATTTGATATAGATACATTTGCCAAGCATCCAAAAAAAAAAAAAAATCTCTACCAGGGCGGCCTGTAGTTTGTCAAATCTGAGGTAGATCTGTTTACCCTTTAGAGAATTGGAGAAAAGAGGGTTTGTAAGAGGTAGCTGTTCCTTTCTAACTAGAAAACATTTGCATTTCTCCATGCTTATGACTGTGTACGGCCACCAACCACATACACATCCTGGCCCCAATCTTTAGCTAAAATGTATCATCATGTCTGCCCCTTCACAAGCACAAGTCAGGCCTCTCACTCACTACCAGAGACATGGCAGCACATTGGATATGTGAAATGGAACAGTCCCAAGAAATAAGGAATGGCTTGGTGGATGTGAGAATGCTGATCGGCCACACAACGCCTGGAACTAATCTCACATTCATAATGATGAATACATATCTACAGAAAACTGTATATAGAGATCCCCATTTATTTGGTTTTGCTGGTATTTTTAAGGACAGGCTCAATTATCCAACCTTCCCTGATTATCTGGTCCAGCTCCCAGGTCCCAAATTTGCATGAAATAAAGTGTGAGCTATCTGAAACCTCAATTATCTGATGCCTTCCGTGACATCCAGATAATTAGGGCTGCTCAGTGCATCGATTCTCAGGATCTAACCTTCTCTTCTGCTGCTTGGACCTGCTACTGGAGTGTCTAGACCCTCTGTGGCTCTTTGTGGATTCCCACCATGAGCTACTAGTTCATCTGGCCACTGGGAGGAGCCATCCACTTGCTCCCTGTCCAGCTCAGGGCTCTGTACTGAATCTGGCACTGACTCAAAAGCACTGTTCTCCTCTTCCTCATCATCCTGTGAGGAAAAGACGGTGCTTTCAGAAATCTTTGCACTGTCGACAGAGGAGAAGCGAGTATGGCTGGAGAAGCGGTTGTTACTGTCGTAGCAGGAGGTGCTGTAGCAAGAGGTGCTGTAACAGGAGGTGCTATAGCAGGAGGTGCTGTAGCACGAGGGGCTGTAGCACGACGTGTCACACGCCTCGCATTCGTTGTCCCCATTGGGCCTGGAGCTTGACTCGCTCTCGCTCCCTGTCCTGGGGTGCTCCCCATCCAACAGCCCTTCGTTTAAGTCAGCAAGCTGCTCGGCCGAAGTCCCGGGGGGCACTGTGCGCTGGCTGAAGTTCTCTTCAGCCTCGCTCTCCACGGGAGGCTCTGCTGCCACTGTCTCACTCTCGCTGACTGTGTCCTTCTCCAACGCCTCCTTGACCGTGGACTCCTCATCGTTTTCGCCATTGTTGGCACCGTCTTGCTCTTCTTCCCCATCGCTGCTCATCTGCGCTGAGGGCAGGCTGTGGAGCAGGTTGTGGATCCGTATGTAGTGTGTGCGAGGGGTCTCTGGCTCACCGCAAGCCGAAGCTATGACTGTCTCAAGTTCGGACACAGGCAGGGAGCAAGGCCTGTTTTTCCTCTTTGCTGTGGTCCTTAGCTGTAGCTTGTTGTCTTCCTCTTCCTGAGCTGAAGCCCCTTCTTCGTCCTGACTCTTCTCTAGATCCTTGCCAGCATGCACATCTGCACTCACCTCATCAATATCTAACGCTTCTATGCTGGTTAAGACTTCACCATCTCCCTGAGAACCAAAATCGACTTTATTATTTTCCCTAACTTCAGTCTCAAGAGGAGACATGCAAGCCAGCAGAGCCAGTTGCTCCGTGAGGTCCGTAGCACTCAAAGAAGGCAGCACTTCTCCTGGGTTCGATTCCAAGTGTTCAGGAACAGGCACTGCATCAACCTCCCCATCTCCTGCTAGCTCTTCATTTAAGCTGTTCTGGTAGCCTTCCCCAGGTGGTTTCATAGCCCCTGGGCTATCGATATTGTTCACACTGTATCCATTTAGCTGTTCTGGAGCTGTACTTTCTGAGGTCACTGTGTTGATGCATGGAGGCTCACCGAGGCTTTCCTCTGTGGGGTTGTTCACAGGGCTTTCCTGGAGGTCAGCTGGCTCAGGTTCTGCACTAATGGAGACCTCCTCATCATCTGTGTGAGACAGGAAAAGAAATTACTTACTCCTTTAACGTGAACTGTTGACTGAAGCAGGTACATAGTTGTACAGGCATCCACAGTAATCTGAGAAAATTAAAAGCATAAATTACAATGTGAAAGATTAACTAATCAACTATCAAGTTTTTTTTTTTTTTGCTAGGGAGTCTTTTTACAATAGGTTTAACCAAAATGCGGTTTAATTCCTCATAGTAACCGCATGCATCACCCTGTCCTCCTTGCAACACGACCTGAAGGTAACACTGTCCTGAGAGTCTTATGAGTTAACTGGCATGGGAAAGGAGATCACAGGAATAACAAGAAAACCTTCCACAAGGTTTTAATAACATTACTCCAGTCATGCTGAAGCTACCAGGATTCCACAACACATCTTCAGACATGACCCTTCTCTGTCTCACCTCCTCCCAGGTGACGGTCAACCTGGGTTCTTTCACCCCACTCACCCAACAGTCAAAGGACAGGAGAGACGTTTCCCAGCAAGGGGCTGGTCATATTTTCCAACTACTCATAGAAGTTTTGATTTCCAAAGTGCCCCTGAGAGGGCACTACCACAGAAAGGCAAAAGTCCCTTGGCAACACTTGCGATATTTTTCACATGAAAACCAAAGTTTACATTGACATCATGAGAGTGAATTCCTAGTAACTACAAGAGAACGCAAATCAAAAACAAACCAAAACAAACAGGCTGCAAGGAAGGAAGGAAGGAAGGAATTTTTTTTTCTTTTTACTCTTTTTCATTAAAAATAAACAAAATGAGAATATCTGCAATCATCTCTTCTATTAGATTCTCTGTTTCTCCTTTACAGAGTGCCTAGATGCAGAAGAATGCTCGTAATAGTTCTTTCAACACTTCTTTGGAAAAAATCATAGAGAAGCAGAGGGGAGCTTAGTTTTCTACTCTCTCCACTGTAACTCTCATAGCAGACCATCTGAAGCAACTGACAACCTGGTGATATGAGGCATCAGTAACTCTGAGAACTAAGAGGGATCAGAGAACAAACTGTGACTCACGATGCTTCCCGTGACAGGGCACTTTATGCATTTGGTCATGATTGTGCCTAATGTCCCAGAGCATCCAGAAATGAAGTCAAATTTCTGTGGAGAAAGGCATGCAAAGCAAAAAACAGACCTAGATAACTAATGGGTTAAACCCGAGAATTACCTGGATGGATGGAAGAAGTTATCTCAAACCGGAACTGGAGCTGGCCACTGACGTGATCTGTAGGAAGCCTGCGACCCAGAGTGTAGCTTACAACTCTGTCCCTGAAAGAAAACAGATCTCGTCATGACAGACTATAACCTACCCAGTGTCTGCTGCGCATAGATAAAGCTGCTGAATCCTACAAAAATATAGATAGTAACAATTTTCAAAGGCTATTCAAACCAACCATGAGGGCATGTTGACTTGCATACGAGAGAACGAATGGCAGAGAAGGAGAGGACAATGTCTTCAATTACAATGGAGCAGCTGAGTCAGTGAGGAAGACAGGCTGTTGCGATACACACGCACGTATGTATAGAGAGGGTTACGGTGGGCATGGAACTTCTGCAGTATGGATATGAAAATACCAATATGGGAAGGCAACAAGTCCCACTGCAGCTACTGTACGACTTTAATTCCCTGCTGATCTGACCATATCTGCCCCTCTGCAGAACCTTGCATTTCTGTATTTCCTTCCCTTCACCTTCTGTACAAAATTCAAGCTTTCCTGTTCTTGCTTTCAAAAGCCTGAACAGGTCAGCTCCCACTTACCATCTTCTCTGTTCAAACTGCTTGCATGTCTACTCTTCATCTTTTTTCTACCCCTCTTACCTCTATGAAGCTGAAATATCAGGAGAACACCTTCCTGACAAGGTTGATCAATGACTCCATTCTGTCCTTGGGCAGGTCCCTCCCTTTGCCACACTTCATCCACCCCTCAGAACAGAATGAAACTATAGAAGAGATTAACTTCCCAGCTGCTCCAAGTGAGGCTGAATCAATGTTTGTAAAACATTTTTTGAGTGTAGAGAGTTCACTAAATAGTAATATTTATACAGTTTTTGAAGAAACATAGTTCACTTTCAGTTGGGCCCACTGTATTTGCTAGGGTAGCTTTGCATGCATTGAAAACTCACATAAATGAGGCAATCTCAAGATTTCTGAACTATCTTTCTGAACCTGTGTGTATGGACTCCCTCGTAATTTATAAGCCACTAAGGTATTAAAACTAAGCCAGATCTAGGTGCAGGCTCGAGGCACTGCTTTGAGGAATGTCCTTCGAAAGACAGTGTTTAGCAACAAGAAAGTAAAATTAGAAGATATAATCAGAAGGGATTCCCTCACATTAAAGGAAGCCAGTGATACCAGTTATGGGGCTGTACCTTGCCCAAGCTGTTCTTTTCCATCTGCTTTCAGAAAAGCCACTCTACCTCCCCTACTTGAGAAACAGGGAGATGATAGTTTAGTCACTTCTGGTAGCTTCAGCTGTCAAAATCACAGCCAATTTCTGAACCAGCTGCTAAAAACACCACCAACAAGCTCGGCTTCCTGCTGCTCTGCTGAATTGAGATCCAGTTTTCAGAAATGCTTTCTTGGGAACTGCATTGGCCATGCTCTCCTTAGTAGATGGCTTATTCTCTCCTTACTTTTCAAGGTCTAAACCTTACAGTTGGAAGGCACCTTTTGGCTTTCTCTACATGCTAGCTTCCCTCCTCAAATGGATTCGTGTCACCTTGGCAGCACACACCTTCCTAGGACATCCATACAAAGGGGAAGCAGGGCAGGGCAGCTGAGCTGTAGTGTACTGATTATTCCTTGACAGCAGGGAAGGGTTCGAAAAATTTAGTATTTTCACAGAGAATAGTATTTTCACTGTCCAGAAATTAAAAGAGAGAGAGAACAGATCTGGCATGATTTTAACCCATAGGTAATTTCCTGAAACATGAAAATAGCCTGTTGATAACATTGAAACATATTTGGTAATATTCAAATTGAAAATATTGCACTCTCCAGATTCGCGCCATGATACATACAGAACAATTTATTTCTTAATTGCCAGCTCTCACGTTTCAGAATGCACTGGATAACCTTACAGAGTGAATACACTGGCTGGCCCATAGTTCTATAAATCCTAATTAAGATCACCAACACCATGCTTGATGCCACTCTCAGTTTAATAATTTTTGCTCAACAACATCCTCATATCATTATAATTATATACCACTAAAGGCTTCAACCGCTGAGACTAAATGGCAGCATCCTCCACACACAACGTAAGGCAGCAGGAGCACTGAATTTACCCTATGGCATGTCTCTCCAAGAGGCGCTGAACCGGCATGGAAAGTTTTCCGAGGAAGCGCTTGATGATCGGTCGGCTCTTTGCAAATTTGTCCTTTACTTCTATCTCCAGGACATCAGTGGGCAGGGAGACAAAGCTGAACTGCTGTAATAGAGGAAAACACAGCACATGAAGGTGGTGCCTGGGCCGCAACAGTCATCTGTTGCCAGCACCTGAGTGACTCTCTCGCTCCTTCTCCGAACACAAGCAGGCCTTGGCACCCAAGGCAAGGGCCTGAAAAACGAAAAGGACCTGGCCTCAAAACAGGCAAATTAAAGCACCCACAGAAATCATGTAATGCCGCAGCCCCAGTCTTGGGGTGTCCCTCTGGATATCTAACACCTAACAGCTGAGACTATTGATCGAAACATACTTGGCCAGATACTGATGATTAAAAAAAAAATCTAGTAACTATAATTGCCTTAGAGAAAATAGTTGCAGGGAAGTACAACTGAACTAGCAGACCGGAGAGATGTTTAGTTGGCAATTCCCTCCAAGTGAAATTAGGGGGAGTTTTTCATCTGTAGGAGACTGTAAGACTGTATAATCTCCAAAACTCTGCTTTAGTAAGCATCCCAAAATAATGGTAACAGCTTGCCCATATATTATTTTTCACACGCTTTTGACTCTGATTAATGGTGACGAATTCATCACCTAAACCCTACAGCACTCACTTTATCTGAAGAACAGGGACAGGGGCATCATAGCATGTCCCAGCTCTGAGCTGGCAGGCCAGCTGCTAGACATGCCTGATGAGGCCCCCAGTACCACTTCTGATTTCTGCTTTGGCAGCATTTTGTGCAGAGGCTCCTCTGTACCAGGAATTTCAGTGAAGATATCAACTCTTTGGCCATGGAAGTCAGTCAGAGGTACCACTATCCTTTTATTATTGCGAGTGACTGACAAAGTCTGCCTGGAGAAAAGTGAGGCTCTGGTGCCTGGCTGTGACTTGCAGCGCTGCCAGAAGGCCTGGGTCACCTAAAACAGCCATCGCGGGTACATCAACGGTTACTGCAGTCATTTTGCAAAACAGAGAGACAAGTTAGCGGAGATAGTGGAATCGATGCCAAAAGAACCACCATCCTCAAAAGCCCCTATTAAGAATGTAGGTGTTTTTGTGTAAACAATCCAATACCTACTCAAAGCAGCAAGCAAGGATTTTTTTTTTAGTAACCAGAACTAATTTTTTTTACACATGCTCTGTAAGCACATGTCTTTGGGCTGTTTATTTTTATTTACTGCAAGCTAAGAGCAAAGAACACTTCCTTCAACCAGTCAGGAATTATTTGTGCCCTGTATTTGACTGGCAATTTATGACCCTTCATTAGCCTCAGCTATTGAGAAGTGTGGCTCTAGGGAGGCAAGGGGCACACGGCCCATGATTTGTAAATAAAAGATCTTGAAACTTCTGCCTCTCTTGCTCAAACCTGCCCCTGCCCCATTTAAAAAGGCAAAAGCCTGAAAACACTGTTCATGTGGATCAACCTCCCAGCCTGGTCTGCAGCCTGACCCCACAGAGAGCTAAACCAGAAGGGAAGCCACGGCACAGGCAACTGCAAACAGTGACACAGGGTGAGATAGGAATGGGAACACCTACAACAGGTATCGCCATTGAGATTGCCACCGAGCACACCAAAACACGTAACCACCACCTCAGCCATCTCTTTGTGTTTGTAAATAATGTTTCAATAAGCTTTTGAAGAATGTATACATGCAAACCTGAGGTAGAAAAAGGCGGAGTGATATTTCAGGTTTAAGCACCAAGTCATCCATGTGTAGGGCCTCCAAGCACAGGAGCACTAGAGCACTTGGAGATTACACCTCCCACCACTGCAGACCAAAGCTCTACTTAGGACCAATAGCAAAAAGCCAATATTCCTGGCTAACTTGGACTTGCCTGCTCCTAGACTGGCTAAATCCAATACAGCCCAGGAGCCGCTGGTACAGGGCACTGAATCCTTTTTCCAAGCAGATCTGCTATTATTAGGATGTCATCAGTCAGAAATCGACATTTTTAATACGGTGTGTCTGTAGTGGGATAACTGTATGTCTGCTGTTTGCCTACGTCTGAAAGGTCAGTACAAAA
Organism: Tinamus guttatus; assembly: GCF_059628265.1. Classification (NCBI taxonomy): domain Eukaryota; kingdom Metazoa; phylum Chordata; class Aves; order Tinamiformes; family Tinamidae; genus Tinamus; species Tinamus guttatus. The sequence continues at coordinate 2,423,579 of NW_028288638.1, forward strand.
CTAGAAGACTTCTATAGTAAGTGAATCTTGAGATGCATCAAATAATTTTTAGCTTTTCCATTGCCAAAGACCATATTCTCAACAGACTAATGATCTGGATTACTGAGGCCTGGAGTTAAGCCTTAAATTGTTTGCTCTACTGAATCAAGACCTTATTTTCAGAAATGCTAAGACCAAACACTTCAAGTGAAAGTACCATGAGATGAGTAGCATGGGATACGCTACTACTGAGGCCCTGAAAAATGTAAATAATTAAATACAATTAAAGTAATAGTTAAAGTGTTACTTTCTTCTCATTTTCTACATCTTCTGCAACAGACTGCCAAAGAAGCTAAACCACACTAAGGGGAAAACATTAATTTCCCATTTGTATTAGAAACTGCCTTATAAAAATACTTTGTGCAATTGTTAGTAGTATTTTACCTGTTGAGAGATACTGACATTACAGAAGTACATATATAAGCACCTGAGAGGAGATTCTTGATGCATGGGGGAAGATGTGTCGGTATCAACCTAGGGAAACAGCTCTGTTTCCCAGTACAGACGGGTCTCTCAGATCCAGAAAGATACCCCAGAAAACCAAACTGTGTTCTATCACCTACTAGCCCTGCTGCATGTCTGTTTATGCAAGACTGCCCTGTGACCAGATTCCTGGTCCATGATCACAGATCTCAAATGCTACTACTAGCAGCACATTTTGATGTAGCATATTCTTAAGCAAAGAATAAGTAGCATAAGTAGCATATTCTTAGCAAAATTATGCCTTTAAGACCTGAAGCATCCTGTATAGCAGAACTCAAAGGATTTGCCATTTGGAAACTACTGCAGTTTGAGACCAGAACTGAAGTCAGTGAAATGGGTGTGGAGACAGTTCGTAAAATACTATTAATGCTATGCGACTCATTTTTCCATTATCTAAGCATTTGCTGATCCTGTTATTCCCACCCAGTTTAGTTCTTGATGGACAGGATTTTTCAAAGGCAATCCCTTACTGAGGATGCCTAAGGTTTAGGCCTTACCACCTGACAAGCCATAAGGAATTCTTGCTTACAAAAATGCTGGGCACTTGCCTTGTGAAAAATGAACCCTACCAAACACGTAGGTTTGAGAACTCGGAAATCATTTCCAAAACTCACATCATTTTTGAAAACATGTAGGTTCTTGTGATATTTAAAGATAGCACTACCTTCTTTGACTGTGGAAGCTGATCGCTATCAAGCCCTAATTTCTCTCTTTCTTCCCTTCTTTACTGTTCTAACAAGTGCCAGCCCCTTTGCCTTGGCCACGAAGCACTGGCTGCATTTCCACTGTTGAAGGCTTGGCGTTTAACATCTCATCCATCTGCAACAGAAAGGACCTCGAATTTCATGGTCTTCTCTGACATAACTAACGTGACTGGGCAGCAATGTAATACTGCTGTACTAAATGATGCTTTGCTCCTTGCCTAATATTTGCTAACTAACTGTCACACAGCAACAGCCAGATCGTACACTGGTGGATGAACTTCAGCATAAACTTCCTCTCCCCAAGTTTGAAAAAAAGACTCTGCTTATGAATTCGGCAGTACCCTTGGGCTCACACTGAGTGATGTTGTGATGAATAATTCATCCCAAGGAGGGCTGAGAAAAAGGGGCTATGTGATCACAATCTGAAGTAAAAACGTACTCTCCTCTAGATGAGGGAAGCTAATGCTGTTTTATATGTGTCCACACGGACAACATCAGCTGGAAGGGAGGCATTTTTAGAGCAAGTCTGCTTCCATTTTGTTGATGTTATTGCCACGTCTTTTACTGCAAGTCTTATATTATTTGGAATCCCAATAGATTTTTATGAGCATCATTCCTTGCAGACAGATTCCTGTATGGTTTGCAGCTGGTATTGGCTACCTTCCATTTTCTTTCCCTACCTAAGAGAGCAACATGTAAGCTGTATATTTTCACGACAGCCATGGCTCATTTCCTGTGGCTTTGTTGATTTTTTTTTCCCTTTCCTGTTTTTGGCAGCACAACAGCTGCATCTGCATTACTGCATAAGAAAACTGTAAGGTGCAGGCTGTAGCTGCACTGTCAGTTCCAGTTGCAGGACAAGCTGCCAGGTGGGTCTTGGGCACCCCTCCGCAGGCCCTGGGCTTGCAGTGCCCCTTGTGGCTCACTCACCTGCCACCTGAGCGCTCGGCCTCCTTTGTTGGCATTTGCTGTCCCCGTTGTCCCCCCATGGCCATCTCGAGAGACTACTGCTGAGCTAACAGTGTAGCTAGGGACCTTCCTAGAGAGCCCTCAGTTTTAGGGACAGGTGAGATCTGTAAATGATCTCAAGTTCGAGGCCAGGCTACCTACAGAAGCATTAGAGAGCAGGTTCATGAGTGACTGGTCTTTGGGCCACTTTTGTGGCTCTCAGTCTCAAGACCAACAAGTCAACAGACATTTTTCTATCAATCAATCAGCTACAAAAAGAATCCTGGAAGATCCTCTTTCCCACTCAAATTCAGAACCAGCAGATACTGAATTGTTTAATGCATTTGAAACAAGCTCTGGTTTGAAGCAGATGGAAGCAAAGGGGAGAAAAAACATTTATGTGGATATAGGTTTTACAACAGTCCCACAGGAGAGCAGAAAATAGCATCTTGCAGGGGCAGGTTTACCCAATGTAAACACGCAGCTCTGAAATCCTCATGGTATCTATATCAGATCTGTATTACCCCATACAACCCTTACTACAAATATGTCTTCTGCCAACCACCAGTATTCAAAGAGTCTCAACCAAGAAAAAAAAAATCTTCATTTTCAAATAGATATTTCTGCTCAGAGCTGCTAGCTAAGGGGCTGTAGCAAAGGCAGATGAGGAAGGCCTGTCTCTCTCATAAGAAGTGGAGCCACATTGGATACTTGTGTTTTCACCACTAGCTCCAGACAGGTCCAGTGCAGGTGACTAGAAATAGGTTATGGACATGACACTCACCCGTCAGAAGAGATGTTTCTATCCAAAAGGCTCTACACACAGGTTAAGAAAATCAGCTTAAGCTGGCGTTTTGTCAAAACGTCTGTTGTGAACTGCCTCTGTCTCAAGCAGCCCCTGTTTAGGTTCTTGTGAATAAAAGGAAGAACCTGCTCTTGCTTCCGTTGCAATGTTGCTGGGAGTGGAGTTACACAGTAACTGCTGGGAACCTACCAAAGCAGCCTGCGTACCAAACATAAACAAGCACCTCCCTTCATGTGTTCTTTCTCTCCTGGCAACTCTGAGCCGCAGCACTATTTCAGCTTTTCCAAAGCAAAAGAAACTTTTTACAGACTTTTTTTTTTCTGTTTTGCCCCCAAGCAGGACACTGTCTTATACACCCGTGAAAATTCTTTTCATCTCCATCAAAGATGTGTCCTATACACCTAGGCAATTCGACTATTCTGTGACAAATATTTTCATTAAGATTAGAAGACTCCAAATGAGGTCAAGACATCTTACTGGAACACAGCAGATGATACAAAGACTAAAAAGAACTTTTCTTCCTGGTAATATTTATCAAATACCCTTCCCTTGCTGTAATACCTTATGATTGCCTTACTTTACAGGACTGTCTATCTAGGAAGGCTCAGAACATTTTTTAAAAATGTTTTCATACATGAAAAGGATGAATACTATCTATTGGCTTGGTGGGTTTTGCTGTAATGCGAAATAAGTATTTGTGGAGGGTCTAGTATAAAAATTCTACTATCTATATCTTTAGGGGACTCCATGGATTTTGAAATAGCAGAAATCTTTTGTTTTTCTTTCTGCAAGAGTAGAGGCCCGATGAGACTCCAAATTTTACCAAGGTCTTCGCAAAAGTAAAGTTCCCTGAATTACAACAGCTAGTGCAAACTCTGCAAGCCTGGTCAAGAAATTAATGGCAACCCAAAGACAGTAAAGTTTACACTGAAACTAACTGTAAAAGGGTGTACTCAAGTTTACATGGATAGGCTTTTTCCACAGTCAAAGAACGAAGTAAAAATAACATTTCTGGCAGTTTTTGGAAAAGTTACATCAGAACATAAGCATTAAAAAGACTTGGGCTCTCCAGCTGTCCAGGGGACAACCCAGCTTAGGAAGGGCTGCATGGTGCGGCCTTTCTGTGGCTGTGGTCAGATTCAATCTATCTGCTCTCTTTGTACTGCACTCCCAACATACTCAAAGAAATCCAGGCATTTCAGCATAAATGAAAACCTGTCTGTAAAAAAACCAGCTCTAGCTTCAAGGCTAAAGCACCGCTCAAGAAAAAGGCTTTGTCTAATTACTGAATATGTATTTATTTGCATAACAGCTGACAGCACAGGAGAAGGAGGGTCCACAAAAAAAAAAAAAAAAAAAAAAAGAAGAAGAAGAAGATGGCTCAAACTTCATGCTTTCATTAGATTTCTTAAAGAAATTCATGTAAAACACTTTATAAGAAAGGAGTAGAAGATGGATCCTTAAAAGAGAACCCAAAGTTCATAGCTCCTCTACAGAAGCCAGTGGATAGATGGATAACAAATGAGAAATTAAATTTATATTCTATGCTAAGCCCACCCCAGCCACGTTGTTTTAGTCACAGTGCATCACTGTGCATTTAACATCAGCTGTTGCTTGGTACAAAATGCCTCTTAGAACCTGAGGTGACACATGACATGGCCCACTCCACAGAGGACGTGGCAGATTACCTCAGCAAAATTGCCAAGAAATTAAGAGCAACCTGCTTCTCACAGGCTGCCTGGCTCTACAAACAGCAGCAGTCCCCAGCTCATCCACATACTGGATCAGCTGTCCCTTTTACCAGACCCTGCTGGCTCAGGATGAGAATTTCCCACGTATAGGTTAGATGAAGACGAATGGAGACCGTGGACTCCCCCCATCACAAGGAATCCCACTGCAACAACAGGGTGAGCAACTAGCTGCCTGGCCCTGAAAGACTTCCAGTTTGGAAAACCCGTGGAGTTAGTGGGACAAGTGAGGGACAAAAACCCCATGGAGTTAGTGGGACAAGAGAGGGACAAGACCTTTTCATTGTCCTCTAAACATTTTTTAGTCTGGTTGAAAGAAATGGTTAGCTGTTGGGGGTATTTCTGAAAGGAAGCTATGGACTGATAATCTGAACACAAGAATGAATAAATTTCCTTGGGATACTGAGGAAGAGCACATGCCACGAGCACCTCCAGGGAGGCCCTATGGAAGCTGATAAGCTGATACTTCCCAATCACTGGAATATGAAGCCTAGGTCTACAGCAGCGAGTGCTGTGGCGCTATAGGAGCAGATATTGACAACTGGTGCTCTGGACCTGATGAACACATCCACACACGCTGCAAGGGTTTCTTGGTGTACTCCTCCCACTAAATCCAGTCTCTGGGACTGAACTTCAGCCTTGGTGGCTGAAGAACATTAGGTGCACACCTGGAGCATGTCATTTGGCTTAGTTTCACCAGAAAGTAATCCAGTCCATGTGCTTTGGGACTGCTTAGTTGCAAGTCATGCAAGTCATGAACAGAACCACATCGACATGTGAGCTAAATGATGTACCATGCGTTTTGGCTCTAGTCAGTAAAAGTCGTTTGGATTCTCCTTTCCTTTGCACATGTTTTACACAGTCCTTTCATATGGATTAGCATTCACAGAGACATAGATTAGAATCCAAGACACACAGCATCAGCTGACTTGTTCTTATGCTCACGCCACCTCAGCAACGTAAATATAGATTTGAATTTACACTGCTGCTGTCATCTTGGAGCTAGATCTGAAAACATTATTGTAAATGCCACAGAAGAGATTTCAGACCATAATCTGCTTTTTAGTCCCTGTTTCCCCCAGGCCCAAGAATGAGTTTACATACACAGATGATTCATTTTCTTAACATAAATAGAACACAGGGGATTTTGTACATGACTTACATATGGTGAAGAATGAAGGCATATGCTAATGCTATATTACCCTATCCATTTACAGGGTAATAAAACCACTTCTAGAGTTTAAGAATAACTTTCATAGAAAGTCATGTGATAATAAGGATTAATCCATACTTTTTCTTCTTTACCACTATTACCTGTATCTGTGAATATGGATAGTTAAAAGCTATCCTAGTGATCAGCTCTCAGTGAAACTAAGGAAGCTGTTGAAATGAACAGTATGTGTCCACTTAGACCAATTAGACAGAGTTAGTGCACGTACAGTCATTTAAAAATAGTCAGTATAACTCGTGGAAGTGGGTAAATTAAAACAGAGGTGACAGGAAGAATTAGGCTCTTGATTTGGAGTAGAATAAGTGATATAATTAAACAGAAATTATGATAGCTATCATGCCACAGAGACAATATGAGCAAAAGTAAATCTTAAAACGCTGTAAATTACTTTTGATGGAGGAAGACTAAATCTGTCTTTTAGCTGACTCTTTCATTAGTGGGTTTTTCATTTCAAATCCTCCAGTGAACCAATTACATTCTTAATGCACTCGCTGCTTTCCATCTCAGTTATCCCACTCCCCATTCAAACCTCCCCATACATGTCACTCCAGTCCCATACAACTTCACTGAACCACCAGATAAACTGGTGGGGAACTCCAGTTTCTTAAGCCTGCTGCTATATTCAGCTATGACAAACCAAAACATGGCAATGTCACCACTGCTGGGCACAGAGCTTCGCTGCTGCTGAAGGCTGGGGCTCCCCTGCAAACAGAGCCCCTTGCCCTGGGACCCAGCGATGACCACAGAGCGCCAGAGCCGACCTGGAACCTTATTCAGGCAGGACACAAGGTTTCTTGCCCTGTAGTAAAAGGAGAGCACATAAATTTGTGCTGCTGTTCCAAAGTCTGAGCCAGCTCTTTCTACTGAATTCCTTAAAAGTGGAATAGGGTCTTCCATGAGTTGAATTCCTAGATTTTCCTTCAGAACTGCTATCTTTCTCTATTGAAACAGATGGGAGAAAAAAGTTCCTTCACATTTGTTTCATGTGTTCTTTAAACTTCAGAGTTACTGATTAAAAGGGTCATCATAAGTTCTCCAACAGCTTAAAACAGTCCTGAAAGATGTATCTTCATTAACAGCAAATTTCAGCACTAAACCATTAGAAACTGAAAAGAACTTCTGGAAAAATAAAGTCCAGACAATTGCTTCAAGAGCCAGTTATGATTCTTCTTCATCCCTCACATGTTGTCCACAAATTAGTTGGTGCAACACAGACTGAAAACATTTGAGGACTCTCATAAGCACTCAAATATATGACTAGCAAGACCGATGCAGTCTTCCAGGTGTAAGCTGCAATTGTAATGTATTTCTTCTAGAAGAATATACTAAAAGGATATATTTTTTTCCTTATTGTAACGCATTCCTGAAGGAAGTGAAGATGCCTTGGGCCTTCACTTTTATACCATCACCAGATATTCAAAAACTGCAGCTTCAAAATCATAGCTTTTCTGTATAGCTGAGCTATATTTGTTTAACACTTTGCTTTGGCATATGTGCAGAAATGTTTCACAGTAAAGCTACCACTCATGAGGCTTCACCTGCTTCCAAAGAAGCCTTTGGCAAAGCTCACACTGAACTCAGGATCTGGATTTCACTGGGCCCATGTTGGACTTACTTATGCTTACAGGTTAACGGCTTTTCTGTTTCTGCAGCTTATTTTTTGCATTTGTCAGTGAAAGGTGAAAAGGTTATCTAAGTTAAAGAATAATGCAATTAGTTCAATCAATGAGATAATCCTGTTGCCCCCCCTTTTTTTTTTTCTTCTTCTTCTTCCTTACTTTGGACTTCTGGGTGAAATCAGGCAATAACTTGTGAGCCTTTAGTGCTCTCAGTACTGGCTCAAAATCAGAACAAAACCAACCTGCTTCTAGTTTAATAGCACAGTCTTGATTCAAATAAAGCCTTAAGAATGATTTAAAGCCTCTTCAGTGGTTTACGTTTGTACTGAAAAGATCCATCCTTCACCAAATATCCTTTGCACCATTCTAGTTTTATAGGACACCAAGCATCTCTCACCTGAGCCCACATCAGAGTCAAAAACTGAAGTGTCCCCTACCAGATAATGCTCCCCGCTGCCCTAAACGCATGGGTAGCTGCAAGAGCCAAGTTTTATAGTCTTCTCACTGCCCATTTCTCTACTCTCTGTCTCTCCACTCACTGGTGAATAAACAAAACATTAAAAAGCAGTTAGCTAGAGCAAAATACTACAGTTAAGAGGAATAGCATAAGTATGTGTAAGGGAAAGTCCAGATGGCCTCAAGCACTCCACTTGCAAAAATCACTGAGAGAATTTGCTAAACAGCTTGAGGTGTGTAAACTCCTTAAGCCGGTTTGCTTTGGTGCTTATGATGCCTAATTGCTCGAAATCCCTCAAAGAAACAAAAATAAATACCTTGGCACTGAAAAAAATGACACTGAAATAAGCTGACACCTATGGAATTAGGCAACTGAGGGTCTCTCATTATACTCAAATTTTATAGGCAGATCTGTACTGATTGCCTGAACTATCACTTTACTCCTTGCTGACAAAATCTTTTTAAAGAGAGCATGTCAAGAAACCATATGGAAATAAGCACCACTACTCTAACAGAAGGGAATCAAAGAGATATCATCAATATTCACCTTTCTCAATTCTACTAGACAAACAAAGTATTTTGGAAAATAACATTTTCTTCCTGGATTTCCACTACATTTTACCTCAAGTTAACAACGTCAGGACAACAGGCCTGTTACGCTCCTGCAGTTTTGTGAGCTGCCAAACAGATGTCTACTAAGGCATGTATGGGCATTACGTAGCACCCCACTCCAACCCCAGGACAGCTCCAATCACTGACTCCACTGAAGCCAATGGCTACATGCTGGGGCACGTTGGGTCTTTGCCACCAGCAAGCTGGGAAGGGAGGCACAGCAGCCACGGCCACTTCGATCTGCCTCCCGCGGAGCCTTGTTCCACATGTCAAAATGTCACATGCTGCTCTTATCCCTGTGCTAGAAATTTCCATTTGCTTATGTCCTCTTGTACAAAAAACACTATGAAACCACCTAGCCCTGATTTAGGATAACTTGTGCTGGACAGCACTTGTATGGCTTGTGAAATGAAGAAGACCACCAGTATTACATTTGGCATGGATGAAAAATCAGCTGAGGCATCATGGTGCATCTAGAGAGTTATTACAAAGCAGGTGGCTACTATGCAAATAGTAATACCTAGTTAGTATAAGAGGGCGAGTATCAGAGTGTATTGACATAAGCAAATAAATGAATCGTTTTCTTTTAGTCTGTAGGATTTTGCTTTGGTGGGGAACTCCTGCAAAACTGAAGCAACTCTTTTACTTCTGAATTTGCCAAAAGGCAATGAAGAGCATAAAAAATGATTCCACTGTGCAGATATTTGTATTGAATGAACTGTTTCATTTCCATATTCCAGACTTCATCAAGGACATTTAGCAGCCATACATCATTCAATTAAAAAAAGGACCATCTGGCTTCTACTGACAAGCAAAGACTGTATAGTGACAGAAAATCTTAGGAAAGAATCATCCTTCTGAAATAAATCACTGCCTAAAATATTTTTGGGGAGGGAAAAAACCTAGTGACTGATCCATTTAATGAAATAGCTGTGATATTGCTCAACAGTTTTCACTTCATATATTCCTATCTATCAGTGTAAAGGGTAGACAGAAGAATGACTACCACCACCACTGAGCAAGAGTCTGTAATCTTCCTCCTTCCCTTGCCACATGCAGGAACAAAGCAGAAGAAAAGCTCTGTGCAACTGAAGTGCTAAAAAAAAGCTTCAGACCAGCTGACGTGTGGAGGTTGCAGTCCAAGCGCATGCAGCCAACATCTCCACACTGCTTGGTGAGAAGGTAGAAACTGGAGACGTGAAGAGGCCAGCAACAGCAAAGCAGAAGCAGCCTGCTCGCGTGCAGCCTGGACAATCCCAGCGCTGCGCAGGGGAGCTGGAAGCCAGCTGTGCTCTTTTCAGTTCCTGTGCCTGCAATTAGGCCATTTCATTGTCTCTCCTCACTGCAAAATTCCGTTGGAAAGCAAATGTCAGCCCACAAACTCAGCCAACCCACATCGCCTGAGGAGAAGACACCCCTGACATTTTATCAGGGTCATATTCTTACTCTTTGGCTATTTATCCTCCAGTAAAGAAAAAGGATCTCACCGTGAGAGGAAGCTGCACTGGCTGGGAGTTTTCCTTGCTAAGAGCAACACTGAGTGCCTCTAAACACCCTGTTCTCAGTCTCCCTCAGCAGAGCTGATAAATCCTCTCTGATCAAGGACAGCTTGTGTGCCCCCTCGGCAGGAAACTTACGGCTGCTCCAGTGCGGTGGGACCACAGCCATGTCCTGTGTCCTGCTCTGAGTGTTAACTCCTGGCATCTACACCGTGTGCCAATGCACATGCGCTGAGTGTGACACACACACAAGAAGTTCCCCTTTTAGATCTCCTCACCTCTAGGCCTGGGCCTTTTGCACTTTATTGAAATATCTCTGTCAACTCCCTGATCTTCTATGTCAGCTCCAGCTCCTCAGCTTGGCCTCAGATCCCTCAGTGAAATACACCTGATTCTTGGAACAGGAGAGAAACTGCAGCTGGGCAGACATTTCGTGACAGGGCCTTCCACTTAATGAAGCCCTGCTAAAAGACACATTCTTGGACTATCTCTGAGGTGTCCTCCCATTCACCATATAACCTCCTCTGCATTGGCTCCCCTGTTGCACAACCCAATGTGCTTTGTAATTTATAGACCACCTATCTTCTGCAGGGAAGGAGCATTCAAAGATGTTTTTCCTGTCTTTCTTAACTCATGCTTCCACATCTATGCAGTTTGAACTAATTATCCCTATGGTATTTTGGAATTTGCATTTAATTTGAATAATTTTATACGGTCTATTTATTTACTTTGACTCTTTCCTGAAGTGGATATATTGGTCTGACGGGGAACAACAGCAACTGACAGCCTTTGTGTCAGGTTCCTTTAATTCTGAAGAGACTTCTCATCCTTTGTTGTCTGTTGCCATTTCGGGGGTAATTTAAAAACAACAGGTAACAATTAAACTCTAAGATCTCATTAATACCTACGAAGCCCTTTCTACAAGGAGCACCAAGGGTGATAGGCAAATGTGCCAAAGTTGCCTTTAATTTACATTACCACTGGCATTTTTTCAATCATACACATAGATTCTTTTTTAATTCTATGCTGTATTTACTTTATGCTTCACATAATGTCTCCTCTCCTTGTAAAAACACTGTGATAATCTAGCAGTAGCATTTCTAGTGATGCAAGTTTATTTTTCAATTCTGGATTATGCCTACCTTCAATAAACAACTTGGTAAATTATATCCTATTCGTCTTTGTAGCAAATTAAACCTTTTACACTAAAACAACACATCATGAACTGCATATCAAGTGAAGTTGGGTCAGTGGCTACTTAGACAAGAAAGAATTTCACAAGTAATTCAGGGAATATTGCTGGAGTAATTACCACTTTTTGAGTAAAAGTCTCACACAAACAAACTGCTTACCTCTCCTTGCCAGACAGGGTTAACAGTATTACACATGATTTTGGATCTCTTCTCCTGTCCATGATGAGGAAGTGCTGGGAAGATGCTATGTTTTCCAGGCTGGATGGAAATCTTCAGATAAGGATCTGGATTGAAAAACATCCCTTTCTTCAGACCAAAAGCCTGGAAATCTGAAAGAATGTAAATATTTTGATTATTTCTCACAGTCCTGTTAGCCATCCAGAAGATGAGGAGAACTAGAAACAGAATTGGTGAGGAATTCAAATAATATGCTGGGAATACAAACCCCTCATGGAAAACCCCTCATGTTTCTTGTGAGGCACTCTAAAGCCAAACCATAATAATATAGTAATAGAGAATTTCCAAAGCATTATATAACGGAAGTTGCAAATTTTACAACCTGATTGTGCAGGGAATTATGGCTTCTGCATCAACATTTATACAACTAAATAAAAGTGATTTGCTGATTTGTCTAAGGAGCTGAGCACTTGTTCAACCTGACTCCAGTGACAGCATTGCTCTAAAAAAGAGATCGATTCATTCTTTATTTCACACAGGGCTAAAAGCACTACTGTGCATTCACACTACTTGCTTTCTCTCTGTCTTGAAGACCCACAAAACGATAGGCAATACAATGTTTTCAAAACTGCTTAGATGTACTCCTAAATATACAAGTTAAATAAGTAATTTTATTTTTTTTAGGGGGATTTCAAAACATTAGTTGCCACAGGACTTCCACTCTCTTTTAACTGATAGAAAGCAATTGTCCTAGCGGGTTACAGGAGACTATATGAAACCCTCTAGGAAGATATTCTGGATGAAACGCATAGAATTTCCAAATAAACTTCCTTTTTTTTTCAGAAAACAGCTGATCTGGGCAAAGACACATCAAGTTGTATTTTGCTTCCTTAACTTACGATAAGATCCATAAAATGTACAGGCTAAAAAGCAATTGGTTTTGTTCTGGGCATTCTGGGCATAGTTGACTTTAATCATATATTCCAGCCTGCAATTCCTATGGCAGAGACTTCAAGGGTATGGGAGAGATGGGCCTGGAACAGACTGTATTTTTAGGGACACTTTTATGCATCTCTGTGACAGTAACAATTAATAAAAATAGTGAATATCACTATTTATGGTTCATCTGAAAGTACCTCACTGACAAAACAAACTGCCATGGTCCCAGCAACAGCATTATACAGAGAGAAGGATCTGGTTCGAACTGATAACACAGATTTGTTTTCTGGATGGGCAATTTCTGTGCAGCCAACATATACCTCATCTACCAGCCCCGCTGAAATCCTTTGCGGCCAACTGTGTTGCAGAGGAGTTGTACTGCTAGAAGAGCATGCCAGAAACTGGGAACCAAGACTGCACGAGAACCATGAACGACACGGCCCCGACAGCCTGACAGAGGAAGGCTATTAACACATGAGAGGAGAGAAATACCTCTGGGATCTCAGCTGCTTCTTCACTGATGTCTCCTCAAAAGATTCTCAAACTGAAATATTTATTGCTATATATGTTTCTAATTTTTTTCCTTCAAAGAGGAACCGTATTATCTTTGTGTGATGCTATGCAGAGAAATAGGCTACTGATAGAAATTAAGATTACTAGCACTTTATTATACACACATATATGTTCTGTGTATTGTAAAGAATATATGTATATATTCCTCATAAGCTGGTAATTAGGAAGACCTACCAACCTTTTTCTACTTGTCAGAATTAATCAATCACAGGCATGAAGTTGAATGTACTCCTAACCTTAATTAGCACTCTAATTTTGGTATTTAGATGAGAGAGATGATTTAGCCAAGCACACAATAGGAAATTTCTATGTCATTTTCTTGCTAAAATAGCATAATACACTAAACTACATGAAAATGTTATTATAGGAAAAATAAAAGGCCCTTAAATTTTCAGGTGTTTCCTGGTACACTGTCGGCACTGCTGGGTTCCCTAGTAAGATCCCAGTAGAAGGATAATAATGTCACCCATTCTGCTTCCCCATATGAAAATACTCCCCTCTCATCTTCATTATCTTCACTAAAAGGCTCTGAAAACACACGGTATTCAGAAGTGACAGTTTAGGATTAACTGAGTCTAAATCTTTGGACAAACCAATGAAGACCAAGATTCATCTTACTGTACTGTGCAGTGTCTATTTCATGAAAGCATATGAGGAAAAGTTACCAACATAATTCATAATTTATCTGTGCTTTCCAAAGGTACATTTTCATCCAGGCTACTTAAAAAGTTATTAATATACCATATGCCAATTTCCCAGCTACTCATAAATTACCCTTCTGTCTGAAAGGGGTTAGACAGCTCAATATGTTTGATAATGTCAGGCGATCTCTCATGAAAATGACCGAAGGAAGAAACCCAGATGGAGCCTCAGCGACCAGCAGCTCTTTCACTTCTGCGGATGTTCAGCAACTGCAAGCGACGCAGCTCTAGAACAGCCAGGCTCACTGCACTCTCTGCCAATCTGCTATCACCAAGTGAATTATCAGTTTGTTCCAACTTGAGGGCTTCTGTTTGAGACATGCAGCTCTTTTGAGCGTCTGGGCGAGATATAGGAAACCTATGCTCAGGCTCACTTGCATGGATGTAGCTTCTGTCCTTACGCTGGCCACAGACTCCCTGTCTGTGCTGCAAAGGACCATTCTGCAAATTCTTCCATATAGCATCACAAACTCTGTGGCACTGCCGAGTGATTAGTGACAAAGACCATTAGTGGGATGTCTGGAAACGCTTGCATTTTTCATGGTAAAACACGGAACTGGGCGGGGGTATTAATTCCTTCTGATAGATGCAACTCGAACACATTTGTGTTTACATGGTTTCAGTCTGCCTCAATACAAGCCATTAAGGGCAGAGCAGCAACATGATCTGGGCATAAGGGTCACATTTTGTCTTGTACAGCAAGGAGATTCTGAAATGGTAAAGTTCCGCAAAACCATGAAGGATGTTCCAGGTTCCTCTGAAGGTAGTAGAGAGAGAGCACCAGACTCATGCTTGTAGAAGCAGGACAGAAAAGCACAGAAAAATGAGGGTGATTAACAGTTTCTGGAGCAATCTGTTTTCTAAACAAATTATGGCTGGTTTGATCACCACGTTGCGAGTAATAAGTTAAAGAAGTTGGAAGCTGCTCCCGCAAAAGATGAGTAGGTTTCCCCAACAGCCACGGAAGAACTTTCTTAGAAATAATACAGAAAAGTATCCTGCCCAGTTTATAAATGTGTCTCAAGAATAGTCTGTCCACCGGGTCTCTTGATGGTGTAAATTTTACTTTACTGAAGACAGCATTTGCAAACCAGCATAAGGGTCAAAGGCCACTGAAGAACAGAGGTATTGCAGAAGCTGATATTAATATTCTAATACAGTGGGCAGATTCCTTCCAACCAAGAACAGAATGTCCTTCATGTCTCCAAGCACCATCCAAGTGACTACAATACTCTTGCAAGAGCATCTCTACTGATGCTTCTGGGAGAGATCATAAAGCTCCAGCTATTCTACAGTCAACTCACTACATCATTGACATTTTTCTTACTTAGAGTACCAGCCGTAGGTACTCAGTCTTCCCAGACCCAGGAAATGATACATATTGCTCATGAGTCATTTGAGCCTCCTAGAAGATGAAGACATCTTTGGAGTAAGTCAAATGGGTCCAGAACATGCACTGTATCCAAAAACATACCAAATGAAGTACTGCAAAGTTGCTAAAGCACTGAAAAGACCAAAGGGACACTGGAATGACCACAGTCAAATTCAAACTGCAATTTAATTTGGTGAACACCCACACGGATTTTATTATCTCCATAGTCTGCTCATTAATGGCAAAAAGAAAAATTATGCATTATGATCTGAGATCCTGATAGTGCACATATCAAGGCACAACGAACCGTCTTCATGAGCCATCATCACAAAAGAAGAGCCTCTAATTAAGATATCAATGGACAGATCAAACATTTCCCATCAGTTTTCCGTTGTGAATTCTCAAAGAGCTGTTAACTCAGGTTCTGACACCTAAAAATGTACTTGAACAGAATTGGTGTCTGGGTTGACTATCAATGAGGTGATGCGGTCGGCAGGGCACTCATATGTGTGTGCTTCTTTTGTCACAAGAGTGCCTTGTGCAGAGCGTGACCAGAGCCCGGGTGACCTATTTCAGAGGGCAACAATCCATATACTGAGCTGAGCTGCACAAGGCCTAGCGGTGGTTGCACAGCAGGGGACACTAAAGTCCTGCTGGTTCAAGATTCAAAAGGAGGCATGTAAGTACTGCCTCTGCTAGGCTCAAAAGTAATGGAGATGACCGCAGCTACCAGAAGTGCAATGATGTTTTAACAGGAGGAGATAGCAATATTGAACTGGCTTGGAAATGCCACCATGACTCATACAGCAGTTGTTCATACCTGATTCTGGAACTCATAGTAAAGAAAGCGAGCACAGATTTGGCAGTGTTGCATCTGGCTGAGATTTCAAGAGAACAAGTATTATGGAATTTTTAGAAATCACCCCACTAAAAATCAACCCACTAATGTGTAGGGTTTGGAGTATTAAAATTCAATATGGCAAAATAATGAAGGGGATTAGGGACAGGTACTGCATAGTGTGCAATAGATAACTGACTTCATCAGCTACTGAATGAGGCTTGTAACCAGCAACATGCCAGAGCTTAAATCAGATATCTACAGTGGTCTTTTCTCAAAAATCTATTAATAAACTCCAGTTCTCTTGAACAGAAAAATAATCCATTAAGTAAGAGTTGGCCAGTGTAGCTGAACAAGGAGGTGCTGAAAGACTTATAGAAGAACATAAAACACTTCTCAGGTTCACAATGAGGCTCCCAGACAAAATCTTAAAGATGTGGGGGAAAAAAAAGGAGAAAAGTGTTTTTTTTTTCATTTGTTTTTGTATTCTTCCTCAAACTGGAAATTCTAAGGGAATACAAGAGGAATTCTCATTTGTATGAAGAAAGGGCACAACAAGCATGAGGAAGAAAATAGGTCTATTAATACATTAACAGGTATGAAGAAATTATTTATTCAAATAAAATACTTTTTATTATTATTATCTTCACTGAGAAGAAAAATATAGCAGAAGTTTGAACTGCCATTGGGAACAGTTTTAACAAGGAAGAGGGAGTAGTTGCTCACTGGAGCGAAGTCCCATCTTTTGTTATCCTCAGACACAGATGACGAGCCTTGAGCCTTTCTGAAGGATATGGCTGAGCCAAACACAAGCTGTTGAGCTCTCCACCATGGATCAAGCTGCCTCTGTTACACAGAGTTGCACTAGTTGAACTCCGAACCTTCTTAGGCCTTTCAATCTGTTATCTTAGAGCACCACAGTATTTTGCATGCACAGGTATACCGGAGAAAGGCAGCTCATCCTAACACACTCTAAAAGAGTATGAAAAATTGAAGCCATTGGCAATTCAGGTTTATGAAGTATACAGCCAGGCAGATCAGCTTGATTCGCGGAGGGTAAAAGAAGGAGTAGGTTCACAGCAGTAATTTAAAACAATAGTGGCCAGAGGCTGAGCTATAAATTCAGACACCCACCTCCAGTTAGAAAATTGGTCACTGTAATTTCAAAAAGTGGTTTGAAGATACTGTCTGTTATAGATGTGGATTTTGGTCAAGCACTTTGCAGGGTCAAAAGCACATTTATGGGACCTATTACCATCTTCAGTTGTGATTTAGACACTGACTTTAGAAAGTGAAAGGTGATTCTACCTGAACATCTGGTCAAAAAGTTACATAAAAAGAGGATAATAAAGCTTTCAAAACGGTGTGATAAGGATGATTTTCTGCTCTTTTGGTCATCTGTGCCACAAGAACACTTGTAAATAAAGGAGGTGCAAATACATAAAATGTGTGAAACATTAAAGCTCGAGAAAAGTTATTTAACACAATATATAGCTTCTTACAAGGATCAGTGGAGTGAAACTGTGAAAGGACAAATGCAGGAAGCATGTCATGCAGAACTCATGATAAAATTTTGTATCTACATTAGCCAAAAGAATGAGTTCAAGGACTTTCAGCAAATGTATTTTATTGGTGCTAAACGATAACCTTTCAGTGAAGTGAAGTGGCTGGTACACTTAGTGGCAGGAACCTTAGCACATTTCTTCTTTCTGTATTTCATGCAAGAGAGCTCTGACACTTTCAGTCACCTTGTCCAAAGCATGACATTTAATGGCAACAGCAGCAAAAAGTCATGTGGGAAAGTAAATGACAAGTAGCTGTATAGTTTGCTTTAAAGCCTATATTAAACCTAACTAAATTAGGCTTATAATATTTCTTCTACCATTTTAAATAATGAAAGCTCTAATAATACAGTCATCATATAAAAGATTAAGAAGCCTAATCATGGGGAAATTATCTTCTTTGCAATCAGTGTTCTTAATGAACCTATTAATCTGAACTAACCTTTCACAGGACCAACTTCCAGTCCCCTAAGAAGCAAATACTCAGAAAACAAATCTCCTCCAAAGTAATAAAAACTCTC